>NW_020664393.1:61397269-61458081 GCF_002925995.2 Terrapene triunguis | reverse complement strand
CTTTAATTTGTCTGGAGACCAATGTTCCCTCTAATTTTTTACATCCATGTGAGGAATGAATTTTGTTATGTGCACCAATATGGAGATGATGTGTGCCAGGGTGGGACTGAGGGGTTCAGAGTGTGCTCTCCAATATGCACATACAGTTCACATTAACATCAGTAGTAGATTTTGCAGAATCAAGTCTTATGTGATTGAACATTAGGAGTCTACTTTACAACAACAACTTAAAATAGTTTTGTCCCATTCACATTGTCTGGCACCATCTAGCACAAATGTGTTTACTAAATGCCATTTCAGGACATGTTGATTGTACCTCTGCAGGCTATACAGCAATCCTTCTTAAAACCTTATGACCAGCCCATGTGACAAATTCTTACAAATGATCCTTAAAACCTGAGTTATCAGTGAGATAATTACCAGTAGTTTATTCCGGAACACTGAGAGGCAGCAGCAGAGACCAAAAAAAAAAAAAAAAAACAAATCCATACAGTACTGTATTAAACGTAAACTACTGAAAAAATAAAGGGAAAGCAGCATTTTTCTTCTGCATAGTAAAGTTTCAAAGCTGTATTAAATCAATGTTCAGTTGTAAACTTTTGAAAGAATGACCATAACATTTTGTTCAGAGTTACGAACATTTCAGAGTTATGAACAACCTCCATTCCCGAGGTGTTCGTAATTCTGAGTTTCTACTGTATTGTATTAATTTAGATAGACTATATGGACCCAAAGAGTCAAAGGGTCCATCTACACTGAAAAAAAAAATCCTATGGCAGCAAGTCTCAGAGTCCGCCTGGTCAAATGACTTGGGCTCTCGGGGCGTGCACTACAGGGCTATAAAAAAAGCAGCATAGACATTCCCGTTCGGAATGGAGCCCAGGCTCTCAAACCTGGTGAAGCAGGATGGTTTCAGAGTCTAGGCTCCAGCCCAAGCGGGAATGCCTATACTGCTCTTTTTTAGCCCTGTAGTGTAATCCCCAAAATCCCGGGCTCTGAGACTCGCTGCAGTATTGATGTACCCAAAGGTGTTCACATACCTCAGTCACTGTCCAACATTAGACTGTTTTAAACAAGGTTTGGGTTTTGATATATAGAAACCTCTGCCTGTGAAGTACAATGGCAAACACACCATTAAAATGTTTTTACCCTTTTATTAAAGATATAGAAAGAAGGAAAAACTTTTAAAGCATTTGAAATGTAAAGTATTAAGTAAGGCTTTCATTTTAACAACATTCCTTGTTCACTTCCCCTTTAGCTGGAGAGTGTTTTTAGAAGGGAAAAAACCCTTATTTGACAGGCTTTTAGATAGTATTAAAGTTGGCAATAACTGTCCTATTGGGGAAAAGAGAAGAAGTTAGATGAGACGGGCTGGAGCTGTTGTTGTTAAAGTCCAATCCTGTTTCCTTTAAGGCAAAAAATGACAAACACACAGAAGAAGGGAGAGAAAAGAACAGCAAAGATAGAAAATGCAGCTTTTGTCTTTGGGGTTGACTCTGACTTGCAACCGTCCTGCTGGAAAAACACAGGCACAGCACATGGTCTTATCAGCCACCCCAAAATCTGGCAAACTTGTACAGGCATCAGGATGTTTATGGCATTGCATTTAGCTGCCTCTTTCTGGTCACTGGCTTACAGCAGTGTTACAAAATATATAGATCTGGCTAAGCCAGAATCTAATTAGACAGAAGGAAAAAGGAGAGTGATAGGAAAGAGAAAAGAAAAAGGTGGGGAAGGAAAAGAACACACAAAGGTTATGGGAGCTTTGGGGGGGTGGGGTTGGTTGGTTGGTTTGACAAAGTCTCACATTCCAGGTGGTGATTGGGCGAGTAGAGGGGGTGATGTCATCTTGGTCCCTCAGTCTGGCGTAGTCTGGTCAGGACTTCTATCAGGATAGCAAATGCCAGGGGGTCCAGGAGATGGTGAAGGTTACAGCCATGATGGTGAGACTTGCTCCAGTAGCCAATTTTTCTCCCAAAGTTTCTTCTTTTAAGGACCCCAAAAGAGAAGTGATGGGTGGAATAACCTATCCTCTTATTATTTTATCTACCAATTAATACACCAATTTTGGTTCACTGATTTCTAGTTACACACTTTTCTTGTTTACCAAGTGTGATCTTAACACAGTCCTTGCATTATATGAATAGGCTTTTTTTGCTTGGACTAATTCAATCTGTTTCACTTTTGCATTTCTCATTAGCATTTGTTGTTATAGGTTATTGTGCTATCTTATGAACTTACTCACATTTTACAGCTGAACTCACAATTAGGGTAAATTTGTAGGCCAAAGGTGTGTCACTCTCAGCATCAATTGCAAAGAAATACAAAACAAAATACCTACCTAGACTTACAGCTAGAGGACAAAGCTCTGAAGGCTGATGCTCTTTTTGGGTGGCTAAATAAATTTACAAAGCAACAGATTGGTTTGTGGCACTGGAATCAGTGACAAAAAACGTGAATTCAAAATAGGTACTGGAACTGAGTGCAATGTAACCAAACCAATCATACAGAAAGATTAGTAACTGCCCCGTGTTAATAATTTAAAACTTCTCTTGTTTCATGTAGTAAGCCAAAACTGAATCCAAGTGTCAGCACACACTGACAAGTACGTATAAAGGTAGATACCACTCAGCGGAGTTTGAAACAGTTAAACAGAAAGACTTCTGTATGTTCAGGTGGAAAAGCAGCCTGAAAATGCAGGTGATCAAATTGGTATTCAAGTTATCTACTGAATAGGCTGAACAAGACATTCTTAAAGAATTTGATAAGGTATTTAAGAGGCTGTGATGCATACGGATGTAATGCATCGTATTGATCTAGATCCCAGTTTAAAAGTAGCTAAGGACATGTATAGGAAGAAAAATGTATAGGTACAAACTCAGAACTCATCACAGGTTGTGCATAAGATGTGTGTGTGGAACACTGGGCTCAAAGGGGTTAAAGGACAATACTGGGCCCAGATAGCTGCTGCCCTCCAGACCTGCAGAGCATGCTCCAACTGGACAGGTAGCTTAACAGTGAGCAACCCAACTCAGAAGAGAGAGGCTGGAGGCGGGGAGACAGACCTACCTTGAGGGCTCCCAAAGAAGGGTGCCAAAGAAGCCTTCATGTGAAGAATAGAACTGAACTCTGAACCCAGATGGGGCTGAAGGTTTAATGATCTTTTCTTTTTCTTGGAGCCATAGGGAGATACAGATAGTAGGAAGTGACCCGGCGGGGAACTCCAAGGTTCCAGACACTGATTCGCTTTCATAGGGCCCTGGGGGTCAGAACCCGGTGGACTGGGATATCCCAGGCTCCTCTACCTACTGCCCCTGCTGCAGGAGGGGCATAAACCTCACCACCCATCCACTCCTCCTGGTACGAAGAGGGCAAGGACACTGAAAACCCAAGGAGAAGCTAAGCCAAAACATGGGTGAGTAACTGGACTGAAAGGTCTTCCTGCTGGGAGGTGAAGCTGGATCCTGGGTGGGCGACCCACTGGACCACTTGGCTCTTCTTGGATTCTGTTGCATTCTGATTGATATCAATAGGACATTAGTGGGGGTTCTTAATATGAAAGAAGTGCAGAAAAGGTCATTGAAATTTGCACTATAGATAAAAGATGCACACTTCAGACTGGTGAGGAGAATTTTGCTATAGATCATTAATAAACTCCCTGTCACAACTATTACCCCCAAATCTCATCATCTTCCTTCAATTTTTGATGAACCTCTGGCCTTCTGTCATGACTGGTGAAGCATCCTTAGCAGGATAAAAGGGGATGGTTATTTTCCAAAGGTCTGTGCTAGCAGAGTGCAAATGGCTGAAACAGACAAGGTGAACAGTGTATATGGGGTGGGGTGTAGTGCTCTGTTAATGTGTGTGTTGATTAAATGTTTTACAAGAGGAATCATTTCCTGTGCTCTCAAGTGGTTGCTTTTCCTCCATTTTTAGAAACATTGACAAACTTCATCATTACATTTGTGATGCTAAAAGCAGATGCACGTGGGTTGTGAAATCACATCCAAAGGTCTGCTCAATTATTTTCATTTAACTTAATAGATGGTCACATGATCCAGTGTTGACATACCGTTAATATGATAGCAGCAGTTTACATGGAAACACACACTCATTTTATAGATTGATTGAGGAGATACTATTTCCTTTCACCTAGAAAGGTGATCTTAAGAAAACCTTCAGACAGGTTCCTTTCATAGCAATTTTAATTAGCAGAAACTAACACAAGCATTTCTAGGTTTTGTTTCAGAGAAGAGATTTAAGGGGCACAACACCAGAAACCCATTTCTGAGGCAATAAAGTAGCACGGCAGTGTGTATACAACTACTGTACAAGTTGTGGCAGCTCTTCCACTGTGATCCCCTAATTTGCCAGTAGCCATGCCAACCTTATTTTATGTTCTCATCAGAGTTCTTAGTTAAGCAGGGTCAAGTCTGGTTGGTACTTGGTTTACTTGGAAGCCTCTCATCCAAAATGATGCAAGAAATAACATTGATGGAAACTCCAAACATGAGCATCTTTTGTAGTTTTTGATTGCATACGTTTTAGCACAGCCCCAGGATCAAGGAATTTACATGTTCTCCTGGCAAAGATGATGGATTTTACAAATTCCAGAAGTTAAACAGGTTCAGATAAAGCCCATACGTTCAGCTGGCAAAACTTGAGTCATTTAGAAGTTCCACAGTCTAATTAACTCCATAACAAGTGCTAATTAAAAAAAACCACACATTATTTTGCTGGAAGGTTGCAACCTAACACTACTTTAGTTCTTAGAATAACACACAAGAATCCAAAATCAGAGCGAAAACAAGGCGCTCCCTAGGCAGCAAGGCACAACTTATCTCTCTTACTCTAGGCTGGGTTTTTCCAGAATGACCATGATTGTATACTTCTTTGCAGAAACCCATGGCCTGCAAGCAGGACTAGGAAATGCTCCCCCCTCTCCCCAACAAACACACAGTCTTAAAGCGATAGTTGCAATTCCGACACAGTTCTCATTATAGCACAACTAGGAATGTAGAACTTTGCATACAGGTGGCTTAATTATGGACATCTCATTAGAGAGAGATGACATTTTTGACACTTTTTTTTATCAAAAATAATATTTCCTTGACAACAATTTTTTCTGGAAAATGTTCATTGTCATTGACTTTTTTGATAAAATTTCTGAATAAGAAATTTCTACAAAAACTTCATTTTCCCCCCAAATTTTTTCATTTAGAAATTTGTTATTTTGGAATTGTGGAGAGATACCAATTTCTCCCACCTTCTCTCTTTGTTTTCCCCCAATTCCCTCTCCCCCCCCCCCCCCCCCACACACACACAGACAGACACACTCTTTTATCTCAGTAGAATGGGGGGAATTGGATTTTTAAAAAATTGAAAAATTTTACTTTTTTGATCAGTGTGTGCCTTTTTTACAAATGGATTTTTTAGAAGAAAGTGGCATTGCTGGGCTTTTTTGTTTTGTTTTGTTTTTCTTTTTTCTCTTCAGAACTAGCTTCAGGGCAAACTTTATTTTCAGAGCTACCCACCTGGCCTAACTAACACCTCCTGTTCCACAGCTATGTGTTGTGAGAGTGCCCCATAGCAGACTTTTGAAGCAGAGTGGTAAGCTTGGTGAACTCAGTTGCATTTTAGAACCCCGCAAACTCTTCTAGCTCACTCAGCTCTTTCATAGTGGCAGTGGTGTCTGAGCTCAAGGGGGGAAATGCATGGTTTGGGTGTGCATCTTTGGACGATTACTTCGAGTTAATTCCGAGAACAGGGGTTGGCAGCCTTTCAGAAGTGGTGTGCTGAGTCTTCATTTATTCACTCTGATTTAAGGTTTTGCGTGCCAGTAATACATTTTGACGTTTTTAGAAGGTCTCTTTCTATGTGTCTATAATATAGAACTAAACTATTGTTGTATGTAAAGTAAATAAGGTTTTTAAAATGTTTAAGAAGCTTCATTTAAAATTAAATTAAAATGCAGAGCCCCCCGGACCAGTGGCCAGGACCCGGGCAGTGTGAGTGCCACTGAAAATCAGCTCGCATGCCGCCTTTGGCACACGTGCCGTAGGTTGCCTACCCCTGTCCTAGAAAATACCTAAATTTTAAAGTAAACCAACAACATTATTAATTTGGGCTAGATTGTGGATCTTTTCCACTGCCTTCATAAGGAAAAATATTCCTAAATATTCATAGTAAGTATTGTGTATGTGGCAGGAACAATGCCTCTGGGAGCACAGTGTTGGGGTGCAATACTGTTTAGCATGCTTCATCTTGTTCTTTCCTCTGTTCTAGGAACAGTTCTTCTGGCCAGAGGGAGGGTGTAGGTCTATGCTGCTGTTCATGCTTGTCTATCCTGGTCTTTGCTTGTTGGGAGCACAAGGACTGAGATTATGCCTGGCACCTGAGGATATGTTTACACAGGGATAAAAACCCTGCAGCACTGCCACAGTTGGGCCAGGCTATAGGGTTAAAAATTTCTGTGTAGACATTAGGGCTCAGGCTGGAATCCAAGCTCTGAAACTCTCCACCCCAATAGCATCCCAGAGCTCAGACTCCGGTCTGAGCCCAAATGTTAGCACAGCAGTTTTTCAGCCCCAGAGTCCAGCCCAAGTCAGCTGACCCAGGCCAGGGTTTTCCACCCCTGTGTACACATACCCTGAGTCCTCTTCCCATTTGTGTGTTTACAGGACTAGGCCCATTCTAGCGGTTTACGTTGCTACAATTCTTTTCAACCTGAAGGATCCCAAAGCATTTAACAAATCACACAGATTGTCCATTGTATGTAAGTCGTATCCAGTTTATACATGTAAGGCTAAGTTCTCCACTGTAGAAAGCCAGTTCTGGTTCCCAGCCCCCACATCCTTTAAAGCAGCAGTTCTCAACCAGGGGTCTGGGGCCCCCTAGGGGGCTGTGAGCAGGTTTCAGGGGGTCCGCCAAAATACCAGAGTGCAGGGTGGGCATTAAACTCGCTAGGGCTCAGGGCAGAAAGCAAAAGCCCAAGCCACCCGGGACTGAAGCCAAAGCTTGAGCAACTTAGCTTTGTGGAGCCCCCTGCAGTGTGGGGCCATAGACAATTGCCCTGCTTCCTACTGCCTAACACCAGCTGTGGCTTTTAATCTACTGGATATGCAGAAAAACAGTTGTTGTGACACAGGTGGGCCATGGAGGTTTTTATAGCATGTTGGGGGAAGGGGGAGCTCAGAGAGAAAAAGGTTGAGAACCCCTGTTTTAGAGCACCCTAGTGACCTAACTTCTTACATCAGGGTGTGGGTGATGGGCACTTTACACCAATGGGAAGTTCCTATCTACAGGAGTAGTACTCTGCTGGCCATTTATGACCAGAATCTGCCCCAAGCAGCACAAAGAAGACAGAGCACAACAGAGAATCAGGCCCAGTTTGTGTTCTGGATGGATATATTTGATTGTCTTTAGCTATATTGCACATAAAGAAGCCATTGCCATTGTAGAGTAAGTTTTCTTTGTGGTGTGACTCTACAATGGAGTGGCTTAAACACATGCAGGAAATTAATACTTTAAGATGTTGCAGGCTACTCAAACAGCCACTTATATTAGCAATAGAAAGAAACCTGCTTTTTCATAGGCTGATATCAGCAAATGAATATGCCCTATGTCTCAGTGTTAATGATTGCACATCACACCAAGGAAATGTTTAGATACGTCTACATGAAGGAAAGAAGGCTTATGACTGAACAGTGGGGAGTTCACAGAGCAATAAATAATGGCAGCCCTCTGTTGTTAAATGAACTGACCGCATCGAGTGAATCCTTTCTGAGTTCTTTAACTTCTCAACTTCCATGTGTCTATGGGCCAATCTGCCAGAAAATTCCATTTCACCCACTGATAGCATAGTGCTACTGAAAGTGCACGTCCGTCACGGTAGAGAGAATAAAGATCTTGAAAGAAAGGTTCAGGGATTGTAGGAAGGAGACTTTGGAGTAGAACGATGTTATAGTAAATGTGGCTATTGTCATGTCAATATTAAATGATCACAGAGCAAGGATCGGCAACCTTTGGCTCGCGGCCCGCCAAGGTAAGCCCCCTGGTGGGTCGGGCTAGTTTGTTTACCTGCTGCATCCGCAGGTTCGACCGATTGCGGCTCCCACTGGCCACGGTTCACTGCTCCAGGCCAATGGGGGGCTGCCATAAGCGGCGCGGGCGGAGGGATGTGCTGGCCCCCTCTTACCGCAGCCCCTATTGGCCTGGGACGGTAAACCGCGGCCAGTGGGAGCCGCAATCGGCCGAATCTGCGGATGCGGCAGGTAAACAAACCGGCCCGGCCCGCCAGGGGGCTTACCCTGGTGGGCCATGTGCCAAAGGTTGCCGATCCCTGTCATAGAGTCATAAAAATTGGGGATAGAAAAGGCCTGTTTAATCACTTAATTTATACCCTTCCCATTTAATGACTACCCCTTGCAATCTAGTTTCTATAGTGTTGTTCAATCAATTTTCAACAGCACAGAAATTGGCACTTTAACTAGTATACGGCCAATAGCTTTTGCAGTCAGAAAGTTTCCCCTAATGCACTGGTTCTCAAGCAGGGGTACTCAAGGATCTTCCAATGGGTACATCAGCTCATCTAGATATTTGCCTAGTTTTACAACAGGCTACGTAAAAATCACTAGCGAAGCCAGTACAAACTAAAATTTCATACAAACAATGACTTGTTTATACTGCTCTATATATTATACACTGAAATGTAAGTACAATATTTACATTCCAATCGATGTATTTTATAATTATATGGTAAAAATAAGAATGTAAGCAATGTTTCAGTAATAGTGTGCTGTGTCACTCTTGTATTTTTATGTCTTATTTTGTAAGCAAGTAGTTTTTAAGTGAGGTGAAACTTGGGGGTGCGCAAGACAAATCAGACTCCTAAAAGGGGTACAGTAGTCTGGAAAGGTTGAGAGCCACTGTCCTAATGTGTACCCTATTCCCCCTCCCAGTTTCATGCCTAGTTAATCCTTGCCAATAAACTCAGAGCTCAGATTCAGGTGGCACACAATGGTATGGCATACAAATACCTCTCTCAAACTACTACCTTGTTCTCCAGAATCTCAGTTTTCATTTAGGAAAAAAAAAATCTCTAGTTTGTATATTAGTGAAGAAGGCTCACAAATATGAATGCAGTGATGTGTATGTGAGTCTACAGAGAACCTGCCAAAATAGTTCTGAGGGGGTGAATTGTTCCGTTCATCTGAATGGTGGCTTAAATTTGATGCCCAGTGATAATTTAAATGTCAACACTGCTAACTACTCCATTCCTTGTGTAAGAAAGGAGGGGGAGGATCACAGATTTGCACAAGTTCCTATAAGTGATGTCCCATTTTGCTGCCACCAGTGGATAGTGTTTGGACGATATCGTATAACATTTTTCCCCAGTCAAGAAGGAGCTAAGCCCAAGGAGCCTAGTACAGTACATGCACAAATCCAAGCCCCATCAAGTGGGAGTTAAGCTCAAGGAGCCTTGTGGTGCTCAGAGAGCTGCACAATTATAATTGAAATGTCTGTATGATCTGCTCTGAGCAGCATCTCATTTTGATGCTTCACCTGGGTGGAGCTTATTTTGTGGGTGGAGCTTGAAAGAATACTGTCACCTTTCGCAGCCTCAGATTCTCAGTTTTACTCATTTGCACTCCTCTTTCTCCTCACCATTTATTGCTTGAATAGTAACAGATGCTTCGTTACTGAACAAAAGCTGTGTCACAGACACAATTTCCAGTTTCAAGACCCTCTCGGCAAGCAGCTGTTCTTAAAGTAGCAGTATCTAATACTAGAAGGCTAAATTCTGGTTCAGTTACACCAGTGTAAATCCATAATATAATGTTGACTTAATTGGATTTACCCTGAATTTGCATTCATGTAAGAAAGGACACAATTTGGTCTATAGAATATTTGCAAAACATGTACATTGGTTCCATAAACACGTTTAAAATTAAAAGTTAAAGTGAGTGTGTTTCACTTTCTGAAATATCTAGGTGGTCTACTACAAGCAATATTTTAATAAATATTCGTTATAAGTTGAGCAATAACCTCCAGAGGAAAAGGCAAAATGGGCATGTCTAGAAAGCATTTAACAGCCACAAATTATCACCAACAAATTTTATTCAAGTTATCAGAGTTGCAAAAGACCTTGACCCAGATCTTCAGCCATGACCTCAGTCACAGGGAAACAGAAAGGGGTGCAAAGTTTTCTTCTAGCCCAGGGGTAGGCAACCTATGGCACGCGTGCCAACGGCGGCACTTGAGCTGATTTTCAGTGGCACTCACACTGCCCCAGGTCCTGGCCACCGGTCCGGGGGGCTCTGCATTTTAATTGAATTTTAAATGAAGCTTCTTAAACGTTTAAAAAACCTTATTTACTTTACATACAACAATAGTTTAATTATATATTATAGACTTATAGAAAGAGACCTTCTAAAAATGTTAAATGTATTACTGGCATGTGAAACCTTAAATTAGAGTGAATAAATGAAGACTCGGCACACCACTTCTGAAAGGTTGCCGACCCCTGTTCTAGCCCAATCCATTATTGCCTGAGCTCTGGGCTAGTCCCCAGAGTAATTTAGAGCAGCCGGCATGATGCTGAAACTTACACTGGCTGCCAAGGACTCACACAGCAAAGAAGGGGTCCAGGCTGCAGGGAAGTCCTAATGATGACCCCTAGCCTCCCAGCCATGCCCCCTACACTTTCAGTCAGTTGTGTCCACACCACCCAAAGATCCCCCTACACTGGTGCTTGTCTCCTGTGGACAGATGTGCCAGTTGTAAATCAACTGCAATACAGGGGAGGACTTAGCCCCTTGTCTTCCCTCCATCCTTGCCAATAAAAAGGTTCCAACTTCAACATCTAACTTCGCTACATAATTTCTCAGTGAATGAAAATGAAAGCTTGAGCACTGCTGGAAATTCTGAAAAATGAAATCTTCTAGTTTATTTATCTGTAAAATCAATTCTTCCCTCTTGCCTTCATTATCCCTGGCTGAAAGCAAACAATAATAAAAGAGTCTCAGCTGAGAAAGATACAAACTTATGTTAAAAATGAGTATTTTTCTTCTGATTAGTTCTCATTTGCTATTGAGCTGTGAATTGCTGCTTTGTTAAACTTGAAGTGAACAAAAGGAAACCTAATTAAAGGTTGCTACTTTTCATCTTTCTCTTTGTCAGTGTCTAAAATCCATCATATCTATGTTCCCTATTAGGTATCACACGAGAGAAAACTGATAGCTGTTTTTGTTTCAGAGCAGCTGGCTGAGAACACGGTGTGCCAGGCCATATGCTAATTAAAGCTTGTCATAGATATGATAATTGTACTTCAGTACTTTACTGTTATTTTAATTATCTCACTGTCATGAAGACAGACCCCTTTCCCGCTGAAGTCAAGGGGCGTTTGTTCCTTACAAACCCACTCCTATTCCCAATGAAATCAGTGGCAGTCTTCCTGATAAGAAATAAGAATGTGCATGTTAGGGATCACATTATGATTGTTCCTGCCTGAATTTGCCAGAGGAAATTTCCTAGTTCACCTGTGCACAAAGCAGTAGTAAGATGGTGAAAAGTGCCAGGGAGTACAAGATAAGGAAGCCAGCCCAGGCTGATTGCAGATGGTGTGAATCTATGCAAGCATGAGGTCAGTGGACGCGAAGCTGGATATGAGTCAACAGTGTGCCATTGTTGCCAAGAAGGCTAACGGCATATTGGGCTGCATTAGTAGAAGCATTGCCAGCAGATTGAGGGAAGTGATTATTCCCCTCTATTTGGCACTGGTGAGGCCACATCTGAAGTATTGCGTCCAGTTTTGGGCCCCCCACTACAGAAAGGATGTGGACAAATTGGAGACAGTCCAGCGGAGGGTAATGAAAATGATTAGGGGGTGGGGGCACATGATTTATGAGGAGAGGCTGAAGGAACTGGGCTTACTTAGTCTGGAGAAGAGAAGAGTGAGGGGGGATTTGATAGCAGCCTTCAACTACCTGAAGAGGAGTTCCAACAAGGATGGAGCTCGTCTGTTCTCAGTGGTGGCAGATGGCAGAACAAGAAACAATGGTCTCAAGTTGCAGTGGGGGGAGGTCTAGGTTGGATATTAGGAAAAACTATTTCACTAGGAGGGAGTGAAGCACTGGAATGGGTTACCTAGGGAGATGATGGAATCTCCATCCTTAGAGGTTTTTAAGGTCAGGTTTGACAAAGCCCTGGCTGGGATTATTTAGTTGGTGTTGGTCCTGCTTTGAGCAGGGGGTTGGACTAGATGACCTCCTGAGGTCTCTTCTAACCCCAATCCTCTATGATTCTATGACCCCACATCCTCATGCGTGCTGGCAGGTGCCAGCAGGGCAGTACAGAAAGAAGCAAGGCTCCTTGTACATAAGCACCATGCCCGCATCCACAGTGCTCTGAAGATGCTAACCAGTTCCAGATCCAAATACTGCAGCTCAGCCTCATCTCTTAAAAAAAGGTTTTAAGCCAAGGGCTACTCAGGCTGTTTTTCAGTCTACATGTGCAGAAGTAGCCACATGCTGTAGCAAGTTTAGTGTCTTTCATAGGGATTCATGGACGTCTCTCCTCCAGATTTGACAGATATGATAAATACAAATGCTGCAAAGGCTTAAATGTTTGAAATGTGTGGTATTTAGTCCACTTATCTTTCAAGAAGAACTAAGAATGGCATCAAAGGAAATATAGAGAAAACCAAAATACAAGCCACTTGTAAGTAAGTAGATTTGCAGCAAGCAGTAAACAATCTATAGCTCTTCCAACAGTGCTGTCAGAGACTTGTTATATGCAGTGTTGTTGTAACCGTGTGTCAGTCCCAGTATATTAGAGACACAAGGTGGGTGAGATAATATCTTTTATTAGACCAACTTCTGTTGGTGAGAGAGACAAACTTTCAAGTTTACACAGGCTTGAGGAAGAGCTCTGTGTAAGCTCAAAAGCTCGTCTCTCGCCAACAGAAGTTGGTCCAATAAAAGATATTACCTCACCCACCTTGTCTCTTTAAAGAGACGTGTTGTGAGCCATTATCTAGTTACTGAGACAATGACTGTTCAGAAGAGAAGAAGAATATGTCATAGTTTAAGAAGTTATTTATAGGAAGGGAAATAAGTAGCAATTTACTTCTTATCAATGTGAATAATTTAAAGTAACCATATAGGGCCTGATTCTCTTTTATGCAGTGGAAAGAATCAGGTCTGTAGGGCTCTTTTGATTAGTAAATTCTAGTTACTTTGCATCAGAACCAGCCAGAGTTTGCTGATTAACTTGGCCCATAGACTGGATTCTTCACTGCTTTGTACCTTCTGAAGTCATTTACCTTTAGGCAGCAGACAATCAGGCCCACAGAATACATTGTATTATTTGAAACAGCATCTGGAAGGATACTAAGGCACTTTACACTATAAACAGAGAGAACAGGTCCCTGCCCCAAAAGGTTTACAATGTTTACAATGTCAACACAGGAAAGATTTTTTGGTAAGGTGTGACTTTAAAACCTTTCGACACTCCATGTGATCATTCCTACACCAGTATAGTTTAACTTCCTCCACAAGCAGCATAAGGGCTAGTCTACACTACCCGCCCAGATCGGCGGGTAGAAATCGATCTCTCAGGGATCGATTTATCATGTCTCATCTAGACGGATAAATCGATCCCCAAATTGACGCGCGTACTCCCACCTCGTCAGGAGGAGTAAGCACTGTCGATGGGGGAGCCGCGGCAGTCAATTTGCCGCCATCCTCACAGTGGGGTAAGTCGAATAGGATATGTCGAATTCAGCTACGCTATTTGCGTAGCTGAATTTGCGTATCTTAAATCCATCCCCCCCCCAGTGTAGACCTAGCCTAAGCCAACCAAAAAAGCCACTCTTATATTGGAATAAGAGTGTCCACATGTGGGGTTATACCAGTATAGCTGTACCTGTGTAACTATATCTGTACAAAAGACAACATTTTCCTATGTAGAAAAGACCTGTAACTGTAGATTTAGTGTGATGAATAATAGAGAGTACAGTGGTGTAGATAATCATTTGATGTGATTGATTGTGTTATGCATTAGTATATTCTTCTATCCTTGCAATTAATTTATATATAACCAATGTGTGGTTAATAGGTTTAGACTGTAGATTAAGGATAGGTAAGGTAAGGCTTCAATGGAAGGCCTACAGGCTTTAGACCTATAAGAGCTGTAGGTTGGCCATAGAAGGCCCCCAGGCCCAACATGACTAGTTGACTGAGGGATAACCCTGTGCGAGTAAGGTTATAAGATTACAATAAAAGATGTGATAATTGTTATCATTGTGGAAACTATGCTGCAATGTACCCATTAATATCGCAAAATGCCCAGTAGTAACTTTTTGGTGAATTCTGTAATAACCTCAAGTTACCATATGCGGTGTTGTTATAGCCATAGCTGGTCCCAGGATATTAGAGAGACACGGTGGGTGAGATAATAAGTTACCATAGTAACTCATTGACATATGTTAATGAGAATAAGGGGAATCAAGGGGATAACCTATGAGTAACATCTGAGAAACAATGAGGAAGCACAAAGCACAAAAGGAAAAGTGGTTGATATTCTTATGCACATGCATAAGCTTAGTGAGTGTAAGCGTAACAGAGAAAAAAAGGAGTTGCTAAACCTGAATAGGGAGGGAAGCACTCAGGAGACACCTGACAGGACTGCCACCTGATGATCATCTTGCACATCTTGATGTTTCTCCAGTATGGAATCATTGATGCTGGACAGTTTATTATTTACCTCCATCTCTGTGTATGTTTCAGTAGTTGTGGCATTGTTCATCTGCATAATGAAAAGGTTAACAAAAGGATATGTGATAACTTGTGACCATATGACATGTGGTCACAGCTCCTCGTGTGCTCCTAGAGTGTTTAAACCTAATGATATTTCTAATGGTGATTCTCACCCTGCTAATCCTGATACTGTACTTGTTCAGGAGACTGAACTCTGAGCACAGCATCAGCACAGGTCACTGTGGTTTCAGATACCCATTAGTAATAATTGGGGTTAGTAATACCATCCCAAACATACCAAATTAAGGAGATTACAGTGGGGAATGACAAAGGTAACAACAACTATAGTGATTGGTTATTTGTATTTCAGTAGCATCTAAAGGTCTGTTTGTTGTTTATTTTTATTGTTTTTATATAAATATAAACACATAACAAAGAAAAAACATATTCATGCATAAGATGGAAATAGCCTATACATAACAAAATTCAATGTTTATTATTTGCAAAACCTGAAAGAAGGAAAAAGTATGGGAACCCATAGAGGTCATGCAGGGCATCAATTATTAAAGTGAGTAAATAGATAAATAAGTGAGAACATAACCTAATATATACTAAATTGCCAAAGTATGCAATAGTTTCATGTGTGATGATGTAACCTCATATTTTTTTCCAATAATTTCAATTAGACAGAGTCATTTTTTCCATTAATGCAGTAGTAGAGAGCTCACTAAGCAAGTCTATGTATGAGGGAGAACTCCAGACTTCCATTTTATCAAAATAATTCTTTGGGCCACTAAGATAGTTACTGCAATTCATTTCTTAATATTAACTGGTAATACCAACCCATCCAGCCCCCCTAAAATACACAAGCTTGGAGAAGGAAAGATAATGACACTGAGTTTTTGAGAGAGCACTGAATATGGTATTCCATAACATGTGCATTTTTTGACAGGTACACCAGATGTGCAAAAGGTTGTCATGTGACTGTTCATATTTCCAACATTCTCTGTGCATTGCCAGGCAAGCCTTCAACAAATGTTTTGGAGTCCAGTAGTACTTGTGCAATATCTTGTTTTGGAATAATCACAAGGATAAAGAACTTGAAGTATTTTTCCTATTATGCCAGGTATCCTCGGAGTTTCTGTTGTGAAAGTAAGGCTAAGTTCTTTTCCCCATTTTTCTTTGAGATTGAGAGTACACTGCAAAATATTAAACCACCCAACAGTAATTTCTACAAATGACTTTTGTTTCCAAATTTCTTAACATGTTCTTCTAGAGTTGAAACAGTCCATTTGTCCCCTATCCTTGCATGAATCCTGGAACATAGCTGCTGAAAGAAGGAACTGTGAATAGTTGATATTTGCTATACATGTAATCGAAGATGGCAGCCTATTACATCTTTAATTTTTGTTGTTCCTTTTTCTATCCATATGGTCTTAAGCATGTAGTTGGCCTTGATCCTGAGGCATGAGTTATCCCATAGTGGTTATGAGAAGAGAATTAGTAAGACTGGAATCTATAATTGTCTTAATGCATTGCAGGATACCCCATGTAGATGCAAAGATTGGATGTTTCCTTAAGGGTGTGGAGAGCATCTTATAGAACAGAAGAGAGGGAACCAAACCAAGTTAGGGTGTATACAGATCACTGGAGGGGCACCATTTTACAACAGGACACATTTGGAATCATAGATAATATAGATACAAATCTGTCAACTCCATACCTCCAGTTGCACAGAATATTTTAAGGGTCTTGTGTTATAAATGAGACTGTTTTTTATCCCATATAAATTGCATGATATGCCTATTTATTTGAGCAAAGAGTAAGGGAGAGACTTTGAAAGGCAATAGGCTAATAATATAAGTCAATCTTGGGCAGATGTTCATTTTGGCTGTTTCTATTCTTCCCATTAAAGATATAGGGAAGAGACACCATCTCTTTACATCCCTGGAAATTTGTTTTAATATATAGTCCATATATAGAGAAAAACAATTTGGGGAAGATTAGGTCAAATCTTAACACCTAAATAAGTGATTTCCTTGTGTATTTGAAATGGAAAATGCTGAAATTGAGAAAAATCTGATCTTTTGGATACAGCCATTGCTTGTGATTTATTCCAGTTAATGCGAAAACCAGAGATCACTGCAAAAATGTCAGCTTCATTCAGTAATGATCGAATTGGTGAATCCTTCAATAGTACAAAACTGTCATCAACATATAAACTGATTTTGTGTTCTTCCCTGTTCATAGTCACACCTTCAATGGCTGAGTGTTGACATATGTATATTGCCAGCAGTTCAACAGATAGACCAAAAAGGAGGGGCAAGAGGGGACAGCCCTGTCATGTCCCTCTTTCTAGTTCAAATGCGGGAGAAACAATTCCATGAGTAGATAATGAAGCAAGAGGAGAGTTGTATAATACACTGACTCAATTCAGGAATATTGGTCCAAATCTGAATTTCTTTGAGACAGCCATTAGATAAAAGGCCATTCAACCCTATCAAAGACCTTCTTTGCATTTAGCGATAAGGCTACGGAGGAAATATCTGACATCTGAGCTGGATCAAATGAGCAATTTTTCTTGTATTATCAGCAGTCAACCTTCCTTTAATGAAATCACCTCATCTCTGCGTACAATTGATAGGATGATGGTATTCAATCACGGTGCTAAAATGTTTGCAACTATTTTGCAAGCTGTGTTCAACAGAGATATGGGGCGGAAGTTACCGCACTTGCAACCACCTTTGTTCTTCTTTAATATTAGAAGTAATTAAAACAGTTCTCATGTCATAGAATCATAGAAATAATAGAATCATAGATCTGGAGGGAACCTCGAGAGGTCATCTAGTCCAGTCCCCTGCACTCGTGGCAGGACTAATTAGCTAGACCATTCCTGACAGGTGTTTGTCTAACCTGCTCTTAAAAATCTCCAATTATGGTGATTCTGCAACCTCCCTAAGCAATTTATTCCACTGCTTAACCACTCTGAGAGGAAGTTTTTCCTAATGTCCAACCTAAAGCTCCCTTGCTGCAATTTAAGGCCATTGCTTTTTGTCCTATCCTCAGAGGTTAAGAAAAACAATTTTTCTTCCTCCTCCTTGTAACAACCTTTTACATACTTGAAAACTCATATTTAGCTTGTGGTCCACTATGACCCCCAGATCCCTTTCCGCAGTAATCCTTCCTAGGCAGTCATTTCCCATTTTGTATGTGATTATCCTTCCTAAATGGAATACTTTGAATTTGTCCTTACTGAATTTCATCCTATTTTCTTCAGCCCATTTCTCCAGTTTGTCCAGATCATTTTGAATTTTAATCCTATCCTCCAAAGCACTTGCAACCCCTCCCAGCTTGGTATCATCCACAAACTTTATAAGGCAACAGAGGGTCCTTATGATGTCCATCCATTTTCATTTGAAAAGGAAGATGATATCTGTCTGTATTTGTGCAAGTTTCTTCATGAGGTTGATAGATTTCCATTCCATACAGCTAAATGCAGTGCCTTGCATGGTGTCAAGTAACAGAGGGGTAGCCGTGTTAGTCTGAATCTGTAAAAGACTAACACGGCTACCCCTCTGAAACTTTATAAGGGTACTCAGTATGCCATTATCTAAATCATTGATGAAGATATTGAACAGAACCGGACCCAGAACAAATCCCTGTGGGACCCAACTCGTTATGCCCTTCCAGCATGACTGAGAACCACGATAACTACTCTCTGGGAATGGTTTCCCAGCCAGTTTTGCACCAAACCTTATAGTAGCTCCATCTAGGTTTCATTTCCCTAGTTTGTTTATGAGAAGGTCATGTGAGACAGTATCAAAAGCTTTACTAAAGCTCATGTGATATGGTTCCTTTTAGAAATGTTTCAGTGAAGACCTTTGAAAGAATAGAAGATAGGTGATTACAACATGTTTTGTGGAGATCTTCTGGAAAGCCATCCATTCCAGGGGCCTTCACAGAATTAAATATCTGTTTTTAAAAATGTTTTTCTCTTCCCTGTTTCTTTATGAAAGACCCACACAAACAATAGGGTAAAATAACTCCACTAGTCCTTGAGAAACAGCAATATTGGCTACATACAAAATTTTATGAAACCCACCAAGTAAACAAACTGAAATAAATGGGAAAAAAGGCATTTTCTTTTCTCTAATCTCTTTCAGTTACAGTGATCTTCACTTAGAACAAATGACAGCAAAACAATTGAGTCAGAGTGGAATTTTAAGATGATGGTGCTTAAATTAAAGTACATTACACATCAGCCTTTTACATTTATGGTACACTTCTCTGTAATGCATAAATTCTTTGTCTTGCTAGTGCAAGACAGTAATGCAGTGTATTGCCATGCGTGCAGCTTGGACAAGGACATAAGATTTATGTTCCACTGGACAGTGGCATACAAATGTGATAGTGAGCCAGCCTTTGGCAGACAGGGTGCCAGTTGGCTTGCTCTCAGAATTTCCTCTGTTAACTGATCCATGAAGCAGCACTGGCACCAACTGCACAGGAAACAGAGTATACCTGTCCTTTCGAATAGAGGTCAAGAGCCTCTTTCACGGCAGGCAGCACACATGAAAGAAAGAATGAGAGAAAAGTGAAAGCAAAACACAAATAATTATTCATGGAAACAAACTGAAACAAAGATGTGTGCTAGACTCAAGCAGCATCTGCATTGCTTTAATAAACAGAAGTAGTTCCAGTTCATATGGAACCAACGCTGTAGACAGATAGGACTTGAAATACTCATGTTCTGCTTCTAACTCTGGCTACTATTAACAGGTCCAACCCAAACAGCTTATACATTTGCAAAAATTCAGGTTGAATGTTTAGTGCCTGAATGAAATTTCTCACTAAAGTCTAACTAATACAGGTAGAAAACATAGCTTAAATACACATATGCCAGTGATTTCCAATCAACGGTATGCACACCAGTAATAGTACGTCATGCTTCTGTGCTTGATGCTCCAGGCTACCCCTCCCTATATTTTAGGGCCCAGTTCCGCAACCTTAGCTCACCCTAAGTAACAAGATTAATTTGCATTAGTGCTACTTAACGTGAGTAAAGTTTGCAGATATTGAGCTCTTAGGACTTGGCAAATGAGATGCTGGACATTCTCCCTTAATGAGGGGTCTCGGTGCGTGGCTACAGTGTGTCACTGCTGCCCTCCTCCATTCATTTTTGTGCAATCTAACCTGGTGCAGCTCCAGGGCTGGAGCTTGGCTGAGTGATACAGGGCACACACCGGATGATATACCCAAGGGTATAGCGTTCAAAACAGATCAGATCATTTTAAAATTAAAAATGACATCTTTCCTTTTTAAAAAAAATCAGAAACATTCTCCAACAAAGCACATTTCTGGCATTGAGTCTGACGGATGTTCTAAAGTAGGATAAGCAGCCTTCAGCCTGTCCTTACCATCTGGTGAAACTCTGTTTTCTTTTCCTCTCACTCAGCTCCATTGAAAAATATCAACAGAAAGTGTTTTTGCCAAGAAAGCGTAAGTGTTGGTTTGTACTAAAACTCATGGGTTCTTTGTGCTCTGGAAGAGGACAGCTGTGACATAATGAATGGCAGCCATTTGAACTTTCCAAGCTAAACAGCTCAAAAACTTGATAAGAGCTCTTGAGCTATGTTCATACCATGCACAATATGGATCCTGCAATTGGGCAAAACTTATTTTCTGCCCAATTAGAAAGTAAAGACAACATGAAAGATGTAATCAAGAAATAAAGCAGTGGTGTGTGAGCAAGTGAAAAATCTGTCTTTTTTTCCCCTTCTCTCCCTCTCAACATATATTTTTTGATGTTTATAGAAGATTCAAACATCTCTTGAGGAGAAATACATAGTACGAGTGACACTGCATCATTAAGGCAAAAGAGAGAGAGGAGACATTAATTATTATTTATTCATGTTATGGTAGCGCCTACCATGGAAGTCTGGCTGGTCCCTCTGGGATTCTCCACTGGATGCATAGATGGTGCCGCCAACGATGCAACGGTAAGTAACAGGCATCAGTCAATAAATTGTCTCCCCTTGGGAATCCCCAATGGCTCCCAAGGGTGGGGTAATGGAACCCCATGGGTGAAGGAACTGTCCCCAGAAAAGCGGATGAGCCAGATTCCTCTTGGCCAACAGTACCCACACTATTGGGACCACACCCATTTAGAAAAGGCACCGTTGCACACACAGTAAGGCAGGTGCTTCCTTCAACTTGGAGTGGTGTTCTGGCTAGAAGCTGCAGCAGGCCTATACCAATCATCTTGACCTTCATCTTGCCATTGGCATTCTATAGGGCCTGCCAAGAGAAAAGGTGGAGGGACTATGGCAGCCCCTTCCTTCCTTGTTTTACCTAGGGATACACATCAAAGGTCTCTGCACCCATCCTGGTGGGGAAGGACTCAGGCATTCAGCAGTGGCTCAGATGTCCAAGCAGCCCTATTTAGGGGTGGTCTGGTTGCCCCAATCTGGGGAAGGCCCTAGGAAAGGTGAGCTAAAAAAGATCCCATCCAACTTCTTTCCTGGCTCTAAACTAATCATTGCTTGTTGGAATGTTCACACTAGGTTAGCTGGACTTGAACTGAAAGACCATGAACTTCGGAAAACAGACATAATTGATAGAGAACTACATAAACTGGGCATTGAGCCCTCAGTGACACGAGACTTTCGGAAACTGGATCACTAGATGAAATAAACCACACCTCTACCTCGATATAACGCTGTCCTCAGGAGCCAAAAAATCTTACCGCGTTATAGGTGAAACCACGTTATATTGAAGTTGCTTTGATCCACCGGAGTGCGCAGCGCTGCCCCCTTGGAGCACTGCTTTACTGCATTATATCCGAATTCGTGTTATATCAGGTCGCATTATATCAAGGTAGAGGTGTACCACTTCTGTTGGTCTGGGAAACCTGAAAATGAACTAAAGATATATTTTTGCATTTGCTGTCAAGGAGTCCATCCTCAGTGCATGTGCCCCTCCAGTATTTATCAAGGAGAGGATCAATGTGGCTGGCTGTGAATACGAATCCAGGAACTCTGACTCTTCTGTCCATGTATGGATCAACACTTGGCTACTCCAAACAGCAAAAAAAGTTCTATTCTCAACTAGAACACATCATCGAGAATGTCCTCGTAAGGAACAGACTCTCTGTTCTCAGTGATTTCAGTGGCCGTATGGGAAAGGACTGGGAGCATTGGGGACACATCATTGGCCAACACGGCACAAGTAGCCTCAATGAAAATGGCCAGCATGTCTTTGAGCTTTTTGCCTCTTGTGGGCTGAACACCTATTGAACACCTCTTTTGCTGGCAGCAGTGGCAGCAAGGTTCCATGGAGGCACCGCCGCTCAAGACACGCATCAGCTTGACTTCATCCTAATCCATCACAGCAGCATTAGCGATGTACTGCATGCTCAATCAATGCATAGTGCTGATTGCACCACTGACCATGCCCTTGTCAGAGCCAAGCTTCGATTACACCCTAACAAGATCCATCATGTGAAGCCAAAAGGCAAACCTCTCCCCAACATTACTAACATGAAGGACTCTGACACTTGTGGAAAGTTTCAATGTGCGCTTGAGCATGTTTCTGAAAATGATTCCCCCGATTCTGACACCTTGTGGGGGAAATTTCAAGAATAAGACACTGGCTATTCTCAAGGATGTCTTTGTAGCAACAAAGAAAAAACAACCTGACCAGTCCAAAGTGTCTGAACAGCTGCTGCTCCCATTCATAGAAAAGAAAAAGCAAGCTCACCTCACTTTTCTTCAACAACCAAAAAAGTCTAGAACTCTTAAGTTCAAAGAGGCTAAAGTTGCAGGCCAGAAAACCATCAGAGAATGTCCCCAGAAGTATTGGGAAAACCTGTACAAAAAAGATTCGGACCTGCTTTGAAAGAGGGGACCTCCATGGTACCTCTGATGGAATCAAAGAGGCACTTGGTCCAATTTGTAAAAAGACTGCAAACCTGAAAGCAAAAAAGGTACCATCTTGACTGACAGGCAAGAACAACTTGACCAATGGACTGAGCAGTACAAATAACTCTTCTCAGAGGATGCCATTATCTGTGATACTGCCTTATCTGCCATCCCCCAACTTCTCAAAGAGGCAGAGAAAGCTACCAAAGAGATTGCACCTGGGAAAGCAGTAGGCAACAGTCAGCTACCTCCGGAGCTCCTAAAGGTAAGGGGGAGAAAGCTTGTGAGAGACATCAGCATACTTATCTGAGCCTTCTGGGAAGAAAGCGACATACCCCAGTATCTGAAAGATGCAAACATAATTACTTTGTACAAAAACAAAGAGGACAGACTGGACTACAACAACTACTGAGAGATATCTCTGCTCAGCATGGTCGGCAAGGTGCTTGCAAGGGTCCTGCTGAAAAGACTCCATGTCTTTGTTAAGAGAGATTACCCTAAGAGCCAGTGTGGGTTCAGAGCTGGATGCTTCATAACTGACATATCCTTCATAATGTTCTTGTTACAAGAAAAAAGCCATGAACAAGAGGCACCTCTCTATGTAGCATTTGTTGACCTACAAAAGACCTTTGGCACGGTTATCAGGAATGGTATATACAAGATCCTGTTGAAAATTGGCTGTCCACAAAAAGCACTCTCCCTATTTAAGAAGTTCCATGAGGGAATGAAGGCAACTATCCAGTATGAAAATGAAACATCATCTGAGTTTAGCATTGATACTGTCATAAAGGAAGGCTGTGTCTTAGTGCCTAATGGCTTTGGCATCTTTTTCTCTATTCTTCTTAAGTACGCTTTTGGAAACGATCAATCTGGCATACTAACTGAATCAAGGACAGATGGCAGCTTGTTCAAACATCAGATGATTTCAGTGCAAAAGGCATGTCACCCAGCTCACTAGTCAGGATCTGCTCTTTGCAGATGACACTGCATTCATCTCTGACTCACCTGGTGAATTGCAGATCATGATAAGTTCTCTGAAGCACGTATCAAGTTCAGCCTGGCAATCACTATCAAGAAAATGGTTGTCATGTCACAGTGCACCAACATCCCACCTAAAATCTACATCAGTAATGAAGCTCTGGACAACGTGGATCACTTCTGCTATCTTGGCTCAATTCTAACCATCTCACTTAGCCATGACAGAGAAATAGGTGCAAGAAGTCTCTGTGACCTTTGGCAAACTTACCTCACGTGTCGGGAACAACCAGCTGCTAACCCTGAACACAAAGGTGTCCGTTTATTAGGCTTGCATCCTCAGTACCCTTCTTTACCGCTTTGAAAGCTGGGTCACGTACTCCAAGCTGGAGTGGAGATTGAACAGCTTCAACCTTTGCTGTCTCATAAAAATCCTTGGAGTCACCTGGGACCAACGGATCACTAACAATGAGATAATTGCGAGAACTGGCCTGTAGTCTATGCAGACTATGCTGGATGCTTGCAGGCTTCATTGGCTGGGACATGTGGAGCATGTGCCTCAAGTTTGTCTGCCAAAGGCTGTGCTGTATGGCCAACTAAAGAACTGCCCGGGATGCAGAGAAAGGTTAAAGCTCCAATACAGCGACAAGGTCAAGAAAGGTCTCAAGAAATTCAGCATTTCCACTGACAACTGGGAGAACCCTGCCCACAACCACTCAGTCTGGAAAAGCCAGGTCAAGGCTGGTGCAGTCATCACAGAGAGCCATCAGAGAGCCCAGGCTGATGCCCGCAGGCAAGCAGCATGTGCTCCAACCTCCATCTGGCAAGTGAACCTGTAGCTACTGTGGGAAGGTCTGCCGCTCATTCATCAGGCTCTTCTCCCACACTGTTGTCCAGCACCATTGACTGACTGACTTTGTCGTGTTTCCTTTCATCTGTCAAGATTTTGGATGGGCCATGGTAGCAACTAGAGGCTCCATCAGGAATTGGACCCAACTAAGCTGGACATTTCCCACACTTCCTGTGCTTTGTCTGCTTAGACAGTAAGCTCTTTAGGGCAAGGAATGTCTCTCTGTTCAGAGAGAAGGATTATCATCATCCCCATATTTAAGTTAGGGAGCTGAAGCACAGAGATATCAAGCGACTTACCCAAGGTCACACACGAAGTCTTTGGCAGAGTCAGGATGTGAATCCAGATCTCCTGAATATCTTGGGCACAAGGCTATCCTTCCTCTGAATAGGGATGCAATGGGACAGGTCTGAATCTCATTTATGCCAGCATAAACCTGCAGTAACCCATTCCAGCCTGGATAGGGTGACCATATTTCCCAAAGGGAAAATGGGACACCACGAAGGCCTGGCCCGAGTGCCCTCCCACCCCCCTCTCATGGGACTGGCCAGAGCCACTTGCCTGAGCCCCTCCTTGTCCAAGAGGCTCACCCAAGGCTGCTCACCCGAGCCCTGCCCTTCCCCTCCCCATGTGGAGCTGGCATTGCTGCTTGCTTGAGCCCTGCCTGCCCCCCACCAAAGCCCTGCCTCCCCCCACAGCATGGGGCTGGCATTGCCACTCACCCCCCTGCCCATTCTTCTGCACCCCACTTTTTTGACATAAGCAGGCATTTGTCCCGTTTGCTCTTGCCAAGTGATCAGTTGGCAAAAGCAAATGGGACAAATGCACACTTTTGCCAAAAAAAGTCGGGTCGGCTAGGACAGGGCTTAAAAAAGGGACTGTCCCAGCCAAAACAGGACATATGGTCACCCTAAGCCTGGATAACGTTGCCTCCCTAAATTCCTTTTGCAATTTCAATTCTTTGCTTCCTGTATGAAACTCTTGTGTAATATTGCTATGTGAAGTTTATACACTTACTGCATTGTACCTCAGTGTGGCTTCATTTCACTGAGGAAGATGAAATTATGTCATGTATAGTATGAGCATTGGCATGTAGGAATTTAGGATCCTTCCGGATGAAAAGAGCTAGATAAATGTACCATCAGTTACTGCGATTATCTAAACAGTTTCTTTAACATAATTATTTAAGCCTAAACCACCAATTTTGTATTATTTTTTCGAATGTGTTCAAACAGAACATTTCAGAGAAAATTAAGTGAATCACAGTCTGATTGTCTTTAGGAGACTCTGCAAAATCTTCTTTAAAAAAAAACTTTTCTGCCACAAGAATGACAACACTGACAATCCCTTCCATCCCAAAAGAGAATAAAAAAGAGGAAATTAATAACCTCTATTTAAAAAAATCAAACAAAAACTCTACGGCAAAGTGCCAAAGATGTCATGAAGTCCACTAGGAATTGCTATTGATTTTACGCAGAAGGCGCTCAAATATTACAGTGATGAATGGCAGGATAAAACTCTGAAATAGATTTATAACATGGCCTATGGAAAGCCTCCTCCTGAGTGGGCAATGGGTTATTATTTATGGGAGAGCAGTGATATTTGTTGAGATGCAGGTCAGGAAAATTAAGTATGCCTGACCTCTTTTCTTTTGTTGTGCCAGGATATCCCCATGGCTATCCATCAAAGAGAATGCAGGATTTTCTAACACCATTTTGTTATAAATGATCCACGGCTTTTATACTATTTGTTTAAAACTTCCCCTTTGGAGGGCAACTTCCACTTTGGAGGTGCTGTTGCTACAAGCATAATGAGTTGTATGTAATGTCTTTACTCCTCATATACTGTGTATGTTAGGGTAAGATTTTCAGATGGCCTCAAGGGACCTACACATCCAAACCCCATTGAAATACAATGGGACTTGGGTGTCTTATTCCCCCAAAAAAACATCCAGCCCAAGGTGGGAAATAAAGAGTCAAATTTCAGAGATTCCCAAACTTTTTTTTGTTGGTCCCCCCTTCAGAGATTCAAGTCCCATGCGCAGTCTCTCTTTCTGAGAAACAGCATTTCCACAAATGCTGGGGTCTGGGAGCCTATCCTGGCCAGGGCACCCTGCTGCACCCCAGCCTACGAGCATCCCTTTCCCAGGACACATTCCAGGCAGGCAGGCCGGCCAAGCAGGACCCAGACAGCTGGGCTACATCTCTCTCCTTGTGCTCCTGTCCCTGGGGCCTGCAAAATCACTCACAAACTACAGGCTCCTCTGGCCTTGGCATGATCCCCTGCATGCCTGAGCAAGAGTCTGCACAGGCAAAGAGGAATTTCTTCCAAGGGGTTGTATGTGCACCAGCCTCTGGAAATGCAAAAAGCTGGAATGCTTCACCTCCTGCACAGAGAGAGTCCCTGGTCCCTTGCTCCTCATCCCTCCCTACTCCTTGTTCTGTCAGTCTAGCAGCTGCAGCAGGAACTGGAGCAGGAGACCCAGTCAGATCCTTATGGCACCTCCTCTTGCACCCCAGGGAGGCACACCTCACAGTTTGAAAACCATTGTTCTAAGCGCTATTCTGTGACTACTTTGTCCCTTTGATGAACCACAATGTTTTACCCTTTCTCCATATAGCTTTTAAAATCAAATCCATTGTTAACAATTATAAAAAATACTTTCTTTATTAAAAATAATGTGAAAGGCAAAAATTTGATATTTGAGCTCAGGTTTCCAGAAGATTGCACCTGCAAAAATGGAAGCTATTTTCATCTGCAAAATATGGTCCTAATCTAAAGACCTCTGAAGTTAAAGACTCCCACTGACTTCAAAGTGCTTCCAAACAGCCCTATGAACCGCCTATGTTTTTGTATGCTTAGAACCTAGTCTGTGCCCAACAAGGTCATAGACTCATAGATTCCAAGGCAGAAGGGACCATTGTGATCACCTACTCTGACTTCCTGTATAACACAGGCCAGATAACTCCTAGAGCCTATCTTTTAGAAAAACATCCAATCTTGATTTTAAAATTGTCAGTGATGGAGAATCCACCACGACCCTTGGTAAATTGTTCTCACTGTTAAAAATGTATATCTTATTTCCTGTCTGAATTTGTCTAACTTCAATTTCCAGCCATTGGTCAGGTTATACCCCAATTCTAGATTGAAGAACCCATTATTAAATATTTGTTTCTTATGTAGATACTTATAGATTGTAATCAAGTCACCCCTTGACATTCTCTTTATTAAGCTAAATAGATTGAGCTCTTTGAGTCTATCACTACAGGGCATGTTTTCTAATCCTTCAATCATTTTTGTGGCTCTTCTCTGAACCTTCTTCAGTTTTTCAACATGTTTGTTGAGTTGTAGGCACCAGACCAGGACACAGTCCTTGGATGCATAAACAGGGGAATCTCAGGTAGGAATGGAAAGGTTATTTTATATCTGTGTTTGGCACTGGTGTGACTGCTGTTGGAATACTGTATTCGCTCTTTTGGCCACAGCATCACATCGGGAGCTCATGTTCAGCTTATTATCCACCATGACTCCAAAATCTTTTTCAGGGTCACTGCTTCCCAGAAGACCTTCCATTGACTTAATTGGCCATTGGACTAGACAAGGCCCTTGAACAGCTGAATAACTGATGTGGTCCCACAATCAAGCACAATACTTTGCCATCTAACAGGTAGAATTTGAGCCCCTAATTATTGCATGAACAATGTTTGCAAGTGCAAAGTTCTGCCCATTAAAAAGGGAGGCAAAGATTTATATCTTTGTGTCTTCTGTTATCTCTTCAATTTATAAAATATATGAGGAACACACACAGCTCAGGTTTCTAGTGCTGTTACTAATGACTTACGCTTGATTCTTGTGGCTACCATGAAGTACCTTCTTGCACGTTAAGAGTGCATAGCTCTTGGTTACCTGTATTTTAGCTAGTACATATATTCACAGTGGAAGGCTCACCAGAGTGTTTTCTGTAGAGAAGAGTGAATGATAATCTGTTGTTGTGTAACAGTCACTAGAGGTCATCAGAAAAAACACTAGGATTGTCTCATTTGTTCATTTTCAATTTAGTTTTTCTTAACATTTTCTGACAACCTTAAAGTGATTATCCACATGCGACCAAACACTTCCTCAGCTGATTTCAACAGACCTATCCCATTGGACCCAACTGAGGATCTGGCCCAGGACTTGTACACTTGTTAGACGATTCTGTGTAATCTGAGTTTATACCGGCAATATATTTTGATAAACTGCAGCCATTGTTTCATCTAATGGCATGGAGTAATTCTGCCATTATTTGGATTTTGCAGTAAGGGACACTTTATTGGATGATGATTTCATTTCATTTGAATTTCATTTGAACAACAAACACACACAGACTAGAATCTGCACAAAATTCAATGTATATACTTGGAGCGGTTGTAGGGCTGAGTCATCATAGCAGGGAGTTGGACCTCTGGTTCCATGGAATCCAGATATTTCTAACCTGATTTTAGATATAGAATGAGGTAGAATCTAGAGGTAGATTATGCTAAATACTGTAGGAAGTCTGCAGTCAGCAGTTTTACCTTACCTGTACTGTAATACCTGATGTGCCTATGCACCATGTACCTCCATTCTAAATCCCCTAGTTGTGTGGGGTTCAGTTAGCACTTAACATTATGAGAATGTAGCTTTTTGTGGTCTGATCCCATGTCAGCTGAAACGCCCTATTAACTAAATTGGCCATCAACCAGTTTGCCTATGCTACATAATG
The DNA here is from genome assembly GCF_002925995.2 of Terrapene triunguis. Classification (NCBI taxonomy): domain Eukaryota; kingdom Metazoa; phylum Chordata; order Testudines; family Emydidae; genus Terrapene; species Terrapene triunguis. Next base: position 61,428,834 of record NW_020664393.1, on the reverse strand, counting down.
GGGTTTTGTACAAAATGAATTTTTCAGTGAGTTACAAATGTCATGTTTTAATCAATGCCTATTTAAATGTTAAATCTAATGAAAGCTTTAAGTAAGAGAATATAAATGCACACAAAAGGGTTACCATGGAAACAATAGCAATATCTGTTCAGAAGCTCCATGCGCACTTACAGCAGGACAGCACAGTTTCATTTGTCAGGACTTTGGTTTCCCAGGACAGCTTTGTCAGTTAAATCACAAGGCATGAGGCTTTCGGGGGAGGAGGGGGAAGGGTCCAGATTGACCATCTTATAGCGAAACATGCAGAAGGCAGCCAGAGAGACAGGCCCCTCCATAAAGTTTTCTGCATAGCATGCCTTCTGGGGGAGTAGATTGGGACCTGCAGAATATAAAAGGGCAGAGGCATCCCAACCCTATGAATGCCAGGAATGGGCACATCCGGCAACATGAGAACAGCATGGATGACACCACTGCCCCCTCCTCCCCAGCTCATTAAGACGCCTGTAGAAGCAGGCTCGGGATGCAGAGGGATTGTATGGGGAGCTTAGAGTTGCGCTAGCTCAACTATCTACTTTACTACTCAGGTGCAGTGCAGGAGACAGTGTTCTGGAGTGGAGTACGTCTCCTGCTCCTCCCCAACCTTCCCCTGGTGCCAGCCCCAGAAATCAGTGTAGTTGTTTCTCCCCGGGGACTGCCCATGGAGAGGTATTTGCAGGGTGCTGGGGTGGGAAGGAGGAGTGGAGGTGCAGAGGCAGATGCTTTGGAAGAGAGTAGAGACAAGGGGTTTTGCATCTTCAGCCTGAAGCAGAAAATGACAAGAGCCAAGGCCCGTTCGGGGAGGAGCATTAAAATTAAAATCTTTAAAATGTCATTTGCTTTTCACAGTCCTGCTGTTTGTTTACTTATAACAACACCGAGTAGCTCAGGCAGTGAAACTAATTATATTGTAAGCTCCTTGGCGCAGGGACAGTCTTATGGTTATATGTATTTACAGTGCCTTCGGGTCTCAGTCCCCACTTCGGGCCTGGAGGTGCTACCACATTAGACAAAATAAATAAAACAATAATAATAATAAGACTGGACTGTTTACTCACTGTCACTGTGTCTGCTCATTTCCCCTTTCTGATGCTCCTGGGCTTGCACTGGACTAGGCTCATGAGTCCAGTTTCCAGCAGCACAAGGGAATGTTCAAATGCCAGCCAAACAATCTGGTTTTATTGTAACTTTTAAAACTAGTGTGAACACATTTCTCAATATCTCACCTACAGTATCAAATACATTCCAGCCCATACAATCGCACACTTGGCTAACTTGTGATTTTTGTGAATGTAAAGCAGTAGAGGGGGAAAGGGGCACATTTTACACAGACAAGAGCTTTCTGTCTCTTGGCTTTTGGCCACAATATTAAAGCAATTTGCCCTAATCTGCCATATGGTTTTCTTTCTTTGCATTTTATAGAACGGCAGGGCTAAGTGAATGTGCCTTTTCAATACCAGTGACACAAGCCTGATTTAATTTAGACTTCCGTATTAACATACCAACTAAATCAAAGCTGCAGTCTACAAGGGAAAACTTTAGTGCTGTGCGCAACCAGAGCTGTAATCAGTTTCCAAGTGGTACTAGCCTGCAGCCCTTGACCTGGTTCTTCTTTATTATTATTATTATTTCTAGAGGTCAGCCCAAAAGAACATAAAGTCTACTTCAGCAGCATGTGACCCCCGAATCAAATCAGGCCTCATCAGAACATTCTTCAGTCCTGAAATCACTTCCAAACAGCAGACGCTGTCAGTAAATCTGAATCTTTATGCAAAGGATCTATATGTTTGCTGTATAAAAAAGCAGCTCTGACACAGATTTCCAGCAAACCCTGGCAGTGAATCTTTTTATTCAAGGAGTCTATGCAGTGCACTTTTATATCACAGATGGCTCCAGGACTTGGACAAGTTCCATAAATAGGCTCTCAAACAGGGCTCGTCTACACTTTTTACTCTGGATTTTGTTGTTGTTGTAGTAAGTATGTGACATGGTTCATCCCAAACATAGTCCCCATGTGCTTCATTTTAATTACATGTATAGTCACATAGACTTCAGGGGGACTACTCACATACCAGAAGTTAAGCACTGTATTGACTGAGGCCATAGTTTGGGTCCACACACAACACAGTTAACATGTGGCTCCCAATCGCACTGGGGTACTGTGTTTTGGCCTTGCTGGTGGTCAAGGCTCTAGCTCGATTGTGTTGGTGCAATTCACTCCTCCCCAAGTCCACTATGTCCCTATCTCTTCCCCATGGGTTCTGAGGAGGGTGTCACAAAGGTGATCCTTCCATGTGAGACAGGGGAGATCTGTACACAGAAGAGCAAAATCTCCCTCCTCAGACTTTAAATTGTTGGAGGATGGGAGTTATAATCAAAGACTTGAGTGAAAAGACAACTAACCACTGAAGTGTGGGGCAAAATAGTGGATAACTGCTCACAGGAGTGGCTGATGCAACCGCACAGTTTAGATTTCTCAAAGCATAGTAGACATTAGTTGGCTGTCCATCTGAGAGGGGAAGGATGCTCCAGTGGTTAGTGCACTAGCCTAGGACTTGGAAGGCCCAGATTCAATTCCCTCTCCACCACAGACTTCCTGTGTGACCTTGGTCAAGTTACTTAGCTTCTCTGCTTCGGTTCCTTATCTGTAATATGGGAATAGCAGCACTTCACTACCTGAAGGTGTGTTACAATAAAGATTGTGAGATACTCCATGATGGAGAGCCACATAAGAACCTAAGAGAGCAGTGCTATCTCCATATCTCCCCTCTGATTAGGTATCCTCAGATAAACCTTTTACTTAAGTTTCTACTCATTTCTTCCTCTGGGTCAGTCTTTCCCATAATAAACATATTGTCAGCTGTTGTGCTTTTCATGTAGTCCAGATATGTATAGCATATCTCAGAATATTTTGGGGGGCAGATTTGACTATATTTTTCTTTCCATTATGTTTTCTATAGATTCCTATTATTAAAAACATATGTTAACAGTGTTTTTCTGGGGACCTATTTGAAGTAAAAAAGATGTGCAGGGGGGAAAGTTTGTACAAAAATTACTCCAAATACAGGACAAGTGTAAATCACATCCTGTCATCCCTAAGAGTGCTCCCTAAATCTGCAATGCAAAGACACTTGGGATCTGTGGTTTCCACAAGTGCTATGCACTGCAAAATGGGAGTGGGAATTCAGCATTGAAAGGAATGGGCTGCCCAGTTGAGGATAGATTGCCACTTCCCTCAGAAAAAACATAGGGGATCCGGGGAAGAAATCTTCGTGAGGCACTGTGACACTTTCTCGGTTCCCCAGGACTGAAAGTCACCTGTTAACTATTCTGCCTCCAGCAAGAGCAAGTGTTTCTTGTGATAGCTGCGTGTCAGCTTCCTCGCCTTCAGCCACTCAAGCACTGTCCTCTGGGCTTATGCCAACCCTAAATTCGCCTTGCAGGTTAACACTAGGTACCCCCCAGTGTCCAACTTCCCTGACACCTCCCTCTGTAGCATCCAGCCCTTTCCACCTGGACACTCACAGAAATTACCAGGTAAGCTGTCCCCAAGCTTATTTGAGTCAGCGGCGTATCAGCGCCAATATAACAACACAGCACTTCTTCTTAGCGTATGCACAACGTGCTTCAGGTGGCACGTGATGAGGATTCATCACCGAATTTGGTCCACTGGTTGGATCATTAGCTTCCCTGGCTTGGGCCAGGTACTGAGTACAATGTAAATGCTGATCCATGCCTCCCAACGCAGCACTGTAATGTACATATAGTGAAAACAAATTGAGTTTATTAATGGAGATTAAGATGTAAGAGATAGTGAGCAAGGATAATAAGAACAACAGGTTACAATTAAAACAAAAAGATACAACATGCCTCTCCTAGTCTAAACTTAATTTTAACAGTCTAAGCCCCTGTCTGAAGAAATCTGTCTTCTCCAAGTGTCCTTAACAATGCTTTCAACCAAACCGTGGTTGAGTTCCGATTTTCATAAATGTAATAGCACTGCCCAGTTACTCTCTAGGTGAAGGATAAATCAGGGGTTCTTTTGCCTTCCTCTTATACCCTGAAGTGCATTGTCTTTGCACACCAAACACAGGACAATCCCCTAGGATTTAGTCTCCAGTGTCTTCACTATGTTGTCATCACATCTTCATGTTGACTTGGAATGCAAATGTAGATTCCATTGTGTTTGGCTTACAATACTTAATTTACATCAGAGACAGGGATAGGTAAATAGACAAGCTTGTCTGGCAGAAAACCTGTTTGTCAATTGTGCCTGGTTATGTAGTTAAAAACATTTTAGTAGGTACACAACTCCTTACATATTATCCGTACGTACATACATCTCACAAAGCCCAGGGTGACCAGTATGTCACCTGCTTTGATTTGATACCTTACAAAACACTAAGAACATAAGAATGGCCATACTGAGTCAAACCAAAGGTTCATCTAGCCCAGTATCCTGTCTTCCGACAGTGGTCATGGCCAGATGCTTCAGAGGAAATAAACAGAACAGGTAATCATCAAGTGATCCATCCTCTGTCACCCATTCCCACTATTTATGGATAAATACCATAAACGTGATGTGTTAAGTGTAGTGAGTTTTTCAGACCAGATAAGAGTTGCTGACACAGAGTAGTGTGAACTCTTTACCAGCTGGCACCAATTGGCCCCTGTGTCACAGGCAAACCCCCACCCCATGGAGATCCCCCACATCAAGCACAGGTTTTGGTCTTCCCTGCAACAGACCATGACACATACTCAGATCCCCTGTCCCAGATTTTACTGCAGCCTTGCTATGATGAGCACTTCCTGACAGGCTGCCTCCAACATCTCTGCTGGTTGTGATGAGTGGGAGGGATCGTATCCCTCACAAAAGATAAAACAGTACAAGCCCAGGCTGTATTATTGGTTCCTGGGAATCTCCACAAAATTGCTTCCCCTATTTCCTGCCCTCAGCTGAATACCATGGTGTGGACTCCAGAATCAAAAGGCCCTCTGCAGAGTTCAGTGGTGGTGGGGAGAGAATGTTGCTATATAAAGCAACAGAGGGTCCTGTGGCACCTTTAAGACTAACAGATGCGACTTGCATCTGAAGAAGTGAGGTTCTTACCCACGAAAGCTTATGCTCCCAATACTTCTGTTAGTCTTAAAGGTGCCACAGGACCCTCTGTTGCTTTTTACAGACTCAGACTAACACGGCTACCCCTCTGAATGTTGCTATATGGGCAGCTAACTCCTTCCATGCAGGGCAGGGGGAGATTTTGTCCTATGTTCAGACCTGGAGGGAAGAAACCATCTCAAACTTTGATGGAATTTCCATCCTGCAGGAAATTCTGACACCTTGAAACTTGTTTTCATCCAGAATCAGAAGGGGGGGGGGGGGGAGTTGAAATTAAAAAAAAAAATAGTGAAAAAAATAATAAAAATTTAAAAAAGAACAAAAAAAAAAAAAAAAAAGTAAGAGAGAAAAAAAATAAAAAAAAAAAAAAAAAATTGTGGAACAAATATTCAAAATTTGATTCAGATCAAAACATTGTTTCAAGACGTTAAAACATCTTGTTTCAATAAGGTAAAAACATTTAATTTTAATTATGTTGAAACAATATAAAACATGAAATCGAATTAAATTAAGATTATAGTATAAAAGTCAAAATGAAATTAAATAACATCTACTTGAAACATTTCTACCTTATCAAAACAAGAAAGTCCAAGTGATTCATTTCAACACTGTTTCCACCAAAAAAATCGACATGTTCCCATGAAATGTTTCAATTTTGCCAAAATTGCTTTTACCAACCGAAACTTTTTTATCCACTCTATTACATATCAAATAAACTTGAACTTCTAATTTAAAGACAAAATCCTAGGCTTACCTAATAACCAGTCATACAGTAAAAAAATCCACTTTAATTACTGAGCTAGGAGGTCAGTAGCAGATTAACTGAGGTGAGGGCTACCCAGCTGACTGCACAGAGGGCGGGAGGTATGACTCCTTATGTTGTGGCCAAGTAATGTACATGTACTCCCAGTGTAAGACATGGAGCTCATCTGCAGTATCTTGAGGCCAGAGTTGCTGAGCAGAGAGAAGTGGAATTATTTACAGAGGTAGCAGACAGGCACTTTGTAGAGGGGGTCAAGGCTTAGAATTGACTGCTCTGATACTTTAGTTGAGGACAGCAGTTTGATAATGGGAGGTGACTTAACAGGAATGGAGAGACAAACCCCTATAGATGGGGCTCTATCTTCCAGCAGTGGTAGAGGAGACTGGACATGACAGAAATTACAGCTGATATAGCAGAAGGACAGGTTGGAAGCACAGATGTATATTGCAGAAATGTAACAGTGTCAGACTAAAGAGTTAAATAAAAATATACACATCACGAAAAATAAAAATGATAAATGTCTACATTCCAGTGTGAGACACGCCAAAGCAATAATTGGTGAACTAGAATGCCTGGCAATGGAAGAAGGTTCAGGCATCACTGAAATATGGTGGAATAACAAAACAAAACAACAAAGGGATACTATAAAACCAGGTTATAAGCTATATAGGACGGGTAGATTCGGTAATAGAGATTGTGGTGTAGCATTGTACTTTAACAGTTCCAGAGAATTTAGCAAGATAATATGTTTGAGTGGAGAGAACCACACCAAAGGATCTATCTGTATATCCAAATCCCAAGCCAAAAAAATGCATATAGAAAAACAGGTTTATACACTACTGGCATACTTCTCAGGATTGAGTTCAAAGGGACTATTCAGCTGCTTAAATTAGGCATGTGCCTAAGTGCCTTCTTGAATTAGGCAGCATGCAGAGGGAGATTAAAGAGTCAAAAAATAAAAAACCCTCTAATAAAATGTTAAGAATGGGTGGTTTCAAGTACCCACCTATAAACTGACCAAATGTCAGATGAAAGAAACCATTTCTTGACATCTTAAACAAATGCTTCTTGGAAGAAGCATGCATGAGAGCCCTCACAAGAGGTTATTCTTCTCTTAGTCTTAAGCAAAACTCAGGTGATGGTTCAAGGAGCAAATATACTTGAGCCAATAAATAATAGTGACCAAAATATAATCAACTTCAATATCCCTGAAGGAGGGGTCATTCCAAAGACTATTAATGTAACACTAACTTTAGAAAGGAGGATTTAAACTACAGTTCTTTTTATTGCAGTGAAGCCTAGGAGCCCCACTCACAAGTCAGGACCCCATTGTGCTAGGCACTGTACAAATACAGAACAAAAGGATAGTTCCTATCCTAAGGAACTTACAATAAGACAAGAAAGAGGCGGATATAGACAGACAGATAGGGGAGCACAAGGAAACAATGAGACAATGTGGTCAGCATGAAAAGCAGTGATCCCAGCACACCAGCTGCCTAATCATTCAAAAACATCTGTAAAATGAAAAGGGGCAAAATTAAAAGCTGTAGGCTTTGTGCCGTGCATCTCGTGGTAGAATCACAGACAGTAATCAAAAAAAGGAAGTGGGAAGGAAAGAGAAATAAAAGATAATATGGGATAACTGTAAAATTAAAGGTTTCAGAGTAGCAGCCGTGTTAGTCTGTATCCACAAAAAGAACAGGAGTACTTGTGGCACCTTAGAGACTAACAAATTTATTTGAGCGTAAGCTTTCATGGGCTACAGCCCACTTCATCAGATGCATAGAATGGAACATATAGTAAGAAATATATATACATACAGAGAACATGAAAAGGTGGAAGTAGGCATACCAACTATAAGAGGCTAATTAATTAAGATGGGGTATCATTTGAATAAATATTGGCATGCCATACTCTGTCCACATATCTATTCAAGTGACACCATCATAGGACCTAATCACCTCAGCCACGCCATCAGGGGCTCATTCACCTGCACATCTACCAATAGGATATATGCCATCATGTGCCAGCTATGCCCCTCTGCCATGTACATTGGCCAAACCAGACAGTCTCTACGCAAAAGAATTAATGGACACAAATCTGACATCAGGAATCATAACATTCAAAAACCAGTAGGAGAACACTTCAACCTGTCTGGTCACTCAGTAACAGACTTAAAGGTAGCAATTTTGCAACAGAAGTATACTGGTATACTCACACCTTCTTGTCAACTGTCCAAAATGGGGCATCTTGATTATCACCACAAAAGTTTTTTTTCTCCTGCTGATAATACCTCATCTTAATTAATTAGCCTCTCAATGGCTACTTCCACCTTTTCATGATCTCTGTATGGATATATATTTCTTACTATATGTTCCATTCTATGCATCTGATGAAGTGGGCTGTAGCCCATGAAAGCTTATGCTCAAATAAATTTGTTAGTCTCTAAGGTGCCACAAGTACTCCTGTTCTTTTTGTAAAATTCAAGAGATTTTCAGCCAAACAGGTATTGTTCAGAAAGTGGAAATCCAGCCCAAGTGAAGCCACAAGAAAAAAGCACAAACCGTAGTGTTTAAAATGTAAAATGGAAGTTAGGGCCTCAGATCAGCTATATACTGCAACATATGAATTTAGAGCATCTGAGACCCATTGATCCCCAAAATACCTTGCTCAATGGAAGCTTTGAGGACTAAAATGGAATCTGACAAGCAAACAGCAAAAAACATAAAAACAAATGAAAAGTTCTTTAAGTGTTGTCAGATGCAGGAGTCTCGGAGTGCTACCTCCCAAACAACCTGAATAATAATGGTTAAGTACAACTTTCTTTTTGTAGAAACCACCATTTTTCGAGCAGCCTCTCCACATGCTTTCCCATCTGTTCCAGGAAATGTGATAATTAGGAAACTATCTTGCCAGTTTGGGGGGGAAAAAATCAGGATTTTTTCTCTCATGCTGCTAAGAAATGGCAAGGAGATAATATGTTGTGTCATTCTCACTGTCCTCTAGTTAAGGGTCATCTCAAAGGCCATTTCCATTCTCAAGCCTGTTTCGCAAGGTGAGTGACTCCACCTGTTCAAGCTGCACTGGGATGAAGTATGACATAAAAGTGATCACTCTAAAAGTACACTTCACATAAATGGCTTCTGCTCCTTAAGGACTTTCAAAATAATTCAGCACCCAACAGTTTTTATTCTTCTCAAAGGGAGCTGCTGGTTGCTGAGCACTTTTTGCAAATCTGGCCACTTCATTTAGGACAGGGACTCTGAGTTTCTAATTGGATGAGATTTTTTTTTTTTTCCTGAAAGAGTGGCATCCTCACTCTGTAGGCACCTGTGACAAGGCCTAAGTGCCGGTAGCATCACATTCCCTGGGCAGCAAAGCTCTGTTGGAATCAGCCCAACACCAAAAATCAAGATAAATAAAAGTATGGATTGTCATTTGACACCCTCCACATACTTCCAGAAACAATGCGTTTAGGTGCCTAAATGGGAGCTGAGCTCTGAAAATCTAACCTACATTGTCTGATTCTGCTCTAACTTATACAGTGTAACTTTGTAGTAATGTTATTAAAGTCATTAGAGTTACAGAAGTGTAAAATTGGAGCACAAAGTCAGAGGCAGGCCAACAGGCAGTAATTCCACTGTCTTTGGGGCAGTTACTCTTGATTTAGCTGAGCTCTGAAATAAGTCCAAAGGATAGTCAGAATAATGGTTTGAAGTAGTCACATATGTAAAATAAGGAATTTTTACAGATATGGATAATATCATAATCAAAATAATATATTTCATACAAATGGATTGCAATCACCATAAAATATTAATTACATTGTTACAGAATTTTTATGTGGCATCCATGAAGATCAGCAGAGACACGACCTTGCCTAGTCTTTGTGGAGATGGGTGGCAAGTTAACAACTCCAACCTTGGCAGAAATTCATTCCCTCCTAGATGCACCCCCACCTCCTCCAATCATGGTGTCAGCTGGGATGGGGTGAAAGTCATTTTGTGTCTAGTGGCCTCTCTCCCTTGATTCCACTGAGGAGAGTGGCAATAAATAAATACATACATGCATAAGACTGATTTATGGGTAAAAAGTGTATCCCCTCCCACCCCTTGAAGTAACAAAGGGGAGACAGGGCCTTATTTCATAGAAGACTTCCTATAGGGAGAGAGCAGATACTGTACCAGTTGAAGAAGGGACTTGTGCAATATTACTCCACCATCTTGAACTTGTGCTACCACCCTGTCTCTGCTGGGCTCAGAGGCAAACAATGTGCATTCTCCTAGTCCGTCTGCTCTTTCTCCAGCCCACCTACTCCATGACCCTTCCCCTCTGCTTTGGATCCCTAGATCAGCAGGACACTGCCCTGGAAGTGACTGAACCTTTCTTACGTATGGGAGGGTGGAGATCCACATGTGGATGGGGCATGATCACCTGCATAAGGATTAACCCATGGCTTTTTGCTCTGCCCCGTCAGCACTGGTTCTAAGAGGTTGCTATCCTAATCAAACTGAGAAATGCATGTCCCTCACAGCCTAGAGTTCTCATACAACAAACAGTGATTAGTTATTTAGTGCCCATTTTGCTGCTCATATGTCAGAGTTGGCCCTGTGACCCATGAACAATAGGCCAGCTACCACTTGTAAACCCTCTAGTGCAGCCCATTGATATCAGAAACATCGGAACAGACAGTGACTTTGTGGCCTTCACAGGACACTATCAGCATCATTATAAGAGTCTGCAGCTTTGAAAAGTTCCATCAGGAGATGGCTGGCAGGATGCTAGGATGGCAGGTAATATCGGTCCCTTTGATTGAGGGAGAACAGCTGCCATGAGTTACTAGGGTTCGCAGCCGAGCTGTGGTTAAACCCTCAGCTGTTGTGTGATGACCATGTAAATCAGCAGTAACGCAACCAGCTTTTTGCATCTGTATCTAGCTAGGACGTGGTGACCACTCCTTTCAGATGTGGACCTTGTCAGTCATCTGGGCTTTTGTTAGCGCGAGACTAGACGACTGCAGTGTGCACTGCGTAGGACTACACCTTAAAACCATTCACAGACTGAGGCTGGTGCAGAAGTCAGCGGCTCACTTAGTGAGTGGGGCATCTCACTGGGAGCATATGACACCGGTGCCCCAGATGTCTATTCATCTGCACTAGCTGCCTATTGGTTTCTAGGTGGAATTGAAATGTTGGTTATGATCTATAAAGCTTTAAATGGCATGGGAATGGCCTACTTGAGGGATCCCCTCGCTTTCCATACCCTACTGCCATAGCTGAGTTCAGCCGGGATACCCAACCTGGATCCCCCTTATTATAAAAAAAAGGAATTGCTGACAGAACATTCGCTGTGAGGGCTCCATGACTCTGAAGCTTGCTCCCCTCCTTGGTTTGAAACAGCCGGGCATGTTGCAAAAGACATCTGTCTGACAGGGACTTGAGAAGAGGGCTATGGGAGTACTTACTACAACAATGAAAGTGTGGAAAGATGATTTTACAAAAGGATGGATGGCTAAGTTCCTGTTTGAAACTATTATTGCTGCTGAGATTGTATTGTCTTATTAATTGTGTGTTTAGAGCACACAGTCTTAGAAAGGTACCTTTATAATGTCAATATAAATTAATAAATTTTTTGCTTTGATGTTCATTACTCCTGTCATTGTGATAAGGGTGCACTACTGGAAGGCGCTCAGATACGAGCGCAGCATAAGAACGTATATAAAATACAAGGACAAGCTATTGAATAATGACCAATATATAGTTTACTGCTCATTTCACTGTGTCATTGAATTAGACAAATCAGCACTTCTCCTACAACACATGCACCAATAGGAAACACACCATTCCAGAGCTAAAAGACATGCAGAGTTACAATAAAAGTTATACTACAGCATTAGGCATGCCTCACATCAGTGGAGTATGTACTAATTAGACTTTGTTGGATATCCAATTACATTCCCATCAGCTACTCATTCCCATACTGACTGTTCACCTACTTCTGCCGATATCATGAGATGACACTATACAGAGAAGTCTTTCACATTTTAACTAAATATCTATAGCCCGTTTTTTGCGGTTTATGCTCAGGATGCTCCACCATTAATATGATATTTCCGGTCAAGAAACTGCAAGACAAAATAAAGAAAAACATATATCACTTCATCAATCTGTCAAAGGCTTTTGATACGGTCAACAGACAGGGCCTTTTTATTGCTCTGAAGAAATTGGGTTGTCCCCCTAAACTGTTGAACATCATTTGCTCATAACATCAAGGTGTCATAGGTTTCACCCCCACTCTGGACTTTAGAGTACAGATATGGGGACCTGCATGTGAACCCCTAAACTGAATTACCAGTTTAGATCTGGTTTTGCTGCCACCACTCCCAAGTTCTAACTCCTTTCCCTGGGTAGTCTTGAGAGACTTCTTCACCAATTTCCTGGTGAACACCGATCCAAACCCTTGGATCTTAATACAAGGAGAATTTAACCATCCTCTCTCCTTTCCCCCACCAATTCCTGGTGAGTCCAGATCCAATCCCTCTGGATCTTAAAACAAGGAAAAATCAATCAGGTTCTTAAAAAGAAAAGGCTTTTAATTAAAGAAAAGAAAGGTGAAAGACAAACCTCTGGGAGAGATTAGCATACCAGCTACTCTCACAGACAACAGATTCAAAACACAGAGGATGTTCCCCTGGGCAAAACTTAGTTACACAAAAGAATACTCAATTTGATTAACCCCCTAATGCCCAGACAAGTTACAAAAAGAAAATAAAGAAAACCTATTTATTCCTTTTCTAATACTCACTACTCTGATAAGAGGCTGATTCCCTGATCTTTTCCACTCCGGCCAAAACTGAAACTAATCTCTAAACAAAGGAAACTTCCCTCCTTCCTTTTGAAACATCTTATCCCCCCATTGGTTCCTCTGGTCAGGTGCCAGCTAGGCTAGATGAACTTCTTAACCCTTTACAGGTAAAAGAGGCATTAACCCTTAACTATATGTTTATGACACAAGGTATGAAGGCAACTGTAGTGTATGACAACAAAGAATCAAATGTATTTGACATCAATAACAGAATGAAACAGGGGTATGTCTTAGCCCCCGTGCTCTTTAACATCTACTTTTCTTTCCTGCTTTTCCATGCAGTCAAGGACAGCAATGATGGCATTTATCTTCGAATCAGACTAGATGGGGGCTTGTTTAGCATTGCAAGTTTTAGTGTGAAAAACGAGGTGAAACAGCTGTTTCTGAGAGATTTCCGGTTTGCGGATGACGCAGCCTTGGTTGTCACAAGCAGTGAGTCTGCTCTTCAAAATCTCTTTGGCAGATTTTCTGCATCATTCAAGAGCTTTGGGTTGACAATCAGTTTCAAGAAGACACTGTTCATGTACCAAGGGGTGGAAGAACCAATGTCTAACATTATTCTGGAGGGAAATCTTTTGGTGTCGTCGACAGCTTTTGCTACTTGAGTTCTACAGTCAGCAGGAATCTTGACCTTCAGACTGAACTAACTAACAGAATCGGAAAAGCAGCTACGAATTTCAGGCTATTACAGAAACGTGCATGGAATAACAGCAAATGATCAGCTAAGCTGAAGATGCGAATCTATGAGATTTGCCTGCCGTCATCCCTGCTCTGTGGTTCAGAAACATGGACTGCAGATGCTAGGCACATCAGGAGCTTCCACATGAGATGGCTGTATAAGATTCTGGAAATAAAGTGAAAAGACAAAAAACCAAACCCAGAGGTGCTGGAATGTGCAGGATTGACACACTTAGAAACTACTATAGAGAAGAGGATATGGCTTGGTCACATCAGGAGAATGGGAGGAGACCATATCCCCAAGAATATTTTGTACAACATGATTTGAGAAGGCTGTAGAAAGCGGGGGTCACCATTTATGACGGTACCATGATATGTGCAAAAATTATATGAAGTCTTCAACATCAGTGTAGACAGCTGAGAGGACCATGCAGAATCCTGTTCAGTCTGCAGGGAACATCTGGCACTGGGTGCAGCTCAACATGAAGCGGCTTTGATCCAGAGGATGGAAGCAAAGTGAGAAAGAAGAGAGCTGCATGCTGTAATCTTGGACTCCAGCTTAGACAACACATGGCTCTGTGAAACATGTAACAAGCTGTGTCACTCTCGAATTGGGCGGTCAGCCATAAGTGGATTCCTCAGGCATCTGACTAGACCTTTTACGCACACACCATGGTCCAGTGGATCGACGGTTGTCTGTGTGTCTGTCTGTGTGTGTGTGTCTCTCTCTCTCTCTATATATAGAGAGAGAGACATTGCAGTCTAGTGTGCATTGGGTATAAAGAAGCTGTGCCCTGCTTTTTCATTGTTTAAGTAAATATTGCCTCTTCTATGCAACATCTGCTCTCTGCTGCTCACTTTGCAAATGGACATGGATCTAATAGAAGGGTGGAAGGCATTTTTAGGGTTTCCTGTTCTGGAGTAATTTTGGGAGCCTTTTTTCCTTTATTCACTCTTCTCTTCCAAAGCCAACAATCAGACTCTTTGTATTTTCAATGGCAAACCAATTCTGTCTCTCCCTCCTAGCTTCCCCTGAAGGCTATAGAAAAAAAGAACATGAATAGCCAAGCAATGAAATCATAAAATAGGCCAGTTTACTGTTATCTTTCCAAGAACAGTAGAGGCATTAAAGTTCTGAAACCTTTTCCTTGCAGCAGAGATTGCAGCTAGAACAGGAAATGACACAACATAAATCCAATTTGTGACAATTATTGTAACATGAAAGGGAAATAGCATAAATCATTGGTGTCAAACACCCAGGCCGTTGGCTGGATCTGTCCCACTTCAGCTATTTGTCTGGCTCCATGACAGATTCAGATTCTGCACCACACAAACTTTCTTTCTTTCTTTTTTATAAAAAGGTATGTTTCTAGCCTTGATGCCTGTGAACAAGAAGCAAGTATAATGCATTGTAAAACCAATGCATGGTTATCTTCTTGAGACTACAGATTGCCTGAAACTACAGCTCTAGGGATATGGAATGGCTGCCACATGAGGAGAAATTAATATGACTGGGAGTTTTCAGCTTGGAAAAGAGACGACTAAGGAGGAATATGATTGAGGTCTATAAAAGCATGACTGGTGTGGAGAAAGTAAATGAGGAAGTGTTATTTACTCCTTCTCATAACACAAGAACTAGGGGTCACCAAATGAAATTAATAGGCAGCAGATTTTTTTCCACACAGCACACAGTCAACCTGTGGAACTCTTTGCCAGAGGATGTTGCGAAGGCCAAGACTATAACAGCGTTCAAAAAAAGAACTAGATAAGTTCATGGAGGATAGGTCCATCAATGGCTATTAGCCAGGATGGGCAGGGATGGTGTCCCTTGCCTCTGTTTTCCAGAAGCTGGGAATGGGCAACAGGGAATGGATCACTTGATGATTACTTGTTCTGTTCATTCCTCTGGGGCACCTGGCACTGGCCACTGTCAGAAGACAGGATACTAGGCTAGATGGACTTTTGGTCTGATCCAGTATGGACCTTTGGTCTGACCCAGTTCTTATGTTCTCTATGAAATGAGATACTGAAATGAGTGGGAATGTATATTTTAACTCTTAACCCTAGTGAGGGAACTTTAAGAGCCAGATTAGCACTGAAAATCTTTTCAGATGACATTAATGTAATGGAAGGATTTAATTTGGCTTTCTTAAAATGGAGGCATACTTTTTAAGAGGAGAAGGAAAAACAAATAAGCATCTTACAGCCCTACCAAACACATCAGCCACCCAGTAACAGTACACCGCATCACTAACCAATTTATTTCCTAGGAACTTCCCAGTTCCACTCTTTACAATGGGGTAAGATTAACAGATGAAAACAGGCAAGATGGAGAAAAAGCTTTTCTGGCTCAACCATTCATACACATTTCTAATTATGTTCAAAAATTTGGACTGGCTAACCACGTTCAAATAGCCACCTTACTTTCTTTCACAGCGTAATGGCATAGGCAACCATTTCACCCGATTTCTTATTTGCCATTGTAACAAACAATTGAGGGTGCATTTAATTTAGTGCTTGTCCTGAGACATACTGACAGCTTTTAGGAAAGCTACTGGATATGGAAAGAGAGATGTTTTTATATGCTGTGTGATACTAGCAGTACTCTGAAGACTGTTGGTCAGTACAGGCTGTTTCCTTCATCTGTGTGCCCGTTAAAGACATGGGAACTGAGGACAGGTTCACTTACTGATGAACAAAGGAGCTATAAAAATCTAAGAAAGCATGGTTGATAGTATTCGGGTATGCACAATATTTACAATTCTTCCCAACAGAACCAGGAAACCATGATGACTTCAGGTACTATTCCTAAATTGCCTTTGAAGATATATGGCCTTAGTTCTTATTGTTGTCTTAGAACTCATTACAGAATCATAGTCTTTTCCTATTGTTACACTGCAATTAGAAATCTGGATGACATATTTAATTTTTTAGTACTTAGATGAGCACTATAAAAAACCCTAAGATAAAGGTCTGAACATATCCTCAGATGGGATAAATAGGCGTAGATTCATTGACTTCAGTGAACTTTTCCTGATTTTCAGCAGCTGAGATCTGGTCCAAATTTTTTTTAATTATTATTTTTGTCCCTGTTATTTTTTATTATGACGATAAAAACAGAATAAATGTTTGTCGCAATTGACTAGCCATTGTCCAGAGACTACCACTCCAAAATAAAGTCTTCAAATATACATTTTAATTATACTGAAAACAGTTATTCCACATTAAAAATAATATTTTTATTGTGCAAAAGACAATCTGATTTTAGCAGCTAGGTTCCAAATCAATAATTCTTGCATACAGTAGTATATATGTTGTGCTTCAGCCAAGGGGTTAATAACATCAGAAATTATCAGGTTTCATATATATAGGGTCTTTCTTGACAAATAAGGAAACTGGCTTGAGGTGCACCCAGAAACCTGGGAAAACTAAACACAACCTCCACGGTTACTTGTAATATGCAGAGCTGCCCAACTCTGAAAGCATGCACAAACAAGGAAATCTTTATCAGGGGAAAGGGAACACTACCATAAATTTGGGAAAACACAGCAACAATTTATATGCAACTAAAGAGTAAAATATCCCCTCTCTTCCACTAATTTTAGCATCTAATTCCCTTCCCACCCACCAGTGACAATGTCCCTTGGCCTCACCTTTCCACCAAATCCCACTCATGCTATGGATCAGTAAGTACCAATATTTCTTTGCAGGTCTTCTGCAGTCCCAATGGAGCTGCTTACCTGGTTCTACCACATGACCCATATTAGTGAATCAGCTTTATCAAGGTGCTGCCCTGGAGCTCATCTCGCATGGTAGAACCAAGAGCACTTAGAACCCTTTAGAAGATTCTTGACTCCTTGAATTAACACTTTGCCACAAGGTGAAAGTGCTTTCCCCTCTCTGGGAGCCCGCTACCCTCCTATACAGTTCATATACAGTTATGGTGAGTCTTCAAGTGTCACAAGAGGAATTTTGGGCAGCTAGTCTAAAGCCTATGCAAATGAAGATCTCTATGGCAGCTCTTTTTCCCTTCTCACCAATAGAGAAGGGAGTACAGAGCTCTTTCATCTTTGGAACGTCAGGCTATAGAACATACATATTATTTAACAACAATTTTTGAAAAAAGCATGCTCATTTCAAGCAGTAGACTCACAGGAATACTTTGGGTGCTGATATTATAACTGATCTGTAAAAGTCATGATAATCAAAATTGATGGTACTTTTCTACCTCCTATCCCCCTAATATACTCTCTAGGACAGACTGATCTCAGTTACACTGGTATAAATCTATAATAGCTGCATTGAAGGAAGTGGAGTTTCTCTGGCTTTACACATGAATGGGATCAGAATCTGGCCCTTTGTGTACTAAGTCCTTCTTTATTCAAAACTATGTGCAAGGTCCACTCTTTTCAAGGGTATTGGTATATTTACCCTTGGGACTCCCACAATGGAATTCCATCACTGCTGTAGGTATTGTTTTCCCTTAGGACATTTTGCTTTAATCTCCTTGAAACCTGTTGAAATATGTGACTGGAATTTAGTGTCACAGGGACTTCTTAAAAGAAACATTTCCAGAGATGCACCGAACTAAGGCTTTAAGTCAGTGGGACTTTTTCCATTTTTTATTATTTTTTTATTCACATGAGCAAGTATTCACCATAGTTCCAAGCATGCTTTCTTAAACTTCTGAACATTATATTGAGGAGAAAATCAACAATAAAATAAATCAATCTGGAATGAAATTCTGGTCCTATTTAAGTCAATAGGAATTTTGACATTAATAGGACCAAGATCTCACCCATTGTCTATGGTACACCCATATCTGTAGTATCTTGAATTATTATTTAGGAAGTGCTATTAGTGTGCTAGTCACATCAGAACAGTTCCTCGGTTGGTGTAAATCAGCATTCATTCACTGACTTCAATCCTATCCTCATTTTCAGGGGTGCAGGGCCCAGGACTTGAGCAGGAGTTGTAGCCATGTAAATGAAGGCAGAATTGACACCCTAGTGCTAGATTTCGCACCTCCATATTGTCCCTCTTTGTAAATTTGAGCTATTGTGGAATCTGAACTGCAGCAAAGCAAAATTGCTCCCAAGAGCCATTGTGTTTATTTGTTATTAATTTCAATTTTTAAAACAAAAATGTGCCCATCACATATAATCACATGCAATATAACACAGAACCTCAATCACCCTCATCCCTTCACAAAATCCAGCCATAAGCAAGCAATACAATAAACAAGCCAATACCTCATCTCACTCCCTCTATGTGCCTATCCTTTTCCAAAGTGTGGGCTCTTTCAATCCAAGAGCAGAGGAGTGAATTCTAAAGCTGAGGGACCCTAGTGAAGAACACTCTTCCCAACGTTCCCTCACACATATATCAAGATCACAACAGCAGTGAAGAGTGGCCTGTTGGATAGGGCACTAGAAAGAGTCTCAGGATACTTGGGTTCTATTCCTAGCTCCAGCACTGACATGTTGTGTGAGTTTGGATATATTACGTTACTTTTCTCTCTCCCCTCCCACTCTTTGTCTGTCTTGATTATTTAGATTGTAAGTTCAGGGACCATCTCTTACTGTGTCTGTACAGAACTTAGCACTACAGAGCCTTGAACTTGTTTGGGCCCTCTAGTTATTTGTACCACAGTAATATCAACAAACAACAACAGGAGCAGTATAGCATGGAGAGAGAGGCTGTCTCTTAAGCAGGCAGGTCCCAGGCCATTTAGGACTTTATAAGTCAAAAACAGAACTTTAAGAATAAATGGATATAAACTAGCCATCATTAAATTTAGACTTGAAATTAGATGAAGGTTTCTAACCATCAGAGAACTGAAGTTCTGGAACAACCTTCCAAGGGGAGCAGTGGGGGCAAAAAACCTAACTAGCTTTAAGACTGAGCTTGATAAGTATATGGAATGGATGGTATGATGAGACTGCCTAAAATGGCATGTAGCTGATCTGCGAATGCTAGCAGCAAATATCTCCAATGGCTGGTGATAGGACACTAGTTGAGGAGGGCTCGGAGTTACTACAGAGAATAGTGTCTAGTTGGTAGGTCTTACTCACATGCTCAGGGGCCAATTGACCACCATATTTGGGTTTTGAAAGAATTTTCCTCTAGGTAAGATTTGCAGAGACCCTGGGGATTGGGGTGGGTGGTTCGTCTTCCTCTGCCACATGGGTCACGGGTCACTTTCCAGTTTAAATTAGTGTAAATGGTGGATTCTCTGTAACATGAAGTCTTTAAATCATGATTTGAGGACTTCAGTAACTCAGTCAGAGGTTAGGGGTCTATTGCAGGAGCAGGTTCTGTGGCCTGCGATGTGCAGACTAGATGACTATGACGGTTCCTTCTGACTTTACAGTCTATGAGTCTAAGTTATACCTAAAAGCATACCAGTGACCAATGCTGCCCCAGTAAGGCATTCCACTCACTAAATTGGCAGCTACATTCAGGAACCAGTTTCACTGGCCAAAAGTTACATTATTCCCAAATGAAAGTCTTCCCTTTTCCTTCTTTAAAGCAAAATTAATACCGCAGGACTGAATGTCTTTCTGCACAAGGAAATGGTACAATTCCCACAGTAGCCCTGTTTATGATGGACTGGCCCATGCGATGCTGAAAGCTATCAACTTTCTCCTCCCACCCACCAGCTAGAGGGAGCAGTGACTATTTTACAGTATCTCATGAATGACCAAGGGAAACCACAACGATAACTAATGCTATTCAGCAATGGAAAATTGGGAATCCCAGCCTCATTCTGTAAAGGCATATGCTAGGGCAGGCTAGAAGGCTCAATCCCCTTTTATAGCTGAGACAAGGACTATTGGAATTGTAAAAGTAGCTCAGTGCTTTATACAGTCTAAACTGCAGTAGAATCCACTAATATGCACACCCGTTAGTCCACAAAAAGCTTTCTTCTTGCCCCTCAAAGATTTCATAGTAGGCACTGGATGGGAAATCTCACATTACTGAAATAATTCTTGCTTTATGTCCAGTAGCTGTGATTGAACTAGAGCATGTCTTTTAGAGAAAACATCCAATCTTGATTTTAAAGTTTCCAGTGAGGGGGAATCCAACACAATCCATGGTAAATTGCTCTACTGGTTAATTACCCTCACTGTTAAAAATGTAGGTCTTATTTCAAGGCTCAATTCCAGCCTTGGATCTTGTTAGACCTTTGTCTGTTAAATTAAAGATCCCTCTATAATCAAATTTCTATTTCCCATGTAGATACTTAGAGACTGACCAAATACAGGCTGTAGACTTTGCTCCAAGGTGTATGACCTTATATTTGACTATACTGAAACACATATTGCTTGATTGTGCCCAGGTTATCAGATTGCTCTGCATCAGTCATCCATCTTATCTGTTATTTATTGTTCCACCAATCTTTGGTATAATCAGCAAACTTCATTAGTGATGATTTTATGTTGTCTTCTATGGATAAAAGGTCTCACATTGGGGAAGAACCAATCGCTATGAATGGGCGTTCCACCTTCCTCTCCAGGAAAACCCTTGCTAGTAAGCCCTCTTGTGAAATAAGCAGCACACAGGTCCACCAAGGTACCTTCATTACATGTGTGTATTTGTCTCCTTCTTAAGCTCCAGATACAATACAACCATTTAGCAGCAGTTATAAGGAAACCCTTCCAGCTCCCTGGGGTAGCCTTTTATATTGCCTACTTTCCTTCCTAGGTTCTCCAGCTCCTGAGCTAATTACCTAATTAACTCACCAGGGTACCAGGAGATGTAAGTGCTCCCTTCTACTTAAACACACCCAGAGCTCTAAGTGTTTTAAGTGATCAGGTTACTGGCTTCCATGGAGCCCAGGTTGAAGCTGTTAACAGCACCATGTCATGGGACCACACTAGAAATACACCCACTGGATTATGATTCCCCATTTACAGTTACATTTTGAGACCTATCAGTCAGATGTTAATTCATTTAATATGTGCCATATTAATTTTGTAAGGTTCTGAATTTTTATTCAAGATGTCAAGCAGCACCACTGTCTTACAGAAGTGTAAGTATATTACACCAGTACTTAGCTTTATCAACCAAACTTGTAATCTCATCAAAAATGATACCAAATTGGTCTGAAGATCTATTTTCCATAAACCCATGGTGTTTGGCATTAGTTATATTACCCTCCTTTAATTCTTTAGGAATCCAGTCCCATATCAGCCAATCCATTATTTTGCCAGTGATCCCTGTCAGGCTGATAGTCCTATAATTACTGGGGTTATCTCATTTACCTTTTTAAATAGTGGCACAACATTAACTTTCTTCTAGTCCTCTGGAATTTATCCTAGGTTTCAAGACTTTGACATTGACAATCCAGAGAGCTATTTGTCCAGCTCTTTTAAACCTCTTGGATGCAAGTTATCCAGACACTCTGGTTTAAAAATATCTAACTTCAGTAGCTGCTGTTTAACATCCTCCCAGCTACTGGTGATATGGAAAGATCATCATCATATGATAGGCTTTTTCCCAAATAAGCAGAACATTTTGCCTCTACAAATCATGCATCCTTAGTGCTCAATGCTACGAAGTCCTCCTCCAGCCAACCGTCCACAAAACTGACCTTGCCTGAGAAGAGAAAAATCAGAGCTGCAATTGTTGCAGTCAGACTCTAGCCCCAGATGTGAATTATATACAAGTAGTATGAAAATCTACAGCTTACATAAAAGTGACTTCATGTGAGTGGTTTTAACTGCTTTATGGAGACTTATTACTATGGAATTTAGTTTCTTAACCGGTAAAAACTACTGGATTTATAATGGAGACCCACATTTTCTGGTATAAAGAAAAGAAGGTTCAGAAGAGACTGAGCAGACTTGGGTTATCTCCACAAGTTACTAAATGTTTCATGGGGGCGGGGGGAGTACATTATGACTGGTCTATAGATACCATGTGGTCCAGATCCCAGCTGGTGTAGATTAGTGTAGCCCCACTAAAGTCAATGGGGCATAGCCTCAGCTGATGTAAATTGTTTTTCTGTGGGAGATATTAGCCATAGATATTAGAGACATCAGCTGCCATTGCAGGATCATGATACTGCAAGCAATGACTGCATCCACACTTCCTAGTTTAAAAAGTTATCAGATCAGATTTTAAAAAAAGACCAAAAGAGGAAATAATTCCTCACTTCAGTCATTTTTTTAAAATTCACTGATCCCCTTTGTCTTCTCATATATACTGATGAGAAATAACTCCATTTACATGAATGTAAAGCTAGCATAAAGCAAGAGAAGAATTAAGCCTGCAATCTATGTTAAAGAGAGAACTGATTGTAGGAGAAATTCTCTTAAAGTCACTGCTGTGAGGATGCTGGAGTAAGGATCTGGAAAAAGACTGGTAATTTAGGAAGCCTTTAACATTAATATGAGGTACTTAATGATATGTACGCCTCTCTACCATAAACTTTAAGTGTCATCTGAGGTGGGTTTAGCTGTGATCTGAAGCTGAGACATTTCGTAACAGCAAAGTCAGTCTAGTGCAAGCAGAGAAATTTTGCCATTACCATTATCCCTGCTGTATGCCAAAAGCAAAAGGAAACCAGTACAAAGCACACACACACACAGTATTGATTCTTTACCTGTCCTTGCAAGGACAAAGTCCTGTATCTTTTTCAAGCTTTCCAGATAGTTTACCTTGAAAGAGATCATAGAATATCAGGGTTGGAAGGGACCTCAGGAGATCATCTAGTCCAACCCCCTGCATGGTCTTATGGTTTAGGCACTGGAGTGGGATTCAGAAGATATGAGTTCAATATCCTGCTCTGGCACAGACTTCTTTTGTGACCTTGGGTAAATGGCTAACCCAGATATTTAAAGGTATTTAGGCATTGCTGCGCTCAGTGTTGCAATGCTACCTACTTTAGGACCCTAATGGACATTTTCAAATGGGATTTAGACACTAGGAGCCTAAAACTTGTTTGTTTAGATTGTATACTCTTTTATATGTTTGTATAACAACTAACACAATGAGGCCTTAATCTTGAACCCAAATCCTGGCTTTTAAGCATTAGTGAATATTTCTGCATTACAGAGTAGCTATAATATGCAACCATTTCCTAAAGGTAATAAGAGTTAAAAAGCAAGATGCCAGCTGGAATGATAAGCCAAAGAATGACCAAGAAAAATCAATGGATGACATTATGGCCCCATTGACTTAAACGGGGCCAGAAGTTCACCCAATCAACAATATGTTCCTTTAAAAATATCCCCTTTCAGTACAAATGGACCTAAACCAGAACACTAGATCACAACACTTCAGACCCTGGGAATATTGAAATCTAAATATCATAGCTCAGGACAACCTCTGATTTCACACAAGTAAGAATATAGTATGCTGCCAATCGTGTACTTTAAAGAGGTCTAAATTCACATTTAAAAAATGAAAGCTTTCTGGAAAAGTGAAATCAGCAGCAGATCTCAAAAGGCCCATATTTGCAAGGTGCTGAGTGCCTTCAAATCCCACTGAATTAAGAAGGATTTGAAATTAGGGTCAAGTTTTAAAAAAAAAAAAAAAACACTGAAGGTAGCTAACCACTAGAAAAAAAGTTACCCAGGGACATAGTGGAGTCTCCATCATTTGACATCTTTAAAACAAGACTGATATCTTTCTTAAAGATATGCTATAGACCAAACAGAAGCGGTGGTCTTGATGCAGAGATTATTAGGTGAGGTTTTATGCACTGGGTTATGCAGGAGGAAAGACTCAGATTTTTTGGCCTTAAAAATGAGTCTATTAAATTGTTCAGCGCTGCAGAGAAGGCATTCAGCACCTTGAAGGGATGAGCCAAAAGATTTTTTTTCCTGTCCAGTTCCCTCTCTGGCCTTTATTGCAGATCTCTTATGCCAGCTTCTCCTCTCACTAGCACCAATGTAACTCCCTTGGGGTTCATGGATTGATTCCCAGTTTACACAATGTAAATGAAAGAGTCTTCCCTTATTTGTGTTCACACCACCTGTAAACATTAACTAAGGTTCAAGCATGGAAAGAGTGCGGAATATACAATAAACATTTGGAATATGGTCTAGATCATATTGCTCTGAACAATTGAAATGCTAAATTTGTTTAAGAATACATTGTTGCATACTTCATTTTTGGTCTTTATAATGGTGAAACCAGAGGGCCAGATACTCAGATGTACTAATCAACAATTACTTGTGCTGGGGATCTGGCCCACACAATTCACCACATGTGGCAACAAGGAAGCTGGCTACTTTTGTTCAGATGAACCTCTTCTTTGAGAGAAGCTTATTAGACAAACATCTAACTAAAGACCAAAACCTGCATTGCTCTCATGAAAGAATAATTCAGTCTACAGCAACATGAAGGCTTTAGTTAATAGTCATCTCATCAAGCTAGTTTTGCCTCTATATTCAGAAAAATCTGAGGAAAAAGATAACATAGGATTACAATCTGTATTATAAAACATCACTGCACTCTTGTCCTTCTCTAACATCTTCTTTTACCTATAAGGTGCCATGGTTTTGTAATCCAGCATTTGCAAAAGAATATAAAACCCTTATGAACCATGGCCTAGATACTGCATCTTAACTACTGCATTTCCATTATACACACGCACCCTACTTAAAATAAGCTTGAATAACCACAGCTCTGGTATCATATTAAATGGAAGACTTTTATCCTCAGCTGGTGCAAATTGATTTACACTGATTTACATCAGCTGAGGAGCTGACTAATTTTTTTAACTACACATTTAGATTTTGTTTTATTTTATTTTTTTTTATCTACAGCTGCACACATCCTGGATGAAATGAACCATTTTACCTGTTCTTTGTAAATTCTCAGAACAGCTGCTCTCTCACTTAGCTACTGTTCCCACCACTGAAGTCACCAATTGAGGATCTGGCTCGTAGCCTCTGCTCAGACAATTTCCTCTGGGGATTGAGTTTAAAGCGCAAATGTTTTCACTCTTGCTCTGAAAGAGTCAGCAAGCCCCAAATTGCTAACATGATTAGCAAACCACCCAAGATGTTGCTTTAATTTAGCTGGGGTTTTGTTTTCAATTAAGAAGTGTTTTTCCCTGAACATTATCTAAAAACCTTCCTTCCCTCTCCCAGGAAGAATAGTTTGATTTGATTTTTAAATTAATTTTATTAATTAATGTATTTAATTAACTGAAATACAGAAAAGATAAGGACTAAATTGTTCCTTACTAAAACTTCCTTGATTTTAGTGGATTTACACAGGGATGAAACTGATCCCAAGTGTGTGAGAGACAATCCAAGCCATGTGTTATAGACTCTTCTATTGGTTGTGCAGTATGGATGGATGTAAAACCACAGGGATGCACAACTGAGAATACAGGTAAGCAGGCAGGATGTCCCTCCTCTGTGTAGTTTCTGCAGTTCTGAACCCTCCCCAGAAAATGTGCAAGCTTGATAGGTGAGTGCAGGGGAAGGTGGAAACACCCCATTAAGCTGCATGTCTCCTGTCCCCCCAAGATCTGTGAAAGATTGAGTATCAATGCTGTTTGCAGTTTTGAAATCACTTCACTTCCCTCCATGCTATTTTGCCCTGGAGGGGTTCATATGGGCCATAGGGCTTGCTTACCTGAGGGAAATTTGCACACTGGGTTAATTATATCAGTGTAGACATACTGCATACAAGCCCCATTTTGTACTATTGCAGTCGGTTTACATTAGGTGCCAATATATCTATCAGAGCAAATTTTCCTAATCTGGACAAACCCATAATCATTAAGACATATAAGGCTTGTCTAACATGGAGTTGCAGCATATTAATTAAAGTAGTGATTTTTAAACTGACTCAAGGCTGGTCTACACTACAAAGACTGAAAAATTTCAAGCCCTTGTGCAATGTAATTACGCCTCCCTAAACCTTGGTGTAGACACCACTAGGTCAATGGAAGAATTCTTCTGCAGACATAGCTACCTCTTCTTGAGGAGGTTAATATACTACAATGGAAGAGCCCCTTCTGTTGCTGTAGTAAGTTTCTACACTGTAGCGCTACAGCAGCGCAGCTACACCTGCACTACTGCAAAAGGCTGTGTGAATGCTCTTATTCTGGTTTAAAACAGACATTTTTCAATTTTGTTTAAGAAATTAGGAACAGGTTCGGCAAAACCAAAATAAACCATTCTTAAACCAAAATGAGAGAGTCCACGTAAGGGTTTGCTCTGGTTTTAATTAAACTGGTGCAAATTTGTATGAAGAGAAGGTGTTAGTTAAATTGGAGAGCTCCAGAAATGTTATCTTACACTATAAAGATATGCAGCAAGTGGCACGAAGAGGTCTTGAATTATCAGCTGCTGAATCAGTTGTAAAGCACAGTGTGTGCAAATTGCCATGAAAAATACTTAACAGCCTAATCAACCAATGTGCTTGGGCTTTGGACTAGCCAGCAAGGATGGGTCACATGGGGAGAAGTCTTGTGTGTTTGTATTACAGAGCTAAACCTTGAAAGAGGGAGGTATTCTGACAGAGGTGTCAGAACTTTTGTAGGGTTGCCAACCCTCCAGGAGTGTCCTGGAGTCTCCAGTAATTAAAGATTCGTCTTTAAGTAAAGATTATGTCATGTGATGAAACCTCCAAGAATACATCCAGCCAAAATTGGCAACCCTAGAGATCAGGAAGGGATCAGGAAATCTTTTTTGCTTCCTCCAAACATCATAGGACCAAATCACCATAGCTGACATGGTAAAGCAATCTGAGGCAGACGGGAGGAGAAGGTTGACTATTGAATCTGGACTTACAGTGGATGGGAGGAGAATTGAATAACTTTGAACAAGGCCCCAGATTAGCTTGAGCTCACCCAGTTCCAAATGTTCAAAGTCCCCCTTTTAACCCAATAGGGTAGAACTTAAAGATGCCAACTACATTTGGGAACATAAAAAATGGATATGGATCACAGACAAGTGGCTTTTGTGCATGTTTGTTTTTCCATTTGCACCCACACTGCGGCCTGCACATGTTAGTTATATCAGCTGCATGCACAAAAATTGCACATGTAAGTGACTGTGCAAAGCTGCATGTGCACAAACAGAGCCCATATTTTGAAAATCTGGTGTACTCCAAGTGCTGTACTTCTGGTGTTGGGTAAGGATACAAACATTCAAGTCAAAGAGCCAAATTCTGCCTTCAGACATGCAAGCAGGATGCCACTGAAGTCAGTTGAAGCACCATGCATTATATGAGAGCAGATCTGGGTAAGATACTTTATCTTAAACAATATACAATTCCTATCACAACAGTTAATGTCTGAGAGGAAATACATAGGAATTTAATTTGCAGTGTAAGAAAATACAGCCTAAATAGCACCCAACAAGAAAATAATTTTATATTTGGAAACCTCACCAAACAAATACATCATGGGTTTTTCCAAAATTCTCAGTCTTGACCTAATTCTGCCTCCATGGAGTTTAGTGATTGATGTCCATGAGAGCAGACTTAGGTCAGTACTGAGCACTTCTGAAAATCCCAGTGCCTTAGCATGACACTGATCCTTTAAGAGGAAGCTGGGCCAGTGTGCTTGTGCTGTATCAGATGACCCAAGTTAAGCTTTAAAAGAGGGTGCATGAGTCTGGGGAAAGAAAGACCCAGTGAGTCACAGCTAGGAAGCAATGGAGACGAAGACTGCCAGAGTTGCCTGGCTGGGAAGGTAGTGAGAACCTGAAAGGTAAAGGGGAAAAATACACTGGGGCTTATAGCCCAGGGTGAGCTAAGAAACTATTTTTAAGTTTGGCTAATAAAACTGCCTGCCTGAAAGCCTGTGAGTGCAGTTGTGAGCATTTGGGAGCTGGGAGAAGCTCTGCCTTGTTACACCCACATAAAATACTTAGCAAGAGGGAGATTTTCAAAAGTGTTGTAGAGATTTAGAAGCTTAAGTCCCCCTGGTTTTCAATGTGGCTTGTGCTTCTAAATCTCTTTTGAAAAATTTCCCCTAAACATGTACAGACAAAATGCAATACTAACAAATCAATTGTAATAATAAACTTGGGATTCAGAATTAGGAGTCACTTTTCCTTTACTTCTCTGGCCTCCCCTGTTTAAAGGAAATACTTAAAATGTAATGAGGCCAATTCCTCACTGTATCAGTTTCATCAATGGGCCTCTTGGGGATGCCCTGTGATGCACTGGGAATGTCTTGAGCATTGTTCCTCATATGATGGAGAAGAGATGCAAGACTCACTGCATGAAACAACTCAAGAGAAACCTGAGACAGACACTTTCCTGAGATTAACAAAATTAGCCAAGAGGGAAATATTTGCCCTGATAAAATTAGGTAGCTGTTTTAAAGGAAGGAGAGGGAGACAAGATAAAGGGTTACAATAATTTAACAAATAAACAAACAGAATAGAAATAGGTTGACGTTAAAAATATTATTTAATTTAATCTCAGGGCCTCATTGTACTAGATGCTGTACAAACATAAAGTAAAGGACAGTCCCTGACCCACTGATTTTACAATTGACAAGACATAACAGTAGGATGAGACAAAAAGCACCCAAGGGTAGGGTGGGAGACAGGATAGCAAAAATAATTGATTGTGCCTAATTTTTAGGTGGTCAGGAGCAGTATTCACAACTCAGTACCTGCCCAGCTGTTATGAGATTGTGGATAGATGTTGAAAAAGCAGAGGTTAAAATACCAACTCCATACAGAAGTTTTAAAGACCGAGAAAGACAAGCAGAGATTTAGAAAGAAAAGTGATAGAAATAGGCAGAAGTTTAGGAGAGAGAATGCAGAAACAGGAAAATACATTAGAATAAAATGAAATTAGAAGCAGGCAGAGGTTATAAAAAATATAATACATATAAAATTACACACCTGAATGTGAACATCAAGGACCGCATTGTCTGTTGGTATAACTCTATTGATTTCAAAGGACTGAAGTCAAAAGAGAATTTGCCCCCAAGTCGTGCTACTTGTAGGTGGGATAAGTGCACAATATTATCGCTGTTGGCTTCGTTCTCCTTACTGCTTCACTTTTACTGTTTGTTAAACTCACACGTGATATTGTGTCTTAGGGTAGACTATAAACTCTTTGGGGGCAAGGGAAATCCTGGGCTTGAGTCACCAGTCTACTACTCCACTGAAACTAGAACAATGCAGTGGTGAACCCATTATCTTATGGGTTTGTGCAACACCTAGCACAATGCAGCCCCAATCCTGACTGGAATTCATGTGATGATGGAAGACTCTCGACTTTCATTATGTAAAAAAAGTAAGTTGTAGGACAAAGCTTGAAAAAAGTGACCAGAGGGCACCCTAAAGGCTCAGCAAAGAGAAGACGAATAGAAGAAACATAGTTTATTGGTTTTAAAATTGCATATTTTTAAGCCACTCAAGAATTTTTGAGGAAAGCCTCAAAGGCTATGGGAATTTCTGAGTTTTGAATTTTTGGGGTTGTGTTGTGAATACTAGTATGCTCAATTCTTTTGCTCAAGGAGAATAAATCAGCTACTGTACTATGGCTTTACCTAGAACAGTGGATCTTGAAGATTTTTTTTTTTCACAACACATTTTTTCCCCGCCATGCAAATAAAAAGAATCAGAAACACTTGAAAAAGCAATCAGGCTGCTTGCTCCTTTCTCAGAGGTGTTTGTGTTAGCTTTTTTTTTTTTTTAAATAAAATCTTGTTAAGACCAGACGATCTCATAAATTCTAATGAGATACACATGTGAAACATATATAAAGACATTACATGTTTTAAAAAATATTTTCCATGTAAAGGGTTCAACAGTGTGAAGTTATTATTCAAAAGCTAAGGAAAGTCTTAGCAGAAGACTGAACAAAACACCAATGGCAGATCATTATCTTAGCAGAGCGGTTGCTCTTTGTATGAGAGGTGAGTTTCTAAGGGTCAGTAGCAAGAACACATGTAGCAACTTAAGGTTGCTTTCAGATGTATAGCAAGTAGAGCAGATTGAGTTTCCAATGCCCTTACATGGTAATCTCAACATTCATTCTACTAAATATGAGCTAGTGCTTATAGATCAGAGATACCAGGGACATGTATATTTAACAATATGCAACATTAGCTGCTAAGAAGCAGTGCATACAAAAAATTGCATTGAGATTCGATTAACAAAAATTTCTAAAAGCTACAAAATGGAAAGCTAGTGCTGGTATTCTATCCGTAGCTCAACTATTGTGAAAACAAAAAAAGTAGAGTGTAAGTTACTGAGAATATTCTTGATTTCAGATGCACTGGTTATTTTTGCCATAAGTCGCTGCATTATTGCATTGAAGCATTGTCTTTATAAATATACACCTCTACGTCGATATAATGCTGTCCTCGGGAGCCAAAAAATCTTACCGCGTTATTGGTGAAACCGCGTTATATCGAACTTGCTTTGATCCACTGGAGTGCGCAGCCCCACCCCCCGGGAGCTCTGTTTTACCGCGTTATATCCGAATTCGTGTTATATTGGGTTGTGTTATATTGGGGTAGAGGTGTACCTTTGTTATTACAAAATAAGAGAACATTTTACTTAAACTTTTCAGAGCCAGATTCCCATGCTCTTACTCACATGAAATCACCCTTATATTCTACAGTCATGCTCCCAAACATATTGGTGTTCATAATAGTGTTTTGTGTCCTCATTGTAATACACTGTTGTGTTTTTAATGAAGGCAAAGTAAGATCCAGATAGATTGCTTTAACCTTTCTCTGAGTAAATCCACTGATGTCAGTAAGATCAATCTCACTGATAAAGCCTGCAGAATTGGATTGTCGCATGTATTCTGTGACTTCACTCCAGAAAGCGTCACCATCCCCACAAAGAAGGCCAGTAGCAATGTCACAGTATTAACAGCAAATCAGGATTTTCCATCATCACTGAGAGGTGACAATTCAGGGCAGAAACTTGGTATTACTTATGATGGGCCAGAGGAGGAAAGATTAGTTTAGCACAAAACCTACCAAGTTACCTTAGGTATTTATATGGTCACCGTGGTATCTGAGCACCTGAAGTACTATTATTTCCTTCTTACAGAGGAGGAACTGAGGCACAGAGGCTGGATGCACAAAAGGAATTAGGTACCTAAGTCCCTGTTCTAGGGGGCTAAGTCCCTGCTTTGTCTCGACTATGA
>NW_020664393.1:61382746-61396869 GCF_002925995.2 Terrapene triunguis | reverse complement strand
ACTCCCATTGGTTTCTGAAATTTGGCCTGGTCAGTACAATTTACTTGCTCAAAGTAACTGCACTGCCACAGTACCCTGCAACTCTGTTCCACACCCACCATGGCCCTCACAAAATCTTCAGTGGCATGTTTGGGGAGGGAGATCACAGCCTCTTTCATGCCCCCAAATCTCTGAGTAATCTTGACCCTGCTTCCCCTAAGTTCAGCGTTCAATGCTTTGGTTTCCCCCACCCCTGCAATAATGAGGTAAGGAGCAACAGCTGTTACTTACAGCTTTAAAGACTAATGGGCCTTGTGGTGCCCTAGCAGGAAAAGAGGAAGCTAGTGCAATTCTTAGAACATAGGAATCATTGACTCTTGCAGCCCTTTGAGCAGTCATGCTGCTCTGTTCTACAGCAGCGCAAGCTGTTATTGGTTTTTAAGCATATACTCAAATAAAGCTTATTGCAGTAATCCTGGCCTTTGAGACACGAAAGTGCCTTATTTACCTTTAGAGTTTGACTTGTGTATTATGGCTGTTTGACATCCCACGGAGAGGCAGAACATTCATAACCTCTTCATCTATTACGGCCTGATCCTCTACAAAAGGGATTCTTCTTTTAGAATTAATCTGTCTTGATAGGACAATGTCCTTTGTAGCGATAACAGTGCAGACAAATTTTCAGTGCACGAAACAGTAACAGGAGTTATAAATATCTGGGTATATTGGAGGCAGAACACGAGTCTCTCTATAGATGTGACTTTGATTCAAATCAGGGATCAAGACTGAGATAGAGCCATTGTAATCTATTTATTTGCTGAGTACAGTCCTATAAAAAGCTGATGAGGATGCTTTTTTTGCTATTATTTCACAGTGATACAGGCTTATTATTGCTTCCTCTCGCTCTTTTAATGCAGAAGTATTGGCTTGATAGCTCAGGTCCTGAGCAGACGCTTTCCCTATCACTTTTCTAATCGAGCGTGTGACGAGTGCTGCCAAAAGAAGTGAAATGATGTTCATATCATTATAATTGTCTTGGTCTTAAGTATCTGCTACAATTTCATCATGTATTTACTTTATTTCTAGGGCTGTGAAAGAACTGGAACTTCTACTTTGCAGGAAATGCTATAATTTCAAACTTTGTTTTTGGTCCAAATTGGAATGCAAAACGAGAATTTTGAAATTTCCCATACAATAAGTCTTTTGGGGGAAAAAATCAACTGAAAATGTTTTGTTTTGCTTTTGACTTCATATTTTTTATAATATAAAATAAACTTCCAAACAAAAACGTATTTTCAAATGAAAAACGAAAATATTCCATTCTGAAAATATCAAAACAGAACACTTTGATTTGATCAATGCATTTTATTTTTAACAAAATATTGTTGAAAGTAACACATTCTTGTGGAAGATTTAAATTAAATGGAATTTTTCTGATGGAAAACTTTGGTAAGAAAATTTGCAGCTAGCTCTATAATTACTGTGGCCATATCTCTAGTCCCACTGGGGTTAGGTAAGTGAGTTTGTGGAAAATGTTTATTTATTTTGTGGCTCTTCCATAAGACTTTCCTCTGATGACACATCATAGTTTTTGTAAAAAAAAAATGTTTACACTGAAAACAAGCAAAGATGCACTGTTGAAATATTCCTTCTTTTCACAAAACCAGGAGATAAACCCAAATCCACTCTTTTCACTTTAGAGGCTGAATGTTCCATACCACTCCCTTTGAAGCCACAAGAAACTACAGACTGTTCCCGTGTCTAAGGTAAACAAAATAATTATCACTTTATTTTAATTGTCACTAATTATATTCAACCAGCTGCATAACATAAGAAGGAACTAAACACAGTACTTTGTTTGTGAAGCTTAACTAGATCATATTCAAGTCACAGTTTCAAGGGTATTTCTGTATATAATTGGTCAGTTATTTCTAATTAATGTCTCACTTATTTCTATCAGTGTCTAAGCAACCCATTAGGTAAAGTTTGCTTATGATATATAATAGCTACAGAAACAAAAAAGTATTAATCTGTATTAATACCAAACAAAGTATCTTGTTAAAATAATTGGCATTCGGAAAGCTCATAGTGAAAGGAAGAGTTCTATACAATATCCACTGTTATCAAATCCATCCTTAGGCCAGTGTGACCCTAACAGCATCCCAATGCAAGAGGGCAAGGGTCTCAATGGTATCAGGTAGTGAGTTTCAACTGGCCTGACCATTTCAGTGTGCCCCAATTCATTAATGTCATAACCAGTATCTAAAAGGTGTCATGTACAATATGAATAAAAAGCTAATAACATACAGATCGTTAATATTATTGCATGGTGTAAGTACAGAGGAGAAATTCAAAATTACAAAAATATTGGGAATTATG
Organism: Terrapene triunguis; assembly: GCF_002925995.2. NCBI lineage: Eukaryota > Metazoa > Chordata > Testudines > Emydidae > Terrapene > Terrapene triunguis. The sequence continues at coordinate 61,394,511 of NW_020664393.1, read as the reverse complement.
TTCTTAAAGTATGTCTGCCTGGCAGGGCTGAAGTTACCCCACCCTAGACAAAGGAATGTGGTGCAGCTACCTTGAAGATACTTCCAAGGTTCATTAAGAGACAATGGGAATATATTTACATAAAAGGTAAACTAAGCCATCAAGCTGAATGGGGGAGGAGATAACGAAGCAGCATCACAGCATGGGGAGGAGATTGCAGGAACAGGTCAATTTGCCTTTTAGCAAACACCAGCAAGGGAAGAAACCAGCATGGAACTTCCTTCACCTTCAGACTCCATGGCGCCTTCCTCACAGCTTGAATGAACTTTACTTTGGGGGTAACCTTCAGAAGAATCCATTTAAAAGTTTACTGGACTATAAAAGAGAGGGGCAAACAACCCCAAGTTATCTTTCACCTAAGAAGACAACGGAACCAAGTATTCTGGACTTTGTGGGAGGTCCTGACCTAGAAGGTGGTCAGCCATCTCGCAGGAAGGAAGTGTGGTAAAAAAAATCTTACCTTGAACCAAGATTGTAGTTTTATCAAGGCTTAGTGTCTAGAAAGCATTTTTCACTTTTATTTGCTTGTATCCATTTCCTCTATACTTGAACTCCCTTAAATCTCATTTCCTTTTGTTAATAAACTGTTTTTACTTTTAATCTTCTAAACCAACCCAGTGCTGTGTTTGAACTGAAGTGCTAGTTAACTCCAGTTAAAGTAATAACTGCAATTTGTCCCGTTAGAGGAGCAAACGAACCTTATTATTCCTCTGAATGGTCCTGGAGAGGGCTGGACTTTGTAGAGCACATGATTGTGGGAAAATTCGGGACTGGGGGGTGTTGGGAATCATCTTTCCAGGTATAAGCAAGACTGGTGGAGGTCAGAGTGTGGCTGTGGGGTAACAAGCAAGCTGCTGAGTCAGAGCTCCTGGTCCAGGGTTGCTTATCACTAACACTCAGTGCATGCTTGTATGCTGGCTGGGAGCATCCAGACAGGGTTGCTACAGCAGCAGAGAATTTAAAGGCACCAAGGCAGGTGATGACACAACCCCTCACTGCTCTGGATGACCCCCCAGAATATGGCAGCCAGTAATTTGATATTTTTATGAACATAGGTGGAAAAAAGTTTGTCACTTTAAAATACAGAAGACTAGTGCTACAGTGGATTGGCAATATTGGACCTTGTTCTATGATCCTTTTGCCAGTTGTGAAAGTAAATTTTGACTTTGTAATTATGAGTTTTCTGACCAGCATGCTGATAGTTTTTACAGTGTTCATGCAGTCAGGATACGGAAACATACCACAACCTGCATCTGATCAAACCAGGTTGGATTTCACATTCTGTTTGCCGACATAGTACAGCCTAAGAACTAATTGCAAATATTACCCAGTATCTATCAACAGCTTGATGAATCATTTTGAATAGGAAACAAATTCAGAAAACGACAATCCATTTGCAGCGAATTTGAAGAAATTCATCAAACGAATGATTTTTCAGTAATTATTGACCCTACTCCATTCATATCACATGGTGATACCCTGCTCGATAAGCCATCCATTTTCCCATCCCAAGCAATCTTATCATACATGCTTTTTCTGCTAAGATTATTATTTGGCTCTTCTGGGATGGTATTTTTCATGTATTAGCTATAAACGACTCGCGTTTGATCTGCCCCTTACTCATTCTGACCCTGCCCAAAAATGGGACATGAAGCAAGATCACCAACCTGATAACTATTGGAATGGCCCAAAGACGAGTGTTGGGCTTTCCCTCACTCCTTTATTTTGAGTGACAACATATCTCCATTTTAAAGTCCTTCTTCCCCAATAGCAAGCTACAAACATTTTTCAGCTGAAACTGAGATCATCATGATACTGCTGCTTTCAGCCTGGATACTGCAGGGTGTATGGACAAGATGTAGCACATTTCAGTGTGGATATGTGTGCATACAGGCACATCTGGGGTGTAAGGTGTAAGAAAGCAACTTCAATGATACTCCTTTTCTCTGCTGATCCATTGTGTAGGAATCTGAGGGTAGGTTTGAAAACCAGTCAGTAAGCCATCAGGCTGACCAGCAAACATATATTTAACCTTAATCATTTGAGATATGTAGTCCTGATAGTTAGAGCCTAATAGAGTTTGGCATTTGTGTATAAGGAAAATAGATTTAAATTTAAAAAAGAGTATTTTATTTGGGAAATGTGTGCTCTGAATTAATAGTGTAGATCTTAATCAGTCTGACTCTTTGAACATTTTGTTCCAGTTAAGAACAGATTGAGCTGTTCTCTGAATCACTGTCAGGCAGGCAGTGCAGTATGAATCTCATGATGACACGCTTTTTGCTCTAGCTGAGTTCATATGGGGAGAAATTCATAGCAATAAAGAGGGCTCAGGCATGGTCCTGCATCCACTCAAGACCCCAGTGGCCTAAATGTTGAGGACCTGATGGGCCCTCTATACAGGACTAAATCATTCTGTATATACAACTTTCTAATAATGACATAAATAACTAGTTTCCAGGCACATAATCCATGCATGTTTGATTCTTAGGGTATATCTACACTACGGGATTAATCCGAATTTACAGAATTCGAATTTTGGAAACAGATTGTATAAAGTCGAATGTATGCGGCCACACTAAGCACATTAATTCGGCGGTGTCCGTCCATGTACTGGGGCTAGCGTCGATTTCCGGAGCGTTGCACTGTGGGTAGTTATCCCATAGCTATCCCATAGTTCCCGCAGTCTCCCCCGCCCATTGGAATTCTGGGTTGAGATCCCAGCGCCTGATGGGGCAAAAAAAATTGCCGCAGGTTGTTCTGGGTACAGCCTCACCCCTCCCTCCATGAAAGCAACGGCAGACAACCATTTCGCACCTTTTTTCCTGGGTGAACACAGCAGACGCCATACCACGGCAAGCATGGAGCCCGCTCAGCTCAAGACAGCAGTCATGAACATTGTAAACACCTCGCGCATTATCGTGCAGTTTATGCTGAACCAGGACCAGAAAAACGAGGCAAGGAGGAGGCGGCGACGGCAGCGCGGCGACGAGAGTGTTGAGGACATGGACATGGACACAGACTTCTCTCAAACCACGGGTCCCGGCACTTTGGAGATCATGTTGTTGATAGGGCAGGTTCTATCCGTGGAATGCCAATTCTGGGCCCGGGAAACAAGCACAGACTGGTGGGACCGCATAGTGTTGCAGGTGTGGGACGATTCCAGTGGCTGCGAAACTTTCGCATGCGTAAGGGCACTTTCATGGAACTTTGTGACTTGCTTTCCCCTGCCCTGAAGCGCCAGAATACCAGGATGAGAGCAGCCCTCACAGTTGAGAAGTGAGTGGCGATAGCCCTGTGGAAGCTTGCAACGCCAGACAGCTACCGGTCAGTCGGGAATCAATTTGGAGTGGGCAAATCTACTGTGGGGGCTGCTGTCATGCAAGTAGCCAAAGCAATCATTGAGCTGCTGCTACAAAAGGTAGTGACTCTGGGAAATGTGCAGGCCATAGTGGATGGCTTTGTTGCAATGGGATTCCCTAACTGTGGTGGGGCGATAGATGGAACCCATATACCTATCTTGGCACCGGAGCACCAGGGTACCCGTACATAAACCACAAGGGTTACTTTTCAATGGTGCTGCAAGCACTGGTGGATCACAGGGGTCGATTCACCAACATCAACGTGGGCTGGCCAGGAAGGGTTCATGACGCTCGCGTCTTCAGGAACACTACTCTGTTTAAATGGCTGCAGCAAGGGACTTACTTCCCAGACCAGAAAATAACCATTGGGGATGTTGACATGCCTATAGTTACCCTTGGGGACCCAGCCTACCCTTTAAAGCCATGGCTCATGAAGCCATACACAGGCAGCCTGGACAGGAGTCAGGAGCTGTTCAACTACAGGCTGAGCAAGTGCAGAATGGTGGTGGAATGTGCATTTGGCCATTTAAAAGGTCGCTGGCGCACTTTACTGACTCGCTCAGACCTCAGCCAAACCAATATCCCCATTGTTATTGCTGCTTGCTGTGTGCTCCACAATCTCTGTGAGAGTAAGAGGGAGACCTTTATGGCGGGGTGGGAGGCTGAGGCAAATCGCCTGGCTGCTGATTACACGCAGCCAGACACCAGGGCGATTAGAAAAGCACACCAGGAAGCGTGGCGCATCAGAGAAGCTTCGAAAACCAGTTTCATGACTGGCCAGGCTACCGTGTGAAAGTTCTGTTTGTTTCTCCTTGATGAAAACCCGCCCCCTTTATTGACTCATTCTCTGTAGGCAACCCACCCTCCCCCTTCGATCACAGCTTGCTTTCAAAGGAAATAAAGTCACTATCATTTAAAAATCATGTATTCTTTATTAATTGATTATAAAAAGAGGGAGAGAACTGAGAAGGTAGCCTGGGTGGGGTTTGGGAGGAGGATTGGAGGGAAGGAAAAGGCCACTAAAAAAAGGTTAAAATAATGACAGCCTTTTGCTTGGGCTGTCCACTGGGGTGGAATGGGAGGGTGCACGGAGCCTCCCCCCCGCGTTCTTACACGTCTGGGTGAGGAGGCTATGAAACATGGTGAGGGTGGTTATACAGGGGCTGCAGCGGCAGTCTGTGATCCTGCTGCCATTCCTGAAGCTCCACCAGACGCCGTAGCATGTCTGTTTGCTCACGCAGCAGCCCCAGCATTGCATCCTGCCTCCTCTGATCTTCCTGCCGCCACCTCTCATCTCGAGTGTCCCTCCTGTCCTCACGTGGGTCCCTCCTGTCCTCACGTTCACTGGCATCTTTCCTATACTTTGAAACTGTGTCCTTCCACTCATTCAGATGAGCTCTTTCATTGCGGGTGGATTCCATGATTTCGCAAACATCTCGTCTCGCGTCCTCTTTTTCCGACACCTTATCTGAGATAGCCTTCGGGACGGAGGAGGGAGGCTTGAAAAATTTGCAGCTGCTGGTGGGAGGGAAAAAAGGAGAGAATTTTTTAAAAAGATACATTTTACAGAACAATGCTTATACTTTTTCACGGTGAACAACACTATTCACATTACATAGCACATGTGATTTCTGTGCGAGGTCGAATTTTGCCTCTTAATATTGAGTGCCTGTGGCTTTGCTGCTAGAGATCACAGACGCAGGTCCGGGCAACAGAATTTGGCTTGCATGCAGCCATGGTAAGCCATTGTCTTTCGGCTTCTGCGCCCTCCTTTCCCACATACCAAACAAAGCTCGTTGAGTGCTGCAGTTTTCCAAACTAACCCCCCGCCATCCAATTCTCTGGGATGATCGCTTTATCCCTCCCCCCACCGCGTGGCTGGTATCAGGGAAGATCCCTGCTAGCCACACATGAAAAGCTCAGCTCCAATACCTCCCCCTCCCCCGCACTTGGCTTACTACAGGGAAGGATTTCTTTTCAGCCACAGGCAAACAGCCCAGTAGGAAGGGCCACCTCTGTCCCCTTAATTAAATTCCCGTATTTCAACCAGGTTACCATGAGCGATATCACTCTCCTGAGGATTACACAGCGAGATAAAGAACGGATGTTGCTTGAATGCCAGCAAACACCGGGACCATACGCTGCCAGGCTTTGTCATGCAATAATACCAGACTACTTGCTACTAGCATGGCGTGGTAAAGTGTCCTACCATGGAGGCCAGAATAAGGCTGCCCTCCCCAGAAACCTTCTGCAAAGGCTTTTGGGGTACCTCCAGGAGAGCTTCATGGAGATGTCCCTGGAGGATTTCCACTCTATCCCCAGACACATTAACAGACTTTTCCAGTAGCTGTACTGGCCGCGAATGCATCCCAAGTCCTCAGGGCAAATTAATCATTAAAAAACGCTTGCTTTTAAAACATGTTGTATATTTTAAAAGGTAAACTCACCTGAGGTCCCTTCCATGGGGTCATGGTCTTGGGCACTGGCTTGGGAGGCTTGGGAGAGTACTTCAGTCAGGCTGAGAAAAAGATCCTGGCTGTTGGGGAGAATGGAGTGCTGTGTGCTCTCCACAAGCTCGTCCTCCTCCTCCTCCTCTTCCCCGTCCACAGAATCCTCAGGTGTGGCTGATGAGATTACCCCCGCCTCGGAATCCACGGTCAGAGGTGGGGTAGTGGTGGCGGCCCCCCCTAGAATTGCATGCAGCTCAGCGTAGAAGCGGCATGTCTGCGGCTCTTACCCAGAGCAACCGTTTGCCTCCTTTTTTTTCTGGTTTTCTGATAGGCTTGTCTGAGCTCTTTGACTTTCACGCGGCACTGCTCTGAGTCGCTATTGTGGCCTCTCTCCATCATGCCCTTGGAGATTTTTTCAAAAGTTTTGGCATTTCGTCTTTTCGAACGAAGTTCTGCTAGCACTGAATCCTCTCCCCATATAGTGATCAGATCCAGTACCTCCCATACGGTCCATGCTGGTGCTCTTTTTCGATTATCAGCTTGCATGGTTACCTGTGCTGATGAGCTCTCTGTGGTCACCTGTGCTCTCCTGTGCTGGGCAAACAGGAAATTAAATTCAAATGGTCGCGGGGCTTTTCCTGTCGACCTGGCCAGTGCATCCGAGTTCAGATTGCTGTATAGAGCAGTCACAATGGTGCACTGTGGGATAGCTCCCAGAGGCCAATACCATTGAATTGCGGCCACACTAACCCTAATTCGAAATGACAATATCGATTTCGGCGCTACTCCGCTTGTCGGGGAGGAGTACAGAAACCGATTTTAAGAGCCCTTTATTTCGAAAGAAATGGCTTCGTTGTGTGGATGGGTGCAGGGTTTATTCGATTTAACGCTGCTAAATTCGAATTAAACTCATAGTGTAGACCAGGCCTTAGCTGTTCTTAACCTAGCTATGGCTGCTTTGTACCATTCTGCTGGTGTAAAGCAACACTAAGTCAGGTGGATCTAGTCAGAGGAAGATTTCCCCTTGTAAGTGAGTTCATGGGTGGCTTCAATTTGTCTGGACAGCTTCTACATCACTCTGCTCTCTGTGGCCAGCCTAGGGGGCATGGCTGTGGAAAAGAGGACATGGCCGTGGCTTGATAAGTCTTGTCTGCCATAGTCTAGCAGCTGGTAAAAGTTTGAGCAGACTTTCTACTGCCCTAACTTATGCCAGGGGGGCATGTGTGGTGCTCAGGTGGCCCGGGATCTGTGGCAGGCAAATGGAACTTTAACCACCTTTGTGTGTGTGCGCACACAAACTCCCCTATGGTCTGTGCTGGGAGTTCCTTGTCTGCAGCTCAATATCTGTGCCTAAGAGTTCTGAGTAGTAATTTAGAGACACATTAAAATTACTAAACCATAGGCAAAACCAAGAATCAATAGGTACGTTTTCTTCCTTCTCTCAATTCAAACTGGTTCTTTTTTAAATAAACACCATACTGATCTGACCAAAGCTACTGAGAAACAATAGTAGAAATCATAATTGAGGTTTAATTAAACCAATTTTGTACCCTCCTTTTATCTCTACTGGGATGTTTAATGAAGCAGTTCAAGTTTTCTGTGTTTAAACAGGAATTCTAGCCATTTGCTAACCTGTTCATGATAAATGTCAGCCTACTAAAATAAGTAGCTTTGACAAATCTGCCCCCACTCTACTACTCCAGCATGTTAAAAATATCACAGTAGTAGCCTGTCTTGTGAAATGGACAATGTGAATGTCATTAGTCACTGCTGGAGAAAAATTCCATTTATATTTCTTGTACAAGATCTAGAGAAGGCCCAAATTCCTGTTAATTCTCAGAACAACACAAACCCACATACCAGAGAATGTGTTAGTGTCACTTATTTGTATTATGTTACAATAGCAGCTGGGATAAAATTTTCAAATGCACCTAAGTCCTATTTTCAAAAGTGACTTGAGGCAGATTTTGAAAGGTATTTAAGTGTTTGAAGATTCAGATAGGTACCTAATGGGATTTTCAGAAGTGCCTAAGCAGGTAAGTTGCCTAATTCCCATTGGTGCCCAACCTCCTTAGGCACTTCTGGAAATCCCATTAGACACCTATCTGCATCTTTAGGCATGTAAATGCCTTTGAAAATCTGGCCCCGAGTGCCTAGCTCACTTTTGAAAATTGACGTAAGGTACTTCAAAACCACAAATCAAAGTGTAATTTTAGCACAGGTAGGCATATCTTGCTAGCTTTAATCTAGCTACTGCAGAAAATATTAATAGTTAAGATGTAGCAGCACAGATTCAGTACATGGTTGCCATCCCCACCAAGGACTCCGGGTATGTATTTGGGTAGCTGACCCAAGCCAGAATCTGTGGTGTTGCATCTTCACTGCTATTGTTACCCACACTAGCTAGATTAAAGTTATCATAGCCATGCTACAATTACACCTTAATTTGCAGAGTAGACATGCCCTGTGGGGTAAATTCCAACCCAGGGAGACATACCCACGCTATCTCTGATTGAGCTAGCATGCTAAAAATAAAGTGTAGCCGTGATAGGAGGGGCTAGCTCCCTGAGTACATGCCCATGTGAGCCCATAGACATGTACTCGTGCTGCTGCAGCAACGCTGTACTTTTAGCACACTAGCTCAATCAGAGCTAGCACAGGTATGTCTCTTCAAGCAGGGAATCACACACACAACTCCTCTTCTGTTCCCTCACCCTCAGCTTGAAATGTAGACGTACTCTAAGTCACTTAGAGACTTCTTGAAAATTTTGCTGCTAGATTTCACAACCAATTTGGGACACCATTGTGCTAGGTGCTGTACAGAAACATGGCAAAAGGCAGTCCCTTCCCTAATGAGTGTACACTTCTACCTCCTGATCCTGTAGCCACTTCTGCACATGTTTAACTTTAAGTATGCAAGCAGTCCCATTGAATTCAATGGTATTACTAACACATCGAGGCATATGCATAACGGTTTGTAGGTTCAGTGCCTTAGTTTAAGATGAGATGTAACAAATATGCGAAACAAACAGGAAAATGGGCAATAAAATCAATGTTTCATGCAGAAATATTTAAAGAAATATTAAAGTTAAAGGTCTGGTCAAAGGCTTTCCATTTGCTAAAGCTATGAAATCTATATTGTCTTTCATATTTGGACAAAGTATGAAAAATAACTCAAGCAACTTAATTTAATGTAAAGCATAGCAGATATTTTAAACTGTGTGTGTATGTGGGGAGAATAATTTTAATAATTGACACAGTCTACAGAGATTCATATTCTGGGGGAAGCATAATGCATGAGGAAGTCAGAGTGATACTGTCTGAAAAGGAAAATACTAAAATTAGGATTAAATTTTGGAGGCCTTTTTAAATCTGATTTTGGTGTGTACCAATAGTCTTGGACTGGCCAGTATTCCCATATCTTAATGCCTTGGTCTAACCACTAGAAAACATTGCCTGCTATTGTAAATCAGAACTTTTTTGTGGGGGTCTAATATTTCATTTGGAAGCCATTCAATGACTATTGAGCTATTTTTCATTTTCGCTAACAAAACTTCTCTGGTATTACACTAAGTACTCCAACTCTGTCTATATTAAAGTTCAAAAGTTGGGATGACATTCCATACCTGATGGGGTTTTCTAAGGATATATAACAGATCACAGTACACCCTTGAGAGTTACGATTCAGTTTCTAGCACATCAGGGTTTCTATGCCTATCTCAGGTATTTCAGTCACGATGATTTAAGCTAAAAGTTTCTGTATAAAACAAAAGGGGGTCTCTATAAAAGGTAGATCACAAGAGGAATAATAGCTGGAGGGATAAAGTAATGATAGGGAAGATTAACTGAGAGCTGAAACTAGGTGTTTTTGTTTTGTTTATGGCAAACCAATGAAAATGAGCCCAGAAAAGATCAAATATTATAGTGTAGTTTTACTTGGAGAAAATAAAACTTTGTCACTTTCTCCAGGCTTTAACTGCTTACTGTCTAGATGTATAGTTGTAGAATAAAATATGTTTACAGGGAGTTGCCTGGCTCTGAAAAATTAAATTTGAGGAAATGAGGGTAGAACCACTCTGAAAGAATTTAGACAATCTGCCTGGTAAACAAAGGCTGTTCAAACAGAATAAAATGTACACCAAGCTTGTAAGACTAAAAGAGGGAGTCAGTATAAAGAGAAAAAAACTCAGTCTGGCTGAAAAGAGAGCTTCTTTCAAATCATTAGGATCAAATTTTCAGTGGGCCTCCTTAATTATGCCTACAACAATCTGTAAGCTCACGCATTCTGCACTCAAACTTGATGTACATGCACATATGACAAGGACTACTAAGGAGGTCCACTGAGAATTTGCCCTTAAAGTGGTTCCACATATCACCTAGAATGATATGTTCCCTCCCCTCCGCCCCCAAGATCTTTCTGAATGTTTCCCTTTCAATAATCTTTCTGTTTTAGTTTCTCAAGGGTGAAAACATCTCTAAAACTGCTTTCACTTCACTTGAATACACGACAATATCTCAGGTGGATAAAATAGAAATTGGTCTACAGTGAAACGAATCTAGACTGTAGAGCCATTTTAGGAAGGGAAATAGAGGCTCAGGGAGACTTAAAGTGAAAAATATCCACTAATTGTGGGTGCCCAATGTGAGATGCCTACAATCTGATTCTTCAGAGCCCTTTGAGTTATAAACCACTGTATATGTTCAAAGAGCTGCTCCCATTGATTCCACTTGTAGTTGTGCACGTCAGCACTTCTGCACAGGGTCTCAAACTCAGCAACTAGAAAACAAGAAACACACAATTAGTGTCCACCAATGAAAAGTTTGGTATAAGCATTTTGTGCAGCATCACATGCAAACTCTATAGCAGAGACAGAATCCTGTTCTCCAGGCAGCGTTCAGCTGCCTTCACCATGCGATAATCATTCTTCTCCTTAAAGCCCCTGGCTCAGTCACTACTCACCTTTCAACTTCTGGAGCAAATGAATCAGGGATCCTATGACCAAATCTCCTTCATTATACACCAGAGCAAGTCTATCTTGTGCATTGAATGAGGGTGGGGTCCTGTGAAAAAAATAGAATCTGACCATGTAATTAAAGACTGTATCATAATGCATACACCCAAGAAGACTGAATTAAGATTGCACAGACAACCGTAATTCTGGCCTTTCCTAATTTTTGAAGTGTTTGACTTTGCAACCTTAATGTTCTTTTAATGTAATATTTTGTGTGTAATTTCCCAGATTTTTTAAAAAAGCAAACAGAAAAAACAGAAATTCCCTCATGTAGCATCATATTGACACCCACGTGGGTCATCAACAGGATTTGAACCTTTAGATCCACCATACAAACCTCTGCCACTTGAGTTCAAGGTGTAAATTATAATGACAATAGGTTGTAATCCTAGAGGGGGATGGGACACTTCGCCAGCAGGTTTCACAAAAATTTGCTGATAGCAGAGGAATGGCGAGACTCAGGAATTTTAAATTCCAATCCAGATTCTGGAAGGGAATGTGATCTAGTGGGCACAAAGTCTTCTGTCCAGGGCCGGCTCCAGGCACCAGCCCACCAAGCTTGTGCTTGGGGCGGCACCTGGAGGGGGGCGGCGCAGCGCTCCGGCCGCCGGGGAGAGCGGGGCCACAGCCGGGCTCGCCGCCCTGCCCCCTGCGCTCTGGCTGCCGGGAGGAGAGCCGAGCCCCAGCCGGGGCTCGCCGCCCTGACCCCGGCGCTCTGGCCACCGGGGGGAGAGCCAAGCCCCAGCCGGGGCTCGCCGCCCTCTCACCGCCCTGCCCCCTGCGCTCTGGCTGCCGGGAGGAGAGCGGAGCCCCCGCCAGGGCTCGCCGCCCTCCTCCCCGTGCTTCGGCCGCCCGGAGGAGAGCGGAGCCCCCGCCGGGGCTCGCCGCCCTCCCCCCCGGGC
>NW_020664393.1:61378495-61382346 GCF_002925995.2 Terrapene triunguis | reverse complement strand
TCTCAGACTTCTTGACCAGCAAATCCTAGTCTCACATCTCACATTGCCCTGCCATTCCCAATTCCCTTCTCCTGGTCCCTTAGCCAATCTATCTCGCGCCTTAACCCTGTCTTCCAGTCACTCCCACCCTACTTTCATTCCCTGTCCCCACTTGCTACCAGTCCCACCATCCCCAAGCTCCCTCACCCACAGCTCCTTGTCCCAGACTCTTTACCCAGCCATTCCCACTTCTCCCCACTGAAACTGTCTCCTGTCTTTTCTCCTCCTGACCCCAATGATTCTCAGTCCCAGTCTCCAGGCCCAGCCATCCCAGTCTCCCCTCCACCCCAATTCCTGGTGCTCCTCTCTCCCCACGAGCCTCTAGTCCTAGATTCTGCATCATCCCCCCAGACTCCCTGTCCCTATCTGCTTGCCACACCTCAAGTGGAGGTCTGGCTCTTTCCCCCTTTACATTTGAATAAGGCAGATTCCCCACACTACCTGAGCCCAGCAAGGGGAGCATTGAGAGCACAAAAGAGGCAGGCACCCTGCTCTGAGTTCTGGTGCCCAGCCCCTGCTCCAGCCCACAGAAGTCCAGCACAACAATTGCAGAGAGGGTCCTGCTCAGACCTCATCTGAGGCATGCTCAGTGCACATGGAATCTCTGAGAATTTAGCTGCTAAAATCTAGATGTCTCTACTGAGCATGTGTAAGTTACAATTTGCCAAAGGCTTATAACTTGCCAAAATTTGGACAGATTTTCACAGGGAGGGCACAAGGCATATGCCTGACAAAAAGGCCACCACATCCCCCGACTGCCAAATTTTTAACTTCCTGCTCCACAGTATGGGGGTGCTAGAGTTGTTCAAAGAAAAGTCACCAGAATTCTTTAACGTGGGCTAAACAATGTAATTTTGCACAGCCTCAGTCTCAGAAAGTCCTGAACCATTTTGGCTGAAAATTTTCCCAAAACATCATCCTGAGGCAGACACCCAGCATGGAAAATTTTAGTGCAAATGATTAAAGTTTGGCAAAGTTATAAACACCTGAAAAAGGGTCTACAATTGAGATGTGTTGTGTAGCCTTAATGATAGGCAGTCCTTCCTATAATAAACAGTTGAAATAATATATTTATGGCACAATGCAGCTAAAGTCCTCCAAGTCTGCAAATAATCCACCTAGGGCCGAATGGTGACTCCTTTACTAATGCCGGTGAACATTCATATGAGTGGCACCATTTAATTCAATAGGCTCTTTGTGTAAGTAACTGCTCACCTCTGTGAGTATGAGGCTCTTAGTCGGGTCTATGATGAGCAACTTTGAAGTAACTGAGTGCAGAATTTGGAGACCAGTCTGTCAGTGTGTATCCCTCTTAATTTGACTTGTATATTGATTTCTATTTATCTTGTCTATTTAGATTGTAAACTCTTAAGGGCAAGGACGGTCTTTCTGTGTGGTTGTACAGTGCCTGGCACATGGTTAGGCAGCTGGTTTCCTGAGACAACTGTCTCTCATGATGACCAATATTGTCACTGATTCCTTGTACTGCCCCATCTGTCTGTAGCCATCTGTTGTCTTATGCTTAGATTGTAAACTGTTTGGGACGGTGCTGTATCTTAGTTCCGTGTTTGTCTTTGTCCTGGTCTAGGACTAGGGGTCATAGGTGCTAGGCTAATTCAAATAATAAAAAATTAGACGATTGGGTGTGGGAATCTAATTTCTACAGCTGCCTCATTTCTAAAGGAACAGGTCATCCTCGGTCCTCCATCAAATATTCCACCTATTCAACTCACCCTTTTCTCCCAGGCTTTCACTACCAGATGTAAGAAATGTGCTATGGCAGCCTAAGATTGCCCTAATTTGGGACCACATCTTCTCTATGTAATTGCTCACTCATCCCCCTTTTCCCCATTTCTTTTTCCCTTCCAGGTGTCATTGAGACCCCTTAGAAAAATGTTGCTTACTAAAGTACTAGGAGGGAACATTTGATGAGCATTATTTATTTTACTACTTACAATGTAGCAGGCAGCTATATCTTTCCTAGCAAACTGCAAATTAGAGCGGCTCAGAAGGTTTATTTTTCTGCTCAACATTTCTAATTTTGGAGGCCAAAAACTGAAAACATGAAAAATGAAGAATTTTGGTTTTCAGCCAAAAATTGCCCCAAACTGAAAAATGTGGGTCCAAATCTGAACATTTTTTGAAATCCCACTTTCCAAAAATTATTTGTTTTGTCAAAACAAAACAAAAATGTCCATCAAAGAAAAGTTTTGATAGAAAATATGTGACCAGCCCTACTTTATATTTACTTTGTATAGGTTCAGAGCAGCAGGAGGCATCTCTTTGTGGTAAATCATGGGGTGTTAACTCTCCTCTCCTGGTACTTACCAAGTTTTATAGTTTTCAGCTTTTTAGCCAGGTCTGCTTTTCATCCCTTGACTTTCCATGTGCTGTAACTTTGTTTGTTCAGCCTATTGACTGACTGCAAAGCTTGCACTGTCTAGATTGCAGTCCCAGACCATATTATATAATGAATGTAATAGATGTTATCCTAACTTGGCTTTACATTCAAAGTTTCAACTGAATTTGGTAGCCAATTGCTTGTTTGCCCTTGTGCCCTCAGTAAAACCGGAAAGTAGGTAGTAACTCCTGGGGGTTTATGATGTCAATTTAGCATGAAAAATGATAAAGAATGAGCTCCAAAGAACCAATGCTAAAGGCTGCAGTATTGCATGATCCTGGAAATTGCTGGTCTGGTGCTTTGCACTTAGAAGACCTGAAAGAAATAGTTTGGTTTCTGGGATTTTTGTGCCTCAAAGGTAGGTTGTGAAGTACCTGATGAGGAAGTTATGGTTCAAAGAAAGGTTACAAAAATAACAGTAACCATCCTAAAATTATCTAAAAGATTTACAAGAAGTCAGCTACAATGTGTGGGTTTTGACCTCCAGGAACTGTAAATTTTATTCACATTGTGCTGTGGAACAAAACACACTTGGAGCATTAAATCAATTTCATTTCTGTGCTCCAAGGATTTGAAGCTGAGGTTTAGATTATAAGGAAACAGATGTCAAGTGTAAAGCACAATTAAGACAGTTCTGGTGCCAGAACCAGGATTTTATTTTTTCTGTGGACCAAGGAATTTAGTTTTTCTCAGCTCTTAATAGCAGGGGATTTAGTCTCTCTCTGTCTCTCTCTCTCTCTCTCTTTTTTATTTTATTTTCTTCTATACATTCAAAATTGCAGCAGACCTGAATATGGTATGTGTGTTATATAAGCTGATAGCTTTACTCTAGTCACAGCCTGCCATGGATTTACCTGCTTTTAAGACTTGATCCATTGCCCATTGAAGTCTCTGCAAAGACCCCCATAGAAGTCATTAGAAATTGAACCAGTGGTCGTGTTAGGGTGACCAGATGTCCTGATTTTATAGGGACAGTCCTGATTTTTGGGTCTTTTACTTATATAGGCTCCTATTACCCCCCCCAGCCCCGTCTCAATTTTTCACATTTGCTGTCTGGTCACCCTCGGTGGTGTAGAGTGATATAGTAAATGCTGCGCACAAAGCAAACTCCAATGCATATTCACTTTCCCCCGCTTTCACAAAAGGGGGAAAGTTCGGGCTTGTCTACACTTCAAAGGCTACAGCAGCATAGCTGTGCCGCTGTAGCGCTTCAGTGTTGTCAGCCAGCCAGAACGAGGGCAGTCTAGCCTAATGGTTGGAGCAGGTTCAGGCGTAGTGGTCGAAGTGGGTAACAGGCCTCCTGGCTAGGGTCTGAGCCATAGTCAATAGTCAGGAACCAAAGCCAAGGGTCAAGCCAAGGCCAACTATACTTACAGGGCCAGCTCTGGCTTTCTGGCCGCCCCAAGCAAAA
>NW_020664393.1:61345807-61378395 GCF_002925995.2 Terrapene triunguis | reverse complement strand
GCGCGGCCGGAGCCAGGGTGCAGGGGGACTCCCTGCCCTGCAGATGTGCCCCAGCTAGCGGGGGGAGGGGGAGGGAGCGGGGGGAGAGAGAGAAGGGGGGCGGCCAGGGCTTCAGCGGGGCACTGCCTCGCGGCCCCTCCCGCCGTGCCCCCTGCTAGGAGGGCTCTGCACCGCTCTGGTCGGCGGGGAGGGAAGGACGTGGGCTGCCCTGCCGGGCTTGCTGCAGGGCGCTCCCATCCTCCACGCCGCTGCCCCCTACAGGGCGGCAGAAGCGGAACAAAACAAAACAAAAAAAGCGGCCGTGCCGCTCTAGGATTGGGCGGAATGCCACCTCCTACAAGCTGCCACCCCAAGCACCAGCTTGCTCGGCTGGTGCCTGGAGCCGGCCCTGATACTTATGAGACTCCCTGGAAACTAGCTCCACTGCAGGCCCTGATTCCTGACAAAAGTAGACACTGAATCCCTCCCATCTGCTTAGGTAATGCACCGCCCCAAGAGGCGCTAGATAGGTCGATGGGAGAATATAAGGTGGGTAGAAAGCTGGCTGGATCGTCGGCCTCAATGGGTAGTGATCAATGGCTCCATGTCTAGTTGGCAGCCGGTATCAAGTGGAGTGCCCCAAAGGTCGGTCCTGAGGCCGGTTTTGTTCAATATCTTCATTAATGATCTGGAGGATGGCGTGGACTGCACCCTCAGCAAGTTTGCAGATGACACTAAACTGGGAGGAGTGGTAGATACGCTGGAGGGTAGACATAGGATACAGAGGGACCTAGACAAATTAGAGGATTGGGCCAAAAGAAATCTAATGAGGTTCAACAAGGACAAGTGCAGAGTCCTGCACTTAGGACAGAAGAATCCCATGCACTACTACAGACTAGGGACTGAATGGCTACGCAGCAGTTCTGTAGAAAAGACCCTAGGGGTTACCGTGGTCGAGAAGCTGAATATGAGTCAACAGTGTGCCCTGGTTGCCAAGAAGGCTAACAGCATTTTGGGCTGTATAAGTAGGAGCATTGCCAGCAGACCAAGGGACGTGATAATTCCCTTGCATTCAGCATTGGTGAGGCCTCATCTGGAGTCCTGTGTCCAATTTTGGGCCCCACACTACAAGAAGGATGTGGAAAAATTGGAAAGAGTCCAGCGGAGGGCAACAAAAATTATTAGGGGGCTGGAGCATATGACTTATGAGGAGAGGCTGAGGGAACTGGTATTGTTTAGTCTGCAGAAGAGAAGAATGAGGGGGGAATTTGATAGCTGCTTTCAACTACCTGAAAGGGGGTTCCAAAGAGGATGCATCTAGACTGTTCTCAGTGGTACCAGATGACAGAACAAGGAGTAATGGTCTCAAGTTGCAGTGGGGATATTAGGAAAAACTTTTTCACTAGGAGGGTTGTGAAGCACTGGAATGGGTTACCTAGGGAGGTGGTGGAATCTCCTTCCTAGAGGTTTTTAAGGTCAGGCTTGACAAAGCCCTGGCTGGGATGATTTAGTTGGGAATTGGTCCTGCTTTGAGCAGGGGGTTGGACTAGATGACCTCCTGAGGTCCCTTCCAATCCTGATATTGTATGATTCTATGCTGTCTACATGGAGACTTAGGTCAGCTTAACTGCACCGCTCAGAGCTGTGGATTTTTCAGACCTGTGACCAACATAGTTAAACCAACCTAATTTTCCAGTGTAGACCAGGCCTTATTTACATTCTACCACTGTCAGTTTTAAAAATAATTTTAACATAAACAAAACCTCTTCTTCAGTTTTCCAAAAGCCAAAATTATGATGATGGTTATTTATTATTTGTCTTAGGGCAGTGGCTAAGAGTACCACTAACAGACCAGGGCCCCATTGTGCTAGGCAACATACAAACACACAACTAAATGATGGTTCCAACCTCAAAGAGTTCACAGTCTAAGTATAAGAAAAGAACCAACAGATGGTTACAGACAGATGGGGAAGTACAAGAAATCAATGAGACAATATTGGTCACCATGATAGGTGGTGGTCACAGCACACCAGCTGCCTAACCATGTGTGAATCACTGTGCAAACACACACAAAGACACAGTTTTTGCCCTTTACAATCTAAATAGATAAGATAAACAACAATAGACAAGTAAAATGCAGGGTGATGGTGAGCACACAGCCCCTGATAGGCTCCTTTTCTCTTTTCCCCATCAGCCACCCCCCCTCTTCTTCCCTCCCTGTCCCCCAGGTGCCCCATCAAACTTTCTCTGCCTCTGATGCTTCACTGTGCTCTTACCTTCTTCCTGCCCCATGCCATAGATTCAGGCAACTTCCCCCATCGCGCAAGAGAATGCAGAAACCTAGCTCTGTACTGTGCAAACCTATATTTAATTCCATAAGCATGCAGCTTGATAATGCATGACCCCGATCACTATATGAATGTCAACTAGACTGTCCCTGAAAGGAAGGATGGCTAGGATGCTAGCTTGAACCTTGGTTCAAGTCCCTCCTTCACCACAGGCTTTCCATGAGTACTGGGGCAAGTTATTTACTCTGTGCCTCCATTTTCCATCTATTAAAATATGGATAATACTTTCCTACTTCATATGGTGGGGATAACTACATTAAAGACAGAGAGGTGCTAAAATGCTATGGTAATAAGGGCTATGTAAGTACCAGACGTGATCTTGCAGTGCTCAGAGGAACCCATAGACAAGGAGGTAGCTAGCACTGGTATCAGACGTGTGTAGTTTACCTGTAACAAATGGAAGCCCAGAGGTTATTCTTTAGTTTTAATTTCTTCTAGTTAGTTTGTCTAATGTTATAATTCAGCTTCTGTTTTTTGGTGGGACAGAAGGAGTGTGGGTGACTGTGGGAGGAAACTTGTTTCCTGTAGGAACTGCAGTAGGTATGGAAAGAGACTTGTAAGACAAGGGAGAACAATTTAGAAGAGGTAATTAAAAATACATCTGTGACCCTGTCATGAAAGATCTAAAATGTTTCTCTTCAAGAAGGAGTCGATACAGAAAATAAAACTCATTATATGTCACATAAAAGAAATGTAAAATATTACCCAGACAGCTGGTTGAGATGATAGATAAGATAGTTACTATGTAAAGGTTTGATCCTGCATCACAAAATTGCTAGTTTTGCGACTAACTTCAGAAGGAAAATGGACAGGCTTTAAGGGCTTGGGAGTAGATTTACAAAGGTAATCGGTACCCCAGGATGCAGATAGGCACCTAGTGAGGATTTACAAAAGAGCCTGACTTTCAATGGGAGTTAGGCACCGAACTTTTTAAGGCATTTTTGTAAATTCCCCTAGGCATCTGAATATATTGGTAAATCTGGTCCTTTATCCCACACTGTGCTGATAACCTCTGTTCGGCATGCTCAACTGCCTGTGACATCTTTGCAGGACTGAACCTTCAGACCTCAGGTCAGCAAACTTCTTAAACACACGCTTAACGGTAAGCATGTATCCAAATATAGGATCCCATCAAAACATCTAAACTTTTATGCATTGACATACATCTACAACAAAACAATAAAATCAAACTATATTTGTGATAAATTAATGAATATTAAAACACATTCCATGGAAAATATCTAGTATTTCGTAGACTGACATATACAATAGAACATTACTGTGAACTGAATGGGTGGCATGGAATTTATTTGGATAAATGAGGATTAAATGCACATCAGGATACAGAATGTAAGTTTGTGTAAGGCTGCTATTGTATATTTACTGGAAAATGTGTGCATTGGAACATGCTTTGAACCAGAAAATAAATAGATTTTCATATGGAAGTGTGAGACTTTAAAGCAGAAGTGGTATCATCTGTATATTTTTTCTGCTTTTTAAATGAACCATGTAAGGGTCTATTCCCCTTTCGATATGAACATGGGAATGCTTGTAGATGGGGATCCTGTGTTCAGTGAGGGAAACACATATGATTTGAGTACCTAAAGCAAGATGTAGCAAAAACACAACATCCTGGTTTGAAGAAAGCCTGTAAGCTGTGCCTCATTGTACTATGATCCTCTCATTTCTCTAAGCATAGAAAGATTAGGTCAGTACTTGGATGAGAGGCTTCTATAATGTGCTGAGATACCACAGTGATAAATGTGGGATGAAGTGGACTAGTCTTTTTTCAGGCAACTAACAGAAGTTACTAGATCACAGGCCCTGGTTCTCATGGGGGACTTCAATCACCCTGATATCTGCTGGGAGAGCAATACAGCAGTGCACAGACAATCCAGGAAGTTTTTGGAAAATGTAGGGGACAATTTCCTGGTGCACGTGCTGGAGGAACCAACTAGGGGCAGAGCTCTTCTTGACCTGCTGCTCACAAACAGGGAAGAATTACTAGGGGAAGCAAAAGTTGATGGGAACCTGGGAGGCAGTGACCATGAGATGGTCGAGTTCAGGATCTTGACAAAAGGAAGAAAGGAGAGCAGCAGAATACGGACCCTGGACTTCAGAAAAGCAGACTTTGACTCCCTCAGGGAACTGATGGGCAGGATCCCCTGGGAGAATAACATGAGGGGGAAAGGAGTTCAGGGGAGCTGGATGTATTTTAAAGAATCCTTATTGAGGTTGCAGGAACAAACCATTCTGATGTGTAGAAAGAATAGTAAATATGGCAGGTGACCAGCTTGGCTTAACAGTGAAATCCTTGCTGATATTAAACACAAAAAATAAGCTTACAAAAAGTGGAAGATTGGACAAATGACCAGGGAGGAGTATAAAAATATTGCTCAGGCATGCAGGAGTAAAATCAGGAAGGCCAAATCACAATTGAAGTTGCAACTAGAAAGGGATGTTAAGAGTAACAAGAAGGTATGTTAGCAACAAGAAGAAGGTCAGGGAAAGTGTGGACACCTTACTGAATAGGGGAGGCAACCTAGTGACCGAGGATGTGGAAAAAGCTAATGTACTCAATGCTTTTTTTGCCTCTGTCTTCACAAACAAGGTAATCTCCCAGACTACTGCACTGGGCAGCACAGTATGGGGAGGAGGTGACCAGCCCTCTGTGGAGAAAGAAGTGGTTCAGGACTATTTAGAAAAGTTGGACAAGCACAAGTCCATGGGGCTGGATGCATTGCATCCGAGGGTGCTAAAGGAGTTGGCGGATGTGATTGCAGAGCCATTGACCATTATCTTTGAAAACTCATGATGATCTGGGGAGGTCCCTGATGACTGGAAAAAGGCTAATGTAGTGCCCATCTTTAAAAAAGGGAAGAAGGAGGATCCGGGGAACTACAGGCCAGTAAGCTTCACCTCAGTCCCTGAAAAATCATAGAGCAGGTCCTCAAGGAATCAATTTTGAAGCACTTCGAGGAGAGGAAGGTG
The DNA here is from genome assembly GCF_002925995.2 of Terrapene triunguis. Classification (NCBI taxonomy): domain Eukaryota; kingdom Metazoa; phylum Chordata; order Testudines; family Emydidae; genus Terrapene; species Terrapene triunguis. The sequence goes on along the minus strand of NW_020664393.1, from coordinate 61,373,077 downwards.
ATGAGGAACAGTCAGCATGGATTCACCAAGGGCATGTCATGCCTGACTAACCTAATAGCCTTCTATGATGAGATAACTGGCTCTGTGGATGAGGGGAAAGCAGTGGACGTGTTATTCCTTGACTTTAGCAAAGCTTTTGATACGGTCTTCCAAAGTATTCTTGCTGGTAAGTTAAAGAAGTATGGGCTGGATGAATGGACTATAAGGTGGATAGAAAGTTGGCTAGATCGTCGGGCTCAATGCGTAGTGATCAATGGCTCCATGTCTAGTTGGCAGCTGGTTTCAAGTGGAGTGTCCCAAGGGTCGGTGCTGGGGCCGGTTTTGTTCAATATCTTCATTAATGATCTGCAGGATGGCGTGGACTGCACTCTCAGCAAGTTTGCCGATGAACTAAACTGGGAGGAGTGGTAGATACGCTGGAGGATAGGGATAGGATACAGAGGGACCTAGACAAATTAGAGGATTGGGCCAAAAGAAACCTGATGAGGTTCAACAAGGACAAGTGCAGAGTCCTGCACTTAGGACGGAAGAATCCCATTCACTGTTACAGACTAGGGACCGAATGGGTAGGAAGCAGTTCTGCAGAAAAGGACCTAGGGGTTACAGTGGACGAGAAGCTGAATATGAGTCAACAGTGTGCCCTTGTTGCCAAGAAGGCTAACGGCATTTTGGGCTGTATAAGTAGGGGTATTGCCAGCAGATCGAGGGACGTGATCATTCCCCTCTATTCGGCATTGGTGAGGCTTCATCTGGCATACTGTGTCCAGTTTTGGGCCTCACACTACAAGAAGGATGTGTAAAAATTGGAAAGAGTCCAACGGAGGGCAACAAAAATGATTAGGAGGCTGGAGCACATGACTTATGAGGAGAGGCTGAGGGAACTGGGATTCTTTAGTCTGCAGAAGAGAAGAATGTGGGGGGATTTGATAGCTGCTTTCAACTACCTGAAAGGCGGTTCCAAAGAGGATGGATCTAGACTGTTCTCAGTGGTACCAGATGACAGAACAAGGAGTAATGGTCTCAAGTTGCAGTGGGGGAGGTTTAGGTTGGATATTAGGGAAAACTTTTTCACTAGGAGGGTGGTGAAGCACTGGAATGGGTTACCTAGGGAGGTGGTGGAATCTCCTTCCTTAGAGATTTTTAAGGTCAGGCTTGACAAAGCCCTGGCTGGGATGATTTAGTTGGGAATTGGTCCTGCTTTGAGTTAGTTAACCCTAACCTTCTCTTTCCTCGGATCTTATTTTCCTGCTCCCAGTAAAGTCCCCCTTTGTTATATAGGGTTGGTTTTTTTTGGGGGGGGGGTGTTTCTGTGCCGAGTTTTGTGTTTATGTACTTTATTGTTTCTCATGTAGTGGGTTTTATACTCCCTACTAGCAGTGGTGGTGTTGTTCACTTTCCCAAGGAACAACACCCTTGTGTCTTGGACACAGTGGGGATTCACCCTGAGTGGGAGCACCAAGTATCACTCAGCACAGTATGACTCTGCAAGAAGCTAGAGAGAGAGAGCTTTTGGGTCTGGTATTGGCTAAAGAGGCTGAGGGCTGTAAGCTAAGAAAGTCTTCCTTTTGTTCTTGGTTCCTTCTGTGTTCAGACACAGGACTTTTTACATTGCTTGTCAATAAACAAAATTTCATCAAAGAAAATACCATATTCCATCAATTTCTACTTCAGCTGAAACAACCCCAGGGCCCCAAATGTTGCATAGCTGCTCAGGTCAAAAAGGGGCAGCATTGCCTTCAAATCAAATCACATTGTGAAAACTTCAACTCCTAATAGTGTAGGAGATGTTCAACTCTGAGGGACAAATTCCATTCTGTTGCACAAGGAAGGTGCAGCTGAAGTCAAATGTATTACACCTGTATAATTTAGCACCAACTGTTCACATATTCAGAATGCCATGTTATCTATCTATCACATATGCAGAGCTGATAGCCACATGACAAATTATGGAACCAGGTGGTAAATTGTAGCCATGTAAATAAATTGCACCTTTGACCACATCACTTGAGACTCGCTCATTTATTGCTGTAAACCTGCTGGGCAGTAAAGAGAATTTTGCACCATTGCAAATGGAAGATCCCCAGCTTCCCACCAGAATACTGTACATGCTTCTAGTCCTAGGAAAACCTGATTTAACAGACTTTAAAGTTACGACATTTTATGTCTAGAAAAGCTCATTCACGTCAATTGAAGTTTTATGGCTCCCTTTGAGCCCTGCACAAAGGGATTGTTTGGAAACAAAGATACCTGGCTTTACAGGTGGAAGGATTTAAAAACAATAGTCCCCATCAAAGTTTTTAAAACTGTCTGAAACATTTTAACATAGTTTTTCTTAACATATGTGATATAGACAGTGTATATAGTTTTGGTATAAAGGTTCACTGGGCATGAGTCTCCAATGATCTGCAGAAGGCCCTTATCCAGCAAAGTACCAAAGCACTTGCATGGTCCCTCTGAAATGTGTGTGTGTTTGTTTATTTAATTCATAGAAAACATTGTCTGCCTCACATATGGTTGATTCTGTATTCAGCAACACAATGACGCAATAGTCTTGGAGAAGCAGGAAGAACTTTTTATTTTCTGCTGTATCCTTATCTCCTTCGTGACAGACTCTCCCACTCTACAATCAGCCTTCTCTTTGCCCCACTTGGAATCATTTTTTTTCTCTGTTTAAAAAGGCTGCTGGGCAGACTCCCTGCATGACTCACCACTCATAAAAACAGTGCTGTTTCTGGTACTAGCTTTCCTCATTGCTTCCAGTCCTTCTCTGCTAACTAGTGAAATGCACTGTTTGGTCTGTATGCACTATCCCTCTTCCACAGTATATTCCCTTTTCTTAGAAATTAAAGGCCAGAATCTCAGTAGTTTGGTATGCACAAATACTAGAATATACCCAACTTTGTACATTTCTCCAAAATCAGGCATATCAATGGGCAGTGGCCAGCTAGGCATATAAGGCATGATCCAAAGGCCAGGATCCAAAGGCATGATCCAAAGGCCATTGAGGGCAATGGAAAGGCTCCCACTGCTTTTTAATTGGCTTTAGACCAGTCCCATAATACCTGATTTGTTCATTAAATTCTGGTGTTTGTGCATATAAATTTGGCTTTCACCAATATATGAGCAACTTGGAAAATGTGGCTCCCAAAGCCTGTTGCTGCTGATTATTTCAAATCCTTTCATTTGTTTTAAAATGCCCAAATATTTTACATGTATTTTCACCCAGTGTAAGAGCCCCATCCACAACAGCTAAACCATTTCTTTCCACAGTGATTCTCTTTTCAAAGTATTTTCCTTCTTTACCTGATGACTTCAGAAATATTTGATCTTTCATTATTAGTTTAATTCAAAACAACCCCAAGATGTAAATCAAAAAGCAGCAGTTTGCTTCTACCACATGCATCGTCTCCTGCAGCAGTGGGTAAAATTCTGAGGTAAAATTCACCCCTGTGCAGTGGGCCATCCAAAAGCCAGCGCCCCACTTAACTCCGATTTCATTCAATTACATCTATAGTGACTCTAGCATGTGTGAGAAAGGCCTTTGACACTGAAGTCATGTTATTGTAAAACAGATATATCCTAGACAGTGAATCCATGTCTTTTCCTAAGTCTTTTCCAATACTGGTGTTTCCCAGTACTGGTGCTTCACCCTTGAACTAAAGGGATCACCCTGGGGGCTGTGAGGGTAATTGAGTTTCCATGCCCATTCATTCCATGGCCTCCTTACTGCGACTGTCACCAAGAAGAGAGTCTAAGGAAAGAAATGTAAATGTTTCGTTCAAAATGACAGGATCCATGAAAGCAATTTTGCCCTGTGAAATGTATCACTGAATAGTTTCTCTCATTGGCAAAACAGTGCTACGTGAAATAAATCAGCATAATTACTAGCTGGCCAAAAAGCAACACCAAACTCACTGAAACTACCAGAAGCTGACTTTCACAGTTCCACTACAGTTCATAGTTTTGTTCTCTGATCCCTGTTGAAGTAGAAAACTGTTTATAGATTTTATTGCTATATTCTGTTGTATCCCCAGGGAAAGAAGTACAGGGAGAACAGGGCTGCATTAAGAAACATTTTATGGAACAAAACCATGATTTCCTTCAGTCACTGCACATCCACAGGGAAGAGCAATTTGTGGAAACATGGAGATGAAGGGGTAATGGATTTCTCTGTCAAAATGATGAGTGAAAGAAAGAAGTAATTACCATTAATGCACCTCAATTATAGCATGACGTTTTTTTAGCTGTATGTTCCCATCTACTTTTCATTTAAAACAAAACAGTTGCCAGAGACCCAGAGCTAAAACCAGAAATCCCTTTCAGCTCATGGCAAATTAGCAGTAATGTTCTTATTATATAAGCAGAGGGATGATTGGCTTCTTCCAGGCAAACACAGGAAGTGCTTGTTTGTTTCAGCCCCTACTCCTTCTTCTCTGCAAACTCGCAGTTGAACTTTATTTCCGATGCTATAATCAGCTAAGCATGATAATACTTTTTTCTGGTTCCTATTTAGCTTTCAAAGCCCTCACAGGATTTCTGTCATGGATCACTGGCACCTTCCAGCAGGGAGTGAGGTCAATGGACATCCTTGGTACACAGGAAGGCATGTTCTATTAGAAAAGGGAAATGTTTTCAAATCCCTCAGATCTCGAGCTACTAAAAATAAACTAATGAGCCTTAAATTAACTTTTTTTTCACCAAGGCTTTTCAAGCTGAAAGAAAAGTATTTATTATCTGGGAGTGACACACAGGAAATTAGGCTTATAAATTGTGTTTAAATGGTTATGAGTTCCAACTTTCCTTAATGCTAATCTGTTGTGGGGTATGTGTTTTGACTTGCGTAAGCTTCTTTAATCAGTTATCATTGTACCACATAAAACATTGATGGTGAAGGAGTTCCAATGGTTCACATGTTGCCAGAGTCACACTCTCAAAGTGCTCTCTTTTTTACCTCAACAGTGGTAGGAGTGGTGCTGGCATTGACTGCTGCCCATTTTTATTGCCATCAACAAAAGTTTCTCGTATGCAATTATTTTAACACCTTAAATGTTCGAGTTTAGATAATTGAACTCATAGCTAGGGATACCCCAGGACAAAATATTCTGTAGGAGTTCGGATGGGGATGAATTTAGCGGGCCCCATTTGTCTTTGATGTAATTCTATGAAACTCAGTGGAGTTAACCCAGGAACTAATTGAGCCCAGTGTGTTTGGTGGCTTATGAAGAAGTGAATAATTTTTGATCATGCCAAAACTGTTCCTTCTGCTTTTCTTTGTCTGGTGACATGAAGGGAATTTGTCCACTATACAAAGTGTTGAAATACTTGCAAAAGTAGTTTGTTATTTCTGGGATCTTTTCTCCTGCACAGACATACAAAAGCACACAGTTAGCCTTAGCCTCAGCTGGTGTGAATGACTTCAGTGGAGCTGCTCTGAGGATCTAGCCCACTGAATCTGCTTTTCTTGCAAGTGGCAAAAAGTATGGGAGAGTTATTAACATGCTAACTGTATTTAGTGAGCTAGTTCAACTTGTGCTAGCACAGGAATCTCTTGTTACTAAAGAACATAAGAACGGCCATACTGGGTCAGACCAATGGTCCATCTAGCCCAGTGTTGACTGACAGTGGCCAATGTCAGATGCTTCAGAGGGAATGAATGGAACCAGGGCACTTATCAAGTGAGCCATCCATTGACATCTAGTCCCAGCTTCTGGCAGTCAGAGATTTAGGGACACCCAGTGCATGGGATTGCATCACTGACAATCTTGGGTAATAGTCATTGATGCACCTAGCCTCCATGAACTGATCTAATTCTTTTTTGAACTCAGCTCTTTTTTATATCTCTGTTGATCTGGCGCTGACTTGAGGTAGGTGCAATTCAAGATAAAGCAATGATAGATTACACTTGTTTAATTAATCATACAAGAGAGAATAATGAAGATGTTCTTGTTTCTGCTGCAGCATCTGGAGGTCCTACATAAAGAGAATGCATGGCTCAGGAACAGTTCCTAGGAATTTTGCCTTGGGTCCAATCATCCCATCTGACACTTGGCACATGACAATGTACTATACAGAAGCATATGTACCGAATAGCCTTAAACTCAAACAGAAAGTACACTGAGATGCAATCATTGCAGTGATCTCAATGAGCACAGTGCCTTTTACTCCCTCATTTGCAGTACTTCGCCCATGAAAAGCAGGCCCAGAGAGGATGTGGGCATGGTGAATAGATCTTACCACATGTTCCCCCCAGTATTCACACAATAAGAGCCCAATGATGGAACCCTTACTCATATAAGAGTGCACCTTATCATACAAAGAATCCTATGGTAAGCAATGGGGCTACTTGCATGAGTGCTCACAATTGGGCCTTAAATTAATATGTTAATTACTGTACAAAGTTTAGTTTCAAAATATTTGGCATTTCCATGTCACAGCTTCGTTCTAGGCTCATCGCTATTTGGATTTATGTCACAGTTCTCCCATTAGAACACCAGTAAGTGCAAGATCTAAGAAACTGGCAAAGTAGGACACTGGGATAATATAATTCAGTCTTAGAGAACGGGTGTACAATGAAGGAGAGTTGGAAACCATGTTGCTCACATTTCTGTACTCGGACATTCATCACCAAATTTACTATAAGTTGAAGAGCTCTCCAAAACTATCAACTTTTTTACACTTGCACAGTTCTGTAGTTCAGATGCTATGTGTGGTATAGACAAGCAGTCAGACAAACAGCATGTGTTAAATATGCAGAGCTGAATCATGGTATGATATTCTTATCGATAAACTAGGCAGATATAACTTAGATGGGGCTACTATAAGGTGGGTGTATAACTGGCTGGATAACCGTACTCAGAGGATAGTTATTAATGGTTCCCAATCCTGCTGGAAAGGTAAAACGAGTGGGGTTCCGCAGGGGTCTGTTTTGGGACCGGCTCTGTTCAATATCTTCATCAATGACTTAGATATTGGCATAGAAAGCACGCTTATTAAGTTTGCAGATGATACCAAACTGGGAGGGATTGCAACTGCTTTGGAGAATAGGGTCAAAATTCAAAATGATCTGGACAAATTGGAGAAATGGTCTGAGGTAAACAGGATGAAGTTTAATAAAGACAAATGCAAAGTACTTCACTTAGGAAGGAACAATCAGTTTCATACATACAGAATGGGAAGAGACTGTCTAGGAAGGGGTATGGCAGAAAGGGATCTAGGGGTTATAGTGGACCACAAGCTAAATATGAGTCAACAGTGTGATGTTGTTGCAAAAAAAGCAAACATGATTCTGGGATGCATTAACAGGTGTGTTGTGAGCAAGACACGAGAAGTCATTCTTCCGCTCTACTCTGCGCTGGTTAGGCCTCAACTGGAGTATTGTGTCCAGTTCTGGGCACCGCATTTCAAGAAAGATGTGGAGAAATTGGAGAGGGTCCAGAGAAGAGCAACAAGAATGATTAAAGGTCTTGAGAACATGACCTATGAAGGAAGGCTGAAATAATTGGGTTTGTTTAGTTTGGAAAAGAGAAGACTGAGAGGGGACATGATAGCGGTCTTCAGTCATCTAAAAGGGTGTCATAAGGAGGTGGGAGAAAACTTGTTCATCTTAGCCTCTAAGGATAGAACAAGAAGTAATGGGCTTAAACTGCAGCAAGGGAAGTTTAGGTTGGACATTAGGAAAAAGTTCCTAACTGTCAGGGTTAAACACTGGAATAAATTGCCTAGGGAGGTTGTGGAATCTCCATCTCTGGAGATATTTAAGAGTAGGTTAGATAAATGTCTATCAGGGATGGTCTAGACAGTATTTGGTCCTGCCATGAGGGCAGGGGACTGGACTCTATGACCTCTCGAGGTCCCTTCCAGTCCTAGAGTCTATGAATCTATGAATCTAGATTCATATGAATCTATGAATCTATGGTCACACTTTTCAATGGCAAAAAGCCTACCATTTTCAGTGGGACCAGAACTTGGCCCTCTTGCAACATCATTTCTATTAAATGAGGCAACTAATCAAACATCTCAGCTTAGGAACTTTTACAGAAAATCATGGAGCAAAACAATGTCTGCAGAACTCTATGTACTGGCTAAAACCTTTTAAAATCCTTGTAATTAAGGGCACACAAAAAAAAGACAGTAACATCAAAATGCTGAGCCATTTACAGTGACATCTCCTTGATAGAATGGGTGGGATGGGCCCATTGTTTTAATGTGAAGCCTTGGCTTTCTCTCTTTCTTCATCTCTTGAGAAGATCGCTGAGACTCTTCCTCCACCCTCAGAGTTCCTGGAGAAAACTGCCCATGTTTCATACAACGTTCAAACACCCCCTGTCATTATCCTAATGTTTATTTACATTCTTGATTACTCTTGTTCAGGTTCATTTTCTTTGTTTTATTCTTGCCAGAGAACCTTGCTAGAATGCTTGTCAGTTATTAGGAAAGCAAGTCAAACAGCTGCGAGTGTGGTTCAACATTTCGGGTACATATCAGTGCATGGAGTTTTCTCTGTAAGTGTATGTTTTGTCCTCATCTTCAGATCAAACATAGGTACCAGCCCTTGTACATCTGCATTTGCAATTTTCAAGCTGGCAGGAAAACAAGTCAGAGAAAAATTAGACTCCTACATATGGTCTCAACAAGATGCACAGGTGTTCCGCTGCACAACTCCCATTGAGAATCCTGCACAAAAATGACATTAATTTGGGATGAGGGGAAGGTTGGTTAGGCAGCTGAGAGGTTATTCTTGCATGGATTGTTATTTTAAATAACTGGTAGGGTACCTGGAGCTGTGGATGAGTGTTTGAGAAATTAGTTTACCTTGTGAACATAAGGCATGAATTTATGTATCTATCTGAGGTATTTATATATCTCCCATCGCTGTAGTATACAAGCATCTCAGTCTTTAATGCATTTGTCCTCCCAAAACAACTGTGAGGTAGGGAAGTGCTATTATCTGCATTGTACAAATTGGGAACTGAGACACAGAGAGATTAAGTGACTTGTCCAAGATCACACAGGAAGTCTGAGGGGGAGGAGGGAATTGAAGCCACATCTCTCAAATCCTAGGCCAGTGCCCTAGCCAGTGGAGAAGCCTTCCTCTCTACAGATGATTGGCGTAAAATGAATTACTCTGGAAATCCTACTTGTAGTATGCAGAGTGGAATTGAGAAAGAGAGTCAGATTTCAGAAGGGTAGTTTGATGTAGCAGCAGGGGCTCAGGAATGCAAGCTGGGCCAGAAAAACGCAGGTCTGTCAACATGTAACACTGGCATCTCTACATGCTTCAGTAAAAATCTTAACTGTCTGTAAATCAAGATTCTAAAATCGATTAGAAACCAGGGGAACTGCTGATAGCACAGTCTCCTATACAGTCTGCTTTCTTCACCCTCAACTATGAGCCCTATTTTCCTTTCTACCAACTAGCCATTTGCTCCAAACTCCTCTTCCCCACATATTTTCAGTCTAGCATGCACCACTATGATCAGCTAATCCAGTGGTTCTCAAACTGAGGGGTCCCCAGGGCTGTCTTAGACTAGCTGGGGCCCAGGTCTGGAGCCAAAGCCCGAGGGCTCAAGTTACAGGCCCCCTACCTAAGGCTGAAGCCCTTGGGCTTTGGCTTTGCCCCCAACCCAGGGCAGTCGGGCTTGGGCATGGGCTTGGGCTTCCCCACCCGGGGCGGCGGGGCTTAGGCTGGCTCAAGCTTCAGTCCCCTCTCCTGGAGTCATGTAGTAATTTTTGTTGTCAGAATGGGGTCGCAGTGTAATGAAGTTTGAGAACTCCTGATCTAATCTAACCTCCTGCATAGCACAGTCCATAGCTCTTCAGACATTAAGAAGAGAACAAATATAATCTTAGTATGATTTGGATAAAAGCAAAAGGCACTGGAGGGTAGGGAAATTGTAGAATGACTTATTTAAAAGATACTTTTGCCCATATTGCCCCTTCTTTCCCTGACTCATGCTTCCAAGGAATGTCTGGTTTCTAAAGGCTGGTGAAATTTACATGAATCTTCATGGAGGTCAACATGGTGCCTACATCAATGATCTTCTGTGGCTTCCCTGGGCTTCAGTATCATGCAAGGTTGTAGGTCAGTTTTGATTAAAAGAACTCAGAGTCAGCATCTTAAAAAAAAAAAAAAAAGCAGTGAACAAAGAGAGGTACTTGTTATGTACCAGGAACTGTACAACATGTCATCAGGAAATGTGTGAAGAAGGCTTGTGTCAAATGTAAATGAGCTGGTACTGATACCAAGATAAGTCTGATACAGACAAAGGAGGAAAAATTAAGGGAAAGAAACATAACATTTTTCCTGTGGTTCATTTTTCCTAGCTCCTTTTAAATATTAGATGATTTTGCAACAAATTTTATCACTCTTATTTAAAGATGGTGGCTGATCTAGGCTACACCGAGTGGGGGGCGGCTAAGAGAAAAGACGTTGCCAGGGAGAGGATCAGCTCCTAGAATGAGACAGCTCCCCGGCGGGCTTCTTAGGAGGAACCTGTGGAGGGGATGCACCAGGAGAGGAAACCAAGAAAGAATGTTCCTTGGGGGGAAAGCCTCCAAAAAGGAGGTGCTATGAATGCCAAGTCTCAGCAGAACCTGTCCTCCATGAAATGACTTCACCAGGTAGCAGCAGAAGTCCCAGAGCTCAGGAATTATAGGCTATCCCAAGGAAGGATGATCGCAGTTTGACCTCTATGGGGACCTTGACCCGAGAGGAGAGACCCTTCCCCCAGCTGATGACAAAAGGCCCTGGCTCCAGAAGAGGTTCCAGGTCAAGAAGGCCCTGCTGTGAGGGACCTGGAGATAATTTGATAGACTTAGGTTTACTCAGCCCACTCTCCCTTCAGCTAGAGGGGGTGACCTATCTGTACAATGTTCCACCCATGGGTTAAGTAAACTAGACCCCTGGGGCACTGTTCAATGTACATAGTCCTCATTGAAATCCCACTAGAAGAAACTGAGGCATGGCTGCAATAGCAGAACTGCCCTGGGCTGTCAAGCGGCGCTCCAGGGGCCAGGACTCCCATTACAAGGATTCTTACTGTGGATGGAGTTTGGAGGAAAGCTAATACAATTGCAGACTGTATGATCTTTCCATCCTTCTCTGGGGATGGTAGGGAAGCAATATACATCCCACCTACCCACACACCTAGCCACCCACTGCCTGCTCCCTTACTCCCCACAGATCCTTGCTTCCACACAGAGCCCTCTGCAGAGGCCAGGATGAGTGGGGGGGGGGGCATTTCCATGAAGGCAGATGCTTCTCACTTTTACATGTACTCTGCAGATGGATGGGGCTCTTGTGCACAGATCATGCCGGCATGATTAGGTCTAGAATTAGGGAATCAGCTGGGTGGTTTTGGGGAGTGGATGTTAAGAAACATTTGGAGCACTGGTAGTTTGAAGTTTGCAAATCATTTCAATTTGTTAGAGCAAAACTTGTTCACTAAGTTTCAAAATAATTATTAGGAGATCTGGTCCCAAACAAAAACCCTTCATCCAAATGCCCTCAAACTGAAGGAACTTTAGATCCACCTTTATAGAAAAGCGTTGTAGAATGCAATACATTTTACTAAAGGATATAATAGAGAATTTTATCCTTGCAATAGATTTGTACAGATGGCTTAAAAACCCATAGAAAAGATACAATATCTACTAAAATAGTTAGCATTTTAGAATAAATTCCAGGGAACCTTACCAAATTTCTAGAAAACGCTAATAGTTTAACCACTATTCAGTTATATAGAGCTTTCTGTAAGGGTAGCCCTTGATCTCAACTTTGTGATTGATTCCCTTTCTCAGTGATAGGTTAAACCAAAACCCTGGATCCAAACAGCCCAGAACACAGGGCAAGTTTGTATCCAGATCCAGTTCTGTAACCGAACTTTGCAGCTTGGCGCCACCCTAGTGATTCGATTACAAACAGGTGATGTTTGCTACATGAAGCCCATATGCAGGGATACCTTTAATTCCATGGAATGCAATTATTAAACTCAAAGCTTAAATGGATTACTTCATGGCCAAATCATAGACATTATACTCTGGACAGCATGGTACATTTACAAAGTAGGAGTATTTTTGTGTTTTGAGTGCCTGTAAACTTTTCTCACGTATTTTGTGCCACTGGCGCTAACGGTCATGTACTGAGATACAGAAAGGTGATTTCATTAGGTAAAAGGAACAATGGAAACAGAACTCTTACCTCTTCTAAAAAAGCTGTGATATTATGCACTTGTTTGGAAATAGAGCTGGTTACAAGTATTTTACCATAACATTTTTTTCATCCGAGAACATGGAAATTGATATTTTCTGTGGGAAAATGTCAATTTCAACAACATTTTTTTCAATATTCCAATCTGAAAATCAGAACTCAAGTATTTTACTTTGAATCAACATTTCTAAAGAAGCAATATTTATCATTTAGTTTTTCCTTAAAATACCATTATCTTTTGGATTTTGGAAACCAAAAATATTTGGTTTTCCATTTCCAGTGCTTGGATTTTCAGGGGTATTCTCTTTCTCTTCCTTTTTCTATACTTTTCCTCCAGGAAAGAAAGGTGAGAAAGTTTGTGAAAATGTGGAAAGCACACTTCTACCAGGAAATTCTCACTCTTCCTTACTGTTTTCTAATTGGAAAAATCTCTTTGGAGTTCATTTTCTATAGGACACAGACTAGGGATATCTGAATGTTTCAGAACAAAAGGATATATGTGGAAGCTGCATGTTGTTTCCTCACTAAAAGGAGGAAAACACTTTGCTGTGGGGTATTTTTGTTGATTATATCAATGAATACCATTATGCTTTTGTGTTCTGTCTGCTGGACACAGCTGGTATTCTAGATTCAGACATAGCCCAATACAGCGGAGACACACATTGGCCCTGATTCTGTTACTCATTTCCTGCTCTGGGAGCAAGAACGGAAGGCATGGGGAAAAGGTGGTCTTAAGCCACCTGTATGATACCTGTATCTTGGGGCAGCCAGAGGCCCTGTAAGTTACAGCCTAAGAAGCACAGAATAACAGTATCACAGGACACTCTGGCCATTCTCCCTTCCTACCCTTAACAGTGAGGATAATTAACCATTAGTAATTAACCATTGGAGCAATTTACCAAGGCTATTAGTAGGTTCTCTATCACTGGCAATTTTTAAATCAAGACTGAATGTTTTTCTAAGAGATGTTCTCTAATTCAAATAGGAATTATCTGGAGGAAGTTCTGTGGCCTGTGCTAAACAAGAAGTCAGACTAGATGATCACAATGGTCCCTTCTGCCTTGGAATACATGAATCTGTCCCCTATACCAAGGGCTAGGGGCAAAGCTCGTGTAGAGTCTTTAGCCTGTCCTAAATCAGATAGAAATCCTTTATGCAGGGGTACCCTCAGGGAGGAGACGGGGATTTCTGTACCTTTTTAAGTCTGCCAGAGAGGTGTATAGCATAACTGAGAAATTGGGCCCCCATTATACTCACGTATGGAGACTTGACTTCTGTTATTCCTCGTTTTGCTTTTTATCTTTAATGTACAGTAAATAGTACATGCTGAAAAATTATGATTTCTCACTGTGTGATGAAGACAGGTTTGGATGAATGAACATATTGTGGAGTTGTTGTCTTTTGCAGGCGGGAGTTGGGTGTTTTGTGAGGTTGTTTTGGGGGGAGGGGGTTTCTGAAGTAGAATGCAGAAATCTGTGGGAAAATTACTTTTTTGTCATCCCGAGTCATACTGTAAATGACAGATGTCAGTACGACCTCTTTGCGTAGCCATTTCTGGCAGCATTAATACCAGTGAAAAAAAATGCAACTGATTTTCTCAATATCAGAATTCACCACAATAAACATTTATTTAAAACATCCATGGTCCTCCTTCAGCAGATAGAATAGTCATACATTTAAAACTGAATCTGACTTCTCCTGCCTTAAACATTCTAATTCCACCCTGGTATGATATAAATGTTACTACCCAAAAAAAGTGGTTTGATTTGGACAGCAGCTGCCACTGGGAAACAGAAAAACTCTTCTTGAGATCCTGAATTCTGTCCAGACACTCATATCCAAGTGTTACCGCTCAGACATTAACATTATAATCACACTGATTGATGCACTGCACCAGTGCTGTAGCTCACATCTTCATGCTCCCATACACAGTACAAACTTCTGGCATTGCCAAAAGTTTAATATGTTTTTATTAGCTATTTTCTTGTAAAAATTCCAAGCAGACTGACTTTGTTTCTTGAACTGCCCCATAAAATAATAATAAAATATCTAATCAATCTACAAATCGTATAGCCAAAGTTTGAATGTGGACTTGCCAGGAAGATGTGTTGTTCGGTAACTTAACACTCTGGTTTGTAATTTTATCCAGATGTTTTCCGTAGATTGCAGCATGCAGGCTCAGAGTTGAGTCAACAGGATGTACAGCTCCCTCTGTCTTATTCTCTCCTTTCTAGGAACAGGACTCCATCCTATCAAGGAAATAAATATGAACTCAGCTCTGTAACAAAACCAAAATATAGAATAGATATTTCCTGTTCTATAAGTGGGTGTTTGTAACATGTTAGACAGTGTTTGGGAGGATATAGTCCGTGTGTGCCATAAGGAAATGCTGGAGAGAAATGAGTTATCGCAATGGTTTTAACTTTCTTGTATCTAATTTTAAACTTTCTGTTCTGTATACACACAAATATTTTACTGGGTTTGCTCTTCGTACCCTAGTTTGTGCATACCACTGTAATATTGCTACATCTTTAATTTTGGCTGAACCAAAGCAAACTGATCATTTACAAGGACAATACAGAATATAGAATTTTATTCATTGAAATTCTCTTTGGATAGAAGGTCTAGGAGAGTGGAGCTCCTGACCTCTAAATAACTACATGCATGTATTTACCCAACAGGTATGGACCTATTTTCTTACATTCTTCCATTGCTATTGTCTTTTAACAACCACCCACTGTAGTTCCTCCTTTCTTTTTTGTTTCTTGTATCCTTACTCAAAATACTTAACCACTTTCTCTACTAAAAAGTGTATCTCAGCGACTTGACCTATAGTGCCTCCCATCTACATTCTCTTCCCTTTGTCCTCCTTCTGTCTAGATTGCATGCATCATAGCTGACATAGCGGTTCTTAGAATCATACCACAAAGTTTCAGTTTTGTCCAATAGGTCATAATCCCTGTCATTCATTATCTCCTCCAATGTGCCATCTAGTTCTTGGATATCCAGTGAGTGGGTGTTTAGGAACATGGAAATAGCTAAATATTCATTTATCTGAAACAAATAGAGATATACAGCCTGTCTCTGGTCATTGTAGTGATACCCAAAGGTGGATACTGTATTACTGCCCCTGACAGCTTTTCCACAGCAGATAGTGTGGACAAAATTAAAGGATGCTGTCATTGTTAGCAGATCTGAGATTTGACCTCTGTTCAGTTTTTCCCTCGTATGTTTCCCAAATTCACATAGCTCTTTGTATATTTTTTTCCCCAAAGCAAATCTTTCAGAGCTTTCTTTTTCTACAAAATAAAAACAAACTGTCATCATTGAACCCAGGGTCTGAGCACCTAAATAAATAAATAAATAAATAACAAGCTGCTGTGTGCATGTGATGGAAGAAAAATTTCTTTAACAAAAGGTTACAAAGCCCAGTTTTTAATCCATTTAATATGTGCCTTGGTAATTATATATCATTCTAGATTTGTAATAAAAATGTTGTGTGGTACAAAATCAAACACCTTACAGAAATCTAAGTAGATTACATCAACACTATTACCTTTATCAACCAAACTTGAAAACTCATCAAAAAAGATATGAAGTTAGTTCGACAGCATCTATATTCCATAATCCCATGTTAATTGGCATTAATTATATTACCCTTTAATTCTATATTAATCAAGTCCCATATCAGCTGTTCCATTATTTTGCCTGGGATTCATGTCAGCCTGATAGGCCTATAATTACCCAAGTCTTTCTATTTACCCTTTTTAAATATTGGCACATTAGCTTTCTTCCAGTCTTCTGGTGCTTCCCCATTGTTCCAAAATTTACTTAAAATCAGCAGTAATGGTCCAGCTTGCTCCTCATCCAGTTTTTTAAAAACTCTTAAATGCAAGTTTTCTGGAACTGCTGATTTAAACATGCCTAACTTTAGTAACTGCTGTTTAACATTCTCCTAAAGTGGAATGAAAAGAGTTTTATCATCATCATATGATGAGACAAAATCTGTTTTTTTCCCAAATATAGAACAGAAATATTTATTGAACATTCTTCAGCCTTTTCTACATTGTTATTTATACTTCTATCATTTCTGTCCAGTAATAGACCAATACCATTGTTGGGTTGTTGTTTTTTTTGTTCCTCATATACTTTAGAAAAATCCTCTTTATTATTGTCCATAACTCTGCTGGCCTTAGATTTCTCCTGGTGTTCCTTTGCTTCCCTTATCAATTTTCAACAATTCCTAGCTTCTGATTATATTTATTATTATCAACTTCCCCTTTCTTCCATTTTTTCAATTGCTATTTATTTTTTTATAGAAGCCTTCACTTCCCTTCTAAACCTCATCCATTTTTTTAAGCAATGCAGCCTTCATCCTTGATTGTGGGATTGTGGCATTTTGGGCATTTAATAAATGTTCTTAAACAATTTCCAATGATCATTTACATTTTTCTGATTAAATTATTCTTCCCAGATGACTTGGATCATAGTTGTTTTCAGCTCTATAAACTGACCTTTTTAAAGCACTAAATATATATTACTGATTTGGACTTTACATATTATAAATGTGATCAAGTCATGATCACCTAAGATACAATTAGTTTTTAATTCTCTGATCAGTTCCTCTTTATCTGTCAAGACTGGGTCTAATATAGAATTTCCCTGCATTGCTTGCAACACTTTTTGAGTTAGGAAACTGTCATCTATAGTATCTAGATGTTCCAGGGATGTTTTAGTACTGGCAGCATGAGACCTCCAGCATATCTCCCTCAAAGTCTCCCATGAACACATAGCTTTTTTTCCAAAACATAAGAGGTAGGTGCATAAGGAGCCAGTTATCTTGTTGCCTAATGTGATTTGGTGCTCTGTAGCAGACACCAACTAATACCTCATCTTGTGCTTTATCTGATAGGGCATTGATCCATAAGAATTCAGGATTATTCTTTTCCAAGTTATGAGTGACTGGGAAACAGGTAATGCCATTTTTGACATAGAATGCCATTCCCTCTCCCCTTTTGCCTACTTGATCCTTCCTAAACAGGTTATAACTAAGGCTATGATTTAGTAACGGGTATTTTTAGTAAAAGTCATAGACAGGTCACAGGCAATAAGCAAAAATTCACGGCCCGTGACCTGTCCATGATTTATACTAAAAATACCTGTGATTAAATCGGGGGGGGGGAGGAAGCGCTGGGCAGTTCTGGTGGGGGGACCGCTGCTGTGGGGCTGTCCAAGGGGTGCCGCTGCTGGGGCCAGCTGGAGACTGCCGCTGCTCTGGTCTCCCTAGGACGGCTACTGGGGGCTGCCAGAGCAGTGGCTGGCGTGGCAGTTCTGTGGGCCACCTGAGCCAGCTGCTTGGGTGGCCCTGGGGTCAGCCACGCTGGCCCCTGCAAAAGTCATGGAATCTGTAATTTTCATGACCTCCATGACAGACACGGAGCCCTAGTTATAACCATTGATTTTCAACATTCCAATTGTGTAAAACATCCCACAAGGTTTCAGTATTCCCAGCTACATCAAATTTTTGCTCATAAATGATCAATTCCAATTCCTCTAGTTTGTTATCCAGGCTCCTAGCACTGGTTTATAGGCAATTAAATAATTTCTTCCCCTTTGGTTCCTTGATTAATTTTGTTCTCAACATCTTGATTCTGTGCTAAATGATTGCTTATATCCCCCTTGTTTTACTATCCCCTTTTCTTATTCATTTAATGCCCTCCTGACTGCTCTAGCTAGCCTGTCTTCAGAGAGCTTGCTTACTCTTCTAGTGAAGTAGAGGACATCCAAACTATACCCCCTATCTCCATAGAGGTGCCCCAATGTTCCATAAAACCAAAACCTTCCACCCAATACCACTTATCTAGCCAGTGGTTCACTTCCAAAATCTTCTGTCTTCCTTCATTTGTGGGACAGGAAGGGTTTCAGAGAAGATCACTTGGACATTTTTCTTTTTCAGCACACTTCTGAGTGCTCTGAAATCATCTGTTGTTTGTGAGATATCTTCAATGCAATGTCATTCATGGCAAAATGAACCATCACCAGTGGATCTTTGCCCGTTGGCTTCAGAAGCCTATCCAATCTTAGAGGGACATCTCAAATCTTGGCTCCAGGAAGACAATGCACTGTCCTGCTATCCACTTGTCCCTTGCAGAAAGTTCTTTTGAGTATTGAGACAGAATACATGATTTAATGGCCCCTTCTGGCCTAAAAAACTATGAATCATTAACATGACAAGGAAGACCCTTATTATGTCAAATAATGAAAAATACTTCTCTGTCTGTATAGCCCCAGTCATTGCAATATCATATTGACACCTCCTGACACCACAGCTATTTTGTTGCTCTTCTCTTGATTTTTTTCAGTCCATGACTTTTTTTTCTTTCCATTCCATCAAAATTGAACACAGTCCTCAAGGAAATGTTTTATATAATGTTTGTTTAATAGCCATTTTAGATAATGTCACACTAATATTTTCTGTATTATACCATAGCTACATACTGAAACATACATCATCATTTGTCTAGCCATCTGACCTTCAAAATCTG
Source organism: Terrapene triunguis (assembly GCF_002925995.2). Classification (NCBI taxonomy): domain Eukaryota; kingdom Metazoa; phylum Chordata; order Testudines; family Emydidae; genus Terrapene; species Terrapene triunguis. Next base: position 61,354,324 of record NW_020664393.1, on the reverse strand, counting down.
TTCCCTAGCAAGATCCTACTAATTCAGAGGCCATCAGGGTAAATGAGAAGTTTAATTTACTAGTCAATATGGGTCAGATTCTGCAGTCTTTGTCCTGCCAGACCCCTATTATTAATGGGAGTGTATTCACTCTTTATTAATTGTTAAATAAATGAGAGTTTGGATTGCAGTATTTTCTCCAAGATACATTGCACTGCATTTATTTAAATTAAATTACTTCTGCTGTTGTGCTCTGAAATCCCTCAGATTGCTTAAATCCTGCAAAAGTATTAGTTTTGTGTCACTGATGAATTTTACCACTTGGTTGTCCACTATTTCTTCCAAATCATTAACAGTTACATAAAAAACCCTGGTCTCCATTTTGCTCCATGGGATGCCGAGGTATTCATTTTTCTCTGATATAAGAAGCAGCTATTAATTACAATGTTGGAATCCTAATGCAGTCTATTGGTATTTTGACTATGTAAAAATGGTCCTCACTTTATTTGCTCTTTCCAGTCACATAATTTGTGATTATTGCACAGCGTCTAATTTAATTTCAAGATGTCTTGACTTCAGCCACCTCAAGCGTCACAGAGTAATTAGCAAACTGTTGAAACACGAGTGTTACTTAGACCCAGTTTCTTATATGGAGAAAAGAGCCGTATGCATTCATAAGAGTGCCTATACCATTTAGTTTGAACCATTTTCACTTTACCCGCCTCTCCTCCTCTTTGCAGAGTTTCAGTTCCAAACACGTGAAATTTTGTAAAAAATCAGGAAAGAATTTTCAAAAGTTTTTAAGAGTTTGTTAAACAACATTTTCAGTCACGAATAGGGAAAGTGCTAAATAAGCTGTCGGTTTGCCTAAAAGATGTGCAACCCTTTATAGATGCAGTGTATATAATCAGTGACCTAATAATACTAATTAATAACATTATAATAATAATAATAATTTAAGTCTGGGACTGTTCAGATTGGAAAAGAGATGACTGAAAGGGATAGGATAGAGGGCTATAAAATCATGGATGGTGTGGAGAAAGTGACTCAAATCAGGAGTCACACAACAAAATTAATAGACAGCGGGTTTAAAATAAACATAAGGAAATACTTCTTCACACAATGCACAGTCAGCCTGTGGAACCCATTGCCAGGAGATGTTGCAAAGGCCAAAAGTATAACTGGGTTCAAAAAAGAATTACATAAGCTCACGGTGAATAGCTCCATCAATGGCTATTGTCAACATGATCAGGCATGCAACCGCATACTCTGGGTGTCCCTAAACCTCTGACTGCCAGAAGCTGGGACTGGTTGGCAGGGGATGGATCACTCTATAAATTGCCCACTGTTGTTCACTGCCTCTGAAGCATCTAGCACTGGCCACTGTCAGAAGACAGGATTCTGAGCTAGATGGACCATTGGTCTGACCCAGTATGGCCTTTCCTATGTTCTTAATAATGCCTATCTATCTTAAGGTTTTGTACTGGTGCCCATCACTGTAATATCTAAATGCTTCTTAGGTAAATCAGATTGATTAAAAGAGGTCCCCAGTGGACTGCATGATGTCTTCAACTTTCCTCCCTTCTCTGGTTATCAATGGTAAGTTCTGGTTGGGGTAGGCTTTATAGGCAGGTGGGATGCAGTTGTTATAAATATCATTCTGGTTCTGATGGAGAAACTTTATGAAAGAGGAAGGTATTGCAGTGTGATCAGACACCAGATTAGTCTACTTTCCTCTAGAAGTTTATTCCACTGTCAGAACCCCTTGGCTTGAAGCTGCTTCTTGAGCACTTTATCTAAGGAGATGGAAATATGGGGTGAAATCTTGGCCCTGTTAAGTCAATGACAAAACTCCCATTGGCCTCAGTAGAGCCAGGATTTCATCCATACTCTTTAAGGTAGCCCGGATGTGATCAATTAACAGTTTTGAGAACCAAGACCACACATTCTAAATTACTAGAATATAATAGGTTGTGTTTCTATAGGGCCTTTTATCCCAAAGGATAGCACTGTACTTATGGCCCAAGCTTGTAGTGTGATGAAGCTAAACTCCCACTGAGCTGAGTGGGAGTGCTGCTAAAGAAGGGACAATGGGACTGGGCACGTACCACTGAACTACAGACACCTCTGAGATGGATTGAAAGTGCCAGCATATCACACCGAAGATGGAGGAAGTGGAATGGTATTAGACTAGCTCTGTTTAATATCCAAGTTGAGTAGTCATTAACTTATTTTTAAGGGTGCCCCTTAAGACCTCACTCATTACATTACAATTTGCATAACTAGTTCTCTATATTGAAGCAGGGTTCTCTCAAGACCATGTCCACAATCAAAGTTAAATTTTACCATGTGAAAACTTATCCTGACAGTACACTGGCATGGCCGATGTAGGCAAAGCGGCTAGTATACAGTCAAGTGGACATATAAAAGAAATTTGGAAAACTAGGAATAGCATTCACTAGTCCTCACTTGCAAAGCATTAAGGAAAAGAATTTAAATAACTTTCACATATATCAAATACAAGGAAATGCCTTTTATTATTATAGCACATGCAAGTTAAAAGCTTTTCCTTTGATATATACAGTTGACGTAATACTTTTTATAATAAAACTATTTTTCCAAAATGTGTTTCCCACAACAACTACCAATTCTCCAATACTGGGGAAAATATTTTAAATTGTGTGACTCATTAATTATGATCTTAAGCATCTAGGGTGGGATTTCAAATGCATGTAGGTGATTATTGAACAGAAGTTCTATTGACAGTCAATGGAACTGTGCTCCTATATCATTTGGGTGCTTTTGATGACCCCACCCTTAGAGTACTTTCCTGAAACATGTTCTGGGCATATATTAATTTAAATTACCTGTTCCAAACTATCCACAAACTGTCCAGGTGAAATGGCCTCACTGAACTGCTTCAGTACTTGTAAGCAGCAAGTTTTGGCAAATGTTTTCAGAAAAAATATACTTAGGAAACCAAACCACATAATAATCCTTTTCAATAACAGTTTATATGTTTGTTTCCATCACTCTAGTATACATGATGAATGAAAATCTGACTCCATTTTGAAGGCAACGGCAAAACTCCCATTGACTCCAGTGGGGCCAGGATTTCACCCAATTAGTTCTGCATGTAAAGGAAAAGGAAACAGTGAGGAAAGGAGATTAGGGGGAAGTCAGAAATGTTTGTTTTATGAACTAGCTTTATCTTAATTTGAAAAGGGAGACCACTTTCCCACCCATACTTGTATGCCCTTTCTAACCACAGCACCTCCATAGACATAAACTATGTCCACTTGAAAACATTTGTGAAGCAGGTTTGGCCTAATAATAATGCTGTGTATGTGGGTATGTTGAGGGCTTGATCAAAAGCTCATTGAAATCAATGGAAAGACTCCCATTGACTTCAAAGGGCATTGGACTGGGCCCAAAATCGTTAGAGGAGATGAGTTTAAAGTGCCATCAGTATAGTTTTGTTTCTCCAGTGCTGTGGCTTGTCTTACAGACAGAAAAACCAAATTTGGGGATAGTGGAGTTGAATACTATTGTGAAAAGATTTGATACCATTTTCCCTTCACAAATAGCTCCACACAATAGAGGTACTTCATGAGGCTCTAGTGGCTGCACTTCAGCTTCTGCTGAGATACAAATGGACTGAGGGGAAGAAATGGCCTTCCATGTGCACAATTACAATTGACGATTTAAAACTCCAAGCTAGAGGTAAAAATAGACATTGCTGTAAGTCAAGTGATCAAATTACAGAAAATCAACAAACCGAAAAGACGCCATATGGGAAGAGACATCCTTTTGTGTAAGTTGTTTCATGGAGAGAGATTTTAATGTGCAGGGAGGTGCTGAATACTGTGCTCAAGGCAACAGTGTGACATAGAAACTGTTTCTGTTTATATGGAACTATTTTAGTACCTTCAGTCCTAGAATAGTCATTCTGGGTTACAGAGGGCTCCTGACCCGGAAACTTATGAAAGACATTTCTGTTTGGAGAGTCGCTTGGAGAGGTTGCTCAAATTAGTCAACATCTTTCTGAAACAAGCAGTGGCTGTGTGTGTAAGTTGGGAGAAATACCTTGCTTCAATAACAATGCTTACTTTCTCATGGGAAAAAAATGTGTGAACAGAACAGAAATGCACTACCGCCTTTCCATCTGTGTCCAGGCAAACGAAAGCAGGCAGGCAGGTGGCTCCTTTCTTACAAAAGCAACAAGTTGAGCAAGCTAATTACTGTTTAATATTTCAAACAGGATGTTTGAAGGGGGCATTTAATTATCCTGCCAACATCTATTTAAATAAACAAAGGGGATTTAGAACATTTTTTGGATCTACAGGCTTAAAAGGGATGCCAAACATTCTAGGGCACTAAACCTCTTAGATCTCCTGTGTAATGTGGCATAGTAACATGCTTCTATTGACACTCTGCCTTATATGTGAAGAAGTGCCTGCCCTATTGAACACCACCGTGATGTATCTTGAGGAATGGGCCTGCCTTCCCCTTCACCCCTCAGACTGCTGCCTAAATTGTATCTCAAAGATTTACTAAGGGGTAAAATGTTCAAAGTAGTGCATGAGGATTTTAGCTAAGCACATCCCTTTGAATTTAATTTAATGGCAGTTGCAAGCAAAATCCCATGGCACATTTTGAAAATGTAGAGGGTATGTGTGACACTCTTCTACTACACTATGTTCAATAGGAATAACCTATCCTGATCTATGTGATGCCTTTGTGAAAGTGCCAACTGAAGATGGCTATGTTAATGGCCAGTCAGGAATGCTTGCATCTACCTTATTTATTTATATGTTTATTTAGATCTTATATTTAACATTAAAAAGAGAAACTAAGTGAGCCTGTCACTGATACCCTCATTCTCCTTCCTCCTTTCTCTTCTGTTGTTTGTTACACACACTTGTTGTGTCTTGTCTTAAATTACATTAGAAACTCTTTGGGACATGGACAATGTCTTCCAATATGTTTGCACAGTATCCAAAACAATGACACTGCGATCTTGATTGGAATCTTTGGGTGCTGTCATTATGATGTTATTATTTATCAGTTGGAAAGCAAATCATTAAAGTCAAAGGGCTTTATCCTGCAAACTCTTACAGGTAAAGTCTATGGGGACGACTTCTGGATTTAACCTAAGCATGTGTGTGAGTGTCTTCAAGACTGGGACCTAAATCATTAGAACTACAGCATAAAGTATGGGGAACTCTTGTATTAGAATCCAAATTTTAATAGATTACAAATTGAGAGTATAAATGACCACCAGAGTCTATGGTTTGCCAGGTCTCATAAGGTAAACACGAGTGGGCCTAGTCACTACCTGAAAGGAAACATAAAAGCAAAAACATGGTGCTGCAGGAATAAATCTAAAACCTGGGGGAGATTGGGAAAGGAGAATCCCAGAGCATAGGGCCAATGTAGCTGGGGAAGGCCAGGGGCCTACCAGTGGAAGGATCCAGGAGGAGCCATGGGCTTATCTGGAGGTGAAGGAAGTGGGTCTTTGAAGAGCCAGGGAAGGTCCAGAGGGTATACAGGTATACAGTCTTGTACTGTGAGAGAAGTTTAAAGTCCTAGGAGTCTTATGAGTGTGCAGGGGAAGGGTTTATGATCTTGGAACATGGCAGAAAGTTGTATAGTCCTGCTGCCTGTCCCTAAATGCACCAGTGTGGCTAAGAAGCCCTGGGATCTCCTCCGTTGTATTGCAGTAGCTCCTGAAGACATTTTATTAAATGCTGCACAAACACATAGATGTTGTCCAAATACACATAGAGAACATAAGGATTATTGGGGGGCAAGGATTGTTGAAGGTGGGGAGGCAATGGTAGAGCTGCAGAGCCTCCAGGACACTTCCATGTCATGAGGAGCTCAGACATGAATTCAGTGTTTTAGATACTCATCGAAACAACCTCTGAATCTATTGCATTATTTTGGTATGTATTTTTCAAATGTTTTTGGTGAGTTTTTGTGTATAGTTTTGCAATGGGGAGGCTGGCTCATATGTACTCATATTGTTGATGCTGGTTTTTTACTGTATGCTTACATAACATATGTAGTTTTGCTCAAATATGTGAATTCGGGGAACTATGAGCAGGGCCGGCTCCACCTTTTTTGCCGCCCCAAGGGGCAAAGCGGGGGGGGGGGGAAAGATAAAGTCGCGATCAGCAGCACTTCAGCGGCAGCCCCACCGTGCTGCTTTCATTTTTCGGCGGCAATTCGGTGGCAGGTCCTTCACGCCGAGAGGGACTGAGGAACCTGCCGCCGAATTGCCACCGAAGACCCGGATGTGCTGCCCCTTTCCATTGGCCACCCCAAGCACCAGCTTCCTTCGCTAATGCCTGGAGCTGGTCCTGACTATGAGACTTTAATGTAAGGTATCTGTCTATATACTTCTATCATTCTGTAAGAGTTCCATGTTATTTTATTCATTTATACAGTTCATGTTTATTTTGGGAAATCTTAACTATAATGATGCTTATTATTAATAAAATGAAATATAAGTCCTTAAAAGACATGAATTCACTAGTATGTTATCCTTGAAAAGTCCCATTATAGGCTCCAAATAGATTAATAGGCTCCAAAACCTTGAGATCACATGCATTTTTCCATTTGAAAAGGGCATTTCCAACACCTTTTAAACTTTTTTTAAACTGAAATACCTCTTGACATTGCAAGTGGAAACACAGTCTGTAACTTTTTTGTTCTTTGAAATGTGGCATGTGGTTTGAGTTTTAAAGTTTATTTCCTCTTGGTCTAATGAACCTCTGAAAGTGATTAAACAGAAGAAAGACAGGTTAAGCCAATGACATTTTATCAGAGGAAACACTATCAAATCTAATGCTAGCAAAGCTATTTTTGTAGGTTCCCAAGATTTCTCCCAATAAAATATTTATTTATTACTGTTGTAATAATCCAGAATTCCAGGTTTTAAGTACATATCACCCAAGCTTAGACAATGTGGAAGTAGTGCTTAGAAAAAAGTACATACACAGTGTTCATAAGTAATCTTTGTGTGGATGGTGCTCTAATCTGGTGGCCTGCTTTTATTTTTATGTTGTATTATCATAACTGAAACCTGTCCAATCCAAACTCAGGGAAACTCTATCCAAATCAAACCTTCATCTCTTGTTTTGATGACCTTTTTAAAAGAAGTGGGTTAAGTGCATTCAAAATGCTTTATCATTAGATTCTAAATCCTCAGGGTAGGCAGAAGATTAAACTAAGTTCAAAGTTCATTCATGTTTTAAGAAGATGTAGAGATGTGATGGGTGGATGGCAACTGCTTGAGTTGCTCCAATCTTGGCAATATTTGCTGTGCCACTCAGGTCCTGTAGGCAAGTGATATGAGTTATCCTGCATCTAAGTTAGAGGTTGCTAGAGCATACTTATTACTTATTATTATTTGTATTTCAGTAGCACCCAGAAGCCTCAGTCAAGTATCAGGGTCCCACAGTATGCACACATGACAAAATATGGGGCCTACTCCAAAGTGCTTACAATCTAATTATAAATCAAAAGTGGATACAACAAACAGATGGTGGAAGCACAAGCCAACAGTGATATGACTGATAGGTGTACAAAGTGGTGGTCACCTCACAACCAGCTACCCAAGTGTTGTCAAGTTTTTTGTAGACATAGTGATGTGTTGCACATTAGTGTATTGACAGGAGTAGCAGTAGTATTTATATTATGGTATTACAGTCCTCCACCAAGATTGGGGCCTCTTTGTCCTAGGCACTGTACAAATGCGTAATAAGAGATGGTCACAGCCATGAAGAGCTTACAGTCTAGCTGAATAAAAATGGAAGGGGAAACAAGCTATCAGGAGAGGAAGTGATACAGCAGGTCAGTCTGCAGTGTTGTTGTAGCTGTTTTGGTCCCGGATATGAGAGACAAGGTAGGTAAGGCAGTATCTTCCATTGGATCAACTTGTGTTGGGGCAGGTACAAGTTTTTGAGCTACATAGCTCTTCTTCAGATCTGGAGAAGAAAAACACAGTGTCTGAGCTAAATACAAATTGGGACAGATTGTTAAACATAAGGGGCAAAATTAACAATCTGACCTAATTTGTATTTAGCTCAGACACTCTGATTTTCTTCTCCAGACCTAAAGATCTATGTAGCTCACAAACTTGTACCTTCCATCAACAGAAGTTGGTCCAATAAAATATATTACCTTACCAACCTTGTCTCACAGCTGATCAGTGACATCCTCAACATTGTGTGAAACATTACATTTTTGAGAACCAAAGTTTTCACATATCAGCCTGTGAAATTAACTTTGAGGATGAAGAGTTGAGATCCAAAGATTTCACTCCCACATATCTTTGCAGCACCCTCATTGTGGACTCTGTAGCTAAGTAACTGTAATTCTTTTTGTTTTTCTGGATACGGCACATTTAAATTTCTAAGCATTCTCCCTGTCAGAAGAATTCAGTAGCTGTGTTGTTTTTAGAGTTGCTGCAGACTATAACAGAACACACACACACACACACACACACACACACACACACACACACACACA
>NW_020664393.1:61311938-61345797 GCF_002925995.2 Terrapene triunguis | reverse complement strand
ACACACACACACACACACACACACACACACACACACACACACACACACACTGTGCTCTCTCTAGGAGATGTTACATTTGTTCTCTTGTGTTTTTGTTTTTTTTTATTTAACTCAAAATAAAAGTCATCTTATGCTGAAAGTACAGTGCATGTTTTGCTCTTTGTATATGGAGTGTAAACTCATCTATATCACAGTAACCAAGGAGAACCTCCCTAAAGAATCAGGCTTTCCAGATTTTATAATAGTTTCATCCACAGCACAGCCCTCATGGGGACAACCTGTTCCTCAGTTTTTGTCCTCCCAAGGTTACTCAGTTCCTGTTTGCTTATTTATTCAAGTCAAATTAGCCATACATTCTGCTGCAGCATCTCTTCTGAGGCCGGTGGCATGCAGAATTGAAGAGAGGTGCCCAGCGATAATGAAATTCTGCTGCTGACCGTAAACTTGCCCTCTCAAATTTGTGACCTCTTGATGATATTCATGCTGCTCTTGAAGCTATAATTCTCCCTTTTGCCTGAGTGCTTCCTTTTGTCATTGATACGACTGCTACTATTCCTCTTCATTGGGTACAGATGCCTCAGCTGAAAAGAGCAGACTTCGGAGGGCAGTTGCCCTTAGGTCATGGTACACTAAATGCAATGCAGCCAAAAGAAATATGAAACCAGCCATGACTCAATAAAACTGTGTCAAGTGAATGTTTGTGGGGGGCTATCCTTTGGACTAGAGCACACATTCACAGATGGTGTGCTTTGTATGTGTGCTGGGAAAAAAGAACAAGTATGTGCAAGCAAATGTCAAAGACAAGAGTCAGCTGGTTATTAAACAGAGCAATCATGGGTACTTCTCACAAGCTGAATTGCCTGCATATTTTTTTAAGAATTGAAGGACAAACAATTTAAAACTCATAGAAGGAAATACCTTATTCACACAACATACTATTAGCCTGTGTAACTCTTTGCCACAAGATACAATTGAAACCCACAGCTTAGCAAGGTTCCAAAAAGGATTGGATATGCTTGTTATCCATAAAATTGTCTAGTTATACTCTAAAGACTTTTAACAAGACAAGAGTTCTGGAAGGGTTGGAAACCCTCATGCTTCAGGGCATAAGCCAACCTCTACGTATTGGGCATTAGGAAGAAACTGCCTTGCAGACAAGTTATTGCATAACTGCCTACTGAAGGTTTTCTTGCCCCTTTCTGTGAAGTAGCTCACTCTGGCTATGGTTGGAAGCAGGATACTGGACTAGATAAGCCACTGAGTGGTCTGATCCAGGGGGACAGTTGCTATGGAACTCCATCCCTGGAAGACTGCAGGGTTTGGCCTCTGTTAGTTAGGCCAGTGTGTTATTTCCAGTATTTTGCTAATTCCCTTTGAGAGGACTGTGCTTTCATGATAAGGAAACAGCAACACTGTTCTGCAAGAAATTGGAAACTTAGGTTGAATCTCTGGCTCCATCAAAGTTAGTGGCAAAACTCCCCTTGGTGTTCAAAATTGTTTACACCTATTGTGGCAGGTACATGGGCATAGTCCAGCACAAATGGTTGGCTCTACTTTTTTTAAAATAAGACCCTACATTTAAAATATTTGTAATACTTCAGTGGTTGCCATTGTTTCTATCCAGCGAGAATTCTCTCAGGATGGCCATGAGGAAGGTTTTTCACCCTGGCACCCCTCCTCTGCTTGTAATACAAGACAAATTACCAGAATGTCTCCTGATCACATTCCACATACTTCTGTCATCAGGAAAAGTAGGATTTAATTGAAAGCCCGGATACTGAGGGTGGTCAAAAAAGCCACTTCCAGGATTCAGAGATGATGGAAAAGAACCCCCTGCTTGTCCTCATGGGTGACCTTCCATTTGAGCTGTCAGGTTATCACAGATCCATCTGTAAACAAAGGAATAGCAGGTTCCCTGGGCAGTGTCAGGATCACACTCAGTGTGACACCGTGTTTGGATGTTCAAAGAATCCCTCTCTCCTTGCTTTCTTTTCCAGGCTTAATAAAGGAACTGCTAAAACCCATGTAGCCTGATAAGATGACAAGACAGTCTTTTAGTGTTATTGATTGTACACAATAGATGGAATGATGAATTATTTCCTATAGTACTTTGAGTGGGTTTCATCTTTTCAAGAGATATACTAGAAATTCCCGGTGCAAATCCAGTTCTTAAACTTTCAGTAAAAAATACAGTCCTTCATTAGGCCAAAGGATTGTAGCAAGACAGTAGCTTTTGCCTGAAAAGAGAGGGACTTTGAGATTGCTGGGATCAGAAATTATAACACCTAAAATAATCTCTGGACTGCTATAAAAAAACGCTGCCAACTTAAACCAAAGGTGCAAAATGAGCGACTCAGAGGCCAAATGGATTCCACATGTATTAAATTCAGCCTCCGGCCATCATCTTCAAGTACATAAGGACAGAGAATCAGCTGCAGGCTTTTTTTTTTTCTTTTTTGGTTGAACTGGAAATCACATTTTTATTAAAATACCAAGAAACTTACAAGTGCAAGCCAATAGTTTGAATGGGTGCCTATAGTTCTAATTTAAAAATAATGTAATTGAATAGCCAGATGAAGTACTACAGAGACAAGGTGGGTGAGGTAATATCTTTTATTGGACCAACTTCTTGAGACAAGTTTCAAGCTTACACAGAGCTCTTCTTCTGGTCTGGGAAACACACTCAGATTGTCACAGCTAAATACAAGGTGGAACAGATTGTTTAGCATAAGTAGTTAACACATATTTCAAGGGACCATTCATGGTGAATTATGTTAACTGCTTATGCTAAACAATCTGTTCCACCCACCTAAGCGATTCACAAACTGGGGCAGAAAGGTGTTCAGCTTCCAATCTGGTGTGCAGGGCTCAATCCACTAGCACGCTTGGAGCACACTTACAGGATCAGGCCCTGCACATGAGTTCACACAGAACAGCTGTGGGGAGGGAGGAGGAAACCACTGTCGGAAGACAGGATACTGAGCTAGATGGACCTTTGGTCTGATCCAGTATGGCTGTTCTTATGTTCTCCCTTCTAACTTTTTGTCCAGTGATTAAGGTACTTACCTGTCATGTGGGAGATTCCCTGGTTCAAGTTCCCTCTCCACCTGCTGAGGAGACAGGATTTGAACAGGGATCTCCCACCTTGTAGGTGAATGCCCTAACCTCCTAACTCCCAAGAATAATCACAGCTGAGAATCTCCAGCAGAGCTAGGTGCCTCCCTGCAGCCTGGATTTAGGTGCCTACCTTTGTGAGAGGGGAGGGGCTTAACACACACAACTTCTTGCTGGCATCTCTCATTGGCTAATTTAGTTGGCTCCCCACCTAGCATACTGGCTTCTGTGAATTGCAAATCAGGAGCCTATCTCTCCCCATTCATTGTATAGGGAGCCTAGGTGCCTAACTCAGGCTTTGTGAATCACAGTGTGTTCCTGTGATTTTCTAGGTGCTTAAGTTCCTTTATGAATCAGGCAACAATCATGTCTTTTGTGCATCACCCCAGCACACTTCTGAGCGTTAGACAATAAAAAAAAATAGCAATAATTAATTAAAAAATAAATGTATCTCTCAAAGATACCTGCAGCACTTTGAAAGTGGATTTTTATCAGTTATATTTTGTGTGTCTGAATTGTATTATTTGCGTTTGATTTAGGGCCAAATCCTGTCCTGTGTTGTGCACACATGCCTCAGCAAGGCAGGATATCTCTTGAGCACTGGCTTTTACTGCAGCCACTGACACTGGCGCTGACTTCCTCCTTGCTTCGGGGATGCTCAACCCCTGCTCTGGCCTAAGCCCCACCCCCACTCCACCCCTTCCCCCAAACCCACATCCCCACCCCACCTCTTCCCACCCTGCTCTGGCCCAGGCCCCGCCCCCACCCCACCCCTTCTCCCAAGCTCCCACCCCTGCTCTGCCTCTTCCCGCCCAGTTCCGTCGCTCCCCAAGCACATCCCATTCCCATTCCTCCCCTACCAGCACCTCCTGCCCGCCATGGAACAGCTGTTCCATGGCAGGTGGAAGGCGCTGGGAGGGAAGGGGAGGAGTTGATTGGCATCAGCAGGTGGGAGGGGGAGGTGCTAAGCACTCACTAATTTTCTTCCGTGGATGCTCCAACCCTGGAGCACCCATGGAGTTGGCACCTATGGCCACTGACACTCCATGGTTCTGCGTGTCATCTGCCAGTTTGAAATGTGTGGTCAGGATGAGGGCTTGTCTGGATGTTGCCTGATTCCACAACCTTTACTCAGTTTATGTACCATTGTTTTAATCAGTCTAATAGTATGAGTTGGCTATCTATCTATTTAATAAACTGGGATGTGCAACACACATTAGAGAGGGATGAATACTATTATGTATTCCCCATTCCTATCCTGCTCTGTACTGTTAAGAAGGCTCAGAGACCCACTGTGAGCCACTTGACTCCTTTGTGTGGTTTAGACAAGAGGGGCAGGATTTTGCCTTAGACTGTATACTTCTTGGGACAGTGACCATATCTTCTTTTATGCTTGTACAACGCAAAGTACGCTGACAGTGCTTAAACAATAATTAACTGAGCAACGTTGGCAATGAAGTAATTGGGAAGGAACAAATACGCCATTTTTACAGAATTGCTTTTGGATTACAATTGTGATGCAAAGCTTGTCGCTGGATGTTTGTAATGTAAAGTATCTAATATTATTGACCGTCACCAGATGGTGCTAAAAATGATAATCCTACAAATTCGGTTTAACTGAATGTATTTGTAGCTAGACCTTGGAAAGGTGGTGTTTGTTTGCTATGCTTCAGGTTTTTAAGAAACTTTTGCATTCTCCAATAAGTTCTGTGCATTCCCCAACCTTTCTAGTTTGATTGAAATAGTTCCTTAAGTGCAGAAAGTTTACCTAAAAACTACCTATGAAAACAAACACACACAAAAATTACAGTGCCAAAACCCCCCTTGTGTAATCCATGGCTGGTTGCTACAGCATTTCCTGATATTGCCACTGTAGTATTGGTTGCTAATTCCGTATTTAAAACAAGTCCATATGGACTTTTGGTCAAGAACTGGTAACAAACAAGAGAGTACAAGAGTGAGCTGAGGAGTTGATAGAAGGACTTGAGGAGCAACTTGGAAACCAGACAGCACTGGCGTGGGACAGGGGAACTTTACAGGGAGTTTCAAGTTGAGCTGAATACAAAACTGTCCAGTCTACAGCTAAACTCAAACCCTCTGGAGGACATATACTTTGAAATGCATCTGTAAAGTACTTTTTCTAGATGCAAACAAAATGGAGCCTGATTCTCATTTACACTAAGGCTCCTTTACAACCCTTTATATGTAAATTTATGGCCATTTAAAGGGGTGATTTTCAGTGCTAGATGACTATAAATAGACCTTAATGTAAATATAAATCAGGTCTGGTGATCTTTAAATACAGAGAGACACAGTATGGAAGTATGATCTCTCTTAAATATTTCATCTTTAGATGAATGGATGTTAATGAAAAACCTACAATAGGTTATGTTTGTTATTATTTTTAAGCAACTTTAATTATTGGTCATTCTTATCTGACTGCCGGTGAAAGCTTCTTTAGTGTATTGTTCCTGTCCTTAGGTTTGAAGGATTTAGCTTGGACCGCAGGACACTTGATCAGAGCTTGTTGATGAAAGCCTGACACTGCTGTCCAAGTCTGCCTCCCCTCTGACTTTACCACCATGGTTGAAACTGTCAGGAACATTTTGTCCCTAATGAGGTTGCTTAGAGGTTCTTTGTCAGACTTGTTTCTACTGACCCACCCCATATGAGGTAGTGTCTCCCACTTCTGGGTCAGTCTGATGCATTATATACCAGTAAATATATCATGACAGAACAAAATAAACACATGGCTGGAAAGAAGGAAGTTCTGATAACTTTCACATCACGAAAGGAAACCTAGAGTCTTTATAGTCACATCAGGCTTTGGCAGTACTGAATTAGGGGAGAATGAACTGGTAATGTGGTCTAACTACAACACGAGTCTTTTATTCTACGTTAAGTCTGAATCCACATTCCCCAGAATTATTTTTCAAACATTCTAGTGCATTTTTCGTTTTGTTTTGTTTTGTATTTTATAGTGATCTCAAAGCAAATAGCTAATAAATATATCTACGGCTTTAGCCTTTGCTAAAAGTGGATCTAGGGCTAAATCATTCTAAAAAAATCCTTATTTTTAGATTTTTTCCTCCAGTACTTTTACATTTCTTAAACTATTTTTAAATCTTATTTTTATATGGGCCAGATTGCAAAGCCTGTACCCACACTGAGTGCCATTGAAGTCAATGGGATTATTCACATAGTAAAGTACTACAACATGTAAGTAAGAATATCACAATCTGGCCTACAGTGAATGAATATTTAAGATATATTATGTATTCTGACTTACCCGTATGCTTCTATACACTTCATGAACATTTAGGGCTAGATTGTGACTTGGACTATGCATTCATGCAAAGGAGAAAGAAATAGTAGGAACTCCCTTTACACCTTTATGTTGGCTACCCAGATCTTGAGTCCATGTGCATATGAGCAGATGAGTTCCCAATCAGGGAAAGGATGAGCAGAGAGGTTGGATCCTTATCTAACAGCTTTCCCAATTGCTGGCCAGAGTAATTGAGTCTGAACAGTGAATACATATAGTAATTTTTTCAGTTAATTTAGGCCAGTAATACATTTCCACAAACACCTCAGGAGCAAAGAGGAGGCTGGGAAGAATTGTGACTTTCATAGAATAATAGATTCTAAGTCCAGAAGGGACCACTGTGGTTATCTAGTCTGACCTCCTGCATAACACAGGCCATAGAACTTCCCTGAAATAATTCCTGTTTGAACTAGAGCATGTCTTCTAGAAAAAACATCCAATCTTGATTTAAAAATTGCCACTGATGGAGAAACCACCATAACCTTTGGTAAATTGTTCCTAAAGTTAATTACCCTCCCTTTCAAAAATGTATGTCATATTTCCGGTCTGAATTTGTCTAGCTTCAACTTCCAGCCATTGGATTGTGTTACACCTTTCTCTACAAGATTGAAGAGCCCATTACTAAATATTTATTCCCCATGTAGATATTTATAGACTGTAATCAAGTCACCTCTTAACCTTCTCTTTGTTAAGCTAAATAGATTGAGCTCCCTGAGTCTATCACTATATGACATATTTTCTAATCATTCTTGTGGCTCTTCTCTGAACCTCCTCCAATTTATCAATATCCTTTTTGAATTGTGGACACCAGACTTGTACACAGTAGAGGTCACATCAGTGCCAAATACAGAAATAATATCACCTTTCTGCTCCTCCTCTAGATTCCCCTGTTTATGCTTCCAAGAATCTCATTAACCTTTTTGACCCGTGCATCACATTGGAAGCTTATGTTCAACTGATTATCCACCATGATCCCCAAGTCTTTTTAAGAGTCACTTTTCTCCAGGAGTCTGCCATTCTGTAAATAAGACCTACATTCTTTGTTCTTTGTATACATTTACATTTAGCTATATTAAAACACATATTGTTTGCAACTAGTTTACCAAGTGATCCAGTTCAGGTGTCCTCCACCTGATCAGGACCTGTCCTCCACTCTTCCAATGTTTGTGTCATCTGCAAACTTTATCAACGATGATTTTATATTTTCTCCAGGTCATTAATAAATTTTTTTAAATAGCATAGTGCCAAGAACCAACCCCTGTAAGACCCCACTGGAAGCACATCTCTTTTATGACAATTCCCCATTTACAATTACATTAAGACCTATCAGATAGCCAGTTTTTAATCCATTTTATGTGTGTGATGCTTGTACTAGGTGTTCACAGAGTGATGTATGTCTGCCTTCCAGGGCTAAATCTTTTACTCACTATAATCCTTGCTTAGGGTTGGCCTAAGTAACAAGTTAGTTGTTAATTAGTAAGAAAGATTCGGGGCTAGATTGGGACAATAAGCACAACCTGGATCAAAGGGGTGATGCATACAGAAATTTTTAGCTATGAACCCCGCCAATACAGTTACCAGTAGGAATCATTTCAGTTTTGAGCTTTATATATTCACAACAGTTGTTCTTTTATGAGAAACCTCCACACATTGGATGAAGGATCACAAGGCAGAAAGTTTGGGAGCTGATTGGCTGACTGATCCTATGTACGAGAAAGCATGGACCAAGCAATATGTATTATTCAATGAAAAAGAGGAGACAAAGTTCTGCAGGTATTTGATCCTTGATCTGTGGAGAGGAGCTTCTCCCGGGGGAAGGAAAAATGATCTTGTGCTCTGCCACTGGGTTCAATTCCTGGCTCTACTACAGCTTTCTTTTGTAAATTTGGGTAAGTCACGTAAAATATCTGCACCTCACTTCCCAGTGGGATAATAGCACTTCTTTTTCCCCCACCCTTTGTCTGTCTTGAGTATTTAGACTGTATGTTCTTCAGGGCAGGGACTGCATCTTACTATGTGCATATACAACACCTAACACAATGGGTCACAGATCTCAAATTGGGGGTTCCTAGTAGCTACTGTAGTACAAATAATAAAGGTGGTCTAAGAGCAGGTAGAATTAGAAGCAATTTGATTAAATGAAGAAAATAAACATGTAGACGGGTTATCAATTATTTTCTCTAAACCTAGATCAATTAGAATATGCTAAGGGAAGTGGTGGAAGAAACATAATGTGGCTGTTATAAACTGGAAAAAGCACTACAAAGTGTAACCCCTTTGGGGTTTAGAGAGCATGGCCCCTTTAAATCTTTTTCCTAGGAGGGTGGAGGGGAGTGAGAAAAAAGGAGGGAAACTCCAGGGGGCTAGTTCTGGAGCTTGGAGGGAGAGAAGGGCTGCAGCCCGCAGGCCCTTGCAAAGTAAAGCAGCAGAAAACCTACCTGAAGCCTGGGAAGGACAGGGCCGATCGGGAGGACACCCCAGGACAGGAGCAGCACTGTGCCAGGGAGGAATCGCCCCAGAAGGACAGGGTCCAGTATCACTGCTGCCCAGAGCTGCATGGGGCTGTGAGTACTGGGGCTTGTGACTCTGCATTGGGAACAAGGAGGGAGCAGGGCCGGCTCTAGGCACCAGCCAAACAAGCTGGTGCTTGGGGCGGCACATTTTTAGGGGCGACATGGCCGGCGCCAGAATGCCGCCCCTAAAAATGTGCCACAGCCGCCCTAGCTCACCTCCGCTGCTGCTGCCTGGGAAGGAGGGGGAGATCCCGAGCGGCCGCGGCGCGCGAAACAGCTGTTTCGCGCACCGCTGCTCCCCCTCCCTCCCAGGCTTGAGAGCCTGGGAGGGAGGGGGAGGAGCGGCACCCGCGCCGCGGCCGCTCGGAGTCTCCCCCTCCCTCCCAGGCTCTCAAATCTGGGAGGGCGGGAGAGATCCCAAGCGGCCGTTTCGTGCGCCGCTGCTCCCCTCCCTCCCAGACTTGAGACCCTGGGAGGGAGGGGGAGAAGCGGCGCCCGTGCCGCGGCCACTCGGAGTCTCCCCCTTCCTCCCAGGCTTTTAAACCTGGGAGGGAGGGGGAGATCCCGAGCGGCCGCAGCGCGCGAAACAGCCGTTTCGCGCGCCGCTGCTCCCCTCCCTCCCAGGCTTGAGAGCCTGGGAGGGAGGAGGCAGGGCTGGGGATTTGGGGAAGGGGCGGAGTTGAGGCGGGGGGCGGGCGGCCAAAATTGTTTTTGCCTTGGGCGGCAAAAATCCTAGAGCCGGCCCTGGGAGGGAGGCTGTAGCTACTTAAGTGGGGAGGTGGTCGCTCTGTTGGCTTTGCAGAGAGCGGCAGAAGAGGGCACCGGAGGGGTTTGTTGGGGGAAAGTTCACTGGCGCCGAAAACGACCAGGAGCACCCAAGACTCACCACTGGACTGGAACTTTGCTCAGGACTCCTGAACTCTGTGTGCAGACACATTGCTCAGTGTCTGACCTCCCAGACTGTGCTACCACTGGGCCTGTGGGGCCTTGGCTTGGATGCAACCCTGTTCTACTGCTCCCCCTATATTTCCCTTTGTTGTATTTCTCCTCTCATCACTCTGTAAATAAATATTTCCCTTGTTATAGCCATTGTACTTTTCCTGTGGGTGTGTGTGTTCACTCTGGGGGGGTTGGAACAGGTGCCCCTGGGGTGAAAGGGATTTTTCCTGCTGCATTCCTGCGCGCGCCTTCTCTTGGCCAGAGCTGCCTGCAGAGCAGACTCCATCTTGGCCACAAGGGCGCTAAAGTTACAAAAGTATACTGTAGAGAACAGTGCTTTATAGACAAGAAGGGTACACTAGATGATCTACTAGGGCTTTTCACTGTTCTGTTATTTGGATATGATCCTTTGATATACATTCTGTTCCCAAAAGGAAATCATGGATAGGTGCTCTGTAATGGAGTGCACCCCTGCATTCACACCCTATACACTGTTGTAATAATCTTTGTACAAAATATGCCATGTGAGATATCATTTGAAAAGTAATAACTTCCTGGTCAGTAATATCATGGTAAAAAGCATGTAGCAATATTGTGTGTGAAAGTTATGAAATCCCCCCTGTATAATGCTAAAGGCACATATTCAAACTCATGTAGCCCCGATTAGGGCTGGTCAAGTAGGTCTTAAACAAAGAGATGTGTGTTTACCTCAATTTGCATATAAACTACAAACAGAGCCCTAAGATAGCGAGAGGAAGAAGACAAAGAAAATCTGCAACTCAGCAAACAGAGGGGAGAGAAGGAACAGCATGAAACCTCCACTCACCAGATACTATGTCTCTTTGCTCTCAACTGGAAAGAACTTTATGAGGGGAACTGAACTAAAAAAAGGGTGGGGCAAACACCCCAGTTTATCTCCCTCTATCCATCTTTCTTGAGACTAAGAAGACAAAAGAATCCACCTCTTTGACTTTGGGAGGAATCCTGACCTGAAGATTGGTCAGTAATTCTGTTAGGAGCATATGGTAAGAATTTTACCTTGAACCAAGCCTGGTTTGTAAAGTTTTAGTGCAAGGAAGTATTTTATCTTTATTTTTCTTGTAACTATTTCTGACTTTAATGCCTTAATAGTTGTACTCACTTAAAATCTGTCTTTTTGTAGTTAAATAAACTTTTTATTCTTTAATCAAAATTAATCCAGTGTTGTGAACTGTCTGGGCAGGGCCGGCTCTGGCTTTTTTGCCGCCCCAGGCAAAAAAGCCTCCTGCCGCCTCCCCCCCCCCCCGCCAGGAGCCCGGCCGCAGGCCGCTCTCCCCGACCGGCTGGAGCGCCGGGGGGAGGGCGGCGAGCCCGCCGCGGCTCTGCTGGCGGCGGAGCCCCGGGAGGAGGGCGGCGAGCCCGGCGGGGGCTCCACTCTCCCCGGCGGCCGGAGCGCCGGGGGGAGGGCGGAGCGCCCCTCCAGGTGCCGCCCCAAGCACAAGCTTGGTGGGCTGGTGCCTGGAGCCGGCCCTGTGTCTGGGTCACTCAATTTAAGGTCACAAGTTGTATATTGTTCCTTTACAGGGACAATGGACCTAAAACATCAGAACTGTCCAGGAGAGGGCTGGACAGTGCAGAGCACACATTTTGGGGGGGAAATTCAGGACTGGGTGTGCGGTGGCGTCACCCTGCAAGTAACTGCTATGGCTGGTGGGAGCCAGAATGTGGCTGGTGTTTGCTGACAGGTTGCTGAGATCAAAGTTGCAGAACCAGAACAATGGCCATAGACAGACACTCAGGGTGTCCTGCATGTTGTTTGTGAGGAGCCCAGGTTGGAAGCCACAGCAGCAAAGCATTATGAGGTGCCCCAGGTTGCAGGGCAGGTGGTGACGCAGCCCCTCACCAGTCTGGATTGCACCCTCGAATGTCCTATGCTCCCACTGGCTTGATGCCTCAGCTTTATTACATAGACAAGGAGCCAGGCTAGAACTGGAGCACTCATTTTTGGCGCCTAGATTGAGGTTTTAGAGCCTAGATTGAGGTTTACCTGTGTCTCCAAGCATAACTTCTACATTCTTCAGAAAGTCATAAGATGCTTGTAACAGCAGCATAGTAACCAGTTCATCGGGTTATACAGCAGTGAAACACATGCGTTAGCAAGGACTTATAATACTGTGAGAAGGAATGTCTTGGAATATTTGAGTATGACAGTGAAAAATGCTTTGTAAAGTTTAAATTTGTTCACACTGACATAAGAGTTTTCAGCTGAGCTTAAAAAGTTACAACATGGTTTATTTGCTTGATTACTCAAGATCAAACCCCAGATCTGACGTTTCCCCCCCCATATATTCATTTTAAAAATACAGCATTTCCATGGAACTTACTGTGACTGACTTATACTCACTGTAGAGTGAACTCATTACTGTAATTGATATATTAACCAGAGAGAAGAATTTCTTCTCACTTATCAAGAAACGTAAAGCATCCTGGTAAAACACAAAAATCTCTTTAGATTGTTGTTATCCAGCTAGCTGACAGCTTGGTTTTAAGTAAGTACTTCACAGTTAAGTGAACTGGAACAGATAATTTTAAAGTCACAAATCTATAATAAAATATATGTTTACTTTTAAAATCTACAGATAAGTGCATTTTAAAACACCATTTGAAAACCAGCTTCTCCTTAATTTAGCTACCAAACATAGCTTCCCTTTGCATCAGATGTACTGCTAACAGCTAAAACACTGTAAGGAATATACTGTAAGTTGTATACAGGTGGTTTCCCAACACACGAAGCAGCCAAGGTTTTGCCATAGTGATGAATAAACCTCAAAGGTTTTTGAATTGTATTTTGGTTTGGAAAAGCACTCCAAATTTTAGATGTTTATCTGAGCTATCTGAATCTTGCATCTTCAACACTAAGCTGGAAATTTCATGAGACCAGCTTTTCTTGATATTTCGGAACTTGTATTTCTGGTTGGAGCTAAGAAATGTAAAAGCTTATGAAACAGAATTTCCAAACATTTTTTATCCTCAGCAAAGCTAAGTTCTAGCCCCTTTTCAATTACCTTTACCAGCGTGTTACCAGCGTGTTACCAGCGGACCTCCCGCAGGCATGCTGCCGAAGGCTGCCTGACTGCCGTGCTTAGGGCGGCAAAATACATAGAGCCGCCCCTGTCTGCACAGTCCTCTGGCACCTTCTTGTGTACATAGATTCATAGATTCCAAGGCCAGAAGAGACCAATGTGATCATCTAGTCTGACCTCCTGTATAACACAGCCCATAGAACTTCCCCATAAAAATTCATAGAGCATATCTTTTAGAAAATAATCCAATCTTGATTGAAAAATTGTTAGCGATGGAGACTCTAGCATGATCCTTGGTTGTGCCCATGGTTGTGCCCATAGTTAATTACATTAATGGCTAATGATTTAAAAGACAAAGGTTTTAGGGAGAGATGAGATGTCCCCAGACTCCAGAGATTGTGGGTCTGGAGTAAAATAGGACTGAGTAAGATTCTAGGTACAATAAGACATCATGCATGTAAACCTTTTGTTGTTTAAAAATCCTTTTGTTACATTGTGCTATGTTCTTAATGTTAAGATTAAACAATACTTTATTTTAAGATGGCTGCCTTGGGTAGCTATATTCTCCACTGGTTACATACGCCTGAAGTGTCCTGGGCTACAGCATCCTATGTACTGATTGTGCTTACCTACGAGATCTCACTGAGTTGGGTATATCCCCTGAGCTTTACTAGACTCATCTTCCCCAAGGCCCAATTGATATCCCAGTTTTTCACTTTGAAATCTGTTTATCCTACACCTATATTATTTCAACTATAGATGAGAGTGTCCTCCCGCTCTTATCCAATAGGAAAGCTCTTTTAAAAATCATTGGTGGTTCCTTTTCTTTTGTGGATCTTGATGAAGGGCTTTGAGCTGAGCTTTTGTGACCACATAGGCAAAGATCCTTATGAAAGTAATATTTAGCTGTTTATCTAATTTTGGGCATCTTTCTTAGTTAATCAAGAAAACCTCAGTTTAATGGGTACCTGTTAATCCCTTATTCAATTCATCTGGGTTTACTGGGAAAGTATAGTATCCTAAGTAAGTGGGAGCACTGCAGAAATCCATGGATTTAATTATTTTGTCTCACTACCTGTATTTGTAAGTTGAAGACTGGTTCAATTTTCCTTGACCTGACACGGCATATGATACGGTTTGGCATGAGGGCCTTTTGGTGAAATTGTCTAGAACTACGCCAAGATGATTAGTATGTGCAATGGCTGTTTTTGAGAAATCACCATTTCCATGTGCATATTGGTGATAGAACAAGTATTTGGATGCACTAGAAGAATGGTCTCCCACAAGGATCAGAATGACCTCCAATGTTATTCAACTTATATTTGAATTACCTACCATATACTGGGTCTCACAAGTTTGTTTATGCAGACGACATATGCCTCGGCACTCAGTCACATTCCTTTGACATACTTGAGAGTGTTCTGAATGCACATATAGTGGCTATGGCCAATTATTGTCATCAGTGGTGCCTGATACCAAGTTGAAGTAAGACTGTGTCGAGTGTCTTCTACTTACATCATGCACAAGTGGGCAGAAAGCTGACTGTAGTTCTCAATGATTAGTGAATAAAGCATGATTCACACCCGGTCTATCTAGGTGTCACGTTGTATAGAAATCTCACATATTGTGACCATCTTACAAAGACAGTGACTAAGATCAAAACACGCAACAACCTGCTTGGAAAACTGTCTGGAACGACATGGGGCACCAATAAGAACATAAAAACATAAGAACATAATATGTCTATACTCAATCAGACCAAAGGTCAGTCTAGCCCAGTATCCTGTCTTCCAACAGTGGCCAATGCCAGGTGCCCCAGAGGGAATGAACAGAACAGGTAATCAAGTGATCCATCCCCTGTTGCCCATTCCCAGCCTGTAACTGATGGGGTCACCTCTGGAGCCCTTTTAAAAAATTGATGTCACATTAGTTATCCTCCAGTCATTTGGTACGGAGGCTGATTTAAATGATAGGTTATAGATGACAGTTAGTAGTCCTGAAATTTCACATTTGGGTGAATACCATCTTGGGTGAATACCATCTGGTCCTGGTGACTTATTACTGTTGAGTTTATCAATTTGTTCCAAAACCTCCTCTGACACTTCCATCTGGGACAGTTCCTCAGATTTATCACCTAAAAAGAATGGCTCAGATTTAGGAATCTCCCTCACATCCTCAGCCATGAAGACTGATGCAAAGAATTCATTTAGTTTCTCCGCAATGGCCTTATCGTCCTTGAGTGCTGCTTTAGCATCTCAATCGTCCATTGGCCCCACTGGTTGTTTAGCAGGCTTCCTGCTTCTGATGTACTTAAAAAAAATTGCTATTACTTTTTGAGTCTTTGGCTAGCTGTTCTTCAAATTCTTTCCTGGCCTTCCTAATTATATGTTTACACTTCATTTGCCGGAGTTTATGCTCCTTTCTATTTTCCTCACTAGGATTTAACTTCCACTTTTTAAAGGATGCCTTTTTGCCTCTCACTTCTTCTTACTTTGTTGTTTAGCCATGGTGGCTCTTTTTTGTTTCTCCTACGATGTTTTTTAATTTGGGGGACACATTTAAGTTGAACCTCTATTATGGTGTCTTTAAAAAGTTTCCATGCAGCTTTCAGGGATTTTCCTTTTGATGCTGTACCTTTTAATTTATGTTTAAATTACCTCCTCATTTCTGTGTAGTTCCCCTTTCTGAAATTAAATACTACAGTGTTGGGCTACTGTGGTGTTTTCCCACCACAGGGATGTTAAATTTAATTATATTATGGTCACTATTACCGAGCAGGTCCACCTATATTCACCTCTTGGACCTGATCCTGTTCTCAACTTAGGACTAAATCAAGAATTGCCTCTCCTCTGGTGGGTTCCAGGACTAGCTGCTCCAAGAAGCAGTCATTTAAGGTGTCAAGAAACTTTATCTCTGCATCCCTTCCTGAGGTGATATGTACCCAGTCAACATGACGATAGTTGAAATCCCCCATTATTATTGATTTTTTAATTTTAATAGCATCTCTAATCTCCCTGAGCATTTCATAGTCACTATCACCATCCTGGTCAGGTGATCTGTAGTATATCCCTACTGCTATATTCTTATTATTCAAGCATGGAATTACCATCCATAGAGATTCTATGGTATAGTTAGGTTCATTTAAGATTTTTACTTCATTTGAGTCTATGCTTTCTTTCACATATAGTCCCACTCCCCCACCAGCACGACCTGTTCTGTCCTTCTGATATATTTTGTACCTTGGTATTACTGTGTCCCATTGATTATCCTCATTCCACCAAGTTTCTGTTATGCCTATTATAGCAATATCCTCATTTAATACGAGACACTCTAGTTCGCACATCTTATTATTTAGACTTCTAGCATTGGTATATAAGCACTTTAAAAACTTGTCTCTTTTTAACTGCCTGACATTACATGATGTAATTGAATGGGACTTTTTTCCTTTTGACTGTTTCTCATTACATTCTACCTGTATTTTATCATCTTCCATCCTCTCCTACTTATTAGGACATAGGAGATCTCCATTTATAGATCCTTCCCTAAGAGATGTCCAAACCACGTGCTCCTCTGTACCTGTCGGCTTTCCCCCAGCCCTTAGTTTAAAAACTGCTCTACGGTCTTTTTAATTTTAAGTGCCAGCAATCTGGTTCCATTTTGGTTTAGGTGGAGCCCATCCTTCTTGTATAGGCTTCCCCTTTCCCAAAAGTTTCCCCAGTTCCTAATAAATCTAAACCCCTCCCCCCTACACCATCATCTCATCCATGCATTGAAACCCTGCAGTTCTGCCTGTCTAACTGGCCCTGTGCGTGAAACTGGAAGCATTTCAGAAAATGCTACCGTGGAGGTCCTGGACTTGAATCTCTTACCTAGCAGCCTAAATTTGGCCTCCAGGACCTCTCTCCTATCCTTCCCTATGTCATTGGTACCTACATGTACCACGACCACCAGCTCCTCCCCAGCACTACACATAAGCCCATCTAGATGTCTTGAGAGATCCGCAACCTTCGCACCAGGCAGGCAAGTCACCGTGCGGTTCTCCCAGTCATCGCATACCCAGCTATCTATGTTTCTAATGATTGAATCGCCCATTACTAATACCTGTCTCTTCCTAATAACTGGAGTTCCCTCCCCCGGAGAGGTATCCTCAGTCCGAGAGGATACCACAACAACATCTGGAAGGAGGGTCCCAACTATGGAATCATTTCCCTCTGCTCCAGTTGGATGTTCTCCTTCCCTGAGGCTTTCATCCTCCTCAACAGCACAGAGGCTGTCAAACTAGGAGTGGAACCATTCTACTGTGTCCCCGAAAGTCTCATCTATGTACCTCTCTGTCTCCCTTAGCTGCTCCAGCTCAGCCACCCTGGTCTCTAAAGCCTGTACACGGTCTCTGAGGGCCAGGAGCTCCTTGCTCTGAATGCACACATATGCCACCTAATGCCCAAACATTATGCACTTCATCCCTGGCACTCTGTTATTCAGCACTGGACTACTGCGCTCCAGTATGAGCTCATTCATCTCACACAAAGATGATTGACGTACAACTTAATTGCACCATGTGTATTATTTCAGGCACATTTAAAATCTACTCCTCTACTAGAGTTACCAGTTCTCTGCAGTATTGCTCTGCCCAGTGTTCGCAGAGAGGAAACCGTAGGAAAGCATGTGATGAAATTGTGTGATATGCCACATCTAGCATTAATTAAAGACTTGTTTAATCTACCAGTTGGTCATCTGCACTCACAGTGCCCATTGTGGATAAGTTTACCATAAGGGATTTATGATTGAGGACACATGGCGAGCTTCATGGTCCGCAGAGAAAGTGACAAATAATTATCTTGTCTTGGACCTCACACAGCGTCAACCTGGGTTTCATTTACCACAAAGTCAGTGGAGGCTTCTGAACCAGTTTTGTACTGGACATGGAATTTGTGCTGCAGCAGAATTTCAGTGGCATTTAGAGACAGTCCACTATGTCAGTGACTCTCAACCTTTCCAGACTATGGTACCCCTTTCAGGAGTCTGATTTGTCTTGCATACACCCAAGTTTCACCTCATTTTAAAACTACTTGCTTACAAAATCAGACATAAAAATACAAAAGTGTCACAGCACACTATTACTGAAAATGGCTTGCTTTCTAATTTTTACCATATATTTATAAAATAAATCAACTGGAATATAAATATCGTACTTATATTTCAGTATATAGCATATAGAGCAGTATAAACAAGTCATTGTATGAAATTTTAGTTTGTACTGACTTCGCTGGTGCTTTTTATGTAGCCTGTTGTAAAACTAGGCAAATATCTAAATGAGTTCATGTATCCCCTGGCAGACTTCTGTGTACCCTAGGGGAACACGTACCCCTGGTTGAGAACCACTGCGCTAGGTCAATGTGGGCAGCCAGAAACCATGACATATATTGTTGAGAACTGCAAAATGACACAGCTTCCTGGAGATCTTCGTGCCTTGAACATCATTGATAAGAACGCTGTGGCTTGACCAGATTGCATATGCCAAATAAATAAATAAACTACATGTATCACTTTGACTCTAGGCAAGATTTCCTGGAATGAAGGTCAGTGAGTCAGCTGTGCAGACTGGAACTAGGGACAATGAGTCAGCGGTTGGCTCAGGGTAGTGGGCTGACCAAAATGACTCATAGACCAGATTTTTCTTTTTGCTGCCAAGTCAGAAGCATTTGGACACAGAGAGAGAGACTGCTGTTGCTATTCCAACTCTGCACAGACAATTGAGGCGTTTCAGTGACACACGACATTTTAGGCAACACACAGTAGACAGGAAACTGGCTCTGAAGATGATCAGAGGAGGAAGAATGTGTAAATGTGAGTGTGCTGAACTAAATGAGGGTGAATGTTATGCAAAGAGCCCTGAGCGGTGACAGAGAAATTAGAAATCAGATTTTATCCCACCGGTACATGTGCTTGGGCAGCAGGAAAAGACTTTGTAGAAAGATAATACACTGATAGTTTAACTACCCATTGGCCAGATCCCATACAACCAAAGTCGTTTCTTTTAGCTAGACTCTAGTCACCAGAGCATGCTTTTAAGGCACATCCCATAGGAAGATGTGGTAAGGAGCTGTACTGCTATAGGGTGAACACAAAGAGGCATGTGCCTCAGGGAGGCTTCCATAGCATGCGTACTATAGTTCTCTGGTATACAGAAGGAGTATGCACGCTTTCATTCCTCTTGATAGGGAACAGCTTATTTCCCCTGACTCTCTTATTGTTTGCTTGATAATCTGTTTGGCTGCATGCAGCATTTCTGTACCCATATCGTCCCCAGGATACTAGAGATAAAATATGGGTGAGTAATATCTTTTATTGGACCAACTTTTGTTGATGAGAGAAACAAGCTCTAGGTCTGGGAAAGGAACTTATGCTAAACTATCTGTTCAATCTTATATTCAGCTGCGACACTCTTTTTTCCCCTACTCTTTTTTGATAGATGTGCAAGAAAGCAGTCATCCTGTTCTCTAATGTGATTTATTGGTCTGCAGCAGACACTAATACAGCATCTTGTGCTTTATCTGTTATGACATTTATCCATAAACATTCAAGATCATTTTCTTCCAAGTTATCAGTGACTGGGAAATAGGTAATGCCATTTTGACATGAGTGCCACTCTCCCTCCCATTTTGCCCACTCAATCTTCCTGAATAGGTTATAACCATTGATTTGTAACATTCCAATCATCTGAATCACCCCACCAAGTTTCAGTCATATCACCTAGATCAAATTTATTCTCATAAATGAGCAATTCAAATTTCCCTTGTTTGTTACCCAGGCTCCTAACATTGGTGTATAGGCAGTTCAAGATTTTTTTCTCTTTGTGTCCTTTGCTTGCTTGATTAATTTTGTTCTCAACATCTCCAGTTTGTGCTGAGTGCTCATATCTTCCCTTTTTTTACCCTCTCTTTTGGTGTTAGTTTAATGCTCCCCTAGCTAATCTAACCAGCCTGTCTCCGAAGAGCTTGCTTCCCCTTCTACTGAAGGCCATCCAAACTATACAGTCCCCTATCACCATAGAAAGTGAACTAATGTTCCAAAAAACCAAAACCATACACCACTTACCTAGCCAGCGGTTTACTTCTGCCTTCTGTCTTCATTCATGGGACAGGAAGTTTCTCAGAAAAGATCACTTGGACATTCTTCTTCTTCAATATGCTTTCAAGTTCCCTGAAGTCATCTACTGTCTGCAAGATATCTTACAACACAGTGGCATTAGTGCCAATATGAACCATCACAAATTGATCCATTTGCTCTCTTGGGTCAGATTAGAAATGCTCAATCTCTTGTGATAAAGTCAGTCCTGACAGATATAAGAGAGAGGTGGAGGGCAGATATATCAGCCCTAGAATGGTGAAGGCCCTGTTCCCTATGAGCTGAAAAAGGTTTACCTCAGGTTAACTAGAGACACCTGTGGCCACTTAAGGGCTGCCAATGACCTTTAAAAACCCCTTTTTTGTGAGAGATGGGTGATAAGCTGCAGCAGGGCTAGTGGCAGTAGAGGAAAAGCTTCTCCTGAGTGGAAGGCTGTTCTCCTTCTTACAGGGGAAGCAACCTCACTAATGGACTGTTTGGGGGAAGGGCTGATGCCAGAGGCCAGCATAATAAGGCTACACCCCAGAGGGGGGTCAGGAAAGGTATTCCCCTTTTTATGTTATGAACTTAGTACCGTTGGGCCTACCCTGAGGCCCGCCTTGTAAATATGGAGGAATAAAAACATGAGTGGGACTGATTTACCCCAGGCTCCCACCAGCAGAGGGGGAAACTCTGTGCCTGGTGAAGCAATGGAGGCTCCATGCCACATACTCATCATATGAAAGCTTTTTCCATTTTCCCTACAGATGTGACTATAGAAGTGCAGAGGGGTGAAAAGGCATCAAGGGTAAAATCCTGGCTCCCTTGAAGTCAATGGCAAAATTCCCATTGACTTCAATGGAACCAGGATTTCACCCAAAATATTTTTGACATCAAAAAGGGCTTGGATCATGTGCATTTCAAGAGACAAGCAGAAATCAAGGTCCGTCCCCACTTTACCATCCATACTTACACTAAGCCCTGTAAAGAAAAAGAAAGTAATTTTACCTTCTAGGAGTTTATGATAGAGACTGTTATAAAAGCATTTGCACAAGTTTTTGGACCAGTCCAGAGTGCAAAGAGGACAGTGGCAATCAGAACAACTTCAGTAACAGCTGCACAGAAACTAGTGGTGTGCATAGAACTGGGCTGGAATTTTTGTGAGGTAGTCTTTGATTTAGATTCAGAGGCCACTTTCCAAAGTTCATACCCACATGTACATGGTACTGATGCTAATCTGTAGGTAGTTGCAGAACATATTTCATGCTAGTTACTTCATTGAGAATGGATTGGGTTGCCTGGGTGAGAGAGACTCACAGCACAATTAAGAACAAAAAAGTTTTTTGTAACTCTTCTGCTTTTATGTCCCTATGATTCGGAGAGCTTTTTCTGACCTCCTACAATAACAATAATCTGTTATCCATTGATGAATCAATATTTAAGTAGTACAGTCAATGCACGTTGACTGGTGGTGGGAAATTTAGCAGATCATAGTTCAGTGGGTGCAAACAAGTTATAATGCTGGAAGACAGGAAAATCATCAGGATTCCAGTTATAAATACAGTATTTGCATGGCTTGTATATAACTTTTCCTCTACTGTATTAATAATCCTTATACCCAGAATGAAATATCAGAAAGTTATTGTCTGATTTATGTATTCTGTCTTCTGCAGAATTGGATAGCACCTAGACTTTTTTGGAAATGAATGTTTTGATTGGTTGACTACTTAACTTCTCTCAGGTTTCTTGTTTCAATCTGCAAAACAAATGCATGCCCCAAAAGCAGATCCACATATGGAAATCTATATATATATCTCCCATATGTTTATCCATATATATAAAAGCAGTCATTAATTTCACAAAATGTACAGGTGATGAATATATTTAGACCAAACATTAATAAAATGCAATTGTTTTTACTTTAAAAATATGCAGTTCATTTTATAAAGTAAATGTCAAGTTGAACCCCTAACGGCAGAACTCAGGGACTATCTTGAGCATCCAGATTTGAAATGGGGCCTGCCAAATATGTTTCAGATTGCAATATAGCTAAGAAATATATTTTCCTTAAGGCAACAGGTAAGAAAAATCTGAATGATTAATAGAATAATGATAGCACTCACCCAGCATCCTAGAAGAGCACTGTTTGCATGGTCATATAAACAGACCTTCAGTAGAATTTAGGTGTCTGAGTCACTTATGCACTTCTGAAAACTCTACTCTAGGCACTAATACATAATACATGGACATTCTCTTTATAGTCCTGCTGAGCAGTCTTTGCAAAAAAAATATATACTCACCACTTGTGTTCAAGAATCATATGCTTTATTTTGAGTTCCCAGAAATGATAAGCCAAATAACTGTTTCTACAACTTTTGAGCAAGAAGCATTTATTTTAAACCAGGCACAAAACGATGGCTATAAACAAGCAGCAAACAACCTTGCTCCAAAATCGTCTCCTGTGCTTTTCTTCTAGTGATCAGAAAAATGAATGGCAGAACAAGTTTTAAAGTGGGAAGGAGTATGTATGTATTAGTGCCTAGAATAGACGGGGGGGGGGGGGATCGATCTAAGTTACACAACTTCAGCTACGTGAATAATGTAGCTGAAGTCAACGTACTTAGATCTACTTATCGCAGTGTCTTCATTACAGTGAGTCGACTGCTGCCGCTCCCCTGTCAACTCTGCCTGCGCCTCTTGCTGAGCTGGAGTACAGGAGTCGACGGGAGAGTGCTCAGGGATCGATTTATCTAGTCTAGACTAGATCCAGCTGGTAGTGAAGACATATCCTAATTAGATGAAGAGTAAAATTTTCAGAAGGGCATAAGTGATTCAGACAGCTAAATTCCATTGAAGTTCAATGCGATTTAGACCTTTAAGTCATTTAGGGTCTTTGGGAAATTTTTATCTTAATCCTGGCTCTATTCCTAATTCTACCACTGTCTCATTCTCATTGAAAGTCACCTCTATGCAAAAAAGCAACATAAGGCCAATGTACCACTTATACCCCCTCTAAATCCTGGTGACTTTAGAGAGATGGAAGCAGTGCATAAGCATTGTGCTAGGCCTCTGCATGGGGGTTCATTTTATTCTCTGTAACTTTCATCATCTCATGTAAGTTCTAAGTTGTTCAGTTTCCCCATCTGTAAAATGGGGGAAATAATGCCAAGCCGCCTATGTAAAGGTGCTCTGCTTATTTTATGTCAATGAAGGGTTTCTGTGAGCAACAAATGCAGGTCAGATACTTTGCTTATCTGTAGCTGTCTTATTGTTTCCTGATGATCATGAAGTCAGAAGAGAGCCTTAAACCTGCAAGTAACCCATGCCCCATGTGCAGAGGAAGGCAAAAAACCCCAGGGTCTCTGCCAAACTGATCCAGGGGAAAATTCCTTCCTGACCCCAAATATGGCAATCAGTTTGACCCTGAGCATGTGGGCAAGACCCATCAGACAGACACTTGGGAAAGTAATGCAGAGCCCTCCCTATCTAGTGTTCCATCACAAGCTGTTGGAGATATTAGGTGCTAGCAGTCGCAGATCAGCTATATGTCATTGTAGGCAGTAAAAAGCAACAGAGAGTCCTGTGGCACCTTTAAGACTAACAGATGTATTGGAGCATAAGCTTTCATGGGTGAATGCATCCGACGAAATGGGCATTCACCCACGAAAGCTTATGCTCCAATACATCTGTTAGTCTTAAAGGTGCCACAGGACTCTCTGTTGCTTTTTACAGATCCAGACTAACATGGCTACCCCTCTGATGATTGTAGGCAGTCTCATCATACCATCTCCTCCATAAACTTGTCAAGCTCAATCATTAAACCAGTTAGGTTTTTTGCCCCCACTACTCCCCTTGGGAGGCGGTTTCAGATCTTCATTGATGGTTAGAAACCTTCATCTAATTTCAAGCCTAAACTTATTGATGGCCAGTTTAAATCCATTTGTTCTCGCATTAATATTGGCAATTAACTTGCTCCTTCTCCTGAATGCTATGCTATCATGAATTCTCTCCATTTTGGGTTTACGGCACAAATCCTTAGAGAACATGGACTTAGACATGATCTAAATTTAGTGGTAACAATACTTAGAGCTTCTTGCCTCTCAAGGGCAAAAAAAAGCAAATATTGTCAAAATATTTTCCTGGGGTGGTAATAACTGGGCTCCCTTAGACATATTTATCACTCAACTCTGCAAAATTTGAACTCTGGGGTACATTTTTCCTTACACCTAGATTTTTTTTCCATTGGTGCCTCTGCATTATTTCTGAAGGTTTGTACTTTTAATTTCAAGTGCCTGATTGAATCTCATTCCTAACACCTAGTATAGTCATGCTAGGTCTCCTTTCTTCTTCCCCAGAATAATTTTTGGAGTGGGAATGCATGTATTTGTTTTTCCTGATGTGTTGATTTATGTGTTACTTTGTTCTTTATCTGTTTGCACCTCGTCAGTAAAATAACATCATGCTATCATTTCCAGGGTTCACAGGACCCTGTCAACACTTACCAGTCAAAGGTCAGCCAACCTAAGAATGTATGGTTAAATAGGAGAAAGAAACTCACACGTTATTAATCCCAAGATGTAAAATGAAGAAAAGTTTTACTGACATATCTAATAAAAAAGCATTCACATATAGCATTTTATTATCACTATGGTATGCTGGCAATGCTGATTCTGTAGAGTTATATCCATCACTTGGATGACTAATTTTTGGAGTGGAGAATGCAATTATTTGTTTTCTAGATGACCACTGATTTATGTGTTGCTTTGTTCTTTATCTGTTTATAGGTATCCAGGAGAGCCATTCCATATATCTACACATTTCTATCTTTCTTTCATCTTCTAAGTTGTCTTTGACCAGTTCATCTTTCCTTGACATTATCTCTCTGCCCGGTAAGCCTTTCAGTTTATATTTATTACAGTCATTTACAGGTTCACAGGACTCTGGCAACACTTAATAGTCAAGGGGCAACAATCCTTCCTTAGATGCAATCAAATAAATAAATCCACCTGTTATCCCCTAGTGACTACATCAGTTTTTGTATAACAGTATAGCTAACATAGTGGGTGAAATCCTGGCCCCCCTGGAGTCAGAAGGAGTTTTGCCATTGAGTTCAATGAAGCCAGGATTTCACCCAATATGTCTGTGGTATGTTAATAAAGTATTTTAGCAATCAAGGGCCCAATCCCATCAAAATCATTGGCAAAATTCCCCACCAACTTCAACAGTTCAGGATCCAGCCCCAAGTTACTGCAACAATATGTCTCACAAGTGGAATTAATGTAGTGTTGTATTGTATAATTACATATAGT
Source organism: Terrapene triunguis (assembly GCF_002925995.2). Lineage (NCBI taxonomy): Eukaryota > Metazoa > Chordata > Testudines > Emydidae > Terrapene > Terrapene triunguis. Next base: position 61,320,428 of record NW_020664393.1, on the reverse strand, counting down.
AGTGTGAGATAGTTAAGAGAACTGAACATCTCACAGAACTGACCCCATATTACATGGTATATTGTGGGCCCAATACTACAAAGAAATACACAAGCCTGGAACCTTTTGCTCCCATGGAGTCTCATTGACTTCAGTAAGACTCTGTGTGGACATAAGAGTGAGGGTGTGCATGTCCTTCTTCAGAATCAGAGCCTTAATTAGTAGAGTAGAATATTCAGTAGACTTCTGCTATTCATGGCTCATGAAATGACATCTCAAAATGTAATTTATATTCTTTGTTAAAACAGAAATTATAAAAAAATTGCTGAAAGATTTCCACCTTTTATTTTATAATATTATATATAATATGGGGAGATTTATAGCATCATAAGATTCTTTTATGAAGCTGTTTAACTTAATGTAGTTATTTAAATCAACTACCAGCACTTGATTTATCTAGGATTCTGATTACCAAGGATTTCAAAGCAAATAGTTCCATCATTCTATGGCCAAGTCAAAATCTAGTAGTTTGTATCTAGTCTCATAGATGTTTTCAGTGTAACTGCTACTGTTCATGCATACTTAGGGGCATGTGCAGGAATTTAAATTTGCTGGGGCACATTCTGTGCCCCTACCACAGCCCCAGGGCTGGAGGAGCTGTCAGCTCCCGCTGTGGCCACAGGGCCGGAGGAACTCACTCTCCCCACTGCGGCCCTGTGGCTGGAGGAGTTCTGTGTCCCTGCTGATTAATGGGGGGGCCCTGCTTGCCCTCCTTATGCACATCTCTGCTTAACATATTCCTTGAGTAGCCCATTGGCAGTCCAAAATATCTTCCAACCAGATGTCATTTATCTAAATAGTTATTTCAAATATAAAATAAATGTCTTAATATTAACTTTAGATAAAATTTTGTAATTATTTTGGAATGTTTGGGGGGATTATTTATGAAAGGGTAAATTATCAGATACAGCACTATCCAGTGGTTAGAGCAGAGGTCTGAGAATCAGGAGTCCAGGGTTCTGTTCCTAGGTTGGTCTCTTCTTCCTGGGGTAGCAATTATTTCTGAGACCTCATAGGGGATGGGTGAGGGACCAGAGGACTGGAGAAGGGCAAACATAGTACCTATTTTTAAAAAGGGAAACAAAGAGGACCCATGGAGTTATAGGCCAGTCATCCTAACTTCGATACCTGGAAAGATACCAGAACAAGTATTAAACAATCAGTTTGCAAGCACCTTGAGGATAATGGGTTATAAGGAATAGCCAACATGGATTTGTCAAGAACAAATCATGCCAAAACAATCTAATTTCCTTCTTTAAAAGAGTTACTAGCCTAGTGGATGGGGGGAAGCAATAGATGTGATATATCTTGATTTTAATGAGGCTTTTGACATTTCTGCCACATGACATTCTCATAAGCAAACTGGGGAAATGTGATTTACATTAAATTACTATAAAGTGGGTGCACAGCTGGTTGAAAGACCATACTGAAAGTAGTTATTAATGGTTCGCTGTCAAACTGGGAGGGTGTATCAAGCGGAGTCCCAGAGGGGTCTGTCCTGGGCCTGGTACTATTCAATATTGTCATTAATGACTTGGATAATGGAGTGGAGAGTGTGCTTATAAAATTTGTGGATGACATCAAGCTGGGAGGGGTTGCAAGCACTTTGGAGGACAGGGTTAGAATTCAAAACGACCTTGACAAATTGGATAATTGGTCTGAAATCAACAAGATGAAATTCAATAAACACACGTACAAAGTACTTCACTGAGGAAGGCAAAATCAAATGCATACCTACAAAATGAGCAGTAATTGGGTAGGTGGTAGTAGTACAGAATAGAATCTGGGAATTATAGTAGATTATGAATGGAATATGAGTCAACAAAGTGATGCAGTTGTGAAAAAAGCTAGTATCGTTCTGGGATGTATTAACAGGAATGTCATATGTAAGACAAGGGAAGTAATTGTCCAACTCTACCTGTCACTGGTGAGGTCTCAGCTGGAATACTTTGTCCAATTCTGGGCACCACACTTTAGGAAAGATTTGGACAAATGGGAGAGAGTTAGAGGAGAGCAACAAAAATGATAAATTTTAGAAAAGCTGACCTATGAGGAAAGATTAAAGAAACTGGGCAAGTTTAGTCTTGAGAAAAGAAGATGGAGGGGGGCACCTGATAACAATCTTCAAATATGTTAAGGTTAAGAAGACCGTGATCAATTTTTCTCCATGTCCACTGAAGGTAGGACAAGAAGTAATGGGCTTAATCTGTAACAAGGGAGATTTAGGTTAGATATTAGGAAAAGCTTTCTAACTGTAAGTGTAGTTAAACTCTGGAATAGGCTTCTAATAGAGTTTGTGGAATGCCCATCATTGGAGGTTTTTAAAAATAGGTGGATAAAGATTTGTCAGGGGTGGTCTAAGTTTACTTGTTCCTGTCACAATGTAGGGGGATGGACTCTCCACGTCCCTTCCTGAAATAAATAAAAACTTTCTAATTTGTCTGAAATTTTTCATGGACTTTTTTTAGGGGATTTTCTCTGAACTAATCCAAATATTTTCAGATTTTGGTTTTTCATTTTCTCCCCGTTTTATACCTTCACTCTGTCTGACCATTTTTACAATAGAAAAGCAATCTGGTGGGTGGGAGGGTGAGTGGGGAGGGGTGGAGAAAGAGAGGGGAACAAAGCAAAAAACCCTGTATTAAGCAATTTTAGGGGGAGTGTAACAGGGGTTGTCAAAAAATCAAAATATTTTTGACAAAAATAAATATAATTCACAAAAATGTATTTTGGTCAGACAACCATTTTTAATTGAAAAAAATGTTTTGATAAAAATTTTCAACGACTCTAGTCAACAGACTCAAGTTCTGTTAGACCCCAAGTGTAGGGAGCAAATTTTAAAGTAAAGGCTTTCTACTGTTGCCTGAGAATGTTCTGCTTTAAGAGTAGAGACCTGTTAACAAGACCCTTAGAGAACAGATTCTAGTGCTGCTAGATTACATAAGGAGAGAGGTAGTCTCTGAGCTGACACTCAGAAACTACTAGTCTTCAGATAATTAATAGTATATGAACCTTATGGATTATACAGCCTAGCAGGTAGACAGTTGCATTCTGTGCTACTTGTAGTTTCTGTGCCAGATTCAATGGTTTCCCCATATTGTAATATACCAGGTGAGAGGTCACTAAGTCATGAATAACTGTAGTCAAGTCAATATTTGAGTGGAGAGGGAGTAATCTTCTTACCAGACAGATATTTCAAAAAGTGCTTTTAGACACCTATGTTTCTTGACAAGCCAGGAACAAGCATGGATATGAAAGTACCCTTAAACAGCATGTATTCTGTATTGACAACTCTCTATCTCCTTGGCAAAGCTGAGAGAATCCCATTCAAAGAATTCAAAATTATAAAATAGTACTTGATAGTATCTCTTAAAAGTCTTCCTCTCTACAATGAGACAATCAGATTTGAATGCCTACTATATTCAGTGGTATGTATAAAGATGCTGTGTTACTTTGACCTTTACAGTATTCTCTGTTTTGATTGTATTGCCATTCATTCCTTTCCCCCTTCCATTTGCATCTTTGCCAGTCTGAGAACTGAATTCTAAGGATCTGGAATATTTAGAATATGCAAAAATGCAGTGAATTTGTCTTTCAGAACTTACGTACATGGGTGCATGAATCTATTATTCAAAACTCCCACAGAGTGGGAAGTTCATCAGTGGCAAACATTAATGTAATATTTGAGATGCATTCAGATTCGGTTATGATACTCCAGTTCCACTAAAGACTGCTTGAGACTCCTTAGCATTGCTAATGATCTATAACCTTTATTATCTGCCCAGTCATTCCCCTAATTAAAAAGTCTCAGTTGTTACCATCTCTTACATAAAATCCAAGCACGAAAAAACAAAGCATTGCCAACCAACACTGCTACAACATAAATTACAAAACAAGGACAATGGTAAACAGTGTAATAACAAATGATTCTATGGTGCCTTTTACATTCCCTCGCATTTATTTATTTACAGTTATTGATGGATTTTGCACGACAATAGATCTTCGATGATATTAAGGGTTTCTGTCAACTGGAGGGCTTTTTAGTTTGTAGGGTACATTGGACGTTAACCCTGATTTCAGCAATAGATGGCTAGCAACCAGTGGTGCAGCTGCACTTGTGTTAACATAGACAAGGAAATATGTTATTTGCACAAATGTAGTTTATCCCTCTTTGTAAATAGGGGCAAGTTATCATTTTTCTTCTGTGTGCTAGGAGTGAAATCTTGGACTTATTGAAATCAATGGGAGTGGTCCCATTGACTTCAATAGGGACAGGATTTCAGCGTGGGAGTTTGCTCTGGTACAATTAAACTATATTCATTCATTTCAAGCAGAAGTGAAAATAGATTCTAAAGGTTAGATCACCTAATAAGGGAACAAAAACAATATCATGTGAGGGTCAATCACATGAAGAGTACATACTCATACTAGAGAGTTTGCAAGCAATACATATGGTGAAATTTGTTTGCACAAAACAGCCACAGAATGAGTTTAAACACTGAATAAATTTGCATGAATCAGTTTGTCTACAAACAAGTACATGGTATAGATGAAGACTTCCAAAAGTGACTAGGGTGTCTTAGTTTGGTAGGCCCCTCTTGAAACATCTTAAGGGGGCTTATTTTCAGAAAGTGCTAAGAACTCCACCCCCATGAAAATCAAGCCCCTTTAAACTATCTGATGTTGAGCAACCCAAAATTGAGCTATACAAAGTAACTACAGACGCTCTCCGGGTTACGCAAACCCGACTTACGCAAATCCGTACTTACGGAAAAAGTTCCGTAAGTTCTGTAAGCTTTTTTTTTTTTTTTTGCGTAATAGTTGGGTATACGTTCCCGACTTATGCAACATTTGACTTACGCAAGGCGTTCCATAACAGAACGCTTGTATAAGTCGGGGAGCGTCTGTAGTCAATTTTAAAAATCTTGGCCGATGGCTTATTTTTTTGTTTTGAATTGCCTCCTGTCTCTATCCTGTAATTAAATGATACAGCTGTGTACAGTTACAGCAGGTTTGATTCTTTCAGCTGATATGGCCCTCAGAACTCTTCACATGCCTCACAATCATGAAGAGATTCTATCTTCTCACAACCCCTATGACATTGGGAGGTCATCCCCGTTTTATAGATGGGGAATTGAAGCGCAGGATAGGTTTAGTAATTTATCCAAAATCACATAGAAATGTCTGCAGCTGAGCCAGGAATTCAATCATAGAATCATAGAAGATTAGGGTTGGAAGAGACCTCAGGAGGCCATCTAGTCCAATCCCCTGCTCAAAGCAGGATCAACACCAACTAAATCATCCCAGCCAGGACTTTGTCAAGCCGGACCTTAAAAACCTCTAAGGATGGAGATTCCACCACTTCCTTAGGTAACCCATTCCAGTGCTTCACCACCCTCCTAGTGAAATAGTGTTTCCTAATATCCAACCTATACCTCCCCCACTGCAACTTGAGACCATTGCTTCTTGTTCTGTCATCTGCCACCACTGAGAACAGCCTAGCTCCATCCTCTTTGGAACCCCCCCCCGTTCAGGTAGTTCAAGGCTGCTATCAAATCCCCCCACACTCTTCTCTTCTGCAGACTAAATAACCCCAGTTCCCTCAGCCTCTCCTCGTAAATCATGTGCCCCAGCTCCCTAATCATCCAGGACTCCTGAGTCCCACTGTCTTGTCCTCACTATCTTCCCCATCCCTAAATGCATTGACCTCAGCTATATTTTTTTCTCAGGAGATGAGAGCTTCAACACTCTAGTTTCTGATACTCCATGCAAAGCAGCAGTAACAAGTCTGCTAGCCGCACTCATCCATTTAGCAATCAGCAATGTGAAAAAATCATCAGCTAGAACAGTGCCTATATGGGGCTAAAATGAAAAAGTCATATTTTGTGATTTAATGTATGAGCAGAGCAGAGAAGAAATGAAAATGATATAGGAGCAATGATTTTACTAATGGAAATCAGGTTTTGTATCCCTGGTTTCAATTCAGTACTCTTGAGCTATTCTTATTATGAATGCTTCTTTTTCAGAAAAATGCCTTCATACTGAATAAATTAATAAATCATTCTTAGGTAAACACTTAAAGCATGTATTTCATTAGGAAATAATGTGATTTGTGTACATATACTTAAAAATAAGAAACATCATTCAAACACATTAGCACTGCTTCACGTATAACTACATCTCTATGGATTCAGATCTCCCAACAGAGGATTTATGTCTGCTGATCTTTGCTCTTTTTACTTTATATAGAGCTGGCTAAAGGTACAGCAAGTAGCACGCCTAATGATGAATAATCTTGGTAAAAACCTTCCCATGATGTAACCCATGCTTCCTAGGTGTGGTGCTCTGTCCCCCCTCTAGTGGCACCTAGACCACTTGAGATTAATGAGTCTGTGACAGCTTAAGCTAAGAGGCATGTGGCTTTTAGCTCATGCATTAGAGGCTCATGCATTTAGCTCTAGAGATCCCAGGTTTGATCCTACCTGCTGACGATCAGGGTCTGTTGGTGTTACAATGGCATATCTCTATGCAGACCAACAGTCACACAAAATCCATCTGCCCACATCAATTGCTGGTGCTCCTGTAGTCCATTGATCATGTTTTTCCAGATACACCTGTGACAGGGCATGCACTTAGGATGGTTTGCTAAGTCAATAGGGCTCTGCTAGAATGCACCCGCTTGGCTGTATGGAAGATGGAATATATCACTTGAGGAAAGAGAAGGGCCTTTAATATAATATAAACAGAAATAGAGAAGTGTTTAGCTATGGAGACCATGTTCTCAAGACTCTTGTGTTCCATTCTCCGTGATGCTACTGACACACTGTTGACAATGGACATTACAGTTAAACTACCTGTATCTCAGTTACCTATCTGTAATATGGACATAATGATATTTAATCACTTCAGAGAGCGGAAGCTTATCTAATGTTCTGTGACAAAGTTCCTCCTCTGCCTTCGTGGGTCCTGCGCTTATTTGCAGATTTGCTCGCCTCAGAGATTCACGGCAGCCCTAGGTTTGGCCACTTTTGCTAGTGGCTCAAACCTGCCATTCACTCAGCTAACCTCATCACTGGCCAGCATGGGGAAAAGGAAGGAGAACAATCCCCACAGTCTCTGCTGGTCCACCTAGTAGGTCGAGGGACAGGCCAGGGACCTTCCCCTCTGGTAGGACCCACAGTCCAGGTCAACTCTTCCTATATCCAATAGGGAGTGGGGAAGATGGGGGGAACCCGGGCCCGCCTTCTACTTTGGGATCACAGCTGTCTACAGAGTTTCATGTAACACCTGTGTGACAGCTACAACTCCATGGGCTACTTCCCCATGGCCTCCCCACAGCATCTTCTTTATCCTCACCACAGGACTTTCCTCCTGATGCCAAATAGCGTTTGTACTCCTCAGTCCTCCAGCAGCACACCCTCTCACTCTCAGCTCCTTGTGCACCCCTCACTGACTGAAGTGAGGTGATTTTTAAACCAGGTGCCCTGATTAGCCTGCCTCTCTTAATTGGTTCCAGCAAGTTCCTGATTCTTCTGGAACCTCCCATTACCTTACCCAGGGAAAAGGGACCTGCTTAATCTGAGGCTAATATATCTGCCTTCTATCACTCTCCTGTATCGCTTGGCTTCCAGGTCGTATGGATCCTCTCCTTAGGCTGGGGGGAGGTCCTTTAGCAGTGGGCGGGCTCTGCCTGCCCACTTCCTGGATCCCAATAGGATCACTCTCCTGTAGCCATCTGGCCCGACCCTGTCACAGTTCATAAAACACATTGAGGTCCCTCAGACATAGGGTGCTGTATGAATGCAGATTATTTTTGTCATACGCATATTTATTAGGAAAGAGCATAGGTGTGCACACGGGGTGTGCCGGGTGTGCCCGGGCACACCCTAATGCCCATGAGCCGGATCCGGATCTGGCCCCTCGGGGCTTTGGATCCAGCCCACGGGATTTGCCCCCCGTGGTGCCGCAGGCCCCGCGCTGCTTTCAGAAGCAGCCATCAGGGCACCATGTCTCTGGGGCCGGGGGGTTGCTCCAGGCACCGCCTCCCGAAGCTCCCATTGGCCGGGAACGGGGAACTGCGGCCAATGGGAACTTCAGGGGAGGTACCTGGAGGCGTGGCAAGGGCAGTGTGCAGAGCCCTGTGCCGCCCCTCCCCTACCCTAGGGCTGCGCGGGGACGTGGTGAGCGGCGCGGCATGGGGCCCTGGCAGGAAGGGAGTGCGCCGCTGCGGGTAAGCGATGCCGGGCCAGGCTGGAGCCCGAACCCCTCCTGCACCCCCCCTCCCTGCCCTGAGCCCCCGGCCTGCACCTCTCACCCCAACCCCCTGTCCTGAGCCCCCTGCCTGCACCTCGCACCCCAACCCCCTGCCCCACAGCTCCCTGCCCTGAGCCCCCTGCCTGCACCTTGCACCCCAACCCCCTGCCCCACAGCTCCCAGCCCTGAGCCCCCTGC
>NW_020664393.1:61286778-61311538 GCF_002925995.2 Terrapene triunguis | reverse complement strand
CCCCCTGCCCTGAGCCCCCTCCTGCCCCCCAACCCCCTGCCCTGAGCCCCCTGCCTGCACCCTGTACCCCTCCTGCACCCCAACTCCCTGTCCTGAGCCCTCTGCCACACCTCTCCTGCACCCCAACTCCCTGTCCTAAGCCCCCTGCACCCCAACCCCCTTCCCTGAGCCCCCTCATGCACCCCACACCCCTCCTCTGCCCCAATCCCTTGCCCTGAGCCCCTTCCTGCACACAGCACCCCCTCCCACACCCCGCCCTTTATGATGTTCGCCTTTAAAAAAAAAATTCCCTGGGTGCACACCCTAATGAAATGTGCTGCGCATGCCTATGGGAAAGAGTAAAGTATGTTCCCAGGAGCCTCTGGGGTGGCTCAGGCCCACCAATGAGCTATGGGTACTATATGTGGATTATGCAAAAAGAATGTGCTGAAAGTTCAACAATGCAGAAAATGCAGAACAGATTGTCCTAAAATATCCCCAGTATTAGAACTTCAGACAGAAATATAAGCAATGGGAGTCTCAAAACACAGCTGAAAGAACTGTAAGTAGAATTCAACCATCAGTGACTTGCACTCCCACACACGCGAACATCACAGATCCAGACAATAGGCTGATTCAAGACAATGAATGCACAAGAAAAAAAAGTCACTATTTTTCCTTCTCTATCTGCAATGCTAATTTTTTCCCCAAAATGAATGCCTGCTAAACAGATCCAGTTTTGAAAACACTTCTTTCTTCGTTGATATCATCTAATATACTGGGAAGGATGTCATTGTAGGTTTCATCTTGACTCTGCATATAAACTTTTCCCTAACAAATCCATACATTATCACAAATGCACGGTGGGTTGGTATAAAGACAATAATTGGGTTAATTGCTGTTTGGAGTGCATCACTGGCATTAAGATCAGAATTGCAGAAGGATGAGACGCACTGGATATTAGTAACAAGAATAATATCTTACATATACTAGTATGGATCCCTAAGCACTTCAGTCACACTTTTCTAGCATCTTTTGTGGAAGGATCCCAAACCCTTTACAAACATTAGGTAAGCCTCATAACCCCCCCAGTTTGGCAGGTAAATATAATTGTGCTATATTTGCAGATGGTCAGACTGGTACACAAAGAAGTTAAGTGACTTAATCGAGGCCACACAGTGAGTCATTGCTAGTTAGAAACGGAACCCGGGAGTCCTGAACTGCAATGGCCATAGCCTATGCACCCTATGTTATGTGGCATCTGACTCATCAAGGAACCCTAGAGTTGCAAACATACTCTCACTCCACCAGCCAGAGTGCTACCCATAACTCCTTGTCATACTTCATTGCCTGTGGCCCAAAGCAGAGACTGAATTTCCTGATTTCCCTCTCCCATTATTATAATGGATATGGTGTTAGCACTCAGAGCAGTCAGGATCAGGAGCTCATTGCGCTGGGCACTGTACAAAACAGAAAGAGGCATTATCCCAGTCCTGCAGAGCTTGTATTCTAAGACAAGGGATGAAAGACGTTGGTGAGAGGGATAAAATGAAATCTATACCATTTTTATGTATGCATATGCATATAGTTATAAATAGGCAGACCCTTCCCCGTTCCCTGCTTGGAAGTTTCATTTTGGCTCCACTTCCTGGCTTCCTGATCCAGGTAGGGGTCTCAAGAGAGATTGCAAAACCTCCCAAGTAATTGAGCAAGGGTTTGCTACTGCCTGATGAAGTAGATTAAGGGAAAGACTATGCTTCACCCTGACCTGTAACTCTGAGTCTCTGAATGCCTCTACAACATGTGTTCCTGGATATCCCACCATCAGTTCAAACTCAACATGACAAAAACTGAACCTACTCATCTTCCATGCCAAGACCCCTCCTCTTCCTTCTTTCTCCACTTGGATTCACAAATCTATATACTCCCTACTCCACAGTCACATGTCCTGGGTGCAATTTTTTCTCTCTTTGCTTCATAAATTCATCAATGTTTAAGGCCAAAAGGAACTATTATGATCATCTTTCCGAACCTTCTCCTGCACAACACAGGCTTACCTGGTAATTTCTGCATCAAGCCCAGGCTTGAGTTGTTTCTTTTAGAAAAACACTGTCTTGATTTAAAGAATTCGAGGGATGGAGACCCCACAACATCCCAGCGGCAAATTGACCTCTCATTTAAAAAATATGCATCTTCTTTCTAGTCTGAATCTTTAGTTCCCAGCCCAGCTTTTCTTCCATATCAGTGCTTCTTACAATATCCTGACATTTTACTTTTTTAGCAGCTTCTTAGTACTTTCATTTATCTCTATTCCCACTTCTAACGCTCTTGTCCAGGCCCTGCTTTTTTCTGGCCTTGACTTATTCAACTTCGTCTTCTGTCTTTCCGCGCAAATCATTTTGCTGGGTTTTCTTAGGCTTCTGCACCAAACCAGACGTAAACCCAAAATCTAGGTATGTCTTACTTGGCTGAGCAAGGGGGTCTAAGAACTTTAATTCTCTTCACTTCTAGTGTAAAACAAAGACACAATCTGTCCTTACATGATCAAACAACATTAAATTAGAGATGTAAAACATATATTTTACCACTAACCATTTTGAAAAATGCTACTGGGGTGAAATTCAGAAGCCATGTAAAGTAACTATATGCCAGTTTAGCACAGAAAGTGGAAAATGCTGCAATTGAAATTGCAGGCTGATATTAGGTGATGAGCCATAATACAGTCAAATAAATAAAGATAAACTAAAAATCAATGTGCTGTCAGAGAAGTGAAGGATTCACCAGATGGTCTTTTTCATAAATATTTCCAGATTAGAATGACTTCCGGATGGGCTTGGAGGCTCTGATATTCACAGTGACCAGCATTTCAGATTATACAATTCAGAACATCTGCAAGCTCTTGAAACAGATTGAAACAAAAACCCAGTCTTTATTTAGGAGGCTTGTATTTCAGAGTTGAAATGATTCTCTCCCTTACCCATTTTGGGGGACAGTGAGAATTAAATAAGCTCTATGGCTCTACCTTTTGCAGGCCCAAGACTTAGATTTAAAGCTATGTGGTGGCAAAAATCAAGATGAACAATGCAAAGAGACAATAAATTAACATTCTTTTTCACTCATGCTTTGAATTGCTAAAGACAAAACTACTATGTCTGCCATAACCACAAAAGCTTCACAAAAGGCAAACCACAATATACTGCTTAGTGGAATACAAAGAAAAAAAATCACTGTGTGATGGGTTCCCTCCAGGGTGCCACCTGGACCTGGGGTACCACTGAGCCCTCTGACCCACCAGCCTGGGCTCCCTCTCACACTGTGCGGCTGTGACAAGCTGCAGACCTGCTGCCAGTCTTACACTTCCACCAGCATACACACAGTTACATGCAGGCTCTCTGCCTAGTCACTGCACGAACCAACAGTAGAAAGGCTAATGCCAAGGTAACTCTCAGCTCCCAAGGCATGCACTTCCTCTGGAGCATAAACCCAAAATTATACCGTCTTACACTGCACAGGGAACTGTACAGTGCAAACTCATAGAGTGCTCTCCCCCCCCCCATGTGGAGAGGAAATGCAACAGCCCCTCTGAGCTAAGAGTCCCACACACTTCACTCCAAAGTCACTGGTTTAGATTAAAACATAACATAAATGTATTAACTACAAAAGATAGATTTTCAGTGATTACAAGTGATAGCAGACAGCTCAAAGTAGATTACCTAGCAAATAAACAAAAATGCAAACTAAGCCTAATATACTAGATAGATTGGATATGAATTAGCAGATTCTCACCCTAACTGATGGTACAGGCAGACTTGTAGATTCTTAAGTCACAAGCTGCATTAGCTTTAGAGCTTAGGTTTCTCAAGTCTTCATACACAGGCTAGAAATCCCTTGAGCCTGGGTCCAGCACTTCTCCCAGTTCAGTCTTTGTTCCTCAGATGTTTCCAGGTGTCCTGTTGTGTGGGAAGTGAAGAATCCCAGATGATGTCACTCCCTGCCTTATATAGCTTTAGCATATGGCGGGAACCTTTTGTTTCAAAACTTGGTTCCCAGATCAGTTTGTGGAAAAATACTGACATCCCAAGATGGAGTCTAGAATCATAGAATATCAGGGCTGAAAGGGACCTCAGGAGGTCATCTAGTCCAACCCCCTTCTCAAAGCAGGACCAATCCCCAACTAAATCATCCCAGCCAAGGCTTTGTCAAGCCTGACCTTAAAAACCTCTATGGAAGGAGATTCCACCACCTCCCTAGGTAACCCATTCCAGTGCTTCACCACCCTCCTAGTGAAAAAGTTTTTCCTAATATCCAACCTAAACCTCCCCCACTGCATCTTGAGACCATTGCTTCTTGTTCTGTCATCTGGTACTACTGAGAACAGTCTAGATCCATCCTCTTTGGAACCCCCTTTCAGGTAGTTGAAAGCAGCTATCAAATCCCCCCTCATTCTTCTCTTCTGCAGACTAAACAATACCAGTTCCCTCAGCCTCTCCTCATAAGTCATGTGCTCCAGACCCCTAATCACTTTTGTTGCCTGCCACTGGACTCTTTCCAATTTTTCCACATCCTTCTTGTAGTGTGGGGCCCAAAACTGGACACAGTACTCCAGATGAGGCCTCACCAATGTTGAATAGAGGGGAATGATCACGTCCCTCGATCTGCTGGCAATACCCCTACTTATACAGCCCCAAATGCCGTTAGCCTTCTTGGCAACAAGGGCACACTGTTGACTCATATCCAGCTTCTCGTCCACTGTAACCCCTAGGTCCTTTTCTGCAGAACTGCTTCCTAGCCATTCGGTCCCTAGTCTGTAACAGTGAATGGGATTCTTCCGTCCTAAGTGCAGGACTCTGCACTTGTCCTTGTTGAACCTCATCAGGTTTCTTTTGGCCCAATCCTCTAATTTGTCTAGGTCCCTCTGTATCCTATCCCTATCCTCCAGCGTATCTACCACTCCTCCCAGTTTAGTGTCATCTGCAAACTTGCTGAGAGTGCAGTCCACGCCATCCTGCAGGTCATTAATGAAGATATTGAACAAAACCCGCCCCAGCACCGACCCTTGGGACACTCCACTTGAAACCAGCTGCCAACTAGACATGGAGCCATTGATCACTACGCATGGAGCCCGACGATCTAGCCAGCTTTCTATCCACCTTATAGTCCATTCATTCAGCCCATACTTCTTTAACTTGCCGGCAAGAATACTGTGGGAGACCGTATCAAAAGCTTTGCGAAAGTCAAGGAATAACATGTCCACTGCTTTCCCCTCTTCCACAGATCCAGTTATCTCCTCATAGAAGGCAATTAGGTTAGTCAGGCATGACTTGCCCTTGGTGAATCCATGCTGACTGTTCCTGATCACTTTCCTCTCCTCCAAGTGCTTCAGAATTGATCCCTTGAGGACCTGCTCCATGATTTTTCCAGGGACTGAGGTGAGGCTGACTGGCCTGTAGTTCCCCAGATCCTCCTCCTTCCCTGGTCACATGTCCTTGTAAAGTCATAGCAGCCATTACTTACAAGCTGTCTGGAGTGTTTTCAGGAAGGCTCACCCAGTGGGAGATAAGCTTCTCATAAGGCCTATTGTTTTCCCTAATGGCTCATTATCCTGAATAGGCCCTTCCCAACCAGTTACCTAGACTGAAAGCATCTTGTCTAGTGGGTGTAACAGATATACAGATACATCTGAAATACAGATACATAGTTGGTATTTATCACTTGAGAAATGATACATGCATACAAATAGGATAATCATATTCAGCAAATCATAACTTTTCCAATGACACCTTACACAACCCATCTTCTACAAAATGCATCATAATTATGCCATAAGCATTTCATAATAATATAACTATGAAGAATAGGGGGAGCTGTGTCACACACTGGATTTGGGGAAAAGAGTTACAGTGAACTATTAAACCTGGTGAACGTTCTGAACTCATTGACATCTGTACTTCTGGTTACATTGTTGTTATTAACATGCAATTACAATGCACACAGCTTGTCCGTCTTCTAACCTTCAAGATAGACTATAAATATTTTACAGTGCTTGCAAGCTGATTTACATACTTACTACAGATTATTTACTGAGTAAATAATACCCTATTTCTACAAAATGTATGCATGCATGTAGCACTGTGTCAATAATTAATAAAATACAACACCAAAATAAAGAGAAAACAGCAGTCTGCTGTAGAGATGAAATCAGCTTTGGACAAATTTAAAAAGTATTAGAAGTCCCTTTTTTCCTTTGTATTATTGGAATTATGGTAATGCCTAGAACATACATTTGAACCAGGGATCATTTCTTTGAAATATTTTGCATAATATAAATGCAAAACAAATCCATCTTGTGTATTTGCTGAAGTTTCTTGTATAATTTGTAATAATCTCTAGCTCTTACCTGTCATTTTCATGAATAAATCTCAAAGTGCTTTACCAAAGAGTCAGTATCATTATCCTCATTTTACAGAAGGGACCACTGAGGCACAGAGAGATGAAGTGACTTTCCCACTGTCACCCAGGAGGCAACGGTCACTCCTCTGTCCTGATTCAGTCCTCTATCCACCAGACAATGTGTTGTTGCCAAAGTAGGCCCAGATCCACGTGGATGGAACTTTACACTCATGTGCCGCAACAACGGAATCAGTGGAGCTCTCTGCAGGTGCCTGGGTCTATGCAGCCTGACCCAGTTACAGGACTAGAGCCACAATTAGCTAACCACAGGTGTGGGCCAGTTCAGAATCAAGTATAGCAAAGAACAGTTAATTCTGTATTTGGCCACATATTACTAACAGAAACTAGCCTGCGTCCACTCACCCATTACACACAGAGTGGCAATCATTGGATAGTAATGATTTTTGATCACTAACCATCTGGACTAGATTTGAGCTGATGATCTAGGCCTTAATCCTGCCACTTCACCTGCAGGGCTAGCAGTCCTTACAGCTATGCCTGGGTCTGTTTGTGCAGGTTCTGTCCCCTAGACACAAAAGGACCCTTGGACTATTACTAAAGCCCTGATCCTCCAGACACAGACTCATTTGCTAAACTTTACTCACATGAGTAGCCCCATTGACTTCAATATTCACAGGCCTAAAGTTAAATACATGCTTAAATAGCCTGCAGCACTGGGGTCCAATCTTGTAACTGCACCATCTATGAAACTCATATTAAAGTCAATGGGAAATCTGTAGGGGGCTTGATTCTGCAGGGTGCTGAGCACTCTGGCCCTGCTCCAACAATGAGTTAAAGCACATTCTTAACTTAAATATGTGCTTAAGTGCCTTGCTGGATTGGCGCCAGACCGCTGCACCCCTTTGGAGGATGGGGCCCATAAAGCGATGAGACATACATTAGAATAATAGACTGTACCATGCCTCCAATTAAAATGTACTGTACACTAAAATGTGAGTGTTCAAAAAATTATATATATCACAGGGTTATTACAGCCACAGATAAACTGGATTTTTACCATGCTATAATGGGCTGTAACAATGGGCTCTTTCCCCTTCCTAGTCAGGAAGTGACTCATTTGTAACACAGGAGAAAGTAAACACAAGTACCTCTTTGTTGTCATGGCTTTGTCACCTTCCTGTGTTTGTTCCAAGATTTGGCAAGGGACTGCATGGCCAAACTGATGAGCACATCTTGACAGGGAGAGTGTCTCGTGGCCACTTCTCCCATTCCTGAGTTCAGAGACCATCTACCCTCTTATTCACAATCACATACCATGCTTTGGCAACCACAACAACTTGCTGATATATAGAAGCAACTGAAAGAAAGTAGCTATTGCATTTTAATGGTCTTTTAATACAATTGCAAGAGACAAGGAGAAAGAGAAGGGGGAGCCAGCTAGCCAGTTGTCAACAGACGTCCCCAGCAAATGCTGTGTGGACCACTACTTTAAGAACCTTCCATAAAAAAAGAATTTTTATGGAGTAGAAAACGTTTACTTTATACCTAATTTTCATATATTTATAGCGTATCTTTCATCCTGAAAGATCCCAAGTTATTGTATTCCTGCAAAACTCCCACTGAAGTGATGGGACTTTTGTATTTGGGTAAAGACTATGTTACTACCTAAGGTTTCCCCCCTTCAATATAGGTGTATATCAATAATCAATAGTCCTGATATGAGGCACCTCTATGGTATGATGTGGCACCAACACTACAGAACATTTTGAGAAAGGAAAGGGAAACAATTGCCATATTCACTCTGACTGAAAATACAGGGGGGATTCAAATCAAAGCTCTGACCGAATATTTTTCACCTGCTTGCACGAAAAGTAACACCTAAAAATACTATAGAATCTGTCCTCCACCAGTGAAATCAGTGCGAGTTTGGATATTGATCCCAAAGGGAGCTGTATCAAGCCTATCACAGAGGAAGATTTCTCCATTTTTTTCAGCTGGACATTTGACAACCCTTTGCATATAGTCAGTCAGTTTCCTTTGTTGTTAGTGGGCTAATTAGTTTCCCTTACCGTTAGTCAATCATTTAGTCAATTGTTTCCCTGAAGTCTTTCACACAGCATCAAGGGAGAGGAAAAACATTTAGAAAATAGGAAACTGTGATTGTAAAAAACCACAAACCTTGGCCAGGATCATGGCATTCCTAATGACTACAAAAGTTCGGGCACTCAGGTTTGCATCCCAGCAGAAAGATGGCACCTCAGACTGTAAAAAGGGAAGCTACTGTAAAAAGCACCACAGACTTGCTACATCCACTCTTGCCATGTGTATTTTGCACCTCAACAGTACCCCCGTTTTTTTAATGAATATCTCGCAACAAATTCTGAAGCTCTTTGTGCTATTCTCGTATAGACACCAGCCCATAATAATAGGTTGTGGGTGGACGGGTGGATAGAATAATGGCTGGATGAATTCATGATTTGGATCCAAACCTCACTGTCAGAGCTGGATTAATGCAATTTGTGGCACCAGGCACACCATGACATAGGGTCCCTATAGCTCTTCAGCCACACTCCAAGCGTGTACGAGGGCTCTGCAACCCACTTGAAAAGGCAGTGGCAGGTACCCCTCACTTCCCAGAGAGGTAGGCATGGCCACAGCAATGCTCTCTAGTACTTGCCCCAGCAGCCGGGTGTATTTGCTTGGATGGGTGGGCCAGGCCTTCTGCATTTTCTTTCCTTCCAGCTACGTATAGAATCTTCTGTGGGGTGGTATTGGCAGAGTCCCTCAGAGCAACAGGTCTTGGAGATAACACCCCATAGAGATGCCTGGGGCAGTTCACAACTCTCAGAACTAGTGCTTCAATCTGTTTCCAGACCCAGACATCACTGATTTATTTACATTCAGGTCATATTTTCAAGCTTTCCTTCACAACCATGAAGGATAAAATTTTTAAATTAAAATTTAGATTTTGATGCAATCAGAACTCCAGGAGCTGGGGCCCTAAGCATAGGTTTATAGTTCTTATGCTTTAATCCAACTCTGGTCACGGTAAGCCCCTATCTTCTCAAAATTCTAGCTCCAAACAACCTTGAACTTTGGAAGAGTTCTAATCCAGATCCAGACTTTGCAACTGGAACCTCTCTCCCATAAAAGGCCAGATATTCCCTTTGGGTTTTGAAACACATCTATTAATGCCATGGTCGGTATTTCTAATGTGGGCCCAGGGGAAGAAGAAAATAAATGGTCAATTATTAATTGCCTCAAATCCAGTTCCATTAAGGTGCCCCAAGCAGAACAGTATACACATTTTAGTAAACAGCGTGATTGGTGTAAGTGTCAGGAATAAAGATAATCCAGTTACTGTATATAAATGCAACCTTAAAATAGACAAGTTGAAATTCAGCATGATTTTAAAAATGAATTTCAAGTAATTACCTCTTATCTAGGATATAGGAGACATGTGGCTGAATCCCTATTATAAATTACGCAGAATGGGGATTTGAACCTCGTCTCCCACAGTGCAGATAAGTGCTCTAGCCACCAGGTTATTAACAGGGCACAAGCACTAACCACTATGTCATTAGCAGGGCATTGCATGGATTAGGCATGCTCTGAGATTGCCTACTGAATCGGGCCCTGCAGCCAAGATAGGCTGGGATTTAAGCAGTGTTGCACATGCCCACTAGTGGCAACTTACATGCCCAAGGGTTAGACAGCAGCTGCACAGGAGATTTGAGCATCTAAATTTTGGATTTAGGCATCTAAAGTGGCAATTAGGTACCTAAATCCCTTTATGGATCTAGACCAAAGTGCTGTCAGATGCACTACGTGAAAAAACTAAAAAACAAAACAAAAGCTGAAAAAAAGGGAGAAAAATATTTTCCCTCTAATTTTTTTTTTCCATTTCTGGTAACATAAGGTGTTACATGTGAAAAACATTCAGACGTAAATGTGATGTTAAGTTGATGGGGGTCCCTTTAAAGAATTCTGCAAAATAATGTAAACTTACACTTTAGTTCTTCTTCCATTTTAATGTAAGTTTTCATAAAGTTCCATCTGCTATGATATGTTTCAATTATGCATTTTAAAAACATGCAAATGTAGATAATTTGAAGGGGACGGGGAGGGATTAAATGTTCCCCATAGTGTTAGAAACATAAACAT
This sequence comes from Terrapene triunguis, assembly GCF_002925995.2. Lineage (NCBI taxonomy): Eukaryota > Metazoa > Chordata > Testudines > Emydidae > Terrapene > Terrapene triunguis. The sequence continues at coordinate 61,300,984 of NW_020664393.1, read as the reverse complement.
AGCAGTATTGTATTAGTTCATCAGAACAAGAAGCTGAAAAGTTCTCATTGCCTAAGCTGAATGAAATGCCAGAAGTTTCCATTTGTACACAAACATTCAATTTATGACAGTCTTTAAGTGGTAATGATCTAAGATGTTATGAGGAACAGGTAAGGAAAATATTTTAAAATACTGTATAGGATGTTTATCTTGAGTGTAGCCCAGCTCATGCTCCACAGTTCAGCACAAAATTAATCCCTACATGTGTAAGGTGAAATCCTGGCCTGACTGAAGTGAATTTGAGTTTTGCCATTGACTTCAACAGGACAAGGATTTCTCTCATCGACCTCTTTTGCCCTGTAAGAAAGGTGAAGCCACAGAATACACTCACCACTGTCCTTTCCCTCCTGCAGATCATTGAGCCCCTGGAGGAGGATGGCAGAAGAATTGTGGCAAATACTGCAGAGGGCTTGCTCTGGTCAAATGTCCTTTAAAAAAGGGTTATAATATAAGATAAAATATTCTTAATTATCTGGTCTTTAATTCAGACTATATGTTTCAGCTATGCAGTGGAGTTTTAAAAGACCAAAGACTGTATTTTATGAATGGGCTTGGAAGGATTAGATTTGTATCAGTAGACATCAGTAAATGTCAATTTCACTGTACACCCACAAACTGACAAAACAATACTTCCATCAGTAATAATCAAAATTTACGGATAAGCAAAGTAAGAATAATGCTGCTTGAGAACTTCTTAGACTTTGATTTAAGGAGAGATTTATTTTGTATGATTTGACACATGATATTGACAATTTGTGTTTCAACAGTTACAAACCTTTACCTTTTTGAAGCTCAGCGTTTACTATCATTAAATAATTATTGTCTGAACCCTCTTAATTTTCCAGAACTGTGAAAATTTTAATTGATAACAATAGAAAAAATCCTTAAAACCCATAATTTTGCACAACTGTTAAAATATACATAGATAAATAAAAAAAAATATTAACAATAAACATCAATATTATGTGTCAAAATTATTTTAAAAATACAAACAGAATTGTGCCAAGCCTATTTTTGAATTAGTCCAAGGAGACCAAAAAGAATACAGACAACACATAGGGAAAACAGCTTTAGCAACAGTCAATAAATGCACCGAGGTGATAGAGATAGGATTATTGTGCTTTCAGTAGCTAACCTGTGTTATCTGTATTTTCCTACTTCATTTGTCTAGATCGGCTCCAGGGAATGACACAAATGGGAGGAAGAGAGCAAAACATTATTTCTCTGAGTGCTTTGTGATGTGCATAATAAATCCAGCAAAAGGCCTTGAATGGGCTTGTCTGTTCACTGATGACAACAGACCCTGCCTTACATGTCATGACCCCTGGAGTTCTGAGGGGCATGACTCTCAAAGGGTTAATCTTTTCCACCTGTTATTGACCACAGAGCAAGCTCCCCTGGTAGCTTTCTTACCATGAGAATGTGGCCTGTGAACTTTGAACCGGAGTGGGCCAAGTTACAGTAAGAACCCTCCGTGATAATGAGCCCAGCTATTTTCTTAAGTAAAATGCAGGTCATCCGTCCCATAATATTTTGGTCAGTTGTCTCCAGCACTGAAGCAAACTGCACACCGCCAGCAAAGCGGATTGGGGAGGGAATGGAGTTTGAGGCAAATAAGAAATTTCAGTTAACAGTGTCCACAAGGATTACAATGAAGTGTATACTAAGTTGATATTCTCTGCTTTTCTTCTGAGAGTATTAGGCACATCCCTTCATGGACACAAAAATGGTTTTTAGAAAAATAAAAATGTTTACATTATGTTGAAACTGAGACACAAAGCAGCAAAAGCCAAAAAGTTCAAAGTAAAGGCTGGGGCTGGACACAGACAATACAGCTGTTTCAGTCTATTGGATATATATATATATTTACAATGGGGAAAAAATGGACCAAGTATTTGTCTCCATTACACTGGGGTGCACGCAGGGTAAGTCCACAGAAATGGAGATGAGAAATTTTGGGGGAAGAGGCTTTCATGAGAGTTTTCTGTACAGTTCAGATCGAAAGGGCGGGATCATCCTCTTCCACAGGAAAACCCATGCGGGTTGGGGGGAGGAGGGGGGTACAAGGGGAAGTCATCTCTGTAAAGCTTTCCTCAGTGAACTGCCCCCTAAGAGGGAAGATGATCCAGTGGTTAAGGGACTCACTTAGGAAACCTGCATTGAAGTCCCTGCTCAGTTACGGAGCTCCTGTCTGGCCTTGGGCAAATCATTTAGGGCTTGTCTACACAGTACATTGGTCTGCACCAGTGGAGTATATATTGCACTCAGTACCAATGTGTCATGCACTAACTGGCCTGTGTTGATCCTGCTGGTGTGCACTAAAAGTTCCCTAGTGTGCATTAACATAGTCCTGTTTCTTTTATTTTCTGTTGTTTATTGTCTTTTGCACATCCCTGGTTTGGGCTGGGATCAGAAGAGAAACAATAATATTAATGATGATACAGTAATAATATTCCGTGTACAGCTCTTATTCATTTTGATTAGCACTTACTCCATCAAGTAGTAACATGAGTACTGTAAATGCTTACCAACCAAAGAGATATACCATAGAACCCTTAACACACAATACTTTCAATTCCTGTATCTCAAAGCACTTACCAAAGGTCCCTAAGTATCATTTTTCCATTTTGCAATAACATAGGAAATATGATGGCAAACAAAATATTGGCACCTTATTTTGGGGATGCACTGGAAATCTCATAAATAGAGCCCTACCAAATTCACGGCCATAAAAAAACACGTCACAGACTGTGAAATCTGGTCTCCCCTGTGAAATCTGGTCTTTTGTGTGCTTTTACCCTATACCATACAGATTTCACAAAGACCAGCATTTCTCCAATTGCGGATCCTGACCCAAAAGGGAGTTGCAGGGGGGTCACAAGGTTATTTTAGGGGGGTCGCAGTATTGCCACCCTTACTTCTGCGCTGCCTTCAGAGCTGGGTGGCCAGAGAGTGGTGGCTGTTATCCAGATGCCCAGCTCTGAAGGCACTACCCTGCCAGCAGCAGTGCAGAAGGAAGGGTAGCGATACCATACCATGGTACCCTTACTTCTGTGCTGCTGCCTTCAAGCTGGGTGGCTGGAGACTGGTGGCTGCTGAATGAGGGCCCAGCTTTGCAGGCAAAAGTGCAGAAGTAAGCATGGCTATATCATACCATGTCATCCTTACTTCTGCACTGCTGCTGACAGCAGCTCTGCTTTCAGAACTGGGCTCCCAGCCAGCAGCCACCGCTCTCCAGCTGCCCAGCTCTGAAGGCAGCACCACCACCAGCAGGAGAGCAGAAGTAAAGGTAGAAGTACTGCAATCCCTCCTACAATAACCTTGCAACTCCCCAACTCTTTTCTGGGTCAGGACCCCTACAATTACAACACCCTGAAATTTCAGATGTAAATAGCTGAAATCATAAAATTTATGATTTTTAAAATCCTATGACCATGAAATTTACCAAAATGGACCGTGAATTTGGTAGGGCCCTAATCATAAGAAAACTTCTCAAAAGATTTCCACCCTGATTTTCTGTATCAAAGAAAAGCATATAAGTTCAGTTTGCTAGACAAATGATGATTACCCGAAGAGCCAAAACTTCTGAGGTTTTTCTATCATTATTATGTACTCAACAAAGCTGCAGCATTCCCTTATAGCCACTATGGCCTAGTCCATATACTTACAACAAAATTATCCTCTCAGATCCTCACAGAGATATGGAGTGAGGAGTTTTGCCACTGACTTTTGTGGGACCAGGATTTCGCCATGGACGCCATAGTCTGCTATCCCTATGTGCATGGAACTGCCATTGACATCAGTTGTTTGCAGTGGTGTTATAGCCATGTTGGTCCTAGGATATGAGAGAGACAAGGTAGATGAGGTAATATCTTTTATTGGACCAACTTCTGTTAGTGAAAGAGACAAGCTTTCGAGCTCTACAGAGCTGACCTGAAGATGACCTTGTCTCTTTCACCAACAGAGGTTGGTCCAATAAAAAATATTACCTCACCCGCATTGTCTTTCTCATTGACATCAGTGACATTTTGGCACACATATGGGGCCTAATCCCCCCACCACTGACTTCAAAGGAAGGAAGATCAGGCTCAGGCAGAGCAAAATATCCAAGCTGAGATGTGAGTGGAAAATTTTGTCTGTAATTTTACCACTAATATAGACAGTAGAGTAAAATCCATTTGTAATTGTTCCTTCATACGTACCAGTATGTTTTGGTGCTTATTTTTGATCTAGCCCTTATAACAGAAAACTAAACCTGTATTTTTTGTGTTTCTTGCTTCCTTACAACTTGACCCAGAGACCCTCCCAAAATTGGGTAAATTCAGAGATGGCACTCACAGAAAAAGGCCTTGCTGGAAATTATTAATTGCAGTTTCTTACATTAAGGAAAATAATCTCCCATGGAGAAGATTTACATTTTTAAGCTACAAACCCATTATTTTCTCCTTTGAATTACTATTTATAGAGACTAGGAACTGACTCGTTGAATAGAAATTCAAAAGTTCAAAATATTTCTCACTTCAGGTAGCATTTCACATCTGTGTAGTACATCGTAAACCCTCCTTACATACACTTTCTTAAAGAAATAAAACCATCACCCCATCCTAGTCCTGAGGTTTCAGGAAACAGAAAAGGCTTTCTTTTTTGCTAGGCACTGTCAGATTTGACTTTTCGTCCTTAGGTTGGTGCCCAAGTGTATCAACCCTTCTGTAAGATGAGCTGCTGTTAAATAAAAGATTGGTCACCTATAAATTATGCAGAGCCATAGGTGACTTCCTGAAAAGCAACTGAGTGCGCAACTGGGCCTTATGTCATCCTTTGGGGCATCAATCACCAATGGACCATACAAGTGGGTTAAAGCTTCAGTTTATTTAACTCAGATAAAAATAAACATCGGGTGTTCTGTGTATTTTAAACACTAAATAAAGTTCCGGGGAATTCATATCAGAGAGGGAAGAACAATGGAATTACAGGGTTAAGCTGGCTGTGAGACCTAAAAACATTTTCCCCACATCCTATCTATGGCCTTTGCTGTGGAGGCTATAATCCCATTGCAAGTTTTAAGAATGAGGACAGGGAAGTCACTTCTCATGAGGGCAGAAACAATGTTTGTATAGCAAACACATTCATTCTACAAACCTGTGTATATTCACCCTTTCAACAGCCATCCCAAATTGTTTTTTTGGAAAAGCAGGATAACTAGTACCACTGTAAAAAACTTTCAAAGTTCAAGTTTCACACAGCTGAGCACCCAAAAGTTTGGATTCTGATTGAATAGGGCCTGATAGGTGCCCTCAACTCCCATTATCCTTAATCATCTTGGAAGCCACAGGATCAGATCCTTATGCCCTGAAAATTATCCAAAACTTTCCTACTCTTTCCAATACCAGTTAAGTTCTACTAATGTTCATCGATTTGGGAGACCTAGAATAGACAGGCCTCTGGCTGTCTCATACATTTTCAACTAGGTGTTGATTAGACCTACTCTGAGCAGAGTTACGTGACACAGTGTTTAAAACTCCTATGGCAGTTGGTGGCCAATATACACTAGGTCTCCTGCTATTATTATCACTGGTGGAGTTGAACTGGTGTTTGCAATGCTGGCATAGATAGAATCCTAGGTTTGTGAAAACAAGGTTTTCTCAGGGTGCTTTAGCAGTAAGATTTCCAGTCACAGTTCTGAAACCTGAGAGTTCCATAAAAGGAAAAATCTTAGAAAAAATGTATCTAAATTTTTGAGACCTCAGAAACTTTTGAATTTGGGGAACACATTCTTATTTAATCTAAGGTGTTTCTGCCATTCCTAAGAAATGGAGCAGTTCATTTTTCAAAGAAACAACAAATTTCTTTCTTTCTTACAAAAATTTAGGAAACTTGTGATTAGTGTACGACAGGGCAGTATGAGATCACAAGGGATAAAAAGACCTTTTTTATAGGGGACACTGCCTGCAAAAATCAAGATTTGGATCAGTTGTTAGCTTCAGAAACATGTTCATGGATAATTAGTAGTTTGGTATGAAAGGGTAAAAGGCTGTCTATGAGGAGACTCAGGGCTGGAGATCATCTGGCATTATGGCACATGGAGTACATTTCAATAAAGTGGCTATGAATTGTTGTGTCGAGAAAACATATGCTGGGATATGAAAGGGAAAGTTCTTACATTACATGGTCCTATTTTCCTGGCAAAATGTTTTTTGAAAAATGCTAATGAACATCTACAACTTTTAATATTATTTTAAAAGCTTTGGTAAACCCCAAATCCAAATACTTCATTTTGCATTTTATTTTAAAATACCTGAACAAGAGTCATTGAGATTAATTCTGTATCATCTACTGCCCCTATATCAATTTACAAATTGCAGGAAATAACAAAATCAACTGCAAATGCCCTCCTTAATATCATTCTTTTTCCTTATCTGATAAGATTTCATAACCTGTATCGTATTATTATTATTATTTGTATAATGCCAACAACTAGTGAGGCACTTTAAAGAGAGGCGTAAAGATGGGGATTTAGATCTTCTGTCATCATTATGCTCAAGGCTACTGGCACAACATATAACTATATAGGTATACAGTAGCATATGGGGTACTGGTTTTGTCCACTAATTCCTGCAAACAGCAATTGGTATTTGTACAGCAAGGTGAGAACTCAAGATAACTCTTTCATCAGTTTAATTTTCTCTACTGCTTTCTGCCTTCTGGCTTTGAGTGAGGCCATGGTACCAACAATTGTCCATATAATTTTTCTGCTCTGAGTTCTCAATTATCCTCATAAAAACAGAGCTTACTCTCCTCATGCTGTTATTTTTTATCTTCATTCCTAGTGATGTTTGTCAGTGTACAATGCACTGTGAATAGAAAGATGTGACAGCATCAAAAGCTGACATGTAAGAAAATGTGCTTCAAAACAATGTGCACAATAGAAGCCTAAAACACATTTTGCTGTAGTGAATACAGCAGTGTGGGCTGTACCATATGTGCCTCAAAGTGTGTCGTATTTTGATTTGTAAGGAGACTCAGCATTTGTACTTAAAAACTTACGTGGGTAGACCTGGTGGTACACCTGATGGCACCTAATCGCTCATATTTATAAGCAGAGCTGGTTTAATTTTTTTTATAGTGCCTAGCACAATGGTTCTTTTGTCTCAGCTGAGGTCTCTAGGCTCTATTGTAACACTAAATTAACAATGAATAAATAAAATAAAATAATAATAGCTATATTAAGAATAGCAAGAGAAGATCAGATTGAAACAAAGGAAACAAGTGTGCAAGAGATATTTAGTCTGACACTTTGTAGAGCCCATCTAGATAAGGTTCCCCTTAGGTTTAGTTACACAGAATAAAAAACATATCTTACATTTCTGGAAAGCACTTTCTCCTGTCTTCACTTTAACCCTTTCAGCTTTCCAGGCTGTCCAAGTCATATCCCATTGCTTTCAGCCTCCTCAAGTGTTCCCATCAGGTTTCTTTAATGCATCTGGCTTATCATAATACCAGACAATCCTTCTCTACTAAGTGGTATACGTTCAGTCTGTCCAAAATTTCATCCAGTATTGTACTCAGTGCTTTTGCTAAACAGTTTCAGTTATTTTTGTGTGTGGATTACACCTTTGCATTGACTCAAATATTCCTTTGAGGTTGATCCACCTTCATGTGGGGACTTTCAGCTCACAGTTGCAACCCATACCACACTTGGGGTGATTGTTGTTAGACAAAGTCCTTTTGAAGTGGTTCGAGCGATCAGGAGCTAATTCAGTTCAAACTAAATGGAAGTGTATCGGGGTGGTCACCCCGCTTCTGCCTTGAGGGGGTTAAAGCAGCCCTGGAGAGGGCTGTGGCGGAGAAATACTAGGCTGATTGGGGGAAGCAGCCACAGGTGGGGCCACGCCCCAATCAGGCCATGGCTGGCCCTATAAGAGGGCTGAGGGCCAGAGACTGAAAAAAAAACACTCTCTCTAGCTCCCTAGAGAGAGAAGGACCTGGCTGCCTGGGAAGCTGAGGAGGGTACCTACGGTGGAGCAGTGCTGGGGAAGGGCAGAGGGAGCTGGGGGGCTCCATCCTAGCAAAGCTCCAGGCTGCAGGCCGAGTTAAGGGCCCACAAAAGGGTACTAGGACTGCAGAGGGGCAGCCCAGGAATAGGCAGAGGCAGCTGGTCCAACCCCCCTTGCTGATGATGAGTGGTTAAGAGACTGCGATCTGCCCCAGTGAGCGGAAGCTAAATGGAGACTGGCAGTAGCCACTGAGGCAAGGTGGGGATAAGGGTTTGGGAGTTCCCCTGGGAGGGAAGACCCAGAGTGAGGGGTTACTGCTGGGGGCAGAACCCTGATGTAAAGGGCACCGGGGTCTGGGAAGGAGACAGGGGCCAGCAGCAGGAGAGACACCGGCCTAATTCCCAGGCCGACCAGCAGGAGGCACCTCGCCAGTGAGTCGTCGCCCCGCCACAGGAAGGATAAACAAAAATAGATCTGTGACTAGGGTTTTTGATTTCAAAAGGGCTATCTTTAAAAAATTAAGGAAATTAGTTAGGGAAGTGGATTGGACTGAAGAACTTATGGATCTAAAGGCAGAGGAGGCCTGGAATTACTTCAAGTCAAAGTTGTAGAAAGTATCAGAAGCCTGCATCCCAAGAAAGGGAAAAAAATTCATAGGCTGAAGTTGTAGACCAAGCTGGATGAGCAAGCATCTCAGAGAGGTGATTAAGAAAAAGCAGAAAGCCTACAAGGAGTGGAAGATGGGAGGGATCAGCAAGGAAAGCTACCTGATTGAGGTCAGAACACGTAGGGATAAAGTGAGAAAGGCCAAAAGCCATGAAGAGTTGGACCTTGCAAAGGGAATTAAAACCAATAGTAAAAGGTTCTATAGCCATATAAATAAGAAGAAAACAAAGAAAGAAGTGGGACTGCTAAACACTGAGGATGGAGTGGAGGTTAAGGATAATCTAGGCATGGCCCAATATCTAAACAAATACTTTGCCTCAGTCTTTAATGAGGCTAATGAGGAGCTTAGGGATAATGGCAGGATGACAAATGGGAATGAGGATATGGAGGTAGATATTACCACATCCGAGGTAGAAGTCAAACTCGAACAGCTTAATGGGACTAAATCAGGGGGCCCAGATAATCTTCATCTAAGAATATTAAAGGAACTGGCACATGAAATTGCAAGCCCATTAGCAAGAATTTTTAATGAATCTGTAAACTCAGGGGTTGTACCATCTGACTGGAGAATTGCTAACATAGTTCCTATTTTTAAGAAAAGAAAAAAAAGTGATCCAGGTAACTACAGGCCTGTCAGTTTGACATCTGTACTATGCAAGGTCTTGGAAAAAAATTTGAAGGAGAAAGTAGTTAAGGACATTGAGGTCAATGGTAGTTGGGACAAAATACAACATGGTTTTACAAAAGGTAGATCATGCCAAACCAACCTGATCTCCTTCTTTGATAAGGTAACAGATTTTTTAAATAAAGGAAATGCAGTGGATCTAATTTACCTTGATTTCAGTAAGGCATTTGATACTGTTCCACATGGGGAATTATTAATTAAATTGGAAAAGATGGGGATCAATATGAAAATTTAAAGGTGGATAAGGAACTAGTTAAAGGGGAGACTACAACGGGTCATACTGAAAGGTGAACTGTCAGGCTGGAGGGAGGTTACTAGTGGAGTTCCTCAGGGATCGGTTTTGGGACCAATCTTATTTAATTTTTTTATTACTGACCTTGGCACAAAAAGTGGGAGTGTCCTTATAAAGTTTGCAGATGACACAAAGCTGGAAGGTATTGCCAATACAGAGAAGGACCGGGATATCATACAGGAAGATCTGGATGACCTTGTAGACTGAAGTAATAGTAATAGGATGAAATTTAATAGTGAAAAGTGCAAGGTCATGCATTTAGGGATTAATAACAAGAATTTTTGTTATAAGCTGGAGACTCACCAGTTAGAAGTAACAGAGGAGGAGAAGGACGTCGGAGTATTGCTTGATCACAGGAAGACTATGAGCCGCCAATGTGATATGGCCGTGAAAAAAGCGAATGTGGTGTTGGGATGCATTAGGCGAGGTATTTCCAGTAGAGATAAGGAGATGTTAGTACCGTTATACAAGGCACTGGTGAGACCTCATCTGGAATACTGTGTGCATTTCTGGTCTCCCATGTTTAAGAAGGATTAATGCAAACTGGAACAGGTACAGAGAAGGGCTACTAGGATGATCCGAGGAATAGAAAACCTGTCTTATGAAAGGAGACTCAAAGAGCTCAGCTTGTTTAGCCTAACCAAAAGAAGGCTAAGGGGAGATATGATTTCTCTCTATAAATATATCAGAGGGATAAATACCAGGGAGGGAGAGGAATTATTTAAGCTCAGTACCAATGTGGACACAAAAACAAATGGATATAAACTGGCCATCAGGAAGTTTAGACTTGAAATTAGACGAAGGTTTCTAACCATCAGAGGAGTGAAGTTCTGGAACAACCTTCCAAGGGGAGCAGTGGGGGCAAAAGACATATCTGGCTTCAAGACTAAGCTTGATAAGTTTATGGAGGGGATGGTTTGATGGAATAGCCTAATTTTGGCAATTAATTGATTTTTGACTATTAGCGGTAAATATGTCCAATGGCCTGTGATGGGATGTTAGATGGGGTGGGATCTGAGTTACTACAGAGAATTCTTTCCGGGTGTCTGGCTGGTGAGTCTTGCCCACATGCTCAGGGTTTAGCTGATCGCCACATTTGGGGTCGGGAAGGAATTTTCCTCCAGGGCAGATTGGCAGAGGCCCTGGGGGGTTTTCGCCTTCCTCTGTAGCATGGGTCACTTGCTGGAGGATTCTCTGCAGCTTGTATTCTTTAAACCATGATTTGAGGACTTCAATGGCTCAGACATAATAATATCTATCTCATAGAACTGGAAGGGACCCCAAAAGTTCATCAAGTCCAGCCCCCTGCCTTCACTAGCAGAACCAAGTACTGATTTTGCCCCAGATCCCTAAGTGGCCCCCTCAAGGATTGAACTCACAACCCTGGGTTTAGTAGACCAATGCTCAAACCACTGAGCTATCCCCGGGTGGGTGAAAGTCTATGGCCTGTGTTGTGCAGGAGGTCAGACTAGACGATCATAATGGTCCCTTCTGACCTTAAAGTCTATGACTAAATTAACCAGCCTCCTTTCTGATGTCTGTTGTCCCTGACAAAAGGTATTAACTGAGCAGACACCTCAGTTCTACTTTACCGCTAGGAGTTTGTCTACACTGAATCAGAGGTGTGAGTGCAGCATGTGTAGACATAGCTGAGCTAGCTTTAGTCATTCTAGCTTTGCTACCAATAGTGAAGCCACAGTCAGTCACTGGCCATGCCATACTATCACACGAAAAAAAATCTAATGCAAAGATAACATAAAAGCCTAAAAACATAAAATAATTCTAGGATGTTTAGAAGCCAAGGGTGTTTATGATACATGAGAACAAAAGTTTCTTTCTAATCATTCCAGCTAGGTTCCTACTACAGAGCTTACAAATAAAATAATGTAACACACGTCTGGGAATTTTTGTGACACATCTGTTGACAGCTCAAAGAAATGAACATAGACTTTGTAAATACAGTACAAAGCTGTGCTTCCCAGGATGTAATGTCTCAGCTACCTGTGGCAGTTCCAATCTTTCTGGTGGGTAAAGACAAGCACTGCTGACATCGATCAGTATCTTAGGATAAAGTATACCTTAGAAATCTAACAAACTAAAACTGAATTTATTTCATGCGTCAGAAATAATCACCTAGGGCAGGTCTATGCTATAAACTTAATTCAACCCATGTTAGATCGACTTACAGCCACCACAGTAATTAATGTAGTGATTCATGTCCAGGCTACCCTACTCACCAGGAGCGCTTCCACCAACTTAAGAGGGGCAGTGTGGGGGGCTGAGAGCCAGAGCTTTCAGCTCCACACGCAGCTCCCTGCCAGTAGCCCAGCTCCCTGTTCCCCACCGGGAGCCCAGCTGCTCCCTGCCCCTTGGCTCCCCACTCCCCGGCGGGAACGGGGCAGCCCACCGGACTCCAGGCACAGAGCTCCCCACGGGGCAGCCATGCTCCCAGTGGGAAGGGGGGAGCTGAGAGCCCAGGGGGGAGTCAGGCTTCCAGTGGGGAGATCTGCACCCAGTGTCTGGTCGGCTGCCCTGTTCCTGGCAGGAAGCTGGGAGCCGAGAGCCTGGGTGGCAACCCAAATCAGAGAGGGGAGCTGGGAGCCTGGGCAGCAGCCCAGCTGGGAGCAATGACCCCAGGGCCGTGAAATTGACAAGAATGACAGCCAATAGATGTACGTAACGCAGTGTCTACAAGGACACTGTGTCACCCTAACTACACTGACCTAACTACACCCTACACCGCGTCACCTTAACTACACATACGCCTCTTGTGGAAGTGGAGTTATTATGTTGGTGTAGTAGGGCACTTAGGCTACGTCTTCACTATGGGGGGGGTCGATTTAAGATACGCAAATTCAGCTACACGAATAGCGTAGCTGAGTTCGACGTATCCGAGCCGACTTACCCCGCTGTGAGGACGGCGGCAAATTGACCTCCGCGGCTCCCCCGTCGACGGCGCTTACTCCTACCTGCGCTGGTGGAGTACAAGCGTTGATTCGGGGATCAATTGTCGCGTCCCAACGAGACGCGTTAATTCGATCCTCGAGAGATCGATTTCTACCCACCGATTCAGGCGGGTAGTGAAGACGTAGCCTTACACTCTTGGGAGCAAGGCTGTAGTGTGTACACTGACATAATTAGGTCCAATAATTAGGACATAAGCTGCCTTACGTCAACCTAACACCGTAGCGTAGACTAGGGCCTAAAGCTGTAGATTTATGACCTAATCTTATAGCCCTTATTCAAGTGAATAATCCTAATTTATGTAATCAGTAAGTGTTTGCATAATAAGGCCCAGAGTTTAGTAAGAAGGCTGATGTCATGGTTAAATGTCAACTGAGAAGGGGGAAAAAATGGGCTTATCCCCTTTTCTTGCTTCTTTATGATGGCTAAGGAGGGTCTGAAAGTTGTTCTCTTTTAAAGGGTTTTATTGGTAATATTAGAAATGAAGGTCCTGTCTAGGCTGGAAGACTCTATGATAACTGGAGAACTAGTGAAGTGGTGATCTCACAAGAGCTGAAAGTTAAGATATTAAAGAAGAAGATAATTTTAGTGAAGCTGGTCAGTAATTTTTTTTCCCCTGAGGAAAATTCCACTGAAAATGAAAACATTTTTTACTTTGGTTGCAATTTTCCATGGGAATTTTTATGCTTTCATTGAAAAGCCAAAAACTGAAATGTTGTTGGTCCTCAGCAATCAAAAATTTCAGTTTTACGTTGGAATTTGAAGGAATATAATGAGGTAACTAACATTTAGAATTGAAGAAACTTTTGTTGAAGATTCAACATCCTTATTTGTAGATTCTCTTTAAGTCACAGGACCCTGAATCAGGAAATCCTACTTCCATTTCTGTCCCTGCCACACAGACTTCCTGTGTAACCTTGGGTGGGTCAATTGGGACCAAATTTTCAAAAAACACATCACTAGCAATTATTTGCACCTCTAGTTTTGCATGGGTCCTGATCCATGACTGAGGGTCCTAGCTGCTACTGCATTACAAATACTACTAATTAATTAATATGGCTAAACGTAAATGTATACATCTGGGAACAAAGAATGTGGGCCATACCTACAGAATGATGTACTTTATCCTGGGAAGCAGTGACTCTGAAAAAGAGTTGAGGTCATGACTAATAATCAGCTGAACATGAGCTCTAGGTGCTATGCTGTAGCAAAAAGGGCAAATATGACACTGAGATGCATAAAAAAGGAGAATCTCAAGTAGGAGGAGAGAAGCTATTTTAACTCTGTATTTGGCACTTATGTAATCACTTCTGGGATACCATGTCCAGTTCTGGTGTCAACAATTCATGAAAGATGTTGATAGATTGGATAGGATTCAGAAAAGAATCATGAGAATGAACTAGAAAGCATGCCTTATAGTGATAGACTCAAGGAACTCAATCTATTTATCTTCACAAAGAGAAGGTTGATTACAGTCTATAAGTACCTACAGGGGGGAACAAATATTTAATAATGGGTTCTTCAGTCTAGCAGAGAAAAGTATAACATGATCCATGGAAGTTGAAG
>NW_020664393.1:61241218-61286378 GCF_002925995.2 Terrapene triunguis | reverse complement strand
AAAGGTGAGGATTCTATCCTCTCTGCATCCATGGAGATCTCCTGGGCATGGTCTTTTAATGGGGCTTTGTTCAGGAATCTCTGTCTCCATCCATCCAAGAATTTATATTGCGCCCATCACAGGATCTCTGGGCTCTGAGTCCAGGAGTTGGCCCAATGTCTGGGAGGAAAGTTTTAGAACACATCCAATGAATTACAGAAACTATGGTGACATTAAATGTGTCTTCACTAATGTGCCAATGTGAGAGCATAAAATACAGAGGGCAAGATTCCACCTGACCCTTAGGCAAGTGCCATGTGGAGATGGAGGGAGTAAGAAGCCTCTCCCTTTGTGCACCCTGAATAAGGACCAGGCACAACTGCTGGTCTTGCTCGCTAACACCTGTCTTAAAGAGGTCTGGGAGGGGACAAGAGTAGGCAAGAGCTTTGGCTTCAAATCCTCACACTTGCTGCCTTGCAGAGGTGACCAGTTGCACAGTGGGGAGTATGCAGCAACCCTTAAGACAGAACCTGGGAAGCTCTGGAAGGCAATATGCACTCATAGTCCTCCTTTGGTGGTGAACCTCCCCCACACTCCCAATGTAGGGCTATGTCAAAATGAGAGGTCTTGTGGTTAAGGCACTAAACTGGAAATCTGGTTCAGTTTCAAGTACTTTATGACTCTGAGCAAACCTCTTTGGCCCAGAACTTCAAAGGTATTTAGGCATCTACCTCCTATTGATTTTAAGGGGGGGGAGGAGATGCCTAACTACCTCGTGAGGATCTGGGCCTTAATCTCTATGTGCCTTGGTTCCTGTCTGTAAGAAAGAAGGTCCTCTCATGGATCAGTAACTGGTTAAAAGACAGGAAACAGAGGGTAGGAATAAATGGTTGGTTTTCAGAATGGAGAGAGGTAAATAGTGGAGTCCCCCAGGGGTCTGTACTGGGACCAGTCCTATTCAACATATTCATAAATGATCTGGAAAAGGGGGTAGACAGAGAGGTCGCAAAATTTGCAGACAAAACAAAATTACTCAAGATAGTTAAGTCCAAAGCAGACTATGGAAAGTTACAAAGGGATCTCACAAAACTGGGTGACTGTGCAACAAAATGGCAGATGAAATTAAATGTTGATAAATGCAACATAATGCACACTGGAAAACATAATCCCAACTATACATATAAAATGATGGGGTCTAAATTAGCTGTTACCATTCAAGAAAGAGATCTTGGCGTCATTGTGGATAGTTCTCCAAAAACATCCGCTCAATGTGCAACAGCAGTCAAAAAAGCAAACAGAAGGTTAGGAACCATTAGGAAAGGGATGGATAATAAAACAAAAAATATCATAATATCACTGTATAAATCCATGGTACTCCCATACCTGGAATATTGAATTCAGTTCTGGTCACCCCATCTCAAAAACATATATTAGAATTGGAAAAGGAACAAAGAAGGGCAATAAAAATGATTAAGTGTATAGAACAGCTTCCATATGAGGAGCGATTTAAAAGATTGGGATTTTTCAGCTTGGAAAAGAGACGACAAAGGGGGGATATGATAGATGTCTATAAAATCTATAAAATCAGTTATTTACTACTTCCCATAACACAAGAACAAAGGGTGTCACCCAATGAAATTAATAGGCAGCAGTTTAAAACAAACAAAAGGAAGTACTTCTTCACATGACATGCAGTCAACTTGTGGAACTTGTTGCCAGGGATGTCGTGAAGGCCAAAACTATAACAGGGTTCAAAAAAGAACTCGATACGTTTATGGAGGATAGATCAATCAATGGCTATTAGCCAAGATGGTCAGGGATGCAACCCCATGCTTTGGGTGTCCCTAGCCTCTGACTGCCAGAATCTAGGATTGCCTGTTTTATCTGGGATTGCCTGTTCTGTTCATTTTCCCTAAAGCACCTGGCATTGGCCACTGTCGGAAGACAGAATACTGCGCTAGATGGACCTTTGGTCTGACCAGTATGGCCGTTCTTATGTTCTTAAACTGGGGATAATAATACCTCCATTGTCTATTTAAAATATAAGCTCTTCAGGAGAGAAACTTACTCTTAATATGCATTTGTATGGCTCTGTCAGTTGGAGCCTCTAGGTGCTACCAAAATACTGAGTAGCACAAACAAGTACAAAGTTCACCCATATACAATATGTTGTTGATATCTTAGTAAAATCTACAATTAAAATCATTCTTCCATTTTCTAATGATTCTATTCAGCAGTTCAGCTTATAGTTTGTTTAATGGTATTCCTCTGCTAGCTTCCTATATTTGTACAGTGCAAAATGCAATACAAACTTTTAAAATAATGTGGGGGGAGTGGATTGAAGGGGAAGACACCCACAGAATTTTTTTAAATGCTGATTTGTTTGTTTGAAGGAAAGGACAATGACTGAGCAACTGTACTGCCCTGTCTACAAATAACATTGTGAAAACACTAGTGTCCTTTGTAAACAAGTTAAATGAAATATATTTAAAATATAAGGGCCTGAGACCAAAGAGAGTCTGCTACAGCTTTGTACATACTGAAATCTGAAACACTAGAGCATTAACAGCTGATCCAATTACATAATATTAGCTGCTCTGGAATGGAGTCTTGAACAGCAAGGTCAGGGCATGGAGCTTCTTGCAGATGTTGGACTTGGTTGACACCTGCAAATCATTTGGCAGTCACTGTTTGTTTAAGTCTCCTATCATGCTACCAGTTTTTCTCTGTTTGTTTTCACTCTGAAGCTTAGCTCCCTTGAGACTGAAAGAGCTGGAGGAAAATTAGTGTGATCCTTTTGCTATGTGCAAGTCATATGAGCATAATCACAGTACATTTTATTTTCATTTTATTTTCCGGCCTCAGTAGACAAGTCAATAAACAGCTCCCAAATTATTAATGATGGGTTTACTCTCAAGTACCATTCTCATTTCTCCAACAAAGGAGCTTTCATAGTCAATCACCCTTCCAAGTTTAAATTATAGCACGGGGTGTAAAACACTGGTAAGCACTTGAGAAACATGTTCATTATTTCACTAAATTCATGTCAACTTGTCCACACATTCAACTTCATGCAGGTGTAATTTCAGCTCTCTGTTTCCACAGAGATTCTCCCCATAGACACTATAGTTACCAGTAGAAACAAAGAAGAGGTCCCTTTGGAGGAATGGCATTGTGGGAGTGTTCCTTTTTTCATGATTTTCAGCAGCTCTTCCACTGAAATCCATCATCTGTTGTTAATAATAATAAAACACTCCAAGTAGTGTTTGGAGGTTCATTCATTTGTCTGTAAAATGATTTAAAATCCATAGACAGAAGGTGCTAAAGGCCTGCAAAGAAAGAGGACAGATTTAAAAGTGAGTAGTGATTTTTGGTGCCTCAATTTTGGGCTGCCCAAAGAGACACCCATGAAAGGGCTTGATTTACAGAGGATGGGTGTACTGACTTGGCCCCCCAAAACTGAGGAACCCAAACTCACCAATTGCTTTTCAAATCTAAGCCAATAATCATCATCATCAATCAATCAATCATCATCCTTTGCCTGCCTATAGCAACTTCTGTCTGTGGATTTCAAAGCATTTACAAACTCGAATGAAGGAAACTCCCAAACACTCCTGTGAGGTAATAAATAATTATTGTCTCCACTGAACTGATGGGGGAAACTGATTCTGAGAGAAGTGCATATGACTTGCTAGAGCCAGAAGAACAAAGATAAATCTCTTGACTCCCAGCCCCATGCTTGAACTATTGGTACTTATATACCACAGTGACAGGGGCCTAAGAAATACCTTCGCTCAATTAGATCTAGGTAGGGCAGAAACACTAGGGATTGAAATAGACTGAATTTTGATATCTAAAAAATGGTTGAGATCTTTCTTTTCTTTATTCAAAAATCCAAATACATGTCATGGGGGAATATATATGAGCATTCGCTGCAGTTTATAAGTTAAAATCTAAGTTCATATATACTAGGCACTGTAGTATCTTAGGCCCAAATCCACAAAGGCATTAAACTCCTTTCAGCGGCAGTTCGGAGCTTAAATACCTTTGTGGATCTGGGACTTAATGTCTAAAATGAGAGGTTTCCCAACCAATCAGCAGGATCCTTGTTTGAAGACAAAATAATCATGACCTTGCAGTACTTGCTGCCATCACACTGCTTCCCTCTTACTATGCCAGCTGGATTACTCCACGGTGTCATCATATACACAAGGGAAGTGAAGCAAGCTTGGCAATCAGTGTAGCTAACTGGGAGAGGATTTGAGCATAGAAGCTAAATCGGGTACACTGCAGTTTGCTGTTAACAGAGTGATACAAAACAAACATTGTTAATCCATTGTACTACACTAGCCATTGAAGGTATGGATGCTAGTTTTGGAAACAGACTGAATTCAGAAGGTTAATTAGGTATTTTCCTAGCCCTAACAGAAAATGAATGTAATAGAGAAACATCTATGGGTTTTCTTTGCAGCCTAAAATATACAATGAGAGCACCTTAATCCTTACAATCTTTCAAGACAGCTATGTTCTATAGAGATAAAGCAGCTGGCAAGATCCTGGGTTAGATTATTAGGGGCTGTGGGAAGAGAATCATCAAACTGAGCACAAGCCTGAGAAAGAACAGAGCAAAATGTAAGATACACCTTATCCATATATCATATCAATACAGGCTTTCTCCAGGAAAATGCCTGTAAATAACCAAATATATAATTAAAAAACAATAACGGAATGTGGAACTAACTCAGGTTAATGAAGAGAGCATATTTTCTCTGTTCTGGACATTTTGAGATACATCTTCAGCAGGTACAAATCATCTTAGCTCCATTGGATCTGGCTCAAAATTTTGCTACTTCCTAACTCACAGAGAAGTTAAGTGACTTGCTCACAGCCACACAGGGAGTCAGTGACAGAGCTTTAACTCTCAGACTTGTCCTTTTCCCAGTCAAAGTGCTCTGTGTTAAGGTTTGCAAATTTGGAAATGAGAGTTCTCATGACTGCCAGCAAACTTTCTAATTTTAGATTCTCTGCTAATCACCCATCTTAAAATAGAGTGGCAGCTAATAATAGCAGTGTGTGTCTTTCTCCTCTATAACAATTCTGAAAGGTAATTATAGAATTGCAACCCTTCCCCCCCCACACACAATGTACAGAGTGCCTTCAGAAATTCCCTGATGGAGAGTTATGCCACCAAAAAACCTCTAGTGCTAAATTAATTTTCCGCCCCATTGAATAGCAACTGAAAACACAGAGAACTACAAGTTAAGATAAGTAATTGCTATTAACATTTCATACTTAAGTACCTCACAATTAATGTTCATATCTATTGCTTTGGAAACAGAAAACTCATTAGAAAATTGTTTTAATTTGACCTTGTAATGAAGAATTGGAAATTTGACATCCACCTATTAGACATACAAATGGACATGCACATACACAAACACTGCAAAGAATTTTACATATACAGTCCATACAAACCATTGTGTTTCTCTTCTGTGAGAGGAAGAGGATGGTTTTGAAAGAATAGTTTTAATTTCCACTTAAAAATACTACACAAACCCACAATAACATCCCCAAACTGTGCAGTTTACAAGGGTCAATATGGAATAAAATGGGGTCATTTTATTTTAAAAGCAACATATTTACAATGTAGATTTTAGGTATGGTGGAACAGCCAATGAATCCCCAATCTCCAAAGGTTCATGTCAGTTAGATAGATAGATAGATAGATAGATGTTGAAGCTGGTCACAACAGCATTGTGAGGTTGCATTACTTTTTTCAGATTGACAGGAGTTTTTGTAGGAATCTCATAAACATGCTGAAAAAAAGCATATTTGAACATTATTTGATTTTTTATGGTGGTTTAAGGAAAAATAGGTTGATACAGAGAGAATAACAAGCATTCCAAAATCACTTCTTTTGAATGTTTTTCACTGGTATGTCCAAACTATTTTCAGATCCCTTTTGCAGGAAATAGAAAGCATTCTGGACTCTGGGCTTTCCTCCACAGATTGTTCCTTGAGCCGAGTCTGACAATGTCATTTATAAATAGATAATGTTTTTCTGTAAAGTAGATTTGTCATTTTTCAGAAGTTATATATATATCTGTATATGTATTTGTGTGTGTGTGTGTGTGAGAGAGAGAGAGAGAGAGAGAATGTGAAAAAATAGAGTGTCATCCTGTAATTAACGACTGTATCAAAATGCATTCACTTAAGGGAGCCGAATTAAGGTTGCACAAACAACCTTAATTCGGCCTACTTGTGCCTAAGCATTACAATGGACAGCATATATGTCACACATAATGGACAGGCATAGATTCCTAGATTCCAAGGTCAGAAGGCACCTTTGTGATCATCTAGTCTGACCTCTCGTACATCAGAGGCCACAGAACTTCCCCAAAATAATTTCTAGAGCAGATCTCTCAGAAAAACATCCAAACTTGATTTTAAAATGGACAGTGAGGGAAACTCTACCATGACTCTTGGTAAATTGTTACAAGGATCAATGACTCTCACTGTTCAAAATTTACACTTTATTTCCAATCTGAATTTGTCTAGCTTCAATTTCCAGCCACTGGATTGTGTTATACCTTTCTCTGCTAGAGAGAAGAGCCCATTACCCCATGTAGGTACTTACAGACTGTAATTAGCCTTCTCTTTTTTAAGGTAAATAGTTTGAGCTGCTTGAGTCTATCACTGTAAGACATATTTTCAAATTCATTCTTGTAGCTCTTCTCTGAATGCTCTCCAATTTATCAACATCTGTCTTGAACTGTGGTCACCAGAACTGGAGGCAGTATTCCAGCAACGGTCATACCATTGCCAAATACAGGGGTAAAAAACCTCTCTACTCCTACTTGAGATTCCCCTTTTGACCACAGCATCACACTTGGAGCTCATGTTCAGCTGATTATTCACCACAACCTCCGAATCACTTTCAGAGTCACTGCTTCCCAGGATAGAGTCCCTCATCCAACAATTGCCTACAATACGGCCTACAATTTTTGTTCCCAGATGTACACAATTACATTGAGCCACATTAAAATACATATTGTTTGCTGGAGGCTAGCTTACCAAGCGATCTAGGGTGTGTTAGTACTATTGATTTAAAGTATCAATTTAATTTAATTTTATTTTAATTAAGCTTAATTAATTAATAATATTATTATTAATAATAATAATAATAATTAATCATTAATATTAATTAGTATGCGTTTAGGCTCGCCAATCTGTTTGAACAGAAGATAAAAGTTCTTGTCCCGAATCAGACTCCACAGAATTTACAAAGGGACCCTCGGGGGTATGACAGGAAGCTCACACCGAGACAGATACAGTCATAAAGACTTTTTATTAAAATCAATGAAATAGTAAGTAAATGGTAAAAATAATCAGAGTTACAGAGTTACAATTGTATGACTGTTATTCAAGAGATATGGTAATACAATATTATGTGCTGCAAAACTTTGGTTAATACTCACACCCTGTTTTGATAACATGGTGTTGAAAGACACAGGACCTCGCTTCTTGCGGTTCCGGTTTCTCACCTTCTTGCAGAGGTGTTCAGAGGAAACTAATGCAAAGAGTTGACAAAGCTGCCTTATAGTTTACTTATCTAACGTAACTTAAAATTAAAACCTAATAAACAAAACTGAGAATAAAAGTTTAGGGAAACCAAGCTTAGCCTAGTTCCCTTGGAACTTAAAGTTTGAAAAGAAAATAAGTGCGGCCTATTAATAGTTAATAGCTGTCGTAGATGGATAGCATCGATAGTTAGTTGAAGATGAAGATAAGATAGCGAGGTGGATCACCTCTTTAATAGGGCACAAGTGCCGGAAATCTTTCCTCTTATGCCCAAATTTTATTTCTCCCCCACAGAAATGTTAGGGTACACTTACCCCATAGGCTACTATGTATGTGCGTATGGATGACATGTATGTACGCAATTGTGGTGTACTTATTAAGTCTGTGGGTACAACTTTGAAAAAAACCCTATGCCATTCTTCATTGTCTATTGATCTAGGTAAAGGTCTTAGACATAGGCGTGGGTACTTTATCTATTTGGGTAACAAGATAAAGGTCAACTTTACTTTCTGGGTAAAAGGTCCCAATATAAATATGCTAACATTGCCTTAGCTTAGCATACAGGTTTTTGGCCTGTAGGTTTCTTGCATCACAGCCAAACATATTTTTAATATAAATCTATAAGCCTATTACAATACATCAAATACTTAAACTGATAAGAAAAATGTATCTATGCAATCCTTAGGGCTACACAGATCATTCTGTATCAATGACCTGTCCTCTTCATTATTTACCATACCCCCAATTTTTGTGCCATTTGTAAACTTCATCAGTGAGGATTTTATGTTTTCTTCCAGGTAATTGACAAAAATGTTTAAAGAGAATAGGCTCAAGCACCGATCCCTATAGAACCCCACTAGAGACACACACACATGCAATGATGATTCCCTGTTTACATTTACATTTTGAGACCTAACAGTTAGCCAGGTTTTAATCCATTTAACATGTGACATATTAATTTTATATTGCTAAAGATTTTTTTTATCAAAATATTGTGCCAGACCCAGTCAAACACCTTATAGAAGTTATCAGCCAAACTTGAAAACAAAAAAAAAATCATTAGTTTGATATCTGTTTTCCTATTAATGCCAATCAACCTGTGTTGATTGGCATTAATTATATTACACTCTTTTAATTCTTTATTAATCGAGTCCCGTATCAGCTGCTCCATTATCTTGCCCAGATCGACAGCAGGAAGACAAGCCTATAATTACTCAGGTCATCCCATTTACCCGTTTAAATATTGGCACAACATTAGCTTTCTCCCGGTATTTTGGAACTTTCCCAGTGTTCCAAGACTTACGGAAAATCAATGTTAATGTTCCAGTGAGCATCTCAGTCAGTTCTTTTAAAACTCTTGGGTGCAAGTTCTCTGGACCTGCTGATTTTAAAATGTCTAACTTTAGTAGCTGCTGTTTAACTTACTCCTGAGGTATTAGTGGAAGGGAAAGAGTGTTATCATTATCATATGATATGACTACATCATCTGTTTTTTCCCAAATACAGAACAGAAATATTTATTGAACACTTTTGCCTTTTCTGCATCACTATATATAACTGTATCATTTCCATCTAGTAATGGACCAATAACATTTTTAGGATTCTTTATATTCCTAATATACTTTTAAATTTCTTTCCTTTCTTCCTCATCTCTGCTGGCCATAGCTTTTCCTTGTGTTCCTGCTCCTTATCAATTTTCTCCAATACCTAGGTTCTGATTTATATTCATTATTATAAACTTCTCCTTTCTTCCACTTGTATATATATAATTTTATATATCTGACTTCACTTTCCCTCTAAAACAGACAGGTTTTTTAAGTGGTACAGCCTTCTTCCTTAACTTTCGAATTGTGGATTTTTGGGTACCTAGTAAAGTGTTCTTAAACAATACTCAAGTATCAATCACATTTTTCTGATTAAATTCTTCCTCCCAGCTGAATTGGCTCATAATTTTCTTCAGCTTTGTGAAACAAGCCCTTTTAAAGCACCAAGTATATACATTACTGGTTTGGACTTTATTCTGTTTGCTCATTATAAATGTGATCAAGTCATGATCATTTGAACCTGTCACCATTAATTTTCAGTTCTGTGATCAGTTCCTCTTTATCTGTCAAGACAATGTTTAATATAGAATCCCTCTGTGTTGGATGCAACACTTTTTGAGATAGGAAATTGTCATCTATATAATTCAGAAATTATATAGTGTTTCAGTATGATGTTTCAGTATCGGCAGCATGAGACCTCAAGCATATCTCACTCAAATTGAAGTCCCCCATGATCATTCATTTTTTCTCCCATATGTTATATATCCTGTTCCCTTGTGCAAATTTGTGATCTATAGCAGATACCAACTAGTATCCCATCTTGTACTTTATCTGCTATGAGATTGACCTATAAGTGTTTAAGATCATTTTCTGTTCCAAGTTATCAGTAACTATTTTTGACATAGAGTTCCACGTCCCTTCCCCTTTAGCCCATTCAGTCATTCCTAGATAGATTATAACCATTGATTTTAACATTCCAGTCATTGGGTCACCCCACCAGATTTCACGAATACTAACAAGATTGAATGTATGCTAATAATGAGCAATTCCAATGCCTCTTCTTCGTTACCTGGCTCCTGGTATTGGTATATAGGCAATTAAGAAATTTCTTCTCTTTGTATCCTTTGGTTCCTTGATTTTATTCTCAACATCTTAATTTTGTGCTAATATATTTCCTCTTTTTACCCTCCCCTTTTATTATTAGTTGAATACCCTCCTGACTACTCTAGGTAATCTTAATTCTGGCATTTCCAAACTTCTGAGTGCTTGTCTTTGCAATTTTAATTTAGAGCGGGGGGGAGGGAGGCATAATTCTCTAGGTTTTTAAAAAAGCAAACTGAACAAACAGAAATTCTATCTTGTTGCACCACGTTGACACCCACATGGTTCAGGGTGGGAACCTTTAGCTCTACCACACACAGACCACTGACACTTGCGTTGTCAGAGTAACTGGTGGCAGTAGTAGATTGTCATCTTCTGTGTGGACCAGCCCTACAGGGAGATGAGACACACACGTGGTCAGTGGGTTTCACAGACGTTTGCTGACAGCAGAGGAATGGTGATACTCAGGAATCTTGGGCTCCATCACAGGCTCTGAAGGGGAGTGTGACCTAGTGTGCACAGGGCCTTCTGCTCATTTGCCCTCAGCATGACCCCTTCTTACTCCAACCTATCCCAGTCCCAATCCTGTCTCTTCTTCACCCATGGCCACTTGCCCTAGTCCAATTTTCCTTGCCTACCCACTATCAGTCTCCTCTGTTCAGGATTCTCAACCCAGTCCCAGTCTCCTTGCCCAGCCAGTACTAGTCTCTCTTTCCAGACTTGCTGTCTGAGTCCCAATCTCCCTCACCACACCCATTCCCAGTCTCCTAGTCCATCTAGTCCCAGATCCCCCCTCCCACCCAACTCCTTGTCCCTAGTCTCTTTGCCCATCCAATTTTAGTTCTCCCCCTGAACCCCATCTCTCCTCCCCCAATCCCATGTTTCCCCACTCTGGTCCTCCTCCCCACCCCTGCACTCCTAGTCTCCTTGTACAGTCAGTCCCTGTCTCGCCTCCTCCCTCCAGCTCCTCATCCAATCTCAGTGTTCTACCTCCAGCCAACTAGCCCCCAGTTCCCTTCCCCATTTCCCTCACCAGCTCCCAGTCCCAGTCTTCTTGGCCAGCCAGTCCCAATCCCGGTTTTCCTCTACCCTCCCTCCCTGCAGTCACAGTCTTAGCAGACCACATGTCTCAATCTACTTCTTTCCCTCCCCCTGGTCTAGCTTTTGTCTCCTGCTCATTCACATCAGATGGCTTCCTCTTCCACACTGCTTGAATGCCAGCAGGAGCATCGCTGAGAGCACAGAAGTGACAGGGTCCCTGCTCTCACTGCCAGTGCCCGGAGCCACCCAGCCTGGACCAGCTGGAGCAGTCATTACAGGGAAAGTCCAGCTTCACCCATCCCCCACTCCAGTCCCTGCTACAAAGCATGGGGGTACTAGAGCTATTTAAAGAAAAGGTTGTCAGACTGTTTTAACCAAGGCACAGCAATGTATTTTTCCCTAGCCTTGTCCTCGAAAATAGTTGAACCATTTTGGTTGCAAGTTTTAAAAAAACTTCAGCCTAAGGCAGACAACCAGCATGAAAAATTTCAAACCAAAGAGTCTGGAAAAGTTATAAGCAACTGAAACCAAGGTCTTATAATGAAAACTGTCAGGTAATCTTAATAATAGGTGATGCTACAACTAGCCATGCCTCTAATATCTCTCAGATCATCTGAGTTGCATCAGCCCAGTAGCAATGATGGTCTCTGTCTCCCATCAGCATTACCTCAAGAGCTCAGGTGCTCCTCCCCCTGCAGCCTCCAGTACCTCCCATTCCCTACCTCCAACCTCCCAGCTACACTCCCTTCAGTTGAATTTCTCAGGTCATCTAGGTTTGTATTGATCACTATGGCATTTCTACTGTGGTAGCTGGGCATATTCACTGGGAATTTGAGGAATGGATGCATTGGTGTTTTGGGTGCACTGGTGGATGATCCATGCTTGGAGCAGTGTGTCTCCAAGCTGAGAAATTCCAAACAATAAGGAAAAAGAAAGGGGAAAGGAGTGGCCTTTAGTATTTTATGCTAACCTGCAAACTAACCATTTCCACAGTAGCATTATAGGAGTTCCCTGTGCAGCAAAGTGATAATGCAGACAGGATGTATTTTTCCTGTTCAGTCACTGATCGTGGTAAAAAATAATATCTTCAATGTCATAAAAACAGCACAGTACAAAGGAATTGCTCGTGATATAAATAAATATATATTTCTTCTTTATTCCGAGAGTTACTTTAGCTTGTTGGGTCAGCTGCTCATGTCAAGCCCTGTTAGGTTTCTGGTCTCTTTGTCTTTTCAGGAATGCTAGGAATTTTGTGCCACCTTTAGAGCAGTCTTTACAGCTTTCCTTTCTTTTCCCAAAGACATTAATCAGCAAACTTCCTTTAAACTACTCTTGTTCATGGCACTGCATGGTACCTGCTAGAGCTGGCATATGAGAAAAGGCATTAATCCCTTCTCTAATTTATCAAAGGTCGCTGAGAAAAATTTTCTGCCAAAATCTCCAAGTGCTTAAGAAAACAAAACAAAACAAAAAGGATCCAGAAGTTACAAACCTTACTCACTCATATTTACCTGCTCTGAAGTCTCAATGCAGTGGAGAGGGGGGAAAGCATTATCAAATGTCAGATCTTTGCAAAGTTTCTCATTCAAAGTTCTTCATGGGATCTTAACAAGGAGGAAAATTACTTTAACAAAACTGTTGCACAGTATTGGAGATTTAAATGGCAACAATTTAATTTTTTTTACGAAAGAAATTAAAAACACAGAATTCAGAAATACCACTGTGAAAGTCTTAAGGCAGACCTGAAACGTTACATAGAAGTTTTCTGCACTGAATATTTTCCAAAGCATACAAGTGCCAAGTACCACCTCTTATCAGTTAAATAAAGTTCAGGTCTATGCTGCTCCATATGGACTTAATCCTGGCCTCTCTGCAAAAACAGAATAAACAGGTTTTGCATAGGGAATCTCCATAGAAGCAAGGTCGGGATGGAATCCTCTCCTCCCACAATGCAACGTATCAAGGCAATCACTGCTTCCTTAGTCCCCCATATCAATGTAAACCGATTGGGTGAAATTCTATGCTGAGCCAGAACTCACAGCCAATTGGGAGGGTGGCTATCATGGCTCTAAGCCATCTTTATGCCCTCCCAATCCATGGGACAAGTATAGGAGGCCTATCTAAGTTATGTCAGCCTCCCCAGCTTGTCCTATGGGCCAGAGTGCTGCCCAGAGCTTCCCACACTTCTCCTGTCCCCAGTTCTATCCATGACATGTTCCCTACAACCGGGATTTGCAAGGGGGCCTGCAGAAGGCAGCCTTAAAGCTGTGTTCCACAGTGCCTCTACTGGGGGAATCCTTCCCCATCCAGAAATGGGACTTTTATTGCTCCTTTAAACTGCCACACCCTTTTACCTGGCATAAAGGTACAGAACGCACACAGAACAAGATAAGCGGGGGGTGAGCATCTCACCCATTGTCCATGCTGCAGACCATTATACCACTTCCTAATGCTGCCACACACAGATCCAGATGAAGCATTGTTTCATGTAGCAAAGAGACTATGGTCTCTTGCACAGCCTTTTCTTGCCACCTATACAAATGAGCCACTATAATTTTTTTATGATTAAAGCCTTCTGCAACCCAAGGAAAGAGGTAGGATTTAACTCCAAGAATTTAGCCATAGACAAAAGACGTATTTTACAATATGACTAGATTTCCTTTCCTCCTATATACATATAACAACCCAAACTGGCCAGATGAAAAATTGATGAGATTACCAGTGTAATAATACACTGTACATTGTCTACATTTCCCTCATCTTGTCTCCCAGTGGTTGTTTTGACTACAAGGTACAGCCATTTGTTATAAATCACTCCTGGATATTTCAGTTCCTGCTGTCTTTCTGACTATACTTCACCTATATATTTTCTTTTCCCAGACAATAGTCCACTTTATACAGATTGCTTTACATTTCAAAATGCTTGCAACTTTTTCATAGTGTGCTTTGCAGTGTGCTCATGCTGTGCTTTGCAATTGAACCATTACCAAAGAACTCTGATGCAAAATGCCACCTCTGTTACCAAACATCTGCCTAACATACTGTAAAGCATCTTGGTCTAAAAAAAAACATTAATTATTACTTATATTCTGTAGCACCACCAGGGTGCCTGGCAGACAAATGCATAGATAAAGAGACAGCTATTTAGGGCAGGAACTACCATTTGCTGTGTGTTTGTGCAGAGCCTAAAGCTATGGGGCTCTAACCTATGAGGCTTCTAGTTGCTACCACAGTATCCCGACTGCCTCCTGCACCCTGAACACACTGCCTATGGCAGGAGAGGGGAATGGGGGGTGGCATAGAGAGTCAGCTGTGCTTCCTCTTACCCAACCTAGGATTCCCCACTGCTCACGGAACCCCCTGAGTTCATTTAAAAGTAGTGCAATTTTAAGTCCCCTTTATGCTGTGGTGGTGTAAAGGGACTTAGTGTGGCTGAGCATCTGGTCCAATGTAGCTACTCCATTGTAAAACTAGTGTGAAATAAAAGAGAAGAAGATTCATATTATGCAAACCCTGCAGCCTTTACTCATCTGAGGAATTCCACTGTGGTTATGGAGTAAAGGCTGCAGGATTGGGCCCTAAATGTGGTTCTACCTTGCCAGCAATAAGAATATTAATGTAATCTGTGTTTCAAGTATTCTAGTGGAACATACTGTTAACTTATTCACAGTCAGTTATTAAAGACCCCATCAGCGGTACACAATTCTTCAGATAAACCCATGAATTGTAATAAAGCTCTGTTTGGGCAATTTGAGTGTTAGGGAAGAATGCAGGAAGGGTGGAACAGCAGCTTTCTGATGGAGTAATTTTAGATTTTATTGTAATGCCTGCCAGTGAATATTCCACATGCAGAGATTACTAAAGCAAGCTGTGAAAGGCTACAGCCTGCCCTGTCACCCTAAAAGGATGTTGGGTTTGGATGTGTTCCAGGGCAGCAGGATGTGAGGCCTGGATTAGAACACAGGAATATTCCTAACATTCATTGCTTTTTAATGATGTCATGCTTACTAGCTGTTGCAAGTCCTTCTGCTTTCCCGCACAGAAGCTCTTCTAATACTATCAAAACTTCCTGATGAGAAAAGATTTCAAAACAAGACTGCAAGTATCTTATCTTAGCAATGATAAAAGCAGAGAACCACTCATATACAGCATTTATGGAAAGTATAACTCAGCACGGATGACTTAAGTTTGATTTCAGGATTGCCAAAAATTCCAAAATTAAAGTCACTGAAATATACAAAGTGGTTAATTTCAGAATTTTCATTTAGGTTCTTAAATGTAAAATATCTCATTTTGTTTTGAAACTTGAGTGTGCCTCTCCTACTGTAGAACTGAGTGAGCAGTTAATCTCACACTGCAGTCATTGTATTTTTGATGTAATTCAGAAAACATGCAATTACTGGATTATAAAATGAAACGTGAATAAACTCAAACATTTTCTGATCACAAAAATATACACTGGCCACCCTTCATCATGGCACGTGAACTCTGCCTGCAAACCAACAGAAATGCCAGCCTTTAGCCAATTACAATAATCCAGTGCAGAAGAGCATAGGCTAAAGCCAAGAGATATTCCTAGTGTGGTCCTAAGAATGTTTACTGATGTTATTAACAGGCATTGGAAAAAAGAAAGTTCAGAATCAAAATGACTCCAAGGTCACTTGAGTCACTGCTTCTTGAAGCAGATTTAAAGCTTCAAAGTGTAAAATCAGAGAAGTAAATGCTTCCAGGTGGTGAACGGAAGTACAACCAAAAGGAGATGTTTTCTCAGCATTCAGTTTCACAAGGTAAAACTCATCCAAGCATGAATCTCATAGAGACAAGTGCTAAGTCATGCCATCACTTCATTCCATTTGTAACCCTTCTGCCAGGCCAAGTGATAGCAGCAAGGGCCGGGTTCAGTACATAGGGGTCCCTTCCCAACAGCGTGACACAGAACCAGCTCGAGCCCCCACCCAGTGACCTGGGAAAATCTTACACACACCCCTGGGCGCCTCGAAGAGGCAATACTTCCCCTCTCGCAAGCACAGAGCCTCGGTGTAGCAGAAAAATGTTTAATAACATGAGGTAAACGACATAGCATTAAATTGGGAAAACACCACAACTAGAGTTCATAGACCAAACCATGAGCGAAGACCCACCCCAGCAAATTGGGCCGTGTCCTTTCCCGTTGGTTCTTGAAACCCGCAACCAAAGTCCCAAAAGTCCAACAACCCCAAAGTCTCTCGGGTCCAGCAACCCAAGAATCACCAAAGTCCCAAAAGTCCAACAACCCCCCAAAGTCTCTGTCCCTGGTCAGTGCAGCCCCAGAGGTCAGGGGGGAGGGGCGCAGGGTGTTAAGGGGCACCTTACGTGATCCGAGACCAACCGGCCGCCTCTCCGTGGGGTTCCGCCGCAGCCTTCACCACGAGCCGCTCCACTCCACCTGCTGTCCCGTGAGCCGCTCCTGCCGTCCCACGAACTGCTCTGCTCTGCTCCGCTCACCGACCTGTGAGCCGCCCGGCTCCACTCCGCTCCAACCGTCCCCGCAAGGCTCCGCTCTGCCAGCTGCTCCTCCAGCTGCTCTGCTCCGCTCACCGACCTGTGAGCCGCTCAGCTCCGCTCCAACCGTCCCCGCGAGGCTCCACTCGGCTAGCTGCTCCTCCAGCCGTCCCCGCAAACTGCTCCGCCAGCCGCTTAGCAATTCAGGCTCCCCCACTAGTTAACAAAGCCTCAGTGATCTCAGCTCTTAGTAACTTTAGCTCTTTTGTGATTTCAGCTCATAGTGATTTCAGCTCATAGTAGGGGAGCCCCAGTGCTGGTGCACTAGTGGCCCAAAGTGAACTCAGCTCAGCAGCCTGTAACTAGACTCCTAAGGGAATCAAAGTTAGCTCTGACATTCAACAGTGGAGAGAGGAGAAGGTGCAATTGGTGTTTCAGGCTCACGCAGGAGCCTCACACCACCAGGTACCAATACCTGCCCCCAACCTCTCTCAATTCACTGGGTTTTGTAACCCATGCCCCTTGACAAGCAACTGCTACTTAGGTAATGGTGACGGATTCACTCAGTCCTTCTGTCATACAACAGTTCCACTGGCCTTGATTCACAGAATCAGGGTAACAAAACTTTATTCTTCCTGCCCCAATAACAGAGAAACTGGGGATCCCACACCAGCCAAAGTAACCACTTTTGGTTGCTGTGGGCTCATGCTAGGCGTGTGGGTGTGCCTATGCAAACGAGATCCGCCCCTGGAGTTCTTTTCCACACTCGCCATAATTCACCACCAGATGTCAGGGTAGAGCTCATCCTGACTCTGCTTACACATTCTTCAGGAATACAAAGGTAGATCTATATATTGGCAGCACAAATGAGCAATGAAATCTAAATCTACCTATGGGAACAAGGATAGAGTCCCAAGGAACCTCACTGTTTAAAAAAAAAAGTATCACAACACTGGCTACCCAAAAAAACATGCTGCATCCACATCAGAAGATATTCTTCAAAGCTTTCATTAGTAGGTCTAAGGCCTGCAAGTTTGAAGTGTTTGGCCGGCAAGACAAGAAGCAGCTGCTAAGTTTGCAGAGCATGGTACTTACCTGCTCCCATGCCAACAAATATGAGTAAAGATAGTCCAGCTTGCTCAGCAACCACCAACGTTCTGAGATTCCTCCATCACTGCTACTTACTGGAGCTGTGCTGAATTGCTCCTGCATACAAGCATACAGTGATTCTTTGGTGAGTAAATTCACTATAATAGGCCTTTCCCACGTACTTCTAGTCTTCCTGGTGTAATAAGCTTGCCCAGGGCAAGATGGGCCTTGGTCAGAACACGTTGTGCCCCGTGATCCTGGGCTAGCAGAACAGCTCTTAGGGGTCATATTGTTTAAGGCCAGAAGGAACCAACAGATCATCTAGTCAGACCTCCTGCATATCACAGGCCACCAACACCACCCGCATACTAAACCCAACAACCAAAATTAGACCAAAGTATTACAGGCCACAGGAAACTAGACTATTGTGTGACACTGGCAGAGAACAGGAGGGACTGAGGTGCGCCACGATCTGAGATCCCGCACAATGGCAGGGAAATTATTAAGTAAGATTTACTCAGATAATCCTGGCAAGTGACCCACACCCATCCACTGCAGAGGAAGGTGAAAAAAACCCAAGGTTATTGTCAATCTGACCTGGGGAAAATTTCTTTCCAACCCCATATATAGTGAACAGTTAGTCCTTATGAAATTAGATTACATCAGCCTTGTGGCTGCTCTATCATGCCTCTAGCTTCTCCTGGGATCAGAAGAGTGAATAGGTGATTGAAAGTCACTTGTGACATACACACCCTCAGATGAGCTAAGCAGAATTCTGGCACATCTAAGGCTCTACGCCATAGCTAGGTTCAAAATGTTCTTATACCCAGGCTCATTGCTAAGGGAAGACATCTGGAGGCACTGCCTTTCCAATTGCCTCCTACCGCAGTTAACTGAACTGGTGTCTACTCAGAGCAACCTTGCCCTGAGAGCTCAGCTGCCCCACTCTACCTCAGCAGCTGTCAGGATTACAATCTGGATGTGGGCAGTTGGGTCTAATGGTCAGAGTCATGGAGGTGGGCAGGCCTTGAGGTTAGAGTGGATGCAGTGTCAATAATCAGGGCCTCAGGACACCCAGGGACGTAGTCAAAAGCAGAGCTGTGGGTCAAAGCCAGGAATCAGAAGCTGAATGCCAGAGCCAACGGATGAGCTGGAGACATGGTCAGAAAGTGGAGCTGGGAGTCAGAGACACAGGTGTCAAAGATGGAGAAGGGGAGGAACTGGAATGGGTGCAAGAGCAGGCTGGGCAGGAGTAGGAGCGGGCACAGGCTGGATGGGAGCAGGAGCCGGCATGGGCTGGGCAAGAGCAGTCACAGAAAGCAGGATCAAGTGTAGCAGCAGTGTGGGATGCACTGAGCAGCCAGAGAGCTCTGGCTGCTGTTGGATGAAGTAGTATACTAGTTTTGCCCCTTCACTGATCAGGAAGTGCAGTCAGTCAGGCAGCCACCTGCCAGGATCAGCTATGCCCAGTGAGTTGCTAGGAGACTGAACCTGCAGCAGCTGGCTCCCTGACGGCAGCTACCATGATCTCCTGCACTTCTCTAGGACTGGAACTCCTTTCCTATTCACACCCTGTAGCATCCCACCACTGTCTCCAGCAGCTCCTCCCACTCACAGCCCCGTTGGCCTGACTGGAGCTGGGCCCCCAAATATCAAAGTCAAACTACACCTATGCTCCCACTCCCCTCCCGCAGCCACCTGGCTCCTCCCACATCAGTCTTTGTATATGTTCCTATCACTTGGCGCTCACCAGTGGGACCAATTTTTATATGCAGAGGATGTGTTTAGTCATCTGCTCTACAGAGAACTACTTTTGCAAACATCTTCTGAATAAAGCTTCTCTCTGCTTCATCTCTGGTTAACAGTCGGTGGAAATCTTCAGTGCCTACTTGCCATTGCATTTCTAGCCTCTTGATCTGAGTAGATGCTGCGCAGCTCTTTTGGCAGTGGCTGACATGTCCTGTTTGGCAAGTTGAATGGTATCCCTGCAATTGTCTGCCTGTGCCCCACCTGCAGAAGGAGTTGGCCATCCCTACCAGCAACACACCTTTGCTATGGGAGTAATCCCTCCGATACCGGGTTCCGTAGCCGTTTACTTTCCCTTGAAGCAGTTTCCGGAAGCCGATCATGCCTAATTTTTACTTCATACTGGGCAGGTGCATTACTCTCTTCCTTGTGCAGACATACTGAATTGTGCCTTTTTTGTGACATTCTGGTGTTTTCAGTCCTGGCCAAAAGCAATAAGCACCAAAGAGTGTATATATTTTTATATAAAAATGAGTGAAACATTTTCCAACCTCCGAAAGGTTCAGTTCCGGTTTGGTTCAAGAATTGGGGAAAAGTTTAAGGTTTTATTTTATTTTATTTTATTTTAGCCAAGTAAAATAGCTCTTATAGTTTGGCATATTTTTTCATAGGAAATATGCTGAGGTTTTTCTTTCTTTCTTTTTTTTTCAGTCAGCAACAAAAGCGTAAAAGGTAATACACATGAGCAACCCTAGAATAACAAACCAATGTGCATTCATGAAGGGAATTTAAAAAACTGGTAACAAAAATATTTCAGTTCAGTAACATAAAAACTGGCATACTGGATCAGACCAGTGGTCCATTTAGCCCAGTATCCTGTCTCTGTGGCCATTGGCCAATACCAGGTGCTTCCCAGAAAAGTGTAAGAAACTACCTGCTTTAACCTACTGAAAGTTTCTAAGAATTTATTATAAACACATTTTTATGGCAAGAATTTTAAGATGTTGATAAACACTCTAAAAGTCTCCTTTTAATTTAAACAGACTTACCTCCTGTAGCAGGAGAATTCAGAAAAATCTCTTTAAACTTTTTATCGTGTCTTTAGTTATTGAGTCAGCTTCTGGTTAATGTGAAATGAAAGGCTCCCTTCAGCTTTGATGGTCCTGAAAGCGCACTTGGCCTTCTACTGCTTTTTTCTCAAATGAAATTATAAACTCTCTATTTGTGGCATCACAATTAGTAGCTGTAAATGTTAATATGACATCACAATCTGAACACTATGCCTTCAAATGACAGGATCTGACAGTTGAATTGCCTTCCCTTCTTGTCCCAATGGCACTGGGGAAAATCATGATAAATGGCCCATGATAAATGAGTCTTTATGGGATACTGAGCAGAGTAGAATAGGTTTTCTTTCATACCTGGTTCAATACCTGCCTCTAGCTAGCCATATATTTGTGATTATGTTCTCATAGAACCGCTCTTGAAGACAGTAGCCTTGGGAAAGGCATTACAGCATCTGAAATCTGCATCAGATAAAGCTAATTTGTGGCTCAGCCTTAGAGAGATAGCAAATGGATCGGTGGACACCTGGAGCCAAATTCTGACCTCAGTTATGTCAGAATAATGCCCTGGGCTGCAAACAAGGGCAGACTTTGGACCAAGTGCTGGATAATATAATATTCACCCATTTCTAGTTGTAGTTCAGGCAAATCAAGTGTGAAAACACATTAGGGTAGCAATGTGTTTGATATGAGCATACACTCTGCCAGAAATGTCTCCGTTTGGGGTTGTTGAGATAATTATCTATTTTTTTTCCCATTATTTTTAAATATTTTCTACTATGGCATTTGGAAATATCTAGGGACATGAACGTTGTTGAATAACAGAGATCCAGTATTTATAGATTTTAAGGCCAGAAGATCACTGTGAGCCTCTAGTCTGAATCTACTGGTCTATTGAATGATACGTAGTGCTTCCATATTGCCTTTCACAATCTGTGATTAATTCACAATGCCCCGTGAGGCACAAAACTATTATCTCCATTTTTACAGATGAGGAAACAGAGATTATGTGACTTGCCAGAGCTCTCACAGGAAATAAAGAGGAGATCCTGGAATAGTACCCGATGTCCTGACCCACAGTCCTGTGCCCATCCATCCTCCCCCGAACCCCTATGCCAAGAGGGGTTTCTGAATTTAAAAATGTACTTAAGAATGGGACTGGCCCATGTGAATGCAGTGCCTATTATCAATTTGTTGAAGGTTACACTTTGATCCTATTCACAAGACAATTTGCTCAAGGTTTCACTACTCAAATTTATAGGAGACATCAATATCATGAACACAAAGCTGAACATCAGAGTTTTCTTCCCAGGGTAGCATCCTGATGTATTTTAAATTCCCAGCAATTGGATGGAAAGACATAGGTGAGTTTGTTTTAATCTGCACAACCAGTCAGGACAGAGTGAATGTCCAACACTGTCACTATATTGAGTCAATTAACATACATTTAGTCATGCCAGATAACTGTTTGCTTTGTGAGCCAGCTTTACAAATAGGTAGCCAAATAAATCAACATAATTGAGGTGGAGTGCTTTCTTTGGCCAAAGCCTAAAGTCTTTTTACAGCATATTCCCAGTAAAACATTAAATAAGTGTATCTCAGTCAGTTGCTTAGCAAGACAGAACATGTTATGGCAGCAGATTTCAGACTCTAGTGAAAAAAAAATGACTGCCTTCAGTGCAGGTTGTTGTATCCAAATGGTAGAGACAGTATAAGCAACTAATGAAACTTATATAAAATACAGTTTACAGTGAAGTGGAAGTGAACTCAAAGAAGTCTTCCCATATTTTAACTCATAAAAATAGAAAAACTTCAGTTATAAAATCTCGTAGGTGAAAAGAACACTGTATACATTACAAATAAAGCTGGTATTTTTACATATGTTTTGCTTTCTGGATGTTTGCAGGGTCGGCTGTAGGTGCTGTCATGTACTCTTTCAAACTCAGTACCCCTCCAAAAGAAATCCATGCTTTCGTGGGAGTGTAGTGGGCTAGTAGTGCCTTTTGCCTCTGGACCCCTCAGCACAAATTCTCATTAAGAACCACGAAGGAAAATGATGTTGGAATTCTTGTCTCCACTTGTTCCCATTACTAAAGCACCAACACTTTGGCAAAATGCCTGTTTCACATCCCAAATAGCCCAAGACTAAAGCAGTGGGAGTGTCAGAGGTCAGAATTTAAATACATTGGCAGAGCTATGTGGGTTGACCAATGCTAGTCTGCATTGTGCCTGGCTTTAACACATGCTATTAATCACTCACATTCATAATCTCCAAGTTCAATTATATCTCTTATGTTTAGCCATAAAACAAGTACAGCATGGGCAGTAGCAGTGGGCCTCACCCAAAGCCCTTTGAATTCAATTCACACACGATTGTATTAATTTAGATGGAATGTGTGGGCCAACGAGTCGAAAGTGCTAACAAGACCTTGTCACTGTCCAACATTAAACAGTGTTAAACAAAGTTCAGGGTTTGATATACAGACACTTCAGCTTGCTTAGTACCACGGCAAACACACCATTAAAAATCCTTTTAACCTTTTATTAAAGATACAGAAAAAGAGGACAACCCAGTTAAAGCATCTGAAATGTAAAGTATTAAGTAAGCCATTCATTTTAACAATATCCCTTGTTCCCTTTCTCTCTAGCTGGAGACAATGTTTCGACGGGAAAATTTCTTGTTTGACTTTTGATGGTATTAAAGATGGTAATAACTGTCCTTTTTTGGGAAAGTTGACTCAAGCTGGAGCTGTTGTTATTGTTGCTGTTAAAGTCCAAGTTTCCTAAGAAGATAAAACAAGACAAACACACACAAAAGGGGAGAGAAAAGAACAGCAAAGATAGAAAATGCAGCTTCTGTCTCTGGTGTTGACTTTCACTTGCAACCTCACTGCTGGAGAAACAGGCACAGCACGTGGCCCTATCAGCCTCTCTGAGACTGGCAAAGTTCTAGGGTTCCCAATTTTGGTTGGATACATGGGTGAAGGTTTCATCACATGACATAATCTTTAATTAAAGATTAATCTGTAATTCCTGGAGGCTCCAGGACAATCCTGGAGGGTTGCAACACTAGGGCAAACTTCTACCATCATTAGGCTGTTTAGGGAAATGATTTTAATTGCTTCTTTCTGGTCACAGGCTTACAGCAGTCTTGCAAAATATACAGTCCTGGCTGGCTAAGGCAGACTCTTATCAGACAGAAGTATAAAGGAGAGAGAAGAAATGCGGTGGGGAAGGAAAAGAACACTTTTTTGTGGGGATTGAGGAAAGATAAAGTCTCACATCCCAGATGAGGTTTGTGATTCAGCGAGAGCCAGTGGAGGGGTCGGTGTCATCTGGATCATCTCTCTCTGGCCCAGTCTGATCAGGATGTCTCTCAGGATTAGGATGAAGAAGGTCCGGGGTCCCAGAAGACAGTGGGAGTGATAGCCATGATGGTGAAGCTTGCTCCTTCCCCTTCTCTTGTCTTTCAGTCAGCCAGCGTTGCAGACACCTTCCCCCCCCCCCCCCTCCCCCCAAAAAAGTCTCCTTTTGAGAACCCCCAAAAGGAAGTGGTAGGTGGTATAGCTCATCCCCTCATTATTTGTGTCCACCAGTTTGGCCTAATTTCCAACACACCAATTTTGGTTAATTGATTTTTGATTTCACTCTGTTCTTGTTTACCAGGCATGATCTTAACATAGTCCTTGAGTTATATTAGTAGGCCTTTTTGTTTCGACTAATTCAGACTTTCTGCCTTGCTTGTGCACCTTTTCCCATCAACATTTATTGTATTAGGTTATAGTGACATTCATGAACTTTAATTCCTCACAACTGAGCTCACAATTAGGGGAAATTTCTAGGCCCAATTATCACAACACTTCTTATGGGAAATATCCCCATTGACTTCAACAGGCATTGGACCAGGATTAGCGTGAGCTGCTACATTACCCTGACAAACTTGCTTCAGCCTCACCCAGTTAGTGCCATTTGTGATGTGGACCTCTTTCCTCTAGGATCTGGGCTCAGACCACCAACCCATTAAACAGCCTAAATAACTTTAAACATGGCCTAGAATGGTAGAAGGTCAGGGAAAGTGTGGGCCCCTTACTGAATGGGGGAGGCAACCTAGTGACAGAGGATGTGGAAAAAGCTAATGTACTCAATGCTTTTTTCACCTCTGTCTTCACAAACAAGGTCATCTCCCAGACTACTGCACTGGGCAGCACAGTATGGGGAGGAGGTGACCAGCCCTCTGTGGAGAAAGAAGTGGTTCAGGACTATTTAGAAAAGCTGGATGAGCACAAGTCAATGGGGCTGGATGCGCTGCATCTGAGGGTGCTAAAGGAGTTGGCGGATGTGATTGCAGAGACATTGGCCATTATCTTTGAAAACTCATGGTGATTGGAGGAGGTCCCGGATGACTGGAAAAAGGCTAATGTAGTGCCCATCTTTAAAAAAGGGACGAAGGAGGATCCAGGGAACTACAGGCCAGTCAGCCTCACCTCAGTCCCTGGAAAAATCATGGAGCAGGTCCTCAAGGAATCAATTCTGAAGCACTTAGAGGAGAGGAAAGTGATCAGGAATAGTCAGCATGGATTCACCAAGGGCAAGTCATGTCTGACTAACCTAATTGCCTTCTATGATAAGATAACTCGCTCTGTGGATGAGAGGAAAGCAGTGGATGAGCTATCAAGCTCCCTTTTTTGCAACCTTTTTTGCCTGATAGTTCACTGAATTGGTGCAACCTGAAGTTTATTATTTAATTTACCTGAGGAGACTAGGACTTTTATAATCTTTTAGGGATTGTAAAGATATTATACAGTGTAACAAAACAGCTGCCATGATAATATCAGTGAGCAATACTAAAGTACGTACGGGATGATTTCAATCCCTTTTCTGCAAATGATTCTGCATGTACTTTTGCAGGTGAATTTATTTATGGGCGCAGATGTGGGCATGCGGATGTCCCACTATCTGACTGTGCGCACCAGTCAAATAGCTGTTCCAGTGAAATTGTAGGCACAAAAAGTGGGGATGAGCTAACTGTCTCATATTGTTATTATTGTTATTTAGCATATTTATGTAGTGGTAAAAGTGTGCATAGCTCTTTCAAAATATTACAGCAGATATTTTATCATGAATTAAATTTGACTCACAGACAAACTGACAGTTTTCCCTGCATATATATAGGGCCTCATTATTTTCTCATGTTAGCTTTGCACTACTGTAATTTTGCTGAGTTCAGTGATTTCCTCCAGCGCAAGTGAAAGGAGAAACAGGCCCATAAAGAGAAGACTCTAATGTCAAATATTTTAATAATTCAATTTTCAATGCTCATCCTTGTTCCACTTTAAAGCCTATGACTATCACAATTTTCATATTTTCCTTCTCATGTATCATCTTGCAATGGGAATCTCACTAGTTTCCACATTAAAAAAAAATGGAAAATTCTGAAAATGTTCATTTTTAATTAAAGGCCATTTTGTCTTGGGAAAGAAAAGTTTAAAAAGAAATTTTTTCACCAGCTCTAACTTTGATAGATACAATTTTTTTCTGGCATTTAATGATTCTTTCAGCACTCCCATCAACTATGTGCAATACAACTGGGCTCTCTTAAAAATAGAAACGGACAGCAAAAGAATCACTGCCACTCCTTGAAGTTCTCCCTATAGAACTCCTTCTCCTAATATCAAGATTTACCTTAAAGCAGTAATATAGAGGCTTGTTCTCCTTTCAGTCCTAAAAAGGAAACTGTCACTTCTAACTATTGCAGAATGTTAGTTCTCTGAAATATGGGGTTTCCATGAGCTCTGCTACGACCCTCCAACAATGCGCAGTTTATTCTGGGTGGCTTTGGAATTGCCTCTGACTCCTGCTCATTTCCCAATAATAACTGATAATTGCTCCACTCAAAACAAAATGAAGCACAACAGACTCTTTCAAAGGAGTGGAATCAAAGTTTGTCCAGGAGCTGACCTTTCAGTTTGGAGGTGAGAGGAAGTGTACATGGAATTATGTAGACCTGATGAGTTCCTTTCTAACTGATTCTGAAGGAAATCAACAAGCAGAGGCAGGAGGAAAACCAAGGCAGTAGTTTTAGGCAGCCCCAGGCAAAGGACTACGTGCATTCTTAGGTTTATTCAGTGGTTTTAGGAGCTGTCAGAGTTCTGTCTCATCTGTTATCTTAATATACTGCAACAATGGCAATGATAAACAACATACGTTTAACATAAACCCTTCTTTGCCTGTTTATAGAAAGTGTTTCTTGGTCAGTATATAAACTACTTTGAGGTCTCTTTAAGGCTCAATGCCAAACAATAAAAAAGTCCACAGTGAGGAAGAACTGCCAAGTTTCACTTTATAAAAAGGAGGACCCCGTCATTCAGAATAGTGTAAGGTAGTTTTTTCAGTATTTCCCTCTCTTATGAGGACTGGTTTGCAGTGTGTTTCGATGAGACATTTAAAATCTCAACCACCCTATCTTTAAATCGTCTTCATTTAAATTGTCCTGGCAACAGCAAGGACCTTGGAACTACAGTGTCGTATTTGCATCAGTGTCAGAGCTGAGGCAGAAAGAGGCCTTGGAGTTATGATGATGCATATGCCCTAAAGTAAGTGCTGAGGGAC
This sequence comes from Terrapene triunguis, assembly GCF_002925995.2. Lineage (NCBI taxonomy): Eukaryota > Metazoa > Chordata > Testudines > Emydidae > Terrapene > Terrapene triunguis. Next base: position 61,259,143 of record NW_020664393.1, on the reverse strand, counting down.
AAGGCCTTGGAGGCATGGAGTTTTGATGCTGTCCTTCCTTCAATGTAAGAGCTGAGGCACTTAGGAGCCTTGAATCTCAGATGGTAAATGTACACCAGTATATCAATAAAGACATTTATTCAGTTCCTATGCGTTGTTTATAGTTACATGTAGTGTGTCAATTGCTTGGATCCCTTACAGTTTCTATACATTATTTTAAAAGCAAATTAGTTCACATCTCATTTAAAAGGTACCTGTGCATGTTTCACTTAAAGGACACATGGCGAACTCTGAGGAGTGGCAATAGCACCTTTGAAGGCAACAAGAGGCAACTATCTGAATGCACCATTTTTTCAAAAATAGCTCCACAGCTGTTTGGATGCATTTTGTTTTCCCCTTGACTTTTCCTTCCTGGAGGCTGTAAGCACAGTCAGCTGTTATCCATTGGAAGTACTGTCGAAGCAGAGCTATTATTATTATTTATCATTTGTAAATTCTGACAGGGTGCTGGATAGCAGTTTGTCATACAGAGAGCAGATGGTCTATTACACGAAGTTAAGATTCTGGGGTTTCAGAGATATCGGGCCTGATTCTCCACTGCATTACTCCAGTGAACTCAATGGCGGTACACTGATGTGATACTAACGCTTGCAATTGTATTGTCTCTCACAATATTTGAAAAATATTTTAATTTCTGTCCAAAACATGTGCTCTAGCTCTAACAGAAGTCATTGGTTCAATGTAGAAATTATTGGGTGAGGTTCTCTGGCCTGGAGTTAAACCAGTGTGAAACTGGTGTAAATTAGGCTCAAAATTATTACTTAATAGAATTATGTAAAAAAATAAAAAAACCAATGTGCTGAACTGTGTCTTTTATAGGACAATCTAATATTCTACTTCTGCAGTGCCAGCACTGGGGTGTTGCTAACATCACCTCTTGTTTCTGGGCAAGCCAAGGTATATGGAGAAATTCTTAGCAAATAGTAGAATAACATTTATAGTGCGGAATGCAGCTGGCCTGCCAACCTACTGGATCCTAATTCAGGTTATATGTTCAGTCAGAGGCTGAAGCTTGAAACATGTTCAAATTGCTCAACCAGTCATTGTGGTAAGGAAGGAGCAGCCAGTGCTGATCACAGGGGTCCTTCTGACTGACCAAAAGCGTATTGATGATATGACTGACATCCAGGTGTCCTCTCCAAAAGGAGGGCCAATGTGACATGAGACTTTTAAGAATGGAAATATAGGGAAAAATGCAAAAAGGGGGAGGGGATCCCATCATAGACCCCCAAAGTAGGTTTGAGTGTCTGATATACGGTAGCTTACTGGTGGTCTGAAAGATAGCTGACTGGTCACATGATGTTGGCTCTCCAGTTACAGCTACAATTGTCCAGGCTCTTAATTGCAAAGAAGAGTTTGGAGGCTTGTAAAAAATGACTGGAAATTGGTCCATGGCACTTTCAGAACTGTGGTGACTGGATGTGGTCATTGAACCTTTAAAACCTGGAACATTCTGGATTAAAAGTTCAAGGAGACTTGAACAGTTTTTTGGAGGCTGGACCTAAGAATGAAGCAGGGCAGGATCTAGCTTGTAAACAAGGACCCACTCGTTGTGCTAACTTGGTTACTTTCCTGTTATTTAATGATCTTATTATTTCAATCCAGTATCCATTGTCTGTAGCTAAAATGACTGACTGACTGGAATTTGGAAGACATAGAGAATTAACTAGGGCAGGGCTAGCATTGCACTGATGGGGTCCTTTAATAGAGCAAGGTGACCAGTGAAACAGAAACTAGGAAAGATCACTGGTTAAAATTAAGAAAAAGGAAGGTAAAAAATAGCTAAAATTTTAAAAATAGATACATTCTGCTTTGATGAAAAATGCAAGGATTTTGAAGTTTGTGTGCAAAGGCTGATATACTGTTTTTATGCCCATGGTATTGAAGAAAGTCAGAAGGAAAAGATCAGTATTTCTAACTTTAGTTGGAAAAGAGACATTTGCTGTCCTGAAAAATTGTATGTTTGCCCCAAGATCCAGGCCATATGAACTACAATAAAGTGACTGAAATGTTTAAAAAGCACAACCTGCACTAACAAACCTCTTACCTGAGATACATCTCTACCCCGATATAACGCGGTCCTCAGGAGCCAAAAAATCTCACCGTGTTATAGGTGAAACCGCGTTATATCCAGAGGTGAAAGTAAGCTGGTATGGTCAGGTACGGTGTACCGGCAAGAGCCGGTACGCCATGCTGGACTGGACCAGCTTCCCTGGCGGTGATTTAAAGGGCCCTGTGCTTCAGCCGCTGCAGGGAGCCCTGGACCCTTTAAATCACCACTCGAGCTCCGGCAGCAGGGCTCGGGCGGTGCTTTAAAGGGCCCGGGGCTCCCCGCAGCGGCCGGAGCCTCTGGCCCTTTAAATCACCGCCCGAGCCCGGCTGCTCCACACGAATTGGGATATAACGCAGTAAAGCAGCGGGGCTCTGGCGGCACTTTAAAGGGCCCGGGGCTCCCCTCTGCTTTACTGCATTATGTCCCAATTCATCTTATATCCGGTCGCATTATATCGGGGTAGAGGTGTATATATTTCACTTAAGACAACAAAGGGAAAGAGAAAGCACATCTGACATTCAGGCTAGTCTTAAAAGATGATCATGTCTCCTCATTTGTGTAAGAAGTCTTCAGGAATTACTTGAGAATTAAGAGACAGACTGCTGAGAATTGTTCACATAAACCTGGAAGGACTGATTCATGCAGATTAGCATTTGAGTCCACCAAAAGAATTGTCTGAGACAAACTCTATCAATGCATTATGTGAAGGAATGAAGGTCCAATCCACAAGACAGGAAGACATAAGAAGCCATTACATTCAGGGGGACATCAGCAAGCTGGAGAGATCCAGGTTTCCAATGCATGGGAATATCATACTAACATGAGCAATGCTTTTTTAATAAGTTGAAGTACAGGAATTGTGGTAAAAGAGAGCCTGCAGCTCTTGTCTGTGGTGTACCACAATGAAGAAACAAATTAAATGAAAGGAAGTCACTATCACACATGCACCAGTCATGTGAATACGAAGGAGCCTGTTACTCAGACCTGTGCTTCTCCATAACAAAATGATTTATGGCTGATACCTCTTCTCAGACCTGTCTGTAGGAGCTAACCAGGACCATAATGCTCCACACTGGGTTAATATAAATATATATAATGTGGATGAGGATGTAAATTGAGGATGGTGCAGTACTTTTAACTTCTGGAGAAGCATACTAACAAAAGCTTGTATTGGAGTCTGAAATGAAAGAAGAGCCAAGCTAGCTGCCTCTATAGGGAGTCAGTGCTCCAGAAGAAGAAGAAGTAGAAGGAGGAGAAGGAGAAGAAGAAGAAGAAGAGAAACTGGAGTCTTCCTCAGGGACTGGAGCTACCACTTGGATTGGAGCTTCCAGGCACCAGTGGGAAAGAAATGTCCAAGATAGCAAGAGAGAAAGAAATGAGCAGACAAGCAATATGTCCAGAAGAGCAGGAAGAGAAGAAGCCTAGGGGTCTGGGAAGTATGTTCATGGAAGTAGTGAGGAAAGGCACCATGCAGCAACCAGGGGCGGCTCCAGGCACCAGCGCACCAAGCACGTGCCTGGGGCGGCAAGCAGCGGGGGATGGCCTGCCGGTCACCATGAAGGCGGCAGTCAGGCTGCCTTCGGCGGCGTGCCTGCAGGAGGTCCACCTGTCCCGTGGCTTCGGCGGCAATTTGGCGGCGGGTACGCCGAAAGCTCAGGACCGGCAGACCTCCCGCAGGCATGCCGCTGAATCCGCGTTACCAACGGACCTCCCACAGGCATGCCACCGAAGGCTGCCTGACTGCCATGCTTGGGGCGGCAAAACACATAGAGCCGCCCCTGGCAGCAACGAAGCATGTGCGAATGGAGAAAAGAAGCAGGAAACAGGATGTTGAGGGGAAAAAGAGGAGAAGAAAATATAGTGGCAGAGAACCATGTGGAGAGTAGTGGGGAGATGGGAATAGAGCATATGGGAAGGGGAGATGAAATGAGGATACAACATGATTAAACCTTTTAAAAAGGTCAAAATACTTATCTAGTTAAAGTGTCACCAGGATATTAGAGAGAAAAAGTGGGTGAGGTAAGATATTTTATTGGACCAACTTCTGTTAGTGAGAGAGACAAGCTTTCGAGCTACACAGAGCTCTTCCTTAGGTTCTGCGAAAGGTACTTAGAGCATCACACACTATTCAATTTGTATTTAGTGACTTTCCCAGATCTGAAGAAGAGTGCTCTGTAGCTCAAAAGCTTGTCTCTCTCACTAACAGAAGTTAGTCCAATAAAAGATATTAACTCACCCGCCTTCTCTCTCTAATATCTAATTAACAGGGATCCTAGAAATCTGTTAGCCATGGAAAAATGCAGAAAAATGTGGAATTTGCATTTTTACAGAGAATCTTTAGTTTTTACATTTTGTAAAAAAATAAAAAGCATATTAACTAAATATTGCTGAAAGTACAAATGTCACTTATTCAATGAGCACAACCTTCCCATCTCGTGGTTGATTCTTTGAATGTGCTTTAAATTTACAGTGGGACCCCAATTTAGCCGATTTCATTGGGACTGGGACTAGACTGGATAATCAAAAATTCAGGTAATCATGAGAATTGGCAAAGAGCTTTCTATCCCTTATTTTAAGATTGGGGCGGGGCTCAAGCTGTCAGCTCCGGGCGGCTGGTGCTTTGGTTAATACGAAGAGCTAGATAATGAAGGCTCGGATAAACAGGTTCTACTGTATATCAATAAAATATTGTGTTCAACTGATACTTGTATATACTGTGACTAGGGAAACTAAAGTTCAGCATTTCATTTTAATCGTGGAAAATTCTGATTTTTATGTTTCTTTATTAGAGAACATTGGCCTTTTTATCACGGAAAAGTAGAATCCCTGCTAATTAAAGAAAGTTAAAGCACTTAAATATTTTCTTATTGGTACAGTTCAATGTAAGAAACTGGTAATGTTGCAACATGGATGTTTTACAGGAAGGAAGGTCCTCAACACAATCTACAAGACAACCTCTCTATTACAATGTAATCCATTTAATGGAAGAGTTTGCAAACCCCAGGTGTATTTGAGATTTTTTAGAAAAACAATTACCTGGATTCTATACCTTCTGTTTCCCTGTCCTTGCAGTTCACTCATGTTGCTAATGCACAGAGAGGCTAAGCAACTATCTGACAGCATCGGCCACTCCAGCTAGCTAATGAGGACACACATATTCATTTGCTTGTTAAACAGAATTCATCAATACAGGCTACTTGCTACTGCCTTCGACTTTGTCCAGTCTGACGGGACTAATGTCACTCAGAGAATTCACAGTTATTGGCTGGCAGCAGATTACACTGTTGAAAGCCCATCCAATAAGAAAAAACATATCTGAAATGACGTGCTTTCTTCTGATCTGTGTGAGAGAAGCAGTGATGTCATCCCATGCCTCTGTAGGAGAATGAGACCGTGACAGCTATGACACCCTCTGCCCATCAGAGGACACAAAAGCCAGGCTTTCAGTGCTACGCAGGAAGATTCCGAAATACTGTGTGCCTTCTATTAAATACAATAGCTCACATATTGTACACAATCCGCAACTCTTCTGCCTCCCCCAGCCTGTGCACACATGCATATGCAGCAAAACCTCCAGAATAAAATGCCAGAAGATCCTATTGAATCACCCATTGCTCTTTTCTCACACAGTTCAACATTCTGACACATTGTAAACTCAGCTGAATGTGTGCCAAACCACAAGAATCTGCTTCTGCTGGAGTAGTGACATTTCACTGTGAACTCTTTAACCATCCACAGCTCAGACTGGAAAAGGAGTTACTGAGCTGTTTCCTGTCTTTTTATTTTTCTAAATTATTTATGATAACGTCACTTGGCATTACTGTATGACATGAATCACTGGGATTGAGCCAGACTAACTCAAGACACTATTGGATCGGAAGGCTTTATTCTTCTCCAGGCTTCTGACATGTTGGTTAGGGGTTTGGTTTGTATATTTTTTCCATAATAAAACAATAATAATTTAGACACGCACAATGGGGCAAATTCTGCTCTCGGTTACAGCAGTGCAACCTCATCTGGTGTTGCACAGAGGTAGCCAAGAATAAAATCTTAGCCCATATTCAGAAGACAATCTGAATTGTCTTAGATTAATCCAGTGCTCATCTGAAAGATCAGGGAAGTCATTATGTAGCACACACCCACCCCCTTCTTTCTGGTAACAATTTGTCATAAAAATTATGACTCAGATCTTAGCTTCCCCTGGTTTTATTAGTTTTCTTTTAACCAGGATTTTAACCTAACTTCAAAGGTGGAACTTGGAGAAGCTGAGCTCAGCTTCATGAGCACAGCTTTATGTTCCAATTAGTGATGGACCAACCTCAAAAGAGTCAGATTTCGACTTGCAGAGCTTCCTGCTCATAGTTTGGCTAGGAGGGCAGGGTTTGTGTGATATTTCCCGGGGACGGGGAGGTAGTGTTGTGAGGCACCTCACTGCCACCTGCCCGTGTCTGTGCTTGATGTGGATCAGCTCCCTGACTCCCTCAGTGTCTGACAACACAACCACTACTTTCCAGGTCTCCGCGGGCCTCAGTCTCTCTGTACCAGTAGCAATAGATACACACCAACCACCAAGTCCTCCAAACAACCCTCTGCAGTGCCCAGCACCTATTCCACTGAACACTCACAGATCCTCTACTCCCAAAGGAGTAGTACATCCCAGCTTATTATATTGAACTCAGGATCACCACGCCATGTAACACACAGCACTTAGATAGATATACGTAATGAAAACAAAAATGAGTTTATTATCAAAGAACAGAGATTCCAGTGACAGAGAGTGCGAATATTGGAAACAAATGGTTACATATAAAACCAAATCATAACATGCTTTCTAGACCCCAAACTTTACTCACAGGGCATTTCCCTGTCTCCTACAAGATAGCTTACCCCAAGTCCTTTCCCCAGTGTTTTCAATCAGTTTGGCTGAGATCTCTTCTCAGAAGATCAAGCCCGTTCGTGGCTTGTCCTTATAGACTAAAGCAGGGGTCGGCAACCTTTCAGAAGTGGTGCACCGAGTCTTCATTTATTCACTCTAATTTAAGGTTTTGCGTGCCAGTAATACATTTTAACGGTTTTAGAAGGTCTCTTTCTATAAGTCTATAATATATAACTAAACTATTGTTGTGTGTAAAGTAAATAAGATTTTTAAAATGTTTAAGAAGCTTCATTTAAAATTAAATTAAAATGCAGAGCCTCCTGGACCGGTGGCCAGGACCCGGGCAGTGTGAGTGCCACTGAAAATCAGCTCGTGTGCCACCTTCGGCATGTGTGCCATAGGTTGCCTACCCCTGGACTAAAGAAATAACTGGGGGCTCATCTGCACTCCAGATTAAGTTTCAAAAGTTCACTGTCTTACTCCTAAGCAGGATAACCCTTGCTGTTTTTGTTTTTCCCCTGCATCTCTCACCATTTTACTTCAATTATAAATGGGCATCTATTGTGAACCACACAAAACTCAGTTGGCACATGACCAGCCAGAGTAACATAAGTGTCTCTTCCCCCCCTGCCTTACAGGAGTATGTGGATCAGCTATTGCTGACCTACCTAGCTCACAGACCTAGAGAACATAATTTTTTAGTATACTTACATAATTCTTCATATATTTTCAGTACATCTTACAATGATTGTGGTAACCAGTGTGATACAGACTTTCATGAGAGTCCTTACATGACCCCATTTAGTGAAACCAGGGGATTTCTGTATCTCTAAGTACCCCTGTGCCCTCTGCCAGTTGGCATCAAGAGGTCTTTGGGTCATAGTTTGTTACCCCATCTCCAATTCCACTACCCTGCCCATGTACTCACAAAATCTCTCATGGAACAGAGAGTGGATCCAGGACAAAAGAAAGAAACTGACTTTGGGAAATTGGTACAGATCCCAAAAGCTTTGAAAAGGGACTGCACTTCTGCACAGCCACCCTTCTGACCATCTCCCCTAAGAGGGGAGCCTTGATGAAGCTTTGTGGGTTATTCTGGGATAGTTGTATGGATTTGTGCAGGTGGAGAATTAGGGGTGTGTGCTGCAGTCAGTGGCTATGTGTTTTTGGGGTTATTGTGTGTGCTGGTTGTGTTTTACGTGGGTTGTGTTGATTTGTGTGAGTGGCAATTTGGTGCATGGCTGTGGCAGTTGGGCCAATTAGTCCAGCATCTGCACAGTCTTCCTCATTCAACCAATAAAATTGTTGCATGCAAATTAGCTGTGGAGAAAGGGTAGTTATTGGTCGAGTTTCTTCTGGTATCATGATGGCCTAGGACTCTTGGCATGGCATAGATACATGCCTTACTGTAGCTGTACACCACATGGGTGTAATTTGTAACATTAAAATGGTTGAGAACTTAAAAGTTGGACAGTAAGAGACAGCAAAACCCAGTGATTCAAAATGGTGATATTCTGAACAAAAAGCGCTCTCGGCCATGATTGTAGCTGCTTCCATGGCTTCACACTAATTCAGTAGCCATTTAGGCTTCAGAATGACACACAGAGTGACACCCAGAATGACATTCCTGGACTCTTATTGTATAGATAGATTTATAGATTCCAAGGCCAGAAGGGACAATTTTGAGCATTGAGTCTGATCTCCTGTATAACAGAGGACATAGAACTTCCCCAAAATAATTCCTGTCATGCAGTGGTTCTCAAACGTATTTGACTGGGTCTCCTTCTTTATGTCTGTAGTCGTTTACACACACACCCACCCCAAGTACATATACTGAAGGCAGAGCAGAGAGCAGGGGCTGCTGGCTGGGCACCCAGCTCTGAAGCCAGTGCGGTGGCAGCAGCAGCACAGAAGGGTGGCAATATGAAAAGTGATATTTGTCATTATCACTTTTCACAGCAGACTTAGCACCCCATTGCCACTCGTACTTCTGCACTGCTGCTAACACTCCAGGGCTGACAGACACCCCACTGCCTTCAGGTGAGGGATGGGGTGGGAGGGAAAGAGAACCTGAGCCCTAGTGGCGGAGCTCCGGCTGCCCTTTTATCTCTGCCTCCCAAGTGTGCATGGCCCTTATACATGAACCCCAGTCACCCGGGGCTGACAACCAGAGCTCTTTAAAAAAAAAAAAAAAAAAGCACACAACTTGCACCTCCCTTGACACATTCCTGCACCTCCCTTGGGAGGCCCACCCCATACTTTGAGGACCACTGCACTAAAGCATATCTGAATGTTTTTTGGCTATTCCCTTTCAGTTGTATGCAGCCCTACAGGGTACTCTCTCTCTCTCTCTCTCTCTCTCTCTCTCTCTCTCACATACACACACACTTCTGGAAATAATTCACATTGTGTTCCAGGATATGTAAGCTGAACCTTTTTGATTATAGAAGGAAAAAAAGCCTTCACATCCACTTAACAATATTCATTGTCATAACATTACTCGTGATGAATTGCTTTTTATGTGGCCATAATATGGACTCACATAAGAGTTTAGCAACAATTGATATAAATGTATACCATCTCAGATCCCTTATGTTTGGTGAGAGGATACATGCATGGCTTATTTTCAGCACGATTGTTTTTGATTGACTAATTATGGTATTGGTGTTTATGAAGCCAATTAAAGGCCTCTGGTCTCACCTAAGCTGCTTCTTAGCTTTGTCCTGTGTTTGGAAATGCCAGGAAATTCATCATACTTAAAACACCGGCATCTTCTGGTGTCCCAAAGCAAAACAATAGGCAGCAAACCGACTTAATCAAAGGATATTACAGTGCATGTTCTTGTAATAACTATATAGCTCAAGAAAGTTATGCTTCATGAAAATAATGTGCTTTACAAATAGGTATTTATACAAATGTAGTTATTTCCTCTCTCTCTCTCTCTCTCTCTCTCTCTCAGAAGCCTTCTCTTTTGTACCTCAATGTAATAATATATTTATATTGCATATGCAATAATATAATTAAAGTTAAAATGGCAATCTTTATAAGGCTGGTGCAAAACAATGAAGTTATATTGACAGTCACAACGGCAATGTATGTTCAAAACAGTTTTCCTCAATAAATAATGTTAGTGTCCTAAGTATAGTATAAAGAAAGTGAAACAATTTCTGCCTGCGGTCCAAGAATGGAAGCCTAAGGAAATGCACTGTAGGCTATAGATCAGAATCATATCTATGCTATGATTATAATTCATTCTCTAGCCTTTCAAGTGCCTCATAATTGTATCAAGGGTCACTGACTAGAAAAGGCGCAAAAGTGATCCAGAAAGAAAGAAACTCTACAGGAGATAAATCAAAGTCACACACTTGCATAAAGAAACACTTGTATGACAGCTCAACATGTAACTTTTCCCATAACCTATGCTGTGGGTCTCTATCCTTTTTTATTTGGGATCATCAGAAACTTATGCTACTAAAGTAACTCGATCAGTCAATCAGTATCTCTGGAGTAGAACAGCACATTATTATGGAGTGTTTTCAAACCCAGCTCCTTCATTCACATGTTTATTACCTCCATGCTTTTAATAATTCGCTAATGCAACTCTTAAACTAGATTCTTCATATCTAATTTTTGGTTGCTACGTGTCCATATCCCTATATGCCTTGAGTATTCACCTGCTACTTTCTAATTGCTAGGAAAGGCAGTCAAAATGCCCCATTGGGAACAGATGGCTTTCTGGAATCTACCAGCAAGGACCACTCCTGAAATAGATTTGATCTGCAGGCCCCACACAGGGATAATAAATAATACCTACAAATAGATATCACTCCCAAAGCCAAGGAAGTAACAAAATATCCTGCTGCTTCTCCTCCTAAGCCTGCCTCATAGCAACAATTTGCCAGCAGAAAGATAAAACACAAAATTCAACCCTCTACATAAACTTTTAAAGTGATTGCTCTATAACTCTATATCATTACCAAATAGTTATATAAAAGTGTCTAGTTTTTATGGTCCATACTGTATGTTGCGGGAGAGGGAATATCAGCTTGTGGTTTAAACATAGGCCTTGGAAGCAGCAATAATATTATTCTTGCTCACAGGAGAGTTGTAAGGCTTAATTCAGTAATGTATGTAAAGTACTTTAAGGCTCTCAATGGAATAGCAAGCCAGAATAGGATAAAATATACAGAACGTAAGATCATAGTAGGTTCAATATATTTAGCTTGGTTATTGTTATGACTTTGTTTTCTGTGTTCTGCACCTTTAAGCATTTCAGAGCTCTGCCTGTCTGCAGAGATGAGACAAGAACCATTGTGTTCTCAGAACTTCTGCACCCTGTCACAGAGGAGAAACACACACATATTTGATTTGTCTTGTTTTCTTGTTTTTTCCTTAATCTAAAATAAAATGGATTCAAACCAAACGCATATATCTGCTCTTTGTGTTTGGAAAACACAATATGAATTCTGAAGGCAAGGATGGGATTGTAAAACAAAGAGCTCAGAATCTGTTGGTTAAAAAACATAAAACGTAGAAATGGTTGAATGACCATAGTGCTCCAAACTCTCCTGATTTTATCCTGAGTCAGGTGATATTTGGTGTCCCAATTATTGCCTGGAGCCAAATGAGAGAATCTCACATTTCTTCTTCTTCTTCTTCTTCTTTATTTTTTAAATTAGTTTCTAGCCCTCGCTAAAGAGTCAAACACCAGAAGGTAAATAAAAAGACACAAAAATTGTGATTTTTTAAACTCATGATTTTTAAGCCTATTTAATGATTTTGGGATCCTGACTCACTATTTTTGGACTCTTGGGTTGGCTATTCCATCGTCGCTTATAGTAACATGGAAGGATTCCAGTTTTATGCAAAAAGGAACTGCAATATATGTAGTGGCAAATTAGCCACTGGGCCAATGGGGCCCATGCCTGGGGCCCTGGCCAATTGGGGAACCCTGGAAAAATGGGCACCCCTGCGCCCTGACCCGCTCCGCCCACCCGGCACTCCTGCCAGACAGTGGGGTGGCGGCGCAGGGTCTTGCTCCGCACAGCCCGCCCAGTGCTTCTGGTGGGGAATGGGGGAAGCCCCTGCATCCGAACCATGCTCCCCGGCGGGGGACTGCAGGCAGAAGGGGTGGGGAGGGGCCCCCACTTGCTCTGTCCCAGAGTCCCACAAAACCATAATCTGCCTCAATATATGTGAAGAACTTAAAACTTCAAAAAGAAGAAGGCTGAAAAAGAAAGAGAGAGGAAAATCCAAAAGAGAAATATTTGCAGTGAGTGCTTAAAGGTTTTTCACAGAAAATGGTTAAGATGGAATATAAGGGCTTAACAGGGGCACCTAAAAGGCAATATGTACCGGAAAAAATATCTAAGTGAAAAGTTTAAGAAACCAAATGGAATGAGAACAGGAGTACTTGTGGTACTTCAGGTGCCACAAGTACTACTGTTCTTTTTGCGGATACAGACTAACACGGCTGCTACTCTGAAACCTGTCAAATGGAATGAGAAAATGTCTCTGTATTTCTAAAGAGACAAGGTGGGTGAGGTAATATCTTTTATTGGACCAACTTCTGTTGGTAAAAGAGACAAGCTTTCAAACTTCAGACCTAAAGAAGAGCTCTGAGTAAGCTCAAAAGTTTTTCTCTTTCACCAACAGAAGTTGGTCCAATGAAAGATATTACCTCACCCACCTTGTCTCCCTAATATCCTGGACCAACATGGCTACAACAACACTGCAAACAATCTGTATTTCTAAGTCAGTCTAAAGCAGCTTTGCACTACCTGCTGCTTTATTAAAATTCTGCAGGAAGCCCTACGCCATCATTTTGTTTTTAGCTAAAAAGGAACCCTGAATTAAGAGAGAAGCTGCCATGCTCGGCATATAAAAGAACCTACAGTGCAGGGAAATTGAATCTAGACAAATTCCAACTGAAAATAAGGGGTCATTTTTAACAGTGATGATAATTACCCATTGGAACAATTTAGCAACAAATTTTACCAAGAGCCACAGTGGAATCTCCATCACTGGCAATTTTAAAATCAAGATTGGATTTTTTTTTTCCCCTAAAAATATGCTCTAGTTCAAAAGGAATTATTTGGGGGAAAGTCTATGGACTGTGTTATGTAGAATGTCAGATTAGATGATCACAATGGTCCCTTCTGGCCTTCGAATCTATGGAGTTCTGCATAGAGTTAAAGGGACAGATCTTCAAGTATAGCTAGTTAGACCTTGGCACAGCTGAAAATCAGAATTTCAGTGGTGGTTTTAATTTATGTCAACTGCCAACAGCTCCAAGGAGCCTTTTCAGTAGCTGGGGCTCAGCGATTCAGTGACCACACCCACTTCCCCTTGACCAGGCACCTAGTTAACAACATGAATACATACAACAAAATCCTGTAATTTACAGTAACAGAAAAGTATGCCCAGTTTTAAGGAAGATCTTCATATTTTTCTTAGTTGAAGGTACTGGTCATAGATGTCAGTGAAACACTATTCTTCCTTCAGCTATTTGATTGCTGTTTTGATTCACTTTCAACAGTGACATTTGCATTTACAGGCCAATAAAAATCATCCACCCTTCCATTATCTTTATGGCCAGCAGTTTCTGGATGGTATCATTTGTGTGCATCTGTGTGTGGAGGAATTAATTATAGTTTAACACATTTGTCCAAGTTGAGAACCCATAGTTTAGGTAAAGGACAAAGGTGGGAAAAGAAGGAGGCATGTTGAGCTGAATTTATGTAGTAGTCATATGTTGAAGGTCCCTGATAGTTTGTGCAAACTGCACGGTGATGTACCATATGTGAAAAGTATACTCCACAAACACATCAGTGTTAGTTGTAAAGTTTCACAAACACTCAAATCTTACCACACTAATGATTTCAAGTATCTTCTTGGAAGCAATTAATAAAAGGAATTTTTTTTTAAAGTTATTTATATATGACTGAGCTTCAAGCATTTCAGGTTCAGGTATTAAGCAATAATGTTCAGTAAATCTTATTCTGACAATGAACCTTGCCAATGTCATCATTCTTAATATTGATTATTTGTATTATTGTATCACCTAGGCCCCAGCCCTATTGTTCTAGTTGCAGTGTAAACAAAACACATAACAAAAAGTCCCAGCAATGTAAGGATAAGATGAGAGACAATAGGTGGATAACAACAAACAAAAAGGAATTGCTTACAAGGTAACAAGATGATTTTGACGTATAAGTACACCAGCTGCCGAACCATTGTTATGTCTTCTGTAGGCGTCATTGCAGAGGAGAGTTTCAATGAGGATTTAAAGGTGCTACAATGTGGTGGCTTCGCAGATAATTATTGGGTGCTTGCAGTGATGCCACTGTATGAAACACATTCAGTAAATCTCTGATTTCCCTTACATGTACCCCAAGGAAAACCACAAGATTTTGCTTTTTTTTTTTTATTTATTTGGAAAAGTTCTTTGAACGTTGTGGTAATAAAGTGTGCTGGACTAACCACTCTGTATGCACCTATATTACCTGTAAATCACAGGCAGCAGTACAAACTTCCACACGCAGTCTCATGATTCTTAACTGTGTCTCAAACCCTGTCCTAGAAGGACCACCTGGTGAGGGTGTGATGGTTGTTCAGTGTTCATGCTCATTCATTCCTGTGCTTCTTAGAGTGATAATTTTATAACCAGTCTATGGGGATTTGGGCTGAGACCACCAGTATATTTCACACAAGGTCACAAATTACATTAGCTAGGGCTTTGTTTTCAAAGGTGATGAGCACCCACAGCTGTCACTGAAGATCAGTAATTACTTTCAGTCACTATTGCTCTTGTCTGGATTGAATCTCAGTCTAGAGCTAGAAAAGTTCTTACAGAAAGTCACTCCTGCAACAAGATTATAATTTTAATACTGAAACAGGACTGTATTGTTACATTTCCTAGTCTCCTCACAATCCCTGTAAGGAAAAGTAGATTGATGTTCCATTTCTTTTTACTATAGTTTCTGTCATGTGAGGAAGCAGAAGCTCCTCTCTTTCTTAGGTCTCATCCAGCAATGATCGTTTTCAAGAGAACTCACCCTTGAATCCAACAATTAAAATCCAATGTCATTATTACAGTTAATATGTGGCTAGTATAGCCATGTTACAGTACAAAGTATATACAGAGTATTTCCTAAAATGGCAAGAATATGGACACAGTATAAAAATCTCCTTCTCTAATAATGTAATCAGAGACATCACAGAGCTTAAGCAGTACTAAGTAATAGCAGATTTACAACCTCTAGGTTAC
Source organism: Terrapene triunguis (assembly GCF_002925995.2). Classification (NCBI taxonomy): domain Eukaryota; kingdom Metazoa; phylum Chordata; order Testudines; family Emydidae; genus Terrapene; species Terrapene triunguis. The sequence goes on along the minus strand of NW_020664393.1, from coordinate 61,243,906 downwards.
TAATTTTTTCGTCTTAATCTTAATAAACAGAGACTAACTTTGAACCCGTACAACTGAATCAGAGAGAGATCTGGGCATGGAAGGAAATCTAGAAAGAGTATATGATTTTCCTGAACTTTCCTTTAGTTTTCATTTGCGGGTGGAAGCAGGGGTTGTACAACTTGACACAAAATGTAAAATCAGCCCTGGTTTGCTCTACAGGCTGGTCTGAGTTTCAAGATGGTCAAATTCAAGTAGATTTTCAGTTTTATTAAAAATTATTTCTCACAACTGGAGCCATAGATAAATATATAAAGTTACCTTACTGCACTATTACTTTGCACCTCCCTGAACTCAGAAAATACCTTGAAAACCGTAACTGCTGAGATAAGGTTAGCTAGCTAAGACAATTGAAAAGGCCATTGTAACAGAGAGTAAATTGAAGGCATCACTAATCACTTTATTAATGTAAAGATTATTTATGCAGGTAAGCCAATCAGGCTTCTCAGTATCAGCTGTATTTATTTAGCACCTGTAGCCATTTATTGAATATTGTTACCATGAACTTAGAATGGATGTCTTAATTTGAAACAACTCCTTGCAATGTGTGCTGATGTGTTAATTGTGTTCATACAATTTACTATAGAAGGTAGATGCACTATAAAAAGAATGAAACATATAGTAAAAGGACAGGCTGTAAAAATGAATGTACCATAAAGTTAACTGAGCATGTGGCCTGCATTTAAATTGGTAAAAATGTGTTCATTAACCTCCAGAACAGCAAAGGTTTAGCACAGTTACAGGAGAATGACACTTTTTTTTTTCATGGGATCATGCAAATTAAAGGCAAAAAAGATCTATTATGTCATCTTGTCTATTCCTTTCTGCTAATTCCTGGATTGTTCTCTACAATACATAATCTAGTATTTTTCAAGTCTTGTTTTAAATGACTCACGTAAAGGTGGTGCTTCCATCATGTACCTTATGTAATTATTATACAGTCTATTGGACCTCACTGTTTGGATAGTCTTTTTCAGTATTCATCCTACATTTCCCTTTGCCCAGTTTCATCCAAGTTATATTCTTTTTTGACCACCCTAAACAAATCTCCCTCTGGTATTTATATCCTTCAAATACTTACAGACACTTTAGCCACTATTTATCCAAATATAAAAGTAAATATACCTGTCTCATAAAACTGGAAGGGACCCTGAAAGGTCATTGAGTCTAGCCCCCTGCCTTCACTAGCAGGACCAAATACTGATTTTGCCCTAGGACCCTAAGTGGCCCCTTCTAGGATTGAACTCATAACCCTTGGTTTAACAGGCCAATGTGCAAACCACTGAGCTATCCCTCCCCACATCCATGCTATGCATATTTTGTTCTCTTGGATATTTTCTCATAGAACAACACCTTCATCCCCCTACCCACTTCTGTTGTTCTTCATAGATTCATAGAAGGGACCATTGTGATCATCTAGTCTGACCTCCTGCATAACACAGGCCATCACTTACTTGGATTCACTTCAGTTTGTTAACAGATCTCTGGTATTTAGGGGCCCAGAACTACACAGTATTTTAAGGTTGTCTTGGCAGCACTATAGAGGAAAAACCACTATTCTTGGTCTCTGACTTGAAATTACTGGTATCATCCTTCATTATAAGATATATAGCCTAAATATATATATATTTCTGCCATATTATATTAGGCTTCTATTTAGTTAACTTTAGTTATCTATAGGTCCTTTATCAGCATGGCTTATGGTGAGCTGTGTCACACTGTCTGGAGTGGCTCACGCCCAAGAGTGCCAAAAAGCAGAGCACACACCCCAAACTGGTTGTATGTTCTGTAATTAGATTTCACCAACCCAATAACAAATGTGTACTCCTGGATCACTGTAACAGTCTTACCATGGAGTAACAGACAGTCCCCTTGGGCACTGCAGTCTATCTTGCCACCCAGGCAAGCTGTATTTAGTGATAAATGGTCACTTACACCAAAAATTACAAAATATTCAGGTTGCGCCCAGTCCCAAAAGACCAGTCACTTACCCCAGATCAATTTGTGCCTTAGATCTCACACCAAAGACAATGCTGGTAGTTAATCCTATAGTAAACTAATTAAAGATTTATTAACTAGGAAAAAGAAATCAGAGAATAATTCACAGGTTAAAGCAGGCAACATATATACACAAATGAGTTGGTTCCAAAAGGTTACAGAGATGTAATCTGTCAGCACTGAATGTCTTTTTGCGGCTAACCCAGGTTGACCCTGGGATCTCTGCTTTTCGTTTCTTAGCTCCAGCCCTTGTAAGCATTCAAACAGCAAAGAGATGAAAAATCTTCATGTCAGCTATCTTTATTTCCTTCTTCCAGAAATCAAGCTGATGGGACATGTTTTCTCGCATGTAGCACCTTCATGGGTATAAGAGGACCATTAAACCAGCCTTTGTGTTGTGATGTTCCACAATGGCCCATTTAGTCTTGATAGTTCTTCTGTAAGGGTGGGAGAACCACTACCACTTTTTCTGCCTTGGTACACAAGTTCAGATGAGGCATTTTCACAATTATAAAGCAAAACTTATATATTACCTTATAGCCTGGGATACAGACATTACAAGTAAGATTAACGGATGCAGCAACTTAGAAGCATTTTATAGAGTTGTCATAACTATGAAGGGAAGGGTAACAGCTCTCTGTGTACAGAGAC
>NW_020664393.1:61142095-61236218 GCF_002925995.2 Terrapene triunguis | reverse complement strand
GGGCCGGTTTGTTTACCTGCCCCGTCCACAGGTCTGGCCGATTGCGGCTCCCACTGGCCATGGTTCACCGCTGCAGGCCAGGGGAAGCCGCAATCAGCCGGACCTGCGGACGAGGCAGGTAAACAAACCCGCCCGGCCCGCCAGGGGCTTTCCCTACACAAGCAGCGGCCCCAGTTTGAGAAACACTGAGTTAAGGGCTAGTTCCACAAAGAGATGTAGGCATTACAATGCAAGGCAATACCTAACCTCTAGGAGCCCTGACACTTAATAGAATTCTCAGCCCCCCAGTTAGGTGCCAGGCTCCTCATATAATCTATGGGAATAGTTAGGTGCCTAAGGGCTGGTCCACACTAAGCCCCCAGTTCGAACTAAGATACGCAACTTCAGCTATGTGAATAACGTAGCTGAAGTCGAAGTATCTTAGTTCGAACTTAAAGGTACTTACCGTGGGTCCACACGCGGCAGGCAGGCTCCCCCGTCGACTCCGCCTACTCCTCTCACGGAGCAGGATTACCGGCGTCGACGGCGAGCACTTCCGGGATCGAATTATCGCGTCTAGACAAGACGCGATAACTCGATCCCAGAAGATCAATTGCTTGCTGCCAAACCAGCAGGTAAGTATAGACATACCCTAAGAAGAGGATTCAGAAGCCAGCAAGCTGAGTGGGAAGCCACCTAAGCCAGCCAGGAGTGAGATGAAGAGAAAAGGGCCCAGAAGCACAATGGTCCTTTGGTGCCTAACTCAATCTGGTCCTCAGGTACCAGACTGACAGGTCAGAGATAGGCACCTCCCTCTGCTCAGGATTCTCAGCCATTAACTCCCTCCTGAAGTTAGGCACCTAACCCAGATCAGCCTTTTCTCACCAAAAAACAGAGAGACACAAACAGACTCCTTCACTCCCTCAGAACAGCACTCACCTGGGAGAGACAAATTCACAACCCCACTTTGGATCAGGGACTTGAACCCACATCCCTGATGAGTGCTCTAGCCAGCAGGCTGCTGGCTATTCTGGAGATGAATGCACACAGAACTCCTCTCCACGCTCTCTTTTGTGTGAGGCCTGATCCTGATCCCTCTGAGAATGCTTAAGGGAACAGGATCCACAGGTGAAATAGACAGGGGAATGCTTAGCATGAGAACCCTGCTTCAGTGCCACCAGATTGCATTAGTGCTTGAAGTAGTTCATTAGCTTCAGAGCAGTGCAGTGCTTCGGCATCTTTATGCATGCCTACCAGAGAAAAAGGAGGTGCTTAGGGGTTACGCAACAGCCAAGCAGTGCCTTTGAGAATGTCAGTGGCACTTACATAGGGTGACCAGATGTCCCGATTTTATAGGGACAGTCCTGATTTTGGGTTTTTTTTTCTTATATAGGCTCCTATTACCCCCAACCCCCATCCCAATTTTTCACATTTGCTGTCTGGTCACCCTACACTTACATGTTGAACTTGGGTGCCTAAGGACATTTGTGGATCTGGGCCTTTGATGCCTAAGTCACTGAAAATCAGTTGCAATTGGGCTATTAACTACCTAAATCATTTTTGAAAATGGAACTTAGCCATCTAAGGACTTATCTACATCGCAAGTTACTGCACAGCAAGCCGGGGTGAATCTGCAGTGCACCAGCTTGCCACCACTAACTCTCCACACAGACTGTAGCAGTGACCACATGGGATGTTAGTGCTTGGCAAGCTGGTGCACTGTAGATTCACACCCCAGTTTGTCATGCCATGTAGCTAACTCGCCATGTAGACAAGCCCTAAGGCAATTAGGTTTTGCTGCACTTTGTAGAGCAATGCCTAAGTACCTTTAAAAATCTGGGCCTGGTACCCCAAGCAAGGGCCTGATCCAAAGCCTATAGAAGTTGTGGAAGCAGAGAAAGAACTGACAGGAAGGAACTGCAATGCATGACAGTTCGTTAGCAAGAGTCAGGCTAACTGTAACCCTAATAACGCGAGATTTGTAGAAGCGAGGATTGTGTGAGGCGAGTGGGAAAGAACTGTGTGAGAAGTTGTTGCGACCTTGTGTAGATAATGTGTAGAAAATATTGTATGTAGGCTAGAGTCAAAACAAGTGAGAAAAATAAGATATCAAGATGGCCTATGTATAAACAAAATGGGAGTCTTTCCATGGGCTTTGAATCAATTCCCAATTGCTCTGTGCCTCATTATACCCAACTGCAAAAATGGGGATAATATTTATCTGACTCATATAGGTGTTGTGGGATCTAATCAAGTAGAGTTTGTAAAGCACCTTGAGATCATCAACTGAAATGTACTATGTAATAATAAAGTTCCCATCTTTTTATTATTCACTATTAAAAATTGTCATACCTTTCATGCATTAGGGTATCTCTTTGGAAGTAAGTGAAAGAACTTGAAAACAGAAATATATATATTAAACTGCACAACTATAATAAATAGCCAGCCTTTTGTTAAACTGTATTACATAACTTTTGTCTACAGACAGATTCTGTTGAGGCTGATAATAAGATACATGGTACAGTTTTCCACTAGGAATGTGAATGTAAATGAAGTGCTAAATGATTAATTTTACCATTCTGATTACACATCAGAAATAACATCCTTTATCTGGGCTGCTAATGCCAAAACTATTACTTATGCAACAGGAAGGGTTGGAGGGAAATGAGGGAAATTCAGTATAACTACTGTATCATTCATTAGCATATACAGACAAGGTATTCTTTTGTATGAGCATGTTGCACTATTTTACAGGTGCTGTTAAAATATTTTATGAAAGCCTATATCATGCAAGGCATTTTTAGAAGTTCTTTGAGTCTTTCCATATTTTTCTTTGGATCATCAATTACTTTTTTCTTGAAAACAGCTTGAAAGGAGTTTGGGACTTGATATTGGCTAAAAGTTAAGGACCTGCTCCAGTAAAGCCCTTGCTTAGCTTTAAACATGAGTCTCTTTGAATTCATGAAACTACTTACATGCTTAAAGTGAAGCACACGTTTAAGTGTTTTGCTGGAGTGGGGCCTAAATCAGCAGTATATGGGGAAAGTATGAATGCAATGTGTTCACTTCTCTAGAGCATGTCACTTACTCCCAATGGTTTACTCTAATTTCACATAAATAAATAACAATTCTCCTCAACTTTCCAACTCCCTTCAACATTTCCAATTCCAGCTTGCCCCAGGCCTTCAATCCACCTCTAATCAGCTCTTCATTCATTACAAATGCAGAATACTGGATGGAGTTGAAGCCAGCAAGCTTTGCTCTCTTTCCAAAGTCACCAGACGTTTCTGTCCAGAACCAGATGTTCTTCACAAGTGATCACGCCCAGGCTGCAGAATCTCTAGGCAGAATGCCACAGCAAGCCTTTTCTTCTCTGAAATCCAGATTCTCTAGCTCTAAGTATTGTCACATCCCAAGCACGACAGATGACTATTACACAATGGAAGTCCTGTCAGTTCTATATTTTTGACAATCCACTGAAAGAACATACTTTTTTATTATCTCATGGTTTTGTGTGCAGCTGCATCATAGAGACAGTTCCAGGGCAAAGGGCAAATTCCTCTTCATTTCACACATTTTGAATCTGTCCCAAATGAGCTGCATTGCTCCCTGCTCATGTTCTCAGAGTGGGTAAAAATAACCATCCCAAATAATTTCTCCCATGTAAAAAGAGCAACTGTTGTTATCTACATTAGGAAGCCCAAGACTTAAAGCATTGTTCACTGCCTGCTCAGGAGTCTATATGGCAGGATTAAATAACATTGTGGGTAAAATATCTGTCTTCTATCTATGTTAGTTCTTCCACTGTTATTACCACCCGTGGAGCTGCAATGGTGGGAGATATAGAGAAAAATGCCAGTGTAGGTAATTCCTTATATCAAGGTTGGTTATTTCCTTCTTGTCTATTATCTCCAGGAACAAGGGGCCTGCAGGCAAAATTATGCTCTCAGTGACACCTATCCAACTGAATTGTCTTTGTTAGATTTGTCTTGGTGTAACTGGTTAGAATTTAGTAAACAGTCTGTGGATGATGCACAAGATTGGACAAAATCCAGCTCTCTCTCTCTTAACTAGGGTGACCAGATAGCAAATGTGAAAAATTGGGACGGGGGTGGCGGGTAATAGGAGCTTATATAAGAAAAAGACCCAAAAATCGGGACTGTCCCTAAAAAATCGGGACATCTGGTCACCCTACTTTTAACCGTGTTGGCTCCCCGGGGCTAACAGGAGTAACACACAGTAGAAATGTGTTTAGTCACTGAAGTTAGCAGATATTACTGTGAATACACACACAGGAAGCAAATCTGTTGAGTAAGAAGGCACCATTGTTATGTTGCCACTTTTCAGAATAGACCACATTTTAAGGCATCTTGTTGCTTTGGCTTTCTTTTCATCTACAGCCACAGCAAATGCTTTTGAAGATCACAAACCAGGAACGTTGCCAACTGCTACAAAGGTTGTTGCATGGTTTCAGAATTATGTTTTTGGGTATATCAGCTGGTACTTAAAATATTTCATAAAAAATACTATAATAAAAATGACCAGTAAAGCAAATAACTACCGCACTGATTTGTCCATTGCACACTCTTGACAGTTAATCTCTGTATTACACACATGCATGCGCACACACACAAACAAAGCTGGAAAGCTGAAAACCTCCAAATTCAAAAGAAATTCTTACAAAGAATCTAAACTACTAGAAACCTCTCCTAATGCCATCAATAAACATAATTATTGTGTAATACTGCCAGCTTCTTCTCTCTTTACACCCTTACCAACCACAAAAAGAGGAAATTATTAAAATCTAAAAGCACAGCACAGTTATTAAAATCTAAAAGAAACCCTGCCCTACTCCAAAAAGAGGCTTGATCCCAAAAAGGAGGACATGCCAGAGATTCTATGAGGTGCACTAGATACTTTGCCATTGCTATAGATTTTACGTGGAAGGTGCTTAGATAATATAGAGATAGCTAGATACATAATATCAGTTTTACACTGACCAAAAAAGAATTTGTTGAAAAACATTAATAAAACATCTCTCCCAGGTTTATGCATTTACAGACATCTGCTATGCTGCTAACAAAAACCCGTGCTTTTCCTAGATGAAGATAACCTTGAAATGGTCAATATCAGCCATAGACAAAGAGTATTACCATGGGTCTCTCTCCTTGCTTTTACTAACATCTCAGCATTTTTTATTTATTTTCTGACTTCTTCAGAACCCTTCAGAAAATCAGAAGTTCCTTCATGTAGCTTATGCTACCATAAGTGGTCATTTCTTCTACTTCGTCTTCTTCTTCCGCTGACCTTGTCAGCTTATTAAAGTTCTAATACCCCATAATTTCTATAGGTTTACTTTAGTATGCCTCAGAAAGAGCAAATGAAGTTGTTTCTTCCTATACCTTCAGGTGACTAATTCTTTGCTGTGCTTCATTAAAAGTGCCAATGTGTTGATGTTTTTCCCCCAGGATCCATCAATTTCATCCCCTTTCACACACCATACAGAACTGATTTCTAAGCCTAGCATAGCAAAATGAAGTGCTAAGAGGTGAGGGGGGCCAGCATGGGACAAGAGGGGGTCAATTAATCATATATTTAAATAAAATCTCTACAGCTTGAATGATATGCTCACAGCACATTTCCACCCCTGTACACATGTACACTACAAGGTCTCTGCATCACTTCACTGCTGCGGGAAAGAAAATAAAAGCCCATGACCTAAACAGTTTACAGTCGAAAGCCCCACTACTGCAAACACATATGCACAGAGTAACTTTACGTACATGCATAGTCCCACTGAATGGGACTATTCACATGTGGAAAGTTACTCACATGCATAAATATTTGCAGGATTAGCGCGTAAGTAGAGATATAATAAGCAGAAGGTAGAAAAAACAGATGCAGGAGGCTAGAGCAGTGAGCAACAAGGGCTGAAAGATCATGAGTTATCGTAGGGGTCTTGCACACATCCTGTATGTGTATTTAAAATAATATTCAAACATAAAAAAGCATTAACACAGAGCTGAGGTTGCTGAACTTCATTCATTAAAAAAAAAATCTATTAAGTAACAGGGAACCTTGAATTAAGGAGCTTTATCAAACATTAGAAACTGCTAAACATACACATATGGTAACATAAGGTGGGGAGAGACAGCTCAAGAAACCTTCATCCCTGCACAGTTGAGATGAGAAATGAAGGCACTGCCCCCAGCTCACACTGCCAATGGAGCTAGCCATCCCAACTGGGCAGGGGAGGCAAAGTGAAAGTATAGCCATGGCTTGGCTCCCTGCCCCATCAGCACGCAGCAGTGGATTTGGCCCAGCCCGGGTGGGGGCAGGGCACATTTTGCATCTTTCAAAGGGTGGCAGAAGCTGCTGTTCCAGCAGGTGGTCTCCTGTGGAACCTTAGCCAGTGTTTCTCCCGTGGAACTGTACTACAACACAGATCCTTCCCCAGCCAGATAGCAGGTAGGCTGAGTGCCACAATGTGGCCCTATATGCAGATGGTTTAGTCTAATTTTTCTTGGGATTTGGATTCTAACCCTGCAGCACTAAGATAATACAAAACTGTGGTTGTAGCAGATTTACAAAACCCAAGGTGAACTTCCAGAAAATTAAAATATCAAACAAACATGTTTAAAAAAAAAAAGCCCTCAAGCTAATTAAAACACCTGTAATTGAAGCCATTTCAAAATGAAGCCACTGGAGAGTGAAATAAAAGGAAAATCTTGGAGAGTGAAATAAAAGGGAAAAAAACCTGTCTACCTGTGATTTCAAACTGCATCGTTTTCAGTTCGGCAGAGTTATTTTTGGAAAGCAATTTGACATATCCCTATTTTAAACTGGAGAAAAGTTCTTAGCTGCCAGTGTTGCGTGAAAGCAGATTAGGAAAAGGTAAGGGTTAAATAGGCAAGTCTCTATGTGTCACCAATTAAAAGGGAATAAAAAAGGGGAGGAGGAAAGGTGCAGAAAGACAAGTCTGTGTGTGTCACAACAGGAGGATCAGAAATGATTAGAGTCAAAATTACAAGTCTGTCTGTCATGATATATGACAGATTGAAAATAGAGTAGAAGTCAAATGACAGTGAGACTGAGCAGGGAAAATTTTTACCAAAGTGGGAAAATAAATTTAAGCCTGACATAGAAACTGGGGGGTTAAGAGTTTATACTGATGCTGTATCACTTACTGTAGATGAGTGTAAATAATAATCTACAGGAGAACCAGACAAGTTAACAAGCCTCATGAACACTCGTAACATTGCTACTTGCTAAATGAATCATTAAAAATCGCTCCCAACCCCCAGTCTCAGGCAATGGCCAACTAAATTGGGAAGAGGATCAGTTATTATTTCTGCAATATTCTGTGCATCTGAAGAAAGACTAGTTCATCCACATCTGTGAATGATTATACAAATATATGGATTGTTCTATTAGGAGCATGGAAATAGTATGGTGATTGGTACAATATGAATAAAACACATAGATTGGAGATTAAAAGAGAGTCGAAGTTGTGTTCAGGAAGTTAACAGGCACAGTGCCTCTAGCATGGTTGGAATTGAGTCTCTCTTTATCGGTGTTTCATATCTGGCCTATTTCATGACACATTCATGTAATCTTTCAACTAGACCTCATGCTATGGTATAAAATATGATTGGCCTTGAAAATGATTTTGTGCAACAAATGTTTACAGAAGAGACAGGCCTAAACTACAAAATTTGCATTCAGATTTAAAGTTGCCACCTGTTGTAATATTTGGTGTTTTACTTAAAGTCCAGTGGCAGGAATCAAGAGATTGCAAGAGAATCTCAGCTTTCGTTAAAAAAAAGGACAGCTTCCAGCCCTCATGAGTGCTGAGAAAGGCCTGAAAATGTGAAGTAAGAGAACCAAAAAACCAGAAGACAAATAAAAGGAGCCCAACATTTATTATTTTTCAGACAAACTTATGGTTTTTATACCAATCTCATAATTTTTTAAGCCTAGCTCATGATTTTTGAACTCTTGGAGTTGGCAGTACTACAGACCCAGACATGTCCAAAGTCTGGAGATGATCAGATCTATAATTTGTCTTGGATCATTAGAGATAGGAGACAGTTGGTAAATATGGAGTCTGAACCCTGGTTCAGATTCTGAATCCAGAGATTTTCACATCCAGGATTTTGGTTCCAGCCCATCTCTAATTTGGAGTAGTATACAAAACGAGAGTGAGCACAAAACACTGAAAAAACCTTTAAAAAATGCCACAGTGTCGCAGAAAGTTTGACAATTTACAACTTTGCATTAGCACTCCTATTGAGCTGCTAAATGCACTCTCTTGTATCTGATGCTTGTTAAGACGAGACAGTGAGGTTTTACTTCTGGAATTCATGAGAACAACTGGAACCAATGGTCATTTAGAATACCTGGAAGAGATTACCCAAATCCTTGAGTCCATCTGAGCTGTGTGTGGCTGTGTGCCTCCCCAGTCCCCAAGGCAGAGAGGGACTGGTTCAGCCCTTAGCACAAATTAGAGCAGATTTCCAGCTGCTCTACTTTATGGTGGTTTGTAATAGCCCCCTCCTGCCCCTGGTATTCCTCCTACACCGGGGCACTGAGAGGAGCTTTTAACTTTCAAGTTATAGCAATAAATACTATGCATTCATACACAGTATGAAATTAAACAAATGCGCATGCAGTGGCTGCAGCATGCATATTTCCAACACCTTGCACATAAGGAAATCCTTTAACAATGGAATCAAATCCAAACTAAACAGAGAGGAATTGTTTTGAGGGGTGGCTCATTTCCTACTGCTGGCTCTTCACTGTTGATTATTTAAGCACTCATTTTACTTATAAATGGAAACTGAATCATAGGTTACCACACTGGAAAATTATTGGAAATCAGAGTCTGTCCAAGTCACAGACATGGCCATTTCCTCTCTGGACAGGAAGCCTACACTCAAATGGTCCTTTCGGGAGCTCTGAGTGATAAAAAGCCTGTTTCTATCCTCTTTCAGATGGCCCTGCATAATGTTTTCATATGTCACTTAGAAAAAAAATGTCAGGATGTCCCTTTCCAAACACGGATGTGAAAGCAGGAAAAAGGAAAGGTGCCATATACATTTTCTGCTTGTCTAGACAGGGCAAAGTCTGTTTTCAGTATTGGAATAAGACAGGCCCTGTAGATTGAGCAAATTATACACTACACCCTCCCCCTCTCTAATTTACTTTTATTTACTTATTTTGACTTATACACACAAGAAAGATAAGGGAGTGCAGCTCCATGGCTCTAAGCACCTTTGTCAATATATTAAAAAATAATGATTATCATGCACAACTCTGTCCATTTCATCTGCCTGCCCTAACCAACAATTGCCAGATAGAAAATAAACAATGAAAAATCCCTGCCAACCTCACCATCTCTGTCATTCTCTGCCCTCTCCAAAGGCCAGGGACATGCCTGAAAGACTGATGCAAGCTATTTTGAACCTAGGTGGGCGCTAGTTCCAGAAACAAGAGGCTCCCATAGAGAATGCTCTGGGAGTAGGTCTCTTCCTTTCATACCAACGGGGCTCCAGCTTGAGTTACTCTTTTTCTCACAGCTATGGCAGTGTCACACACACACACACACACACACAGAGGTACCTCTTAGTTCTATGATAGATTCCCAGGAGGGGATGTTATAGTGTGATAGTATGCTTATGTATAGGATAATGCCTGGGTATTGAGATAACTCAACAGTCAGGAAGTGTTGGAGGAGAGAGGACAGTCTATATGGAGGAAGGAATAAAGCTTAAATGTCACACTGTCTTGGCTCTCTCTCTTTTTTTGCTTGAACACTGAACACCTAGGTAGGCAGTGTCCCAGGTCATCTAGGTCTTACATCATAACCAATACCTTAAATTCCACCTGGAAACCAGTAGGCAGCCAGCAAAGAGCCGAGAGTGTCATGAATTGAACCCAAACCACAAGTTTGAAAAAGGCCAAACTTCAAAGTCTGCCACGCACCTCAGTGCTTCCAGGATTGCCAGATACCATCCAAAGACTATTATCCCAAGTTGTAAAGGGTGACAAGAAAAGGAAAAGCTCCCATGGAATCCTGTTCTTGAGAGAATTGCCCCTACAGTTGGGCCAACGTTCAGAAAAATACAGAGGACCTGATTCTCCACTGCCTTGTGCAGTCATTCACACCTATGCTAAGAGGGTGCGAAACCATTCTGAGGCAGAAGCAATTTATACTCACTTTGTACAGCTGTGGGCAACTATATAAAGACACAAAGCAGCAGAGAACCAGTTCCAGAGATATCTGGGGTCTTATCACAACTCATCCTTCACATTTTTCCCAAGTCCCTCCCTCAGCATGACCCCGCTCACCCTCAACGCTCTCTGCACATGCACACACCTGAAAAAAGAAAACAATAGCGAGTGGTCATTCTGACTTGAGGGTTCTTTCTGCTCAGAATTCAGTTCTATAAAAATGGGATAAAGAGATGCATCTGGCAATTGCGACCCGAAAACTCTATAGTGACAATCACACTGGAGTGACACTGTTATCATGCCAGGTATTTGCTTGATTTGACCTTGATGAGGATCCTTTTCCTGACCCTTTTGACATTCAGAGAACAAGGCATGGAGGGAACATCATACATCTTTGTATGTCTTATACAATTCGTCTCTTGGGGTTGAGATGCTTTTGATGTAAGCAATGGCACAAAATGCAAAAAGAAATAACTAAGGATTGCTCATAGGACGGAGATGCCCAGAGAGTAAATATTTAAAGCATCCTTTAAAAAGTCTGTGCATAGAACATAATCAAATGGGAGGAAATCTGCCATTGTCAGCACAACCCTGATTCTTGGTATTACTAATATCCTGCATCTCCATATCTTCAGCACAATGCCTCGATCCCAAGTGACACTGGATACTTGTTATAACATGTGCAGAAGCGCTTTTATCTTCTCCTCCCGCCCCCCTTTTAGCAGTTTGTTGTCAAATATTGCAGGGATTAGTTTCAAACGTCAAAAGCAGATGTGCAGCTAGGAGTAAAGCTTTTTTTTTAAAAAATGAAACCTGCCTTTTAGACACCTCAGATAAAGAAACATGAATCACTTCAAACAATCTTCATTTTGCACAGCTATTTAATATTCTAGGCTGCTGTTCTGCAGGCATCCAAATGGAATGCTAATTATTCACTTTTCTTCCCAGCTAAAAGCTTCACAGAGACTGACAGAAAAAAAGACATTAGACTGTAGAACAACAATGCCATGCTTTCAGTAGGAAAGGCAACTATAAAATGTTTCCTGCAGCCTAATTCTTCTAGCATCAGCTGATTCTTTACTAGTTCCTACTTGAAACCAATTAATTTCTCCTCTTCAACATATTATCCCCTGCAGCCCCAGTTGATACTCCTTCACTTTCTACTGTGTTTAAAGTGGAGGTGGGGGAGAACACATTGATTCCTGACTGCCTCAGAGTATTTAAATTCCTCCTCATTTGATGAGATGTCATTTGTTCCTAGCTTTCATTACCCAGCCCAGATTTCTCCAAGATCACAAACTCACTGGAATTTCTCAGTCCTCTTTTCCTGTCTTCAGATCTTAATCAAAGGCAGTCCACATTGACATAACAAAGACAGACTGGTCCATCACTGCCTCTCACTTAGGGTATGTCTTCACTGTAGAGTTACCTTTAGGTGTTGGTCACCTAAGTTATGTCTACACTTCAATTAGACACTCGCAGCTGACTCGGGTTTGCAGGGCTTGGGCTAAGTGGCTGTTTTACTGTGGTGTAGAGGTTTTGGACCCCACCTCACAGGGTCCTAGAGGCTGGGCTCCAGCATGAGTCTGACTGTCTACACTGCAGTTAAATAGCCCCTTAGTCCAAGCATCACAAACCCGAGTCAGCTGGCATGGGTGAGCCATGGGTTTTTAATTGCAATGTAGACATACCCACAGTCTACACACTTGAGTTAGCCTAGCCCTGCTGTGAGCAGCCATGCTACAAAACCACTACTGGGTCCCCACTGGTGCTGCGCTCACCAATGTGTGTTGTAGGACTTCTGGGTGCACATCCCATGGGTTCTTTTTGCTGCAGTAAGCTGAGTAACTCTATGATTCTTTTCCAGTGAATTGTAAGGGAACTTATCTGTCATGCTGGCACACAGGGAGAATTGTGCAAAGGCACTGGAAGACAATCAGCATTTGAGTGATTTAGCCTGTACCTTCACTGCAAAGCAGGCAGATTACCAGTCAAAGTGAAAGCAGTACCCAGGCTTTAGTCTGCACTCCAGGATGGGCCAGCCAGCCTGGGCCGAAAGTACCACTAAACTCTTCTGAGAAGGTTTTGTGTGTGGACAGGAAGGAT
Organism: Terrapene triunguis; assembly: GCF_002925995.2. Lineage (NCBI taxonomy): Eukaryota > Metazoa > Chordata > Testudines > Emydidae > Terrapene > Terrapene triunguis. The sequence continues at coordinate 61,223,900 of NW_020664393.1, read as the reverse complement.
AGGGGGGCCCAAGCAGCAACACCTGAGTAAAAGCCAAAGTTAATTCTGTGGTAAAGACATACCCTTGTGCTGGCAGCCAGCTCTTCTATCAAGTGATGCCTAACTGATGTCATAAATACAACTGCATCTGAGCCATTAGCTCAGGGATGAGATCTTCCCCTCCACTAGAGAGATCCAACTATACCTCTACCCTGATATAATGTGGCCCGATATAACACAAATTCAGATATAACGTGGTAAAGCAATGCTCTGGGGGGGCAGGGCTGCATACTCCAGTGGATTAAAGCAAGTTCAATATAACGCGGTTTCACCTATAACGCGGTAAGATTTTTTGGCTCCCGAGGACAGCGTTATATCTGGGTGGAGGTATACTCTTTTTCTATGGTCCTCTTCTCTTGACTATCCTTTGGCTTCCTTGTATAGATGCATTCATTCTTCCCCTTTGACTCACTCTGACCTTTCTATCTACCTGTCTGGCCTCTTTCAGCTCCCAAGTGCAATATAAACGTCCCACAATTCACAGTTTCAAAGAATGAAGTCCTCTTTCTTGCTAAAAAGTCAACTTTCACCCATGCCTTAACTTTGACTTGAATTTTGCTCCCAAGTCCAGAGAACTTGGGTCAAATTTTTATCTCAGTTGCACTGCTTCAGCACCATGAATTCTAAAAAATAAAAACATCAGTCACATATCAGAGGGGTAGTCGTATTGGTCTGTATCCACAAAAACAACGAGGAGTCCAGAGGCACCTGAAGGAGTCCGGGTGAATCTGAAGAAGTGGGTTCTTTACCCATGAAAGCTTATGCCCAAATAAATCTGTTAGTCCTTAAGGTAACATCAGTCACACTTAATTTAAATGTGCTTAGCATAGAGAATTGGAATAGCTGCTAAGAGGCTGTGTTTTGTTTCACAGCCAATATAGCACAGGTAGAAGTTTTGGAGCAGCAGCTGAGGGGCTTTGTTTTTAGTTTTTGTGGCCAGTATGAAATGTTCAGCAGATTTTGGGGCAGCAGTTCAGAGGTTGTTCTTTTTCTTTTTTCAAACTAGTCTCTGGTATCTTTCCAGCTAGCTTTTCAACACCTTTTGTCTGTGCAAATCCATAAACAAAGGATGAAAACAGTTTCTTTGCAAGAATAAACCCTATTATGGAGATTACTGATAACATTTTCTGGTCGGGCATGACTCCAGAATTCAGACTCTTTCCTCTTCCCCACTTGACCACACTGCCTGCCACAGCCTGAATGTGTTTTACTTTCAAAATGTGATCCCTTTTTGTGTGTGTGTGTGTTAAAATATCAGCCTGTTTTATACAAGTTGGTATGTGCCAACCAAATTTAAGAAAAGACTAATTAGCAACATATTCTGGTGGAATTTCTGTGCAGTTTTGGCTGTAGAGTATTTTCATTACTAGTCTGAAGAACTTTTTCCTGTGCAAGACTCCTTTAATTGTAAAGTTTTACATTTGGAGTTCATGAAAGATGTCAGAGCATTAACCCTGGAAACAGAAGTCTACTATGTATCACAGACTAGAATGGACAATATTTTCCATGCTATCCCAGGCACATTGTTGTGTGTTATCAACCTTTAGAAGACAGAGTGTTCTGCAGTTTCGGTACAAAACCAGTCTATGGCCAACATGGGATCTAATTCTGCAGTTGGTTTGTGATACGACCCCCCATTCACTAGGAGCTGGAGGGAGAGTTGTCTACACTTGAAACGCTGCAGCAACACAGCTGTAGTGCTGCAGCTGTGCTGCAGAAGCACTTGAGTATAGACATTACCTATGCCAACAGGAAAGGTTGTCCTGTAAGTGTAAGTAATCCACCTCCTGGACAGGCAGTAGCTAAGTTGACAGAAGAATTCTCCTGTCAAGCTAGTGCTGTCTACATGGGGACTTAGGCGGATTTTTCACACCCCTGAGCTATGCGGCAGGGGTCAATCTAATTTTCTAGAGTAGGCCAGCCCTGAGACTACCAATTTATTTCACCTAGCCCAACAAGCAGCAGGTAAGAGTAAGATAACTTTCACTTACTACTCAGCTGGCCTATATTTGAACGAGCAACCTGGATGTGACACATTCATATACCTCTATCCATGCAGACCCTCCAGAAATGTTATTATTTAAAACTTTGTGTTTCACAGTTTAAAATAATCTCTATTAAGATTTAGAATGAGACCTTCATGAGAGGGCAGATTACCCCACATCTGCCTTCTACTGGGTTCCTTGCAGCTTCCTCTGAAATACTTGGCGCTGTCAGAGACAGGATACGGGACTAGATGGACCAGCAGTCTGGGTCCAGTCAGGCAATTCCTATGCCCCCCAAAATATGCACAATAGAAAAATGACATTAATAAATGATGCCTGGGATTCCCTGTTTACATTATTGACTTTATATTGAAGAATTCAAGATAAAACTTTAATTCTTTCCAACCGTTGAGTACTTTTCTTTCATTTTCGCTTTGTAGAACATTGAAGTACTTTGTAAAGAACCCAAGGCACTTTACAAACATGAATCAATTTCCCTTTTTCAGGCAGTAAATATTATTATCCCCATTTTACAGATGGGGAAGATGAGACAAAGAGAGGTTTGGCAATTTGCCTAAGCTTACTCAGGATGTCTGTGGCAGAGCCAGGGACAGATCCAAATCTCCTGGCTCCCGATCCTACCTGGAATCAGAAGACTATACATCATCTTTATGGATCTGTCTCCATTGACTCAAATGGGCTTTGCATCAGGCCCTATAGTACTATTATATTAAGCGCTTCAGTTGGGTGAATACTCATGTAATACTGACAGAGTATGTCTCCAATGAAATCACAGGGTTTGACTGCATCTTGTGTAGACGTACTCAAGATAACTTTAATCTAAACCAAAAGAATGAAACTGTGGCAGCACAGGCTTCAGCATGGGCTAGCCAACTGAATAATTACCCAGGGGTCCAGGAGGGCTTGTACAGCCCTCACTAAAGCCCGTGCTCCCATGGCTTCACTGCTCCAGTACCCAAGCTAGATAGTTTAAAACAAGTTCAAGTATGTCCACACAAGCTGCAGCCACACCCCATGATTGTAATATAGACATACCCTTAGTGGACCAGGTTCTTGACTGGGGCCAAGAAGCACACATTGCTAGTTAGTGTGGGAGTTGTGCGAAAGTGGCATAATGCTCACTTCGCATGTCTGATCCTGAGGCACAGAGTACTATGGTCTGCCTGATGTCTGCTCCTATTTACACCAGCTGCTAACAGCCACACAGGGCCAAATGCACAGTCAGGGATTGGCGCAGCATAGAGGCATCCCGGCCTTGACCCCTACCAACAGCAAGGCAGGGATGGCACTGGAGGCTCAACACCAGCTCTGCACCACTGGAGAATCCCCCTACACTGTCTAACATATACCAGCTGCTAAAAGCCCCAAGAGACTGAACCTGCAGTCAGAGTGCAGCACAAGGCTAGGGGCAGTCTGTCCATACCCCCTACAGGCCCCAGCTACCGGGTATAGAAGCCTCTACACCATAAGTGGCAGGTATAAGAGGCCAGGGGAGGCTAAGCCGCCCAATACAGCCAGCCCGCCACCTTTGGAGCATGCCACCGCCAAAAGGGTGGGCACCCTGGCCATGGCCCCACCTGCGCTCCATCCTGAGGCCCCGTTGCCACTCATCCTCTTCCACCCAAGGCCCTGACCTCCCTCCGCCTTTTCCCATCCCCACTCCACCCATATGGGGGTCTCACGGGAGGGGGCGAAGAGGCATGCATGAGTGGTGAGCAGCCAGCTGGCTGGCCAGCAGGCAGGTAGGCGGGCCAGAGGAGGGGGCAAAGAAGTGCAAGAGACAGGGTCTGAGAGAGGGGGTCAAGCAGGGCCAGGGGTAGAGCATGAGCAGGGCTTCAGGGGATGGAGGCCAAGCAGGGGTGGGCTTGGGGTGGCAGGCCTCAGGGCAGGGCCATGGTCCAGGTGCACCGAGCCATCCCAAATGGAGAAGTCATGTGCCGCCCATGCGCTATACCAATTCTATATAATTGGAGCACACCCTATTCTGAGGCAATCCACCTGGGGCCAGATATACCAATGCTATGACCACAATTTGCCAGCAGGATGGTACAAAGTGGCCACACTACACCAGAGGATCCAACTAAGGTGTTTTCCCATCTATCCTCACCTCAGCACCTTTTTACCCACTGTGAATTTTATAAATTCTCACTTGGCATTTTGTTTAGGATTCTTTCTTGGATTGGTAAAAGTTCTTCTAAGGGAGTTTGTTTGTTTTGTTCTATAGACTTGCATTTCTTTAGAGACTGGTTCAGAAACTCCTTTCTCGATGTATAATTACAATTGCTTTCCAATATGAGTGCAATCTGGTACTCTAAGATGTGAATCAAATCATTAGTAAGCAATTATGAAACCCAGACTATTTCTTTGTTAGATGCTATTTTCTCCCTTTTGAACTGCTTCACTGTGCCATGGAGGCTCCAATGATTTCATTGTCAAAGCTTGCTCCATTGGCCTGTGCCCTCATTCACTCAAATAAAAGAAAATGATTCAACTAATCCAATTTAAAACAAATTTATAAAAGAAAAATCGCACATTGATCCACGAATGAAGTTACTGACATCTGAATTAGACTTTGCAATTAGCCGTACAACCATTGTATTCCTTCACTTATATTACATATACATTTATATTCAAGATCAAATATGCAATCTTAAGGTCATTGAAGGACAGGCAGCAGAGATTTATGAAGGGTAAGGTACCTTTCTCTGAGACTGAGTCAGTTCTATGAAAGTCTACAGATTGTTTTATTGTGGTCTTTACAGTTCTTTGTATCCTATTGTTTCCCAGACAGACTGGCACAGTCAGATCATTATAACCTGCAGTACTTGTCACACTAAGTCACTTAGCTGAATCATGCATAAAATTGAATACAGATTATAGTTTTACCACTTGTGAGCTTCTGCGTTCTTTGCGGTTGTTTTATTTCTTTCTTAATATTAATTGATGTGGCTAGCTGTGTAGTTCACTAAAGGACATTCAGGGCATTCTGTGTATTTGACCCTGGCCATGTATAAGAAACAGACAAAAAGAGTCTGATTGAAGCTATCATTTTCCAATTTGAGGGCTTAAGTTAGACTTCTAAATAAATAGCCTGATTGTCAGAGATGTTGAATATCCTCTACTCTTCAGGAAATTATGCATCTGTGACGGCTGGTCATGAAATTATTTTTTTCTAATTAATAATTTAGTCAAAAATAACAACTTAATCAAAATTTTTCTTCAGAATTTTTTAGGGTTGTGTCAAAAGACCAGAACCCTACAAACCAAAAAATGTAAGGTTTTGGTTGCCTAAAACTGTTCTTTTTTTTTTTCAACAGAAATCAGAAACATTTTGACAACAGCAGAATTTTATTTGTGAAAATGTAGAGAAAAATTACTTTTCATCAAAAAGCGGTTCAACGGTTTTTTTAAAACCAGCTCTAGTATCTATTTACATTTTTGGGCCGGATCATCATAGTATCTGACATCTCAAAATACAAATACATTTTGAATTTATCTTGACAACACCTCTGTGAGGTAAGGCAGTATTATCCCTGCCTTGTAAACTGAGGCACAGAGAGTTTAAGTGCCTTGCTAAAGGTCACACAGGAAGTCTCTGGCAGTGAGCTAAACCCCAGTTCTCCTGAATGCCAGTCTAGTGCCTTAACCATAAGACTCCCCTTCCTCTCTGACTGGGTGTTGTGGGTGCTCAGTACTGATCTTTAGGCACCCAAGTTTGAAAATTTTGGCAATTGATTTATATAAAATCATAGCTATTGAAGAAAAGACCGGCTATGGTAGCTCATTCAGTCTGTATCCTTGCCAGTTCAGGATTGTTCCCTGCCAGTATTTGTCCAGTCTAACAAGTGACTTTAAACTTCTAAAGCAATGGGGTCTCCATCATTTCCTTTAGGCTATTGTTCCATAGTTCTCACTAGTGAATAACAGAGTGGATAATCAGCTCCCCTATGTGCAAATTTGAGTACAGTACTATTGGCACTACTGCATACTGTTTAAAACCCCCAAAAGGAACCATTGGGCCTGATTCTGCCACCTTTACTCACATGGAATGTAAGGAGCTAAACTTACAGTATTGGGCACCTGATTTTCATGTCTGTCAGTACATGTGTTAGGGATTATATCAGTGGTAAGAAGCGACATGCAAAATATAATCAGCAACACATCTAGAGATGCACAGCTCTCAAAAGGTGCCGAGGTTCCACTGCATTCCCGGAGTTTGGACTTTGACCTGACACCTGAACAAGTTTGGTCTGTAAAAATGGGGTGGAAATCTCATGAGAACAGATTGACTGGCAGAGTGGGTCCTGGGTTTTGCAGGGCCCATGCATAGTAAAAGATGAGGGATGCCATCCAGGACTCTCCCGTGTTGTAACTGAGCCTGTGGCAGTGTAACTAGAAAGTGATATATGGGATGAAGGGTTACAGCTTTAGGTAGCCTCATTAATAACATGGTCCTAAGACATGCAGTGGTTTCTTTTTCTCATGCAACAAGGGACAGTCCTTCTCAGGTTTTTGACACTTGTCCTTCCAGTCATGACCAGAATCAAAGTCCAGAGGGAAAAAGTACAATTTACTCAACTTTCACGAATAAGGGTCAGCTCAATTCTGTGTTTCATCTGGAAGCTTGAGATCCTTCTAGTGTCTCAGAGCAAGTTCTCCTGTCTCTAACTTTATTTGCCAGCTCTGCTGTCATTCATACCAGTGCAAATCAGCAATCATTGCTTTGCGCAGGGGACAGGAAATTGTACATTATTCAGTGAGGGTGAAAATCACCCTGTGAGGAAGGCCAGAACAAAGCCTATGCCCCACATAAATCCCAATTAGATCCTATTCTGAGGATTTAAATGGACTGCAAGTTTTGTGCTGACCTTCTGCACCCTAACAGAGGAAAACACTAATGGCTTTTCTCCTCAAAGGGGCCTTTGTGTTTATTTACCAGGCTGTGTAGCAATACTTAGATTCAGCTGCCAGTCGGAGGTGGCAAATCATCTTCACGTTTAAAAATCTTTACTCAGAATTTGATCTTTTTTCTACCTAGCTTGCTGAAATTATTTAGGAGAGGCACTGTTCCCACCACTACACTAGTTTCTTTCTCGTCCATGTTACCTTCAGAAGAAGTTTGAATAACACCTCTGTTAAGTTTTTAAAAATGTTTTCACCATTAATTTTCCATTTGTATCAAGTATTATTAGCTTGCAGGTTACACTACCAAACATACCATAAGTCTCAAAGTCATAGTGGATGCACCATAGGTGAGATTCAATAAGTCTTCGACAGGTAATATGATAAAATCTTAATACAAAAGTACTGATATACGATGCCAATCATTCACTCTCTTAGATTTCAGTTACAGTGATGAATTAGCACTACTTCTTCCTGTGCTGTCTTTTTGCCTATTGTGCTGTCTATATTTTCAGCGTGTGACCATTTTAAGTGAATATCTCTGACGATGAGGGACAAAGAGGAAACTGGTATAATCCAGAATGACCTCTTGGTTGGCAAACACTATTTGCTTTCAAATAATGTATTTGATATCTAAAAAACAGCATTAAAATAGTATCATCCTGGGGAAAAGAGACACATTCTACTGTAGCTAGTAAAAGACATTGGTGCAATAATAGGAGGTGTTAAACATACAGAAAATACTATTAAATTCAGAGAATTGGTGTATTTATTTATTCTCTTACATTCAGATTTAAATCTATTGTGTCCTTTGCAGTAAGCCCTTAACTTTCTTAACACATGAATGTTTAGTAAATGCATCCTTAGCATTTCACCTGGAAGACCTTAAAATGTGGCATATTTTCTAGAGGATGCGCATTTCCACCTCCTGTTGAAATGAAAAGCAATGCATGTAAGCATACGAGAATGAATCTGGCCTTATGATGCAACATACATTGTAAGAATGTGGCAGAAAAAGCAGTAAAAGGGAAAAGAACAAACCTCCCAAATTAGTATATGAAGAAGATGGAGCACAGCATGCTGTGCCCTGCAGGCTGCAATCTGCTCCATTTTATGTAAACTACTTGCAGCACTCAGGCTTCTGCCAAGTTATCAAAGCTGCCCTCAGTTGGACAAACTTTGATGCCCCTGGGGTGCTTGTTGGGTTTCATGCTGACAGAGCTGACAGTTCATTGTAGCTCTATCCTTGGCTGGCAGAATCTTTATTTTATGCGAAGTCCATTCATATGGGCTTACAAGGCACATGCAATCAAATCATTCATGCTAACTCTGGTGTATGGGGGAAGCTAATAAAGATCTACAGTATTTTCAAGAGTAAACATTTCATGTCTTTCCCCAAATTTGTTCTCTAGTCAGGATGTGTTAGAAACTTTGAGAAATTGAAAAAAACCTTAAAAGCTTTCACCTCAACAGGGCAGTGACTGACACTCTGGGTTAAGATACCTCAGCATGCTAATGGGTTACAGAAAGGTTAAAGGCATATTGTAAATGTTGTTAAACCAAAAATTGATCTTCCTTACCAGTGGCCTATCAGGAAGACCTCACCTTCAGAATGCCATTATGTTTGTATCCTTCCAACATGTCCATTGTAGAATTTTGAATACATTCTGCTATTTTGAGATCACTCCACTTTAGTTCTAGCATTCATTACATAATTAAATGAGGGATTTATATTTCTTCCCACCCTAACCCATCCCCCAATTTAAAGGAAAACATCTCTAAGCCTGAAGTCTTTTGGAGCAAGTAAATATTAATCTGAAACCACTGATGTTTCATATGTATCATTCTGGTGGTTAATCATTATATTAGGAAGATTTCTACATGGGTTTTAAGGGAAAGATAATGTAGTTCTATTGTTACAAAAAGCAATCCATATTTTTAAATTGCTGGTAGAAAAAATAATAGTGTGCTGTACAATAGATAACATGTCTCTCTACCTTGAAAAGCTTAGCATCTAAGGCCCCAATCCTGCAAACACTTAAGCAGATGGCCTAACTTTACTTACTATCGACACTCCCAAGTAATTCACTGCAGGATCAGGGTATAAAACAGTACAATATAAACCAGAACAAAATATAGTAATATTATTTGTAGCACAAGCAGTCAGGATGTGGTCAGCACAAGTGGTCAAGGGCCCCTTGCTCAGGACATTTACTTCTAGAAAAGACAAAGCACTGATGAATGTAAGATAGGAACCAATGCTGCACTGGCTGAGGAATGGATTAGCTGACCTAATATACTGCCTGTTCCACCTCTAATTTCTATGAGCCTGTTGGACCTTTTTTTAAAAAAATGTCTTATCCATAAGGCTGTTTATATTCAAATGTACATCGGTAGTCATGTATGTCCATCTTTTGGCCTTCTTTCTTCATTTTCTTGTGATCGTATAAGATTATACAACACTAATCCTAAAGCATGTGATACAGATTTGATTATATTAAATATGCACTAAATTTTCTAAGGAGCCTCAATTTGACCTGCAAATTTTCACACAAAGTCATTTATGCTTGCAGAATATTGAATTTGTTCTACAGATGATACTCAAATGATGGCTAAAAAATTTTTTGAAACTGCTTCAGGGATCTGAACACCCATTTATTGGAATTGGGTGTCCAAAGACGTTTGATGCTTTGAAACATCTCAGCTGTTTTTTTTTTTGTTTTTTTTTTGTTATAACCATCTATGTAACATTTTTAGACATAACTGCAGATTTTTCTCTCATTTCCCAGTAAATACAGAGTGGGAACAGATGGTAATATGCACATTTTATTTCATAATTATGAGTTAACTGGTTGTTATGGAAAATGGAGCTAATCATTTTGTAACACCAGTGTTATGTTAATGTAACTCCATTGAAATCAATGGAGTTACACTGTCATAAAACTTGTATAACAGAGCAGTGAATCAGACCCACAATCTTCATCTGTTTCCACTAGAACTGATCTGAATATATTACTTGAATCTCATTCTGTCTCTCTCTCTCTAAGTATATAATATTTGTATATACACACGCACACTATGGAGGTGCCAGGTATGGCTCCATAACTGAAGCGGAGTGCCATTTTGCCCTTATATCAGAAGTACAGCAAGTTATGAGTGCTTAGTTTCACAATTCATAAAAAAATTAGCTTTTAAAAAAAAATTATTTGTTAATTGCTTTCTCCTATATTAGCATCTCCTGAGGCCTTACATCTGTAAATTAGTTTCAAAGTCTGCAATGTTAAGGAATTAATTTTGGATAACAGATTTTTCGTTTTACTTCCATGGCAGTTTGCATGGCGAAGAGTTGAGTTAGGGGCTCAGGATTTGCCCCAAGGATATCATTACATATGGAAAAAAATTCCATTCTACTAAGGGAAATTGGGGCATGGACATACCAAAACCATTCAACTCCTAACCTATCCAGCTTCATAGTGGCAGTCTGTGCGCAAGCCCAACCATAGTTTGAAATGACAGAGGTGTGACAGATCAGGACTACGGTGCATTAGCAGTGCTGTATAGAAAACTATCCTATCCAAACTAACCATATCGGCCTGATTCTCATTTACACTAAGGCTTTTCAACACTGTTGAAGAGGCCTTAAAGAGTGTATATAAAAAGAGGACTTAGAGTAAATGAGTATCAGACCCTATCTCTATATGAGTTGCTATGTCCTAGCCTCTTTAACAATTCTTGCACCATTGAACTCAACAGGAGTTTTGCCACTGACACCAATGGCAATAGGATCAAACTCTAAATTGAAATTGCCAGATTCTGAGGTCTTTCCTTTGAGGGCTTGTGTAGCAGGGTGGTTACCCACTCGTGCCCAGAGGAGTTTAAAGACAGCACTGGGAGAGGGCTGGGGCAGGGGAAAAGCTCCTAGGCTGATTGGGGAAGCAGCCGCAGCTGGGCCACACCCTAATCAGGCCTCAGCTGGCCCTATAAAGGCAGGGAAGCCAGGGGCAGAGACCGTCTCTCTCTAGCTGTAGAGGGAGATGGGCCTGGCTGCAGGGAGCTAGAGACAGGGTACCTGAGTGGAGCAGAGCTGGGGAAAGGCAGAGGAGCTGGGGAGCTCCGGCCTGGAAAGCCCCAGGCTGCGGCCTAGCATAAGGCCAAGAGGTACTGGGGGTTGCAGAGGGCAACCCAGGGGTAGGCAAAGGCAGCAGGTCCAAACCCAACCTTGCCAGTGATGAGTAGGCTGATACTGCAGTCTGCCCCAGGGCGTGGGGACGAGACGAGGACTGACAGTAGCCTTATACTGAGGCAAGGTGGGGAAAGTGAGTGGGGGTTTCCCAGGGAGGGGAGACCCCGAGAGAAAGGGGTTACTGCCAGGAGGCAGCACCCCAGTTAACAGGGCACCGGAGTCCAGGGAGGGACACGGGGGCCAAGTGGCAGTGGGACACCAGCCTGCAGAGGGCGCTCCGGGCTGGAAATCGAGCTAATTCCCTGAGAGACCAGCAGGAGGCGCCGCAGGGTGAGTCCGCCCTGCTACAGCTTGCATAAGAAATTTGGAACCTGAACTGCTTTTTGCCATTGGATTTAACAGGAGCAGGACCTGGGTCTAGTAAAAGAAAGAAAAGACAAGGTACTCAGCGAAAGATGTACGGCTTGTTGTCCTAAGAAAGCATTTTTGAGAAAACTATCTAAACCATATATCATGCCTAAAGAAATATGGTTGTAGGTAAGACCTCAGAGTGGTTCCTATATGGAGTTATTTCCTTTCTTAGCTATTGTAAGAGAGGAATACAAAAGGAGAAAGAAATTAAAAGTAATGCATGTGCAACATACAAAACAAATTAGAAGGCATGACCCTCTGCAGCATGGTAAAGAAGGAATGTCTTTATATTTTTGCTTTTGTTATATTGAATGCACATGGTGAATGTGAGCTGTTATAGTGAAATATTGTTGATTCACATTAACACTGTATGATATTGTGATTGAAAAATTCACAATGTTCATATGTATTTGAGATTTTATTGGATTGGAGATTTGGCGTATCTTTAAGTCAAACATGTGTCGGATGAAATGAAGAAATTTTTTTTGCCCTGTGTTACTAATTATTGAAAAAAAGTTCTGTCTGTTGAATGATTATGACCCAATTTTGTTCTTGGTGGGGGGAAGGGAGGGGCAACAGGCTTTAGCCTATTATTTTATAGAATATAATGCACATTTAACTAGGTTGTAAATATTAAACAGCAACTGCAGCATATCAGATGTGACTGGTTCATATTTTGTGTTTAAGAGAAGATTTGCCAGGATTGCTTTGCCTATTTACATTTCATCGGCTCTAAATTTCTCTAACTTTCCAAATTCAAAGCTTCACACAGCTAATAGTACTATCATGGAAACGAGAACAAGCTGCTATAGCTAACTCCAACTCTCAACACCTGATCAATGAGAAGACTCCCATTGGCTTCAGTGGGCTTTGGATTGGGCTCTAAACAAGCAGACTAACCAAAATCACTTTATTGGTGTTTTGGGAGACCACAACATAGCTGAGTATAGACTTTAGGTCAAAGGCAGATGGCGCAGTTCATGCTGCTGGCCCAGATTTAGAATCTTTTCATTGCATATGCTGCTGCTTCTGGCTTTTGTAAGCAGGGAAAGAACAGTATTTGTGGCATCTGCTGTGAATGGAGCTATGCCAATTTATACCAGTTCAGGATCGATGGATCCCATAACCTCCAACACACAATTTCCAATAAGTTACTGCTATTTCATGCTAGTCTGTGAAGTATCTAAATACCTGGATAGTCAGTGAAATTTAATACCTAATAGTGTATTAAAGTGCATTTGTCACATTCTTATTGATTATAATTATACTTTGCATCCACACCACATTTTTTTATCAGAGAAACTTAAACCACTCTATAAAAATCAATTCATTAACATGCCAGTCACCTCTTGTGTAGTTAAGTATTATTGTAGCCACTTTAAAACTGCTTAAAAGGCAAAGAGAAGTTAAGTGACTTGGTCAAGATCCCAGAGCAGGTCAATAACTGACTCAAGAACAGAACCCAGGAGTCCGGGATCTCATTGCTCCACTCCAACCACAAGACAATATTCTCTCTGTGTACTAAAAAAGTTTAAAAAAAAAATGAAAAGAAAAAAAAAGCACACACACTCCTAAAACTTAAAACAGGAAAGAATGGATTCTGAAGTCCCGCTTCACTTCTGTGCTATAAAGCAGAAGAGAAACTGTATTCTGCCATTTCTTGGCACATCAAGAGCTCTGCTAAACTACAGTGCCTGGAAATTAGTTTAAATACAGTGAGATTTCTATTTTGTGTCTTGTCCTTATGTATTGATTGCAGAGATACATCTCTGGTCCCTTTCTACTAGATTTTTAACAGGGAAAAGTGTTGCAACTATTGGAAAAAAAACTTCTGTGGACAGTCATTAGGAAACATCATCATTTATTCATCTACTTCCATCTCTGAGAAATGTATTAAAGGAGCAGAACAGTGAAGAATAAAGAGGCAAACTAAAGGAGATACTTTCCTTTTTCTTCTCCTTTTATCTGACACATAGAAAATGTGATCTGAAGGAGACTTTCTGGTTCAGATTCATCCCTGTGCGTCGACCAATTCAAAGATCCCTGTACCACTTGGTCCCTAAGATGCAGCTGTGTTGGATGCCCTGGGTAGGGTTGGCACTTTTTATAAATAGAATACAAATGCCTACATCAGCAAATGCTGTGCTCCTCTGGGACAATGTACATCGCAACGCCAAGGATGAAATATGTGAGAGCTGGGACAAAGTATTCCCTGTCCAGGGGAATCTGGCTATACAACAATCTTCCTGAGGAGATCAGGTGAGGTTTCAGGAACAAACCATCCCGATATGTAGAAAGAATAATAAATATGGCAGGCGACCAGCTTAGCTTAACAGTGAAATCCTTGGCTGGACTGGACAAATGACCAGGGAGGAGTATAAAAATATTGCTCAGGCATGCAGGAGTGAAATCAGGAAGGCCAAATCACACTTGGAGTTGCAGCTAGCAAGAGATGTTAAGAGTAATAAGAAGGGTTTCTTCAGGTATGTTAGCAACAAGAAGAAAGTCAAGGAAAGTGTGGGCCCCTTACTGAATGAGGGAGGCAACCTAATGACAGAGGATGTGGAAAAAACTAATGTACTCATTGCTTTTTTTGCCTCTGTCTTCATGAACAAGGTCAGCTCCCAGATTACTACACTGGGCAGCACAGCATGGGGAGGAGGTGACCAGCCCTCCGTGGAGAAGGAAGTGGTTCAGGACTATTTAGAAAAGCTGGACAAACACAAGTCCATGGGGCCGGATGCGCTGCATCCACAGTGCTAAAGGAGTTAGCGGATGTGATTGCAGAGCCATTGGCCATTATCTTTGAAAACTCATGGCGATCAGGGGAGGTCCCGGATGACTGGAAAAAGGCTAATGTAGTGCCCATCTTTAAAAAAGGGAAGGAGGAGGATCCGGGGAGCTACAGGCCAGTCAGCCTCACCTCAATCCCTGGAAAAATCATGGAGCAGGTCCTCAGGGAATCAATTCTGATGCACTTAGAGGAGAGGAAAGTGATCAGAAATAGTCAGCATGGATTCACCAAGGGCAAGTCATGCCTTTCTAACCTAATTGCCTTCTATGATGAGATAACTGGCTCTGTGGATGAGGGAAAAGCAGTGGACATGTTATTCCTTGACTTTAGCAAAGCTTTTGATACAGTCTCCCACAGTATTCTTTCCGGCAAGTTAAAGAAGTATGAGCTGGATGAATGGACTATAAGGTGGATAGAAAGCTGGCTAGATCATCGGGTAGTGATCAATGGCTCCATGTCTAGTTGGCAGTCGGTATCAAGCAAAGTGCCGCAAGGGTCGGTCCTGGGGCCAGTTTTGTTCAATATCTTAATTAATGATCTGGAGGATGGCGTGGACTGCACCCTCAGTAAGTTTGCAGATGACACTGAACTGGGAGGAGTGGCAGATACGCTGGAGGGTAGGGATAGGATACAGAGGGACCCAGACAAATTAGAGGATTGGGACAAAAGAATCTGAGGTTCAACAAGGACAAGTGCAGAGTCCTGCACTCAGGATGGAAGAATTTCATGCACTGCTACAGACTAGGGACCGAGTGGCTAGGCAGCAGTTCTGCATAACAGGACCTAGGGATTACAGTGGACGAGAAGCTGGATATGAGTCAACAGTGTGCCCTTGTTGCTAAGAAGGCTAACAACATTTGGGGCTATATAAGTAGGGGCATTGCCAGCAGATCGAGGGATGTGATCATTCCCCTCTATTCAACATTTGTGAGGCCTCATGTGGAGTACTGTGTCCAGTTTTGGGCCCCACACTACAAGAAGGATATGGAAAAAATGGAAAGAGTCCAGCAAAGGGCAACAAAAATGATTAGGGGGCTGGAGCACATGACTTATGAGGAGAGGCTGAGGGAACTGGGATTGTTTAGTCTGCAGAAGAGAAGAATGAGGGGGGATTTGATAGCTGCTTTCAACTACCTGAAATGGGATTTCAAAGAGGATGGATCTAGACTGTTCTCAGTGGTACCAGATGACAGAACAAGGAGTAATGGTCTCAAGATGCAGTGGGGGAGGTTTAGGTTGGATACTAGGAAAAACTTTTTCATTAGGAGGGTGGTGAAGCACTGGAATGGGTTACCTAGGGAGGTGGTGGAATCTCCTTCCTTAGAGATTTTGAAGGTCAGGCTGACAAAGCCCTGGCTGGGATGATTTAGTTGGGGATTGGTCCTGCTTTGAGCAGGGGGTTGGACTAGCTGACCTCCTGAGGTCCCTTCTAACCCTGATATTCTATGATTCTATGAATCTAGGATGACCGTCTCTAGGAAACATTGCCAGGCCTGCCTCTTTGAGAGATACTTTCCACCATAAGTGACGCTCACAATGTGACAACCCTTTTACTCCCAAACCCCTACCAACTCCACTCCCACACTAAACCTATACCCAAAACAGTTTTGACACCCCTCCTCAAAAAATGAGTGATGTGCCAGAGAGTCCATGAAGATCATAGTGATTTTGCTATTGCTAGTGATTTTATGTGGAAGGTGCACAGATGCTATGGTGATGGGCAGCAGTAAAAAACCCACAGACAGACAGATAGAAGTCAGCCAGTATGGGGTGAGAGATGTTTGGGGAGTAGGTGAGGATGAACAGGGGTGGGACCAAAGGATCTATTAGTATGAACATAGATCCAAATGCCCTTATAGATTGGATGGGAAGGGAATAGAGAACCCTACCCATAAGCTTCTACATCCCCTGCTCAGGGACTGTGTTTTTGTTCTTTGTACAGCACCTAGCACAATGGGGCCCTGGACCAAGATGGATGCTCCTGGGTGCTACAATAATACAAATAATAAATAATAAATGATGCCCTAAAAGTGACTGGCCTAGGAAGGAAAGTGGCCAAGATGCCTGTGTCACCGCCTGAGGGGCTCGAGGCGGACTTCAAAGGGTCCGTTGGCCCGGTGTGCTTAGCACCAATAAAGACACCGAGGGGAGAAAGCAAGCCAAGTTTATTCCAGAGCTCTGAAATGACACTAGGAGACCAGCATGTCTCAAATCCAGTGCCACAAATACAAATAACTTTTACCTTTTTATACTTCAGGCAGTTTCTATGTAAGCCTCTGTCTGTTAACTCCCTAGTATTCCTCCCACCCCTTCCTTCTCTAGCCGTTACAATTAGAAAAGTTCCCATACGCCTGTGAGAAAACTTTCCCAGTCTCTGCGGCCTTGAGTTAGACATCTGCAAAACTAACTATTCCTCTTTCTTATCTCTATTATTTCTGCTAGTGTGAGTGAAACTGAAGCCATCTGCTAAAAACACTGACCAATACATTTTTGCTGTAGCCTGTAAGCATTACACACAGAAGTAAGTGAGAGTTCACAAGATGGAGTCTGGGGGTTCCGCTAGGCCCAGAGCAAAAGAGCTTCATCGACACTTTGGTCTTCCACTCTCCCGAGTTACCTGGTAGCTATGCCTGGGGGGGTCCCCAACAATCCCTCCTTTGAGAACACTCAACAAACCTTTGTCAGAGTTTTCTCATACTCTAAAGACAGAATGCGATTAAGCTCCATACAATCAGGATCATCAATGAGAGGATATAAGGGAACCTCTGGAGAGGGGGAGGTACAAATCTTACATATGAGCACTTTACAGCAAATGACCAAAAGAATAAGAACAAAACATATTACAACACCTGTGAGCAAGATGCGAACAATGCTTCCCCCTATATCTCCTAGTTTCCCTAAACCAGGTATCCAACCCCAAAGGGAATCCAAAATAGTGGGTTCCCCTTCCTGGGCCTTCCATTGATTAAAGGCCCGTTCAGCTGACAAGATGTGCGTGTTAATGTCCTGTGAAAACTCTGGGACATAGGTACAACACTCTTCTCCAATAAGGGCACAGACCCCGCCTCGTGAGGCTAACACATAATCTAGGGCCTGACGGTTCTGTAAAGCCAGCAGCCGAAGCTGGTACAGCTCAGAACTTATGCTTTTCTCTATGGCTAGGGTATCATTGGCAAACTGGGTGAGAAATTTAGACAGTCTTCTGTAAAGTTGGGCTAGTCGTCCCACCCCATAGGAAGGGAGGGCTATCATCCCAAACCTGTCTCTTTCACTGATTGGTTCTATGGTAGCTCTTAAGGACCGATAGTACCTGGGACGACCGGAGGGAGCCTTGGGTAGAATGCGGAGGGGAGGAGCAAGATAGCCTTTGTAACAGCTACCATGCCAACCATTAGGAAGCCATTTGTAGGCACTAATACCACAAACCCAAATACCCAGAGTACAATAAGAATTATTGACACTAAACAAGTCAAAAAATAACAAGACCAAATACACAGGCCAGGTCCGCCTTCTGTGAGAAAATAAAACCAATGTTCAGGGTTCTCGCGAGGAGTATGTTGTGACTGTTCAGAAAGATCACAACGCATTCCCAGTGATCCTTACTGTCTTTTGAATAACAGCTTAAGTCCCAAATCGTCGTTAGCAGTCTTCTCCGCAGGCTGGACAGTCCACTGTTTAGGAATGGGCACTGCTTTCAGTCGAGAGTGATGAATCCAGTTCTTGTGTCCTTCGACCTTTGCCGCTGTATGGGTGACAAGCAGGACGGTGTGGGGTCCCTTCCACTTCTCTTGGAGAGGCTCGTCCTTCCAGGTCTGCACGAGAACGGAGTCACCAGGCTGCAGGGAGTGGACCGGAGTATCCAGCAGAAGAGGCTGTGAATCTTTGGTGTATCTGTGAAGAGAAGAAAGAACAGCAGACAGAGAGCACATATACTGAGACAAAAAACCACACCCCATTTCCCATTCCCCTGCCAGAACTGGGGTACCATTCATAGGCCATGCTCTTCCAAACATAATCTCGAAGGGACTAAGCCCTATCCTACCCTTAGGGAGAGCACGAATGCGAAGTAACACAAGGGGCAAGGCATCAGGCCACTTAAGAGAGGCCTCCTGACAGACCTTTGAGAGGTGTCGCTTGAGTGTCTGATTTGTGCGTTCCACTACTCCACTGGCTTGTGGTCGCCAGGGTGTGTGGAGTTTCCAGGGGATTTGCAGAGCACTTGCTATCTTTTGAACCACTTGAGATGTGAAGTGTGTTCCATTATCAGATTCCATCCACTGAGGAAGGCTGAAGCGAGGAATGATTTCCTTGACAAACTTAAGAGCCACTGTCTTGGCAGTGTTGTTGCGACATGGGAAGGCCTCAGGCCATCCGCTGAATCGATCCACTAAGACAAGGAGGTACCTGTATCCTTGGGTCCTGGGAAACTCAGTAAAGTCTATTTGCCACACCAATCCTGGGCCTGGGGTAGGTTCCAGGGTGACTGGTGGCACTGCTACTCCTGTTCGAGGGTTATTCTTTTGGCAGATTAAACATTCAGCTTGTACCTGTGATGCTAGGGGTTTAAGTCCAGAGGTTAGAAAATATTTAGTCATGAGCTGGGTGAGAGCCTCTCTGCCTGCGTGTGTGGTTTGATGCAGTTTCTGCAACACTGATCGAATCAAGCCCTTGGGCAGGAGGATTTTTCCCTCTGTGGAACAAAGCCATCCCTCCTTTTCCTGGAGACCGAGACTGTCAGCCAGGTTTCTGTCCTCTTGGGAGTACTGAGGGGCTGCAAGCTCACCCACTGATGGGATGAGGGCATGCATTTGGGCATTTTCCTCAGTTGGTGATTTCAGGGTAGCAGCTCGGTTAGCTTCCCTGTCTGCTCTGGCATTGCCCTTGGTTACATCTTGATCTTCCCTTTGATGGGCTTTGCAATGCACCACTGCTACTGCTGAGGGGAGTTGTACTGCCTCTAAAAGTCGGAGAATTTGAGACCCATGCTTGACCGGAGAGCCTTGGGCTGTTAGCATTCCCCTTTGTTTCCATAAACCAGCGTGAGCATGCAATACCCCAAAAGCATACTTTGAGTCAGTAAAGATATTAACCCGTTTGGCTTTTGCCAGCTCGAGTGCCCGAGTCAGGGCCACTAGTTCAGCAAGCTGGGCAGATGTTCCTGCCGGTAAACTCTCAGCTTCCACGGTATCATGAAGAGACACAATGGCATAACCAGCCCTCCTTTGCCCATTCACAACAGTACTACTTCCATCTGTATACCATTCCAAGTCAGCATTTGGGAGTGGCTGATCTTTTAGATCTGGGCGGCTAGCATACTGAACATCTATGATTTCTAAACAGTCATGTTCTTGCTTTTCTGTCTTGGGCAGCAGTGTAGCTGGATTAAGGGAGGGACAAATCTGCAGGGTGACTTCAGGATTCTCTAACAGCTTCGCCTGGTACCGAGCAACCCGAGCCTGTGTGAGCCAAAGACCCCCCTTAGTGTCCAGCAAGGCTCGAACCATATGAGGAACATACACACTTGAACACTTCCTCCCATTGTCAGCTTCTCCGCTTCCCCCAAGACTAGAGCCGTAGCTGCGACTGCCCTCAAACAGGCTGGCCATCCCTTTGAAACTTGATCCAGTTGTTTAGAAAAGTATGCCACAGGACGCTTCCAGGCACCTAATAGCTGGGTAAGCATTCCCAAAGCTACCCCTTTTCGTTCATGCACATACAGTTGGAACGGCTTAGATAGATCGGGCAAGCCAAGGGCTGGAGCTTCCATTAGCTTCCTTTTCAAGATTTTAAATGCCCTGTCTGCTTCTGGGGACCAATGAAAGGGGTCATGTTCTGCTCCCTTAACACATTCATACAGAGGTTTAGCCCACAGTCCAAACTCTGGAATCCATATTCTGCAAAAGCCTGCCATGCCCAGGAATGCCCTAAGCCTTTTGCGGTTGCTGGGGATTGGAACTTGGCAGATAGCCTCCTTCCTTTCGTTGGAGAGCTGTCTCTCTCCCTGCCTGATGTGAAATCCCAGATATTGAACCTCTGAAAGAGCAATTTGGGCTTTGCTTTGAGATACCCTGTATCCTCGCAGTCCAATAAAGTTTAGGAGACTCACAGTAGCTCTGAGACAAGGGATTAGACCCACAGCAGCAATTAGCAAGTCATCTACATATTGCAACAAGAGGGCTTTGTCTGAATTATCCCACTCCTCCAAGTCTCTGACCAAAGCCTGTCAAAACAGAGTGGGGGAATTTTTAAATCCTTGAGCCAATACTGTTCAACAAAACTGCCTTTTAACCCTTCTGTTGTCCTCATTATGCTTTGCAGTATTTTGCTGATCTCACAGTAGCCTGGGCACATTCAGACCCCCCTTCCTCTTGGTTGTCAGCAAAGTCTTGGCTGTGAACACTGACCTTGGACTGAGGCCAGCTGTATTTTCCTCTTAGTTAACTCATTCCATGCTTTTTCCTCTTCTCCCTTTCTCGGCTTCTTCTAACTTCCAACGGAACCTTCCACTCTTCACTCATACACCTTTTCTCCAACCATTAACACATACTCATTGGCATCATACACCTTTTCCAGTAACATAACTTCTGTACAGAACTTTGAAGCAACAAACCAGGACGAGCACACTCACTTCTGAGGATTCCTCTCTATACAACCTCTGGTGTCCAATAGCTTTCCCTTTTAAACCTTAAATGCCTTCTCTGTCTTCCTCCTTCTTAGCCTTAGCTATAACCTGATTCCACTCCACTTCAGACAACAGGGTTCTCATAAGTATATTACAATCATCCCAATCAGGCTTATAACTTGCTAGACACCCTTCAAAAATAGAAATGAACTTGCTTGGATCCGTTGAGAATTCTCCAGTCTCTGCCTTGAAAGCGGCCAAATGTACAGGGTCAAAAGGTACGTGCGAAAATACAGATACTATCTGTGCTGCCCGCTCTTGCGTTCCTGGCCGAGCTACCACACTCTCAGTAATCAACGGATACAATCCCACAGGGGGGGCACTCTCTAAAGCCTGTGGGGGTGGAGGAGCCGAAGGGGACACCGATTCTGGCATTACAACAGTGGGAGGGTTCTGGGATTTAGCAGCACATACTACCGAGTCTGTCGGAGTCAAATGGCACTTGAGCAAAATATCAGTCCTATTTCTTAACACCATAAACGTATACGCATAGAGATGTTCATTCCATTTACCTGTTCTCTGACAAAACAAAAGCAACTGAAGGATCGTGTTATAATTAAGTGATCCTTCCGGTGGCCACCTTTCTTGGCACTCCAGCTGGTACTGAGGCCAATCAACTGTACAGAACCTTTTCAATTTACTTTTAATTAACTGATCAGATCCAAACACCTTCCAGTTCACCAGAATGCATTCTAAGGGTGTACACTGTCCCCTGCCGGCTGTACTCTGTCCCTGCCCCATACTGAGGGAGACTCTGGGCGTCCCCAGGTCAAAACAGGCAGACACTGGGCGTCCCCAGGTCAAAACAGATAAAGTCCCCACTGGACTGTTCCTACCTTATCCAAGGGTCCGGTTCTGCACCGTCGCTCTATCCACGGGACCGGTTCCCCACCCTGCTTCTCCACTGTCTGTGTGCGTTGCACCGTTGTGCCCTCCGGGGTCGAGCAAACCACGTCTCTGCCGAGGCCCCCCGATGAAGTCACCGGTGAGCGCTCTGGGCGTCGGTCGTCGTCGTAATCCGTCGGCCACCAGGAGGGATCCGGGCAAGGCTAAATTTCAGCCTCGAGCCCCACGTTGGGCGCCAAAACTGTCACCGCCTGAGGGGCTCGAGGCGGACTTCAAAGGGTCCGTTGGCCCGGTGTGCTTAGCACCAATAAAGACACCGAGGGGAGAAAGCAAGCCAAGTTTATTCCAGAGCTCTGAAATGACACTAGGAGACCAGCATGTCTCAAATCCAGTGCCACAAATACAAATAACTTTTACCTTTTTATACTTCAAGCAGTTTCTATGTAAGCCTCTGTCTGTTAACTCCCTAGTATTCCTCCCACCCCTTCCTTCTCTAGCCGTTACAATTAGAAAAGTTCCCATACGCCTGTGAGAAAACTTTCCCAGTCTCTGCGGCCTTGAGTTAGACATCTGCAAAACTAACTATTCCTCTTTCTTATCTCTATTATTTCTGCTAGTGTGAGTGAAACTGAAGCTATCTGCTAAAAACACTGACCAATACATTTTTGCTGTAGCCTGTAAGCATTACACACAGAAGTAAGTGAGAGTTCACAAGATGGAGTCTGGGGGTTCCGCTAGGCCCAGAGCAAAAGAGCTTCATCGACACTTTGGTCTTCCACTCTCCCGAGTTACCTGGTAGCTATGCCTGGGGGGGTCCCCAACACCTGTGAGATACACACGGTGAGAGGTTCCCAAACTGTGGTACGCATACCGCTGGGGGTACACAAGACATCTCTGGGGGGTACGCGGGAGAAATTGTGTAATGATGGATTTTATTTATTCATTATTTTATTTATTGCATTTTTGTAATAGGCTACTGAGACAAAGCTTCACAGCTCCGTGGGAATTTGTTATATAAAATACAGTAGTTAATTTACTTCAAGATGTACCAATGAGAACACAGATATGCAGAGAGACTGATGTACACAGCCCTCACCTCTAACCACCGTACAATGCAGGTTCAGTTGCCCAGCAACTGTCCAGTCTAACTGAGCTCAGAACTTAGTCAGCGTTTTTTTTTCTGTTGTGTATGTCACAATATATCTGTACGTAACAGTGAAATATGGACAGATGGCTAAAGACAGGTAGTGTTCAGAAGAACACACAAGTATCAGTGATGAGAAGAGGAGGGGTATGTGGACAGTTGGTAGATCCGGAAGGGAGTACATGGGCAGTAGGTAGATCTGGAAGGGCGTACATGGACGGTTGGTAGATCTGGAAGGGGGCATATGTGCAGTTGGTAGATCTGGAAGGGGTACGTGGGCAGTTGGTAGATCTGGAATGGGGTACACAGACGGTTGGTAGATTTGGAAGGAGGTACGTGGGCAGTTGGTAGATCTGCAAGGAGGTACACACAGGCAGTTGGTAGATCTGGAAGGGGGTACGCGGACGGCTGGTAGATCTGCAAGGAGGTACACACGGGCAGTTAGTAGATCTGGAAGGGGGTACATGGGCAGTTGGTAGATCTGGAAGGGGGTATGCAATAGGAAAGGTTTGGGAACCTCTGCACTAGGCAGTGGACTCCTATGGAGTCCTTATCACGTGCTAGAACTGCTCTCCGCTGGGGAGAGTAATAGAGCAAACACTGCCTCCCCTTCTCGGGGGTACAATGGCCTCCACTGGAGCAAGATGGTGCAGTTTGCACCTCCTCACTTTTATATGTAGCTGCCATTTTAGAAGGGCATTTTCAAAGGCACAAATGGCAGTTAGATGCCAAACACCCAAAGGGAGTCAGGCACTTAACTGCCATTTCAGCCTTCGAAAAGCTCTCCTTAAATATATCTCTAAAGTAATGGGGAAAAAAATCGTTGCCAGCCTGCAGAGTTCTGGCCCACTATCCCAGACTGACTGAAGCCATGTAAGGGCATGATTGTTATTACTGTCAATGCATCCTCCTACCATCAGCCCACAGCATCAGATGAGGGTCTTTTTATATGGCATGAGGAGTTCACAGAGGCCACTCAAGGAGTCACATATGGGTTGCAGAACTGGAAGATTCTAGTATTTCAGTACTTTGTGGAATAATATAAGAACTCATTGCCTCACATTGCCATTTGATATATCTAATTCCAAGTGCTCCCAAGGAAGATTCGAAAAAGCTGTTGTAAAACTTGGTAATCATCAGCTATGTGTGCATCAGATCTTTAGGTGAACAATACGTTTACTTGCGGTGGGGAGAAAAGAAAAATAATTTTTAAAAAACCAGTTGGCATTAGATGCTCTTTAATTCTTGTGTGTTTTTTTTTCATTCCTCTCCTAAACCCAGGGATCAGCCAAAGCTGCATGTACTTTTATCTAAGCTGAGTGACCGCATTGTAAACCTATTCTAGTCAACAAACTGTAAATGGTTTGAATTAATTAATTTCCTTTGGAAATCTGTTGTATCCTATATCCTGCTTTAACCCCCTATGAAGAAGGCCCAACATGGAAGTATCAGTTAGCACCATAAGTACAGCTCAGTGACAACTTACTTTGTTGTTAATGAAAAATGGTTACTGCTGCATTCAGAAGCCCATTGATGTTAATGTGTCCAATGATCTTGTGGGCTCACATCTGGTCTGTGTTAGGTGCTAACTCTAATTCTCAGTCAATATTTTCGGACATTGCTACTGTTGACAGTTTACGGGTCTTACCTGTGTGTGCTACAACGCTTTGCTGTGAGTTAGCTAAATAACATTTATTCTGAAATAATGCATTAGTATTAATTCTACATATTTCATCACAACTGCAGGGCAAGCAAAGACACATGCTATTAATACCTAATGTCAAGTTTGATCCCTAGTCAATGCTCTTAAGTTTTGCCATTTTTGCCAAGTATTTGAGGTCTCAACTCCGCATGATATGTTGTAGCAATCATTTATAAAAGGGAAATGTCCCAAAAGCCCTGTAGAAAAACACAGACACCACAAACGTTATGGCTCACACCAGACCAGATTGGGGTAGGAGAGCTGACTGTAGCTAGCTTTATGTGCCTACCATAGCTTTTTTTACTTGTTTGATTTCTGACAGCTAGTTATACTATTTTGGAATCTTCCTTCTCGACAACGGCAGCTGCTATCCAAAATAAGCGGTGGGACTGCAGTTAGCAATTGGCATATTTCTAGAGAGGCAAACTCACCACCACTTCTCTCTGCACAATCATAACTGCTCACAACATCAATGCCTGCACTGCAATTAACACAGATGAGGTTGAGTCTCATAAGCACAAGGGGCAGGGATTTTTCAGCCATTGGCTCATTAGCGTAGAACTCAGAACCAAAATGCAATGAAATGCATTTGAAATGCAATGAAAACTCATTGATCTTTCCCTCCAAATAAATAAATAAAACCCCTTAGAGAGAAGGGGATTTCATGATGATCATGGTACTTAAAATGATTAGATAGATAGCTAGATAGATAGGTTTAGTCAAATTTATTGCCTATATTTAAGGGTGTCTGGCACTTCCCATTATAAGACCTTTATTTCAGTTGCTTATAACTTTACCAAACTTTAGCCCATTTGGGCTGAAATTTTCTATGCCAAGTGTCTGCCTCGGGCTGAATTTTTTTGAAATTTCCAGCAAAAATGATTCCGCCATTTCCAAGAATAAGATTAGGGGGAAAAGATGTTGTTTTGCCCATGTTAAAAGAAGTCTTACAAACTTTTGGTTGAGAAAATATAAACCCTTCATACTTTACAACAGCAACTTGAAATTTGGCATGGGAGGGTTTCCTGCTGTCAGGGATGAGCCTTCTGCCATCACTACCAGTGAAAAGACACCCACATTTGGCCAAGTTATACGCCAGTGAAAAAACCTCAGTTCTCAGATGCTCAGCAGAGACATGTCAGAGGTTAGCCAGTTGAATTCTGATGCTTCCATCTGCACTGATCACACTCCAGCCCAGGGCAGCAGCAAGAGCTGAGCATGTCATTCCCAGCAGTTGTTGCTCACGTAGGGTGACCAGATGTCCTGATTTTATAGGGACAGTCCCGATTTTTGGATCTTTTTCTTATATAGGCTCCTATTACCCCCCACCCACCCCTGTCCCGATTTTTCACACTTGCTGTCTGGTCACCCTGTGCTCATGGCTGTTGGGCCTGCGTGAGCCAGACAGAGAACTGAAAGCAGGGAAACTGTCTCTCTTGTGCTCTTAATGTCCCCTTGCTGGCACCCTGGCAGTGTAGAGCAAGAGGAACAGCCTGACTGAAATACTGAGGGGACAAGAGCCAGGCAAAGGTGGGGAGAGGCAGAGAAAGTGGAGTGGGGCTGGGAGTTTGGGGGAGGGAAAACTGGAACTGGGAGCTCGTGAGGAGATAAGAGAAGACTGGGACAGATTAGGAAGGAGCCTGGGACTGGGACCTGGGGGGAAAGGAGTGGGGGGGACGGACTAGAAGCCAGTGGGGGAAGAGGGAAGACTAGGACTGAAGAAGGGGCTAGAGGGAGAGAGAGGAAGACTGGGAGTGGCTGGATAAAGAGAATAGGATGAGGAGCCTCATGGAGAGATTGGAACTTGGAGTAGAGGAGGATGGGAAAGATTTTAATTAGATTACGATTTGAGCAGTGGAGGAGGGGTGGCTAGGAAGGCTCAAAAAGGAGATTGGGACAAGGGCAGAAGAGAGACACAGTGGGGAATGGAAGCAGGGGCAAGACTGAGATCTGAGGAGGATCCCAGATGGAAGGGGGGAAAGACTGGGACTGGCTGGACAAGGAGCTTGGGGCAAAAATCCTGGGGGAGATGCAGACTGAGTGTCCATATGGGGAGATTAGGACTGCCTGGCAAGGAGACTGGGAATGGCTAGGTGAGGAAAATGGGTCTGGGACAAAGAAATTCTGTCATCGCCTAACTTTGGGTACTTGGTTTTGTAACTTTAATGTTCTTTTACTGTAGTGTTTTGTGTGTAATATAAACACAATTCATTAGAATGCACACTGTGGCTTGTAGCCCTTTGTACAGCTATGATGAGTTCTTAAAGATTCATTTTATAAAAGAAACATTGGTTGCTATGGAAGCAGTTTCAAAAATCCTTTGTTAGAATTGTGTTTTTTCTGCTAATATAAAAAGCAGTGCCTCTTTTTTTACCATATTTATCATGATAGTATCTGGCCATCATACAAGAAAAGAGAAGCAGTTAGTTCCTTGTAAATGCTCTCTCTAGCCAGAAGCAGAGTGGGGTGCTTGGCATTAGTTACTAGTTTGATTTTTATGAGGGTGAGATGGAATTCTGTTTTGTGTTCTTTTAGCAAAGAATAGACTGTGAATTCTCCTGATCTCTTATTCATGGGGTGGCCACTGAAAAATCTGTCTCCAGCTCTCACTGATCTTACCATGTTGCATTCTTATCCAGTAACCTCCTTTGCTCCGGAGGTGTGAAGTTGTCACAGAAAGTCCTGACTCCTGAATAATATTTGTGATCCACAAAGTCTATTGCTGAGGACAGAATGTGTGGCATACATGCTGGAACATGACCACTGTAGTCATATTCTCAAAACAGGCCAATCAATGACTTGAACCTAAAGTAATCCTTGTAATGCTATATCCCCACAGTGTGTTTGTGTATGAGGCTAGGGAGGAGGGAGACTTACTGTTGAGACTGAGGCCCATGTGGGGAATGGGAAGATTGGAGCTGGAGTGCATATGTGAAAAGCAGATGTGGAGGGTTTTCCTGAGCAGAGCTGAGTATGTGACAGCAGGGGCTTGAGAAAGAAGTCTCTGTAATGACTGTGTTAAGATATTTTAATAAAGAAGTTACCTATTGTAAATAAATCCATATGTCTTCTAATCCATAGTCCCATTCCTACTTAGGCATCTGGCAATGTGGGGAATTAGAAGCCATAGAATTAATGGTATAGGTCCCTATTATGTTTAATAGGGGGCGGACAGCAATTAATGACTCATTTTAAATGACAGTTTTAATGAGAGTCTTCTTTTAGGAAGATACACCATTAAAAGAGAAAAAAAAATTCTACAAGCCTTTCATCCATACGAGGCTAAACTAACCAACAAAAGCAACTGTTGGAGAAATAAACATTTAACGGAAGACAGCAAGGGAGCCATACATACAAGCTACTTGCCCCAATATATACATATATTACAATTAGGGCTGGCTGAAACTTTCCATTGCAGCCTTTTTCTATAGAAAACTCGGTTTTCAACAATTTTTTGTGTGTGAAAAATGTCTGCTTTTGGTGCAAAACTTTCACTTTTCACTGAAAAAACAAAACAACCATAACCAAACCTTTGGCAGAAAACCAGACACTTTACAGCCAAAAAAAATCAATATTTGGTTCTTCAACAAATTTTAAAAAAAAATCCTTGGAACATTTTCATGATTTTTTTATTGTATTGTCAATAGCATTTTGCACAATTATTTTTTTCCAGACAGCTCTGATTACAATATTCATGTTTATGCCAGGTCAAGTAGCTTGTGTGTATCGATTGTAATAATAGTTACACAGAGATCTTGTATTTTCTAAAACAAGAAAGGAAGCACAGTTAGTCGGAAAGAATTATTAAGCAGGTCTTTTTTTTTTTAAATGTCATGACTCCTTATGAAGTAAATTGAAGATAGTCAAAACTTCATGAAGCTCTGAAATTACCTTTAGTCACTTTCAGTTTGGCCCAGACTACTTTAAATAAAGTGTTGCCATTTGACTCCAAAACATTTCTCATTTACAGATACCATTTCTCCCATACATCATGATTTTATTTAGCTAGGCTTTCACCTACACTACAACAAATACCACCAAGAAAGTTTCTAAATCATGCTGGGTTTTTTATTTGGTACAGTCCACAAGTGCATTCACCGACTCTTAATGGGAGGTCTTAGTCTGATTTTTTTATTGAAAAGGAGTTATTGAGGAGGGGTTGGGAATTAAATAATTTTTGCCCAATAATGCAGGGTTCATAACACTAGTCATCGTATGAATTCCCACAGAAATGCCAGGGTATGTCTACACTGCAATTAAAACTCCGCAGCTGGCCCATGCCAGATGACTCGGGCTCACGGGGCTCGGGCTAAGGGGCTGTTTAATTGCGGTGTAAACATTTGGCCTCATGCTGCAGCCCAAGCTCTGGGACCCTCCCCCCTTGCAGGATCCTAGAGCCTGAGCTCCAGCCCGAGCCCAAACATGTACACCACAATTAACTAGCCCCTTAGCCTGAGTCCCGTGTGCCCAAGTCAGCGGGCACTGGCCAGCGACGGGTGTCTAACGTCAGTGTAGACATACCCCAAGTGTACTTAGCAGCTGTAATTTTGGGTCCAGTTCCTTCACATGCTGTAATTTGCTTAGGAAAGAGCTGCATATTTAATAACCCTTACCAAAACAGGAGTTAATATATGAACATTTGCATTTTATTTGTCTCTTTTATAAGAAACATCTGTATTTGAGAGGATTTAGCATGGATTTCAGGTCACAGAGGGGCAGAAAGTTATACAAGCTATTTTCTAATCCTGTTTTTTACCTTCAATAAAAGGAGTGTTATGGATTTCCTCTCCCACCCAGCTGGTTTGCATGTGGGCGGGGCTAGAGCAAGGATAAAAGGGAGTGAAATGTTACATTGTTTTTATAGTTGTGCTGCCAGTAGCTAGCCCTAGGGAAGAGAGGCACTTCAGTAGCTAGAGCTCTAGACATGTAAAAGATTGCTGGATTTAAAGAAATGTGGCCTTGCCTCACGCATTCAGATACCCCAGAGGCTTCAGTAGACACAAAGTAAATGTGCTAGATGCTGCTACAAATCTTCATGTTCACTGACTAGTATTTACCTAGCAAAAATGTAGTCCTTTGAGATTTCTAAAAAAGAAAAAAAAATCTATTCTAACCTACATAGTGAAGAGAATAAAGGCATCAGAACCCTTCCCGGTGCAGGAGATGGAGTGAAGTGTTACAGCTCTCTGATCCTCAGGGCTGCTCTGTGCTGGCCACAGCCCTGATGCAACTTAGAGTAGTTGTCAGACTGCTCTGAGTTGCACCCCTGCACAGGCTCCCTATGGGACCCTATGCTACTGGAGAATTAGTGTAGCAGTACTCTGCCATCTCTTTCCCTGCTCCCAACCTGCTTTTCTCATTCCCTTGACATGACCATTTGCCCGAGTGCCCCACAGGGACCTCTATGCAATAGAGAACCTGGCAGGTTGTCTACATTAGTGTAAACACAATTGGCTGTAAGTGAAGTGGTACAACAGAAGCAATTTCATTCAAATCTGAGGAATACAGCAGCAAGACCAGTGACTTGTACTATAAACCGGAACAAGAAAATGTAGGTTTGTTAACAGCTTTAGAGCTCCCTGCCCACCCGGTTTCCATGCCTTTGATGTCCCTTACCAAAGACCTCTTCCAAGAGGCTAGCAAATTCACCACTATCATATCACCTCCTTGCAGTCAGCCAGATCTCAGTCTGGGCTTAGCCATCATCTCTTTAAGTCTCTTGCCCCGGGTCCTCTCCAGAACTCCCTCTCCTGAGCAAGCATCACTGTTCCCAGCTAGTCCTGAAACCCACAAGAGGAGAGGCAATTCTTGATTTAGTCCTAAGTGGAGCACGGGATCTAGTCCAAGAGGTGAATATAGTTGGACACCTTAGTAATAGCAACCATAATATAATTAAATTTAACATCCCTGTGGCAGGGAAAACACCACAGCAGCCCAACACTGTAGCGTTTAATTTCAGAAAGGGGAACTACACAAAAATGAGGAGGTTAGTTAAACAGAAATTAAAAGGTACAGTGCAAAAAGTGAAATCCCTGCAAGCTGCATGGTAACTTCTTAAAGACACCATAATAGAGGCTCAACTTAAATGTATACCCCAAATTAAAAAAACATAGTAAGAGAACCAAAAAAGTGCCACCATAGTTAAACAACAAAATAAAAGAAGCAGTGAGAGGCAAAAAGGCATCCTTTAAAAAGTGGAAATTAAATCCTAGTGAGGAAAATAGAACGGAGCATAAACTCTGGCAAATGAAGTGTAAAAATATAATTAGGAAGGCCAAAAAAGAATTTGAAGAACAGCTAACCAAAGACTCAAAAAGTAATAGCAAAAAAAAATTTTAAGTACATCAAAAGCATCAAGCCTGCTAAACAACAAGTGGGGCCACTGGACAATCAAAATGCTAAACGAGCAGTCAAGGATGATAAGGCCATTGCAGAGAAACTAAATGAATTCTTTGCATCGGTCTTCACGGCTGAGGATGTGAGGAAGATTCCCAAACCTGAGCCATTCTTTTTAGGTGACAAATAGGAGGAACTGTCCCAGATGGAGGTGTCATTGGAGGAGGTTTTGGAACAAATTCATAAACTAAATAGTAATAAGTCACCAGGACCAGATGGTATTCACCCAAGAGTTTGAAGGAACTCAAATGTGAAATTGCAAAACTACTAACTGTACTTTGTAACCTGTCATTTAAATCAGCTTCTGTTCCAAATGACTAGAGGATAGTTAATGTGATGCCAATTTTTAAAAAGGGCTCCAGAAGTGATCCCGGCAATTACAGACCAGTAAGCGTCATTTCAGTACCAGGCAAACTTATTGAAACTGTAGTAAAGAACAAAATTGTCAGACATATAGATGAACATAATTTGTTGGGGAAGAGTCAACATGGTTTTTGTAAAGGGAAATCATACCTCACCAATCTACTAGAATTCTTTGAGGGGGTCAACAAGCATATGGACAAGCGGGATCCAGTGGATATAGTGTACTTAGATTTTCAGAAAGCCTTTGACAAAGTCCCTCACCAAAGGCTCTTAAGCAAGGTAAGCTGTCATGGGATAACAGGGAAGGTCCTCTTATGGATTGGTAACTCGTTAAAAGATAGGAAACAAAGGGTAGGAATAAATGGTCAGTTTTCAGAATGGAGAGAGGTAAATAGTGGTGTCCCCCAAGGGTCTGTACTGAGCCCAGTCCTATTCAACATATTCATAAATGATCTGGAAAAAGGGGTAAACAGTGAGTTGGCAAAATTTGCAGATGATACAAAACTACTCAAGATAGTTACGTCCCAGGCAAAGTGCGAAGAGCTACAAAAGGATCTCTCAAAACTGGGTGACTGGGCAACAAAATGGCAGACACAATTCAATGTTGATAAATGCAAAGTAATACACATTGGAAAACAATCCCAACTATACATATAAAATAATGGAGTCTAAATTAGCTGTTACCACTCAAGAGAGAGATCTTGGAGTCATTGTGGATAGTTCTCTGAAAACATCCACTCAATGTGCAACGACAGTCAAAAAAGCTAACAGAATGTTGGGAAACATTAGGAAATGAATAGATAATAGGACAGAAAATATCACGTTGCCTCGATATAAATCCATGTTATGCCCACATCTTGAATACTGCGTGCAGATGTGGTCGTCCCCACCACAAAAACGATATATTGGAATCGGAAAAGGTTCAGAAAAGGGCAACAAAATTATTAGGGGTATGGAACGGCTTCCATATGAGGAGAGATTAATAAGACTGGGATTTTTCAGCTTGGAAAAGAGACGACAAAGGGGGGATAGGATAGAGGTCTATAAAATCATGACTGCTGTGGAGAAATTAAACAAGAAGTGTTATTTACTCCTTCTCATAACACAAGAACTAGGGGCCACCAAATAAAATGAATAGGCAGCAGGTTTAAAACAAACAAAAGGATGTATTTTTTCACACAATGCACAGTCAACCTGTGGAACTCCTTGCCAGAGGATGTTGCGAAGGTCAAGACTATAACAGGGTTCAAAGAAGAACTAGACAAATTCATGGAGGATAAGTCCATCAGTGGCTATTAGCCAAGATGGGGTGCAGGAACACTTGTTAGGCTTACTGTGAGTGGGATGCCCCATCACATTCCTGCCACACAGAGTGTGGTGAACTGAAAACAATTAGAATTCGCCCATTTTCATGTTTCTGGTGCTTCTGCAAAAATGCAGTTTCCTGCAATATTTTTATAATCATGGCCTGGAGACAGGTGTTAGCGGAGTCCAGATATTTAGGTATTTATTCTCCCCAGGCACACATATTTCCTATTATTTTAAATGGGATTTAAGTGTGTAGGCAGGAAGGGGAAAATAAACTGCTAATGATCTAAGCTGGAGAAAAGGTAATGCAAAGCAGTTAGAAAACACGTTAGTCAAAGAGGGGAAGGAAATTATTGCCCTGAATTAATCATAAATGAGAAGAATGGAAAAGACCATCTGGACTTGGGTTTTCTGCATGGAAGAGGCATTTCATCTCCATTTGTCTCTCAAATGTTGTACCTAATCTAGACTTAAGGACCTTTAGTGACAGTGGATCAGCTGCCTCCCTAGGCTGATCCACTGGCTACTAATTACCATGACGGCTAAGAAATGTTTTCCTGGTGTCTAACCTAACCAGCAGGATGAGCAGCTTCCTCTGCTCAGAAAACACATGGAATGTTATTTATGCAAGTTAAACAACTGTGACAGAGAGAAGAAAAACATGTAGCACTTACTTCTCCTCCAAGGAAACTCTCAGCTCATGCAGCATATTTCCAAATGGCCACACTTTGCTACATATTCCTGAGACTGCTCTGATACAAATCACAGGCTTAGCTTTCACTTAGGCTCTTGTAAAAAAAAAAAAAAAAAAACAGAGATTAAAATCTGGCCTGCAATAAAAGAGTTAATGATGTGAGATGTGATGTCATCAAAAGTCCAACATGAGTAAAGCAAAAACATTCATAATTACTCATAATTATGAGTGTAATCTTTTTACTTTTTGGTGGGTGGGAATAAGCTATCATCCTCAAACTACAAGGGCATGCCAACCTCCCATATCCCCCCATCCCTCATGAACCACCAGGCATCCCCCAGAGGTCCCCAGGCATCCCTCCTGAGCTACACAGACTAGATGATCACAGTGGTCCCTTCCAGCCTTGGAATCTATGAAGCTGTTGTTCTAGAATTAACAGTATAACAGAGTAGCTAATGGATGTGAAATCATGACTTTGGGGGAATGAACACTTTGAGACAAACTATATAATCTCATATGGTCACTACAAAGATAAAAAAGGAAGAGACATTGTTTAGCATAGGATGACATCAGAAAATATATATGGCCTTTGACTCATTGTTAGTGTGAACACTTTACCCAAGGAGAAAAAAGAGTCACATGAAAGGGGGAGGGGCAATACATAACCTCATCCTCTCTTGTGGACAGACATTTCTTCTAGGGAAAGAGATTTCTTTCCTCAAAGAGTTGACAGAGATACATTTGGGACTGTGAGAAAGATTAGATAAGTTCTCATCATACTGTAAATGCAACTAGAATCACACAATATTTTGTAACTTTAATTTAGTGCCAGCCTGATGTGTTCCATGATATTACCTAGACCTGTATGGTTTGCCAATTTTTATGTTCCTCTCTATTTCTATGAAACTGCCAATAAAGAACTTTAGTGAAACTCAGTCACAGGCCCCGACTTCCCTAATTCCTGGGGGCGTGCATGACCCCCACTCTGGCCCAAGGCCACATCCCGCCCTTTTCCACCCCCACTCCTTCCTGCCCCTTTCTGCCCCTTCCCCTTGCCTCTTCCTGCCTCCGCTCCTCCCCTCTGCGCCTCCTGCACGCCACTGAACAGTTCATTGTGGTGGGTGGGAGGCACTGGGAAAGGGGAGAGGAGCTGATGAGCGGGGCCCGCCAGCGGGCAGGAGGGCTAGAGGGGCAGGGAGAGGAACTGATCCGCGGGACTGCCGGTGGGTGCTGAGCTTCTCCTATTTTTTTTCCGTGGGTTCTCCAGCCCTGGAGCATCCACGGAGTCAGCGCTTACGAGCTCAGTTAAAACAGATACCTGCCCTGGAATCAGGGGCGGCTCTAGCTTTTTTGCTGCCCCACGCATGGCAGGCAGGCTGCCTTCGGCGGCTTGCCTGCGGGAGGTCCCTGGTCCCGCAGCTTCGGCGTACCCGCCGCTGAATTGCCGCCAAATCCGCGGGACCGGCGGACCTCCCGCAGGCAAGCCGCCGAAGGCAGCCTGACTGCCGCCCTCGCAGGGACCGGCAGGCCGCCCCCCGCAACTTGCCGCCCCAGGCACGTGCTTGGAGCGCTGGTGCCTGGAGCCGCCGCTGCCTGGGATATTTGCTGACTGAGGAGGAACAGAGCCCTGATCTCAGAATAGAGTGGGTAGCTGCCTGAGTAGCTGGAGTCAGGGGTCATATAAGGCTGTGGTGAGAGCCGTTGTGTGCACAAACAAGGACATATAACCATAGGGGTATTAATGATATGATAATGACACCTTTATTAAATGGTGCAAAATAATGCTTTCCTTTGGAAATATAATTTCCCCTGACATTTCCACAGCTATATCTCTGGGACGATCATTATCCTTTATTCACTTCTGAAATTCATTATTATTTTGCCACAGTGGAATCTATTGAGCTTTCCATATTATATTTCTAAATTGTTCTTAGAGGAATGAAGCAGAATACTGCCATTCAGAACAAGTGAGAAGTGATAATTAAAAATAAATACTGCAGTAATTGCAAGGTGGTTCAATTAAAGTAACAAAGAGAGAGAATTGTGACTGAGCCATGCAAAGTCATAGTTTATTGTTACAAATTGGATTTGAATTCAGTCTGGTTGGAAACAGGCAAAAGATCTCAAGGTTGCAAGCACCACATGAAATGAGCTGGGATGATGAATTACCTGCATTGAACCTTCTTTCTTTTTCCAGGAACAGCTAATGATAACGTTAGCCCATCTGCAGCAGAGATTTTGCTAAAAAAAAATTTCAAACAAGTAATTCTAGGTTGTTGACTTCTGAAAAGAACAGCCATGTAGAATAACCACCCATTCTCAGCCCTGCTAGATACTTGGGGTTGCATACAGAATTATAAAACCCTGGATGTTTCTCATTGTTAATTCAAAATGTAATAGAGCTCTTCAGGATTTTATGTGGTGTTCCTTTTGATAGTTAAGTGCCCTATGCCTCTTAAATTTCCTTAACACTGTTTAGCTTCTTTCTGTCCAAGTAACTTGTAATTGTCATAACTAGAGCTCAGCAAAAAAATTTCAGACAAAACTTTTGTCCATCAAAAAATGCAGCTTCAGCGACACGAAAATGTTTCAGGGATTTGTGTCAACTTTGCCAAATTGTTTGTTTGGAAAAAAGCAAAACAAAAAAAATTCTGAAAAATAAAAATGTTTCATTACATTTTTTTAAATGTTTAAAATGAAATGTTTTGATTTTGTCAAAATAAAACTTTTAATTTGACCCAAAACTATTTTTTTTAACTTTTCAATTGGCCAGAAATTTTTAAAAATTTCATTTCGGTCCTATCCAATACAACCTTTTTTTCTAATTTTCAAAATTGCCAATGAACTGAAAAATCCATTATTCAGCTAGCTCTAGCTATAATTGACATACAACGATAAAAAAGAGTCTGTGTAAAAGAGGGAAGTAATATCCCATGAACAAAGTGCATTTGATCATATCAGCATTCTTTATACACATTCTATGGGCCAAAGTTTCGGTAAGTTTAAATGGTGGCAAAATTACAAACTGAAATGTCATATATAAGGAATGGCGTGAGAAAAAGTGCAGAGAGGCTTGTGTGAGAAACAGAGAAATGGTTGTTCAAGGATGGCATCGTTTGTGCTACAAAGGATAGGGCATAATGTAACAAGAGACCAATGAAAAAGTATGGAGTAGCAGGTTTTTTTAGGAATTAAAGGAAATTCTTGAGAATGTATCGCTGAATCAATCAACACTGCTGTGAAACAGTGTCAAACAAAGAATTCAAGGAACAATATTTCAGCTATGAAGAATTACATTCCATTTTATAAAAGCATTCAGCATCTTAACAGTAAATAACCTCATTGAGTATTAATACAGCATGATAAATTGTCCACTATGTTTTCCTGCTTCCTCATCTTTATGAGATCATTACTAACGAGGCTTTAAATAATAATTACTGGAAATCAATTGCCCATAATTGGAGCAAGAATATCACACTTGCACATATAATACCATTTTGGGAAAGGGAACTTCTACCATTTATGTGTTCAGTCGATAAAAGACAGTTTTTATCGTGGTACATTTTTTCTCATTAGCTTTTTTTGCGGTCCATTTCCTCTTGCACAGAAGAAGAAAAAAGCTAATGCGATCAAACGCTACCTTCAGAAGAGCTTTTTTACAGAATGATTTGTCAGTCACAATGAACGGAGTATTTCATTCTATTAAGTGGAAGAAATCCTAATTGAGACTTTGCGAGTGAGAATAATCCCTTTGAGAAGAATGATCACCTTAGTGCTGCTGCCAGAATATATTTTAGGCTGGGATTTCAATGGAGTCTGCGGAAATTATACTTTCACTGCGAGTTAAGTTCCAAGCTCCCATAGCCACCTTTGACAACAGAAAACTGAAAGGATGCAACAAATCAGAAAAAGGGAGGAAATTCCCAATTTAGGCTGCCAGTCCCTCCTGCCTCCACCCCCTTAACACTCTTGAGAGGTGATCTGAACTACTTAAAATTTACTGTGATCTTGTCTTGTCTGTATGATGTGATAATTTACAGGTCTTATACAGTCTTTGCCTTTTAGTGCTTTTCTGCAAAGGCTTTTTTGTAAGTCCATGTCTATATCAGGAAATAGATGTTAGCCTCTCTTTTTAATTATTTTTCTGCCTTACAATACAGCTGGCATTGTCAAGTTACTTAAAATAGCCCTTCCTAAATAATCCACTTCGAAAACCATTGATAATCTTGTTCCTTATCAGCATTTCCAAAAATCTTCCCCATCACTGATATCAGCGTTATGGTCTGTGGTTTCCCATATCGTCCCTTATTATTTACATAAAATCAGGAACTGAATTAGCCATCTGTCCATCCTCTGGGGTCACTGCCATCCTTGGCAAGCTATCAAAACTCATTGCCAAAGGCTTTCCTATTTCTTCCCTTGTTGCTTCTTCCTCAGACTGAGGGATGTAATTCATCTAGGCCTGGAGCTCTGTCCACTTTTAAGAGTTCTAATTGCCTTTTTATCTGCCCTAGTGCAATGGTCAAGCCTTTCAGGTTAGAATGTGAAAGGTCTGAAACAAACTGACTTGCAGATGACAGTTCTAATTCTAATTCTGTCCTGCCCTCTTCCCCTGCTTCCTCACACATTCACTTTTATTTTAAGAATCATTTAAGAAAAATACTCTCCAGCTTCCATACTTTCTATCTCCCTCTCTCACATATCCCTATGCATCAAATGCCCCAATAACTATGGGTATGGCTACACTTGCAGCTGTACAGCGCTGTGAGTTAAACCCGCCTTCGTACAGCTGAGTAGGGAAAGCGCTGCAGTCTGTCCACACTGACAGCTGACAGCGCACTGGTGTGGCCACATTTGCAGCGTTTGCAGCTGCATTGGGAGCGGTGCATTATGGGCAGCTATCCCAGCATTCATGTGGCTGCAATGTGCTTTTCAAAAGGGGGTGAGTGGAGTGTGACAGGGAGTGTGGGGGGAGAGAGAGTGGTTTTTGGGGTGCTGAGAGTGTGTCAGCACCCTGCCTTGCAAGTTCCGACCCTCCTGTCCCCCCTGCTTCTCATTCACTCACTCAAAGCAAACAGCAAAATGTTTGCTTTTTCTCTCTGGTAGGGAGCTTTGAAAAGGCACTTCCGCATTCCTGGAGCTGATCACAACAATGAGAAGAGTGGCCACTTGATAAGGGGATTATCACAGCGCAGCAAGTTAACTCCTCATTCACACTGACACCTGGGAGTTGTAGCCACTACGCTGCATCTCTTATTCCTCTCGGGGAAGTGGAGTACCTGCAGCCCTGTAGCCAGGGAGATACAGCGCTGTACGTGCCTTGCCAGTGTGGACGGGGATTGAGAGACAGCGCTCTGGGCAGCTTTATTGTGCTGTAACTCGCAAGTATAGCCAAGGCCTAAGTGGGCAAAACCAGACAATCACTATACTCTTGAATGAACTTGCGCAGAAAAATGATAAAAGACAAGAACACCATATCACCCATGGGTGAACTCTTAACACTCCATATCTGATATTTCAGTACTTGTCCTCAAAGGAAACCTGCACAACACTTTCAAAAGGCAAGCCTGGGAACTTAAATTCATAACTCTGCTATACACCAAAATCCATGGACTTAACAGGAACACTAGTTTTATGGCTCATTACCACAATTTGTAACACACCACACAGCCGGCTACCATTCATTGCCCACTTCTAACTCTTTATGCATAACAACTAACCCCCAATTGCCCACTTCCTTGCAAGTGACCACCTCCACCATACCTTACCCCTTCTGCTTGACAATCTGAACTAGCTTGTATTTGGCTCAGACATTCTGCTTGTTTTCCCAGACCTGAAGAAGAGCTCTGTGTAACTAGAAAGCTTGTACCTTCCACCAGCAGAAGTTGGTCCAGCAAAAGATGTTACCTCACCTACCTTGTCTCCTTCATGAAACAGTGTTTCATGTGTTTAGCATGGAGATAACATTTCTTTACAACTCATTTCCTTCTCTTTTACTAAGCCACTTCTAAGGTGACTGCAATGGGGGTTGTGTGTGCTCACTCCATGTTACCAGAACAATTATCTAGATTTTTTTTTTAATTTGGGCCAGATACCGAGGGAGTTTTTTCAAAGACACAAATGGGTAGTTGGTCACACTGTAAGTCAATAGGAGTTATGGATCCTACTGCTATTTGTGCCTTTAAAAATCTTCCCCAATTGCCTCTTTTTTTTAATATTAGATAGAGCTAAACAGAAAACACATTTTTAATTATCCTTTGAAGGAAGGACAATTGCTAGATTTTTTTTTTAATTGAAGCTTCCAAAACTATCCCAAGTGTTAGTCAGCACCAATAATGGTATCCCTTGGTATCCTACTGTTAATTGAACTGTCTCGTTAGACTGACCTCCCACTTGGTAAGGCAACTCCCATCCTTTCATGTGCTGTGTATTTATTCCTGCTACTGTATTTTCCACTCCACGCATCTGATGAAGTGGGTTCTAGCCCACTAAAGCTTCTGCCTAAATAAATTTGTTAGTCTTCTAAAGTGCCATAAGGACTTCTCCGTTGTTTTTGCTGATACAGACTAACATGGCTACCACTCTGAAAAATAATGCATGTATTTAGTGCCCTGCATCATGAAGGATCCTAAAATACTTAGCAAATGAGGGGCCAGATCCTCAGCCCAGTCTAAGTCCCCTTTGGACTGCTCTTGTTTGCTCCCAGGATCAGAGGGGGTGGAAAGGTGGTAGAACACCACCTGTGATCCCCATCAGGTGTGCTAACCAGAGCACCTTCTATATAAAATCAGTAGCAGTAGAAAAGTTCCTACTGGACTTCGTGGAGTCTCGGGCATTTCTCCTTTTTCAGAGTCAAAACTACTTCAGGTAGGGCTGTTTTGGTTTTGGTGAGCAGGGGGTTAGGAATTGAAGGAGGTGCCAGTGTTGTCACTGTGAGTATCATTGTTATAGTGGAAAGGCTTTGTGGAACCCGCTGTCTTCCTCAGAATGTTTGTACTGAACATCCCTAACAAGTGCTGCTAAATCATTAATGAATATTTTAAAGATCTGTAGCATCTTGTAAAGATCTGAACACAGAGGATTCAGATTAATGACTAGAAGGCTGAGGCTTTAACACAGAGGATTCAGATTAATGACTAGAAGGCTCATTCAAAAATTTATAATGCAAATAATAAAACCTTCCACAGTGCTCATGAAACCTTCTAACTGGGTTTTGTTTCCTTTTTGTCACAAATGTCCCGGCCTGGCTGGTTAATTAATTATTAGTGCTCTAGTTCTGGAGAACTGCCACTTCTGGGTCAGAAAGTATATTTATAATTCTTCTGTCTGACTAAAGTGATGTTCCACAGCCTGTCAGCACAAGTACAAGACTTACCCCAATGCTGAGAGTCTGTTGCCAGGATACATTCGCAAGTAATTTTTACTTGCCTCTGTAATTAGAAAATGGTGGGAAATAACTGCTAGTCGCAGGTAACCCAAGCTACTGCTTATAGGTAGCACAACAGCTAACACGTCAAATGCAATGTCAAAGTGCCAAGTGGAATGTCAAAGTCTATCTGAATAAACAACGAGCCTGTGCACTGGTGAGCTCAGGGAGAAGTGTTTCCCTCTGAGGCACAGTGCCTTCCAAAATTCCCCTATGATGGTACTGCTCTCCATGGTGCCATCATAAGCCTATGCTTTCCAGGAAAATCTAGCCCTAGCTGGGTAATTGAGATGATATGGGAGAAGAGGATCACTTAACAAACTGAACACAAGAACTCTGATACAAGAGTAAGGATCTGGATTGTACTGAATGACACTGTAGTTAAAAGTTAGGTGCTAGAATTGGGGCCAAAGATTCAGTGAATGGAAGCTAAGGGAACTGTGTGTGAATATGATCAAATGAAAGAATGGAGTTAGGGTTTATTGTCCTGTAAGTTAAAAAAGTTACCAAAAACTGGTTATGGGATCAAATTACTAAGGAGATGAGCAAGTTTGGTAAAAACAAATAATGATAATCAGCAAAAATGTTTCCATTTTTCATCAGAATTTTCCAATCAACTCTCATGTTGAGTCCTCCTACACCAAGTGCTGAGTTCAGGATTGTGCTTGAAGCCACAGAAATTCTGCTATTGCCAAAGACTTTGTAAGTTAAAACAGAATCTTCAACAGGAGGGTAATGGCAGCAGCAGCACATTTAAGACAAAAGTGATACAGGTCACGAGAAAAGCAAATACAGATTGAGTGAAGGATTTAAGGTGAACTCTGTTCTTCTGTGAGTTGAAAAGTGTCACAAAGCCCAAGATAATAGAGCTGATGATAGAGCTGCAAACTCTGAGATTCAGACAACGACACAAACCAAAGACATCAAAGGGATACAAAAAGCACAAGATGAACAGTTTTCCTGATCAGTTTGTCTTCAGCCTATAACATGACTGCACTGCTAATCCACAACAACAGACCTCTGTCTAATGTTCCTGCAAGAACCTGGACAGTTAAGCTTATGCTGGAGGACAGAAAGGTGGAAAGCCAGCATTTTGCTTTGCCCAGTACCAGAAACTGCTGGTTCAGATATCTTTATACCATATGTCCAAATGTGATGGAGGAACCATCGATGTCATTACCTGTAACATCACATATAAACCGAGAATCTGGCCAACTGGAAAGGCATGTGAAATCTTTTTTATCCTTCCTAGTGGCCCAAAAAGCAAAGAGATACAAGACCTTTACAGCATTTCCTGGTGTGCTGTGTCTGTTAATTAAATTCCCATACTGCTGGCATGAATTAGAGATCACAATTTGGTCTGCCAGTGTGGCATGAAAATGAATTGGAAATTTCTGCATAAACAATACTTGTTTGCTATAATAGAGAACCCAAATAACTTGTGCATGCAAGACAACTGGGTGAGCATTAATCCACAGAATGATCACAAGAGCAGCAAGCAAAAGCAGAAGGTAAACAAAGGATTAAATGGAATTTTTTCTGATATTTATAACAGGATACAAAGTATAAAGACATGAATTATTGAAATAATCCTGGTATTACAGATTTCTGACATTACAGTGATAAGGTTTTTAATATGTGTTCTTATTTAGAGCCTGATCTCAAGAGGTGCTGAGTATCCAACTCTCCTGTTTAAATCAGTGGGAGTGTGGATGTACAAAGATGCACAGGAGTTTATCCCTAGTGCCCTAGCACATAATCTGAAGGCCAAATTCTGGATGCATATGTATAGCTCTCAGTGAAATGTGTGACCTAGCAACCTACCATCAGCAATGGGACAGCTTTTAAAATGTATGGTCTCCAGTGGAACAGAGCCAAAGGAGCTACCCAGAATAGGAGGAAGAGTGAGTAGATGCCTGAGATTCTAGAACTTGAGGATAATGTCATGCCCCAGTTATGACCATGGAGGCCCTCTTGACAGTGCAACCAATGCCCTCAACTGTGAAAGGGGAGAGAACAGAGGGAAGGATTCCAGGAAGGTTGTACAGGGCACTGTCCTGCACGACATACAGCTAAAGATGGGCCAGTTGCACTACCACCACCACTCTTCCTCTTCTGGTGGTTTTGTGAATGGCACCTCAGACCCGAAAAAGATTTTTGGCCAAAACTATTCAAAGAATTTGTGTCAAATTGGCCAACAATTTTGTATCAGTCGAAACTTTATTTTCCAGTGAATAAACTATTCGTAAAAAAAAAAAAAGTGCCCAGTTCTACACACAGCCTAGCCCCACAGGAGTCCCTTGTGAGCCAGCATAAAGGAGTACATTGGGGTGGACCATGGACTGTGCAGGGGTATAAGATCACTGCTGTGGTGATCCTCCCATCCTTCTCCCCTGAAGAGGGGATGCATGGGAGTGGCAGAGATTACTACAGCTGGCGGCAAGATAAGGGGCTTCTCTGTGAAAGGGAAGGTATGTGTTTACTAGGAACTACATACTGTCTGGAAATTTCTACAGAACAGAGTGACATGTAATGGCTGAATAATATACTGCAAATCAGCACATCATTATCCCCTTTAGCCTGAGCCATTAGCCAATATTTGGGGCCTTGCTGGGTTGTTTCTATTAGGAGGAGAAATTGATGATAGGACTCAGTTGTTTCCTTTGTGCAATCCTGTTTATTCACAAGTAACATCCACAAAGTCTTATATCCCTGCACACACAAGAGGCAGTTTTCTTATTCAGAAATCCATGCCTGCTTTCCAACCAGTCCTGTGCCCCAGAGAAACTCTCTTTCTTGACTTCACTCTAGGGCTATACTCAACAGTTTTTCTCTTGCATTCTTCAGGCTTTGGGGTCCTGTCTGCATCTGACACAGAGACATATACAACT
This sequence comes from Terrapene triunguis, assembly GCF_002925995.2. Lineage (NCBI taxonomy): Eukaryota > Metazoa > Chordata > Testudines > Emydidae > Terrapene > Terrapene triunguis. The sequence goes on along the minus strand of NW_020664393.1, from coordinate 61,180,113 downwards.
CCACCAATCAGTGCCCAGACCCTATGTTTGCTGTCACTCCCAGGGAAAACCCTCTTATTCTCCCTGAGTTAGTTCTTACTCAGGCCTTCCTATGTGGTCCAGTACCTTAGGTGGTGCTGCTATTGTTTCAGCTATTTCTAAACAAAGGGGCATTGAAATGCTCCATCATTTAACCTGAATGAGAGATGGCTAGTATGCCCATCAACTTCAGACAGGTCTGTGATTACTGTAAAGTAAAGACGCGTTTGCTGGCAGCCACCAACACCCTCTGACATAACAATTCAATTAGAACCAGGAAGCCAGTACTCTAAAGTCCACTTCTTCCCTTTTATTCCCTGTTCCCTCCATCTGTAGGAGCCTTCCCTCCTAATTTGGCATTATATGGTAAGTATTTCAAGAGTGGAGCTGGCAGCAGCTTTTGGTTGAAGGTCTCTTCCTGCTCTAGTCCCATGTAGTGTTCGTACACCTTACCTCAGACTTATTCCATCACCTTCCCCTGGTCATACTTTGGAATCTACTGCTGGGGTCACTTGCCTGGTGGACGACTGGAATGTTCCACAGTTTTAGTCTAAATGGTTACCTAGTCTAACCAGGATTAATTTGTAAAATGTACCACAATATACATCAGCCACCAGGTGGCAAAAGTGCTGTCAGTTTAATGCTTGTTTTATGGTAATGAAAGATTAACAGGGACGAAGAAGAAGGAACTTGGAAGGAGGGAGTTTATGAACAAAATTGCAGAAAAAATCAAAGAAGTCCTAGTGAGGCCCCTAGCCTCCTTCTGACTGCTCAGCACAAGATTTCAGATGCAAGGACATTTTCAACTAACAAAAAGAAGAAATGTTTGTATTAATTATTCACCCCTCTCTAGGGTTTCCATGCACTCAACACTATGAAACTTCCCATGTAAATTATTTAACAGTTCATACTTCACCATAGATACTGTTTGAAGAGCAATGCATGCAATTCAGAATAATATAGTCCCCAGGCCTTGACTCCAAGCTAACAGCCCCAAGTACCTGATGTTCCCAGCCACTGTTATGAACACCAAGAAAATCATAATAATAATAATACCATGTCCTTATTAAAGCACTTTAATCTATAGCTCCATGGGTCAAAATGGGAGGGGGGTGGAAAGAAGTGGTGATGCTCAGATCAAGCCCCACTCTAAATTCCAGGGTTCCATATAGTGCCAGTATTCCCCAGCCAACAGACATTTCCTCAGGTCCATCCATATATTTTATGTGTTGAAACATGTAAAATTCCACATCAGAAAGATCACTAGTTTACATAGAAGGTTCCAGTTTATTTTCCTACCACTTCAGCAGACTGTGTTTCTAACTCATGCCAGCAATATGGGAAGTTAATACCAGACACAGCACACCAGTTAATGCTGTTGTAGTCTGTGACGGGGTGTACTTACCCCTTGCCCTTGCTGGGCATGCTTCAAATGGAAGCAGACTATAAAAGAGCGTAGCTCAGCTCAGTCTGGGCTGATCGGAGAGGAAAGAGGACGTTGTTGCAGGCTCCCACCCAGAAGCTGTTGGAGCCCCAGACCACAGAGGCCAGACATGCTGAGACCCAAGTGAATACCCTGTTGTCTGCTGAAGCTTATGAGAAGGAGTCGCTGGGAACTTTGCCTGCTAAGTACTTAATAAGAACATAAGAATGGCCCTACTGGGTCAGACCAAAAGTCCATCTAGCCTAGTATCCTGTCTTCCAACAGTGGCCAATGCCAGGTGCCCCAAAGCGAATAAACTTAACAGGTAATCATCAAGTGATCCATCCCCTGTCGCTCATTCCCAGCTTCTGGCAAACAGAGGCTAGGGACACCATTCTTGCCCATCCTGGCTAATAGCCATTGATGGACCTGTCCTCCATGAATTTATCTAGTTCTTTTTTGAACCCTGTTATGGTCTTGGCCTTCACAACATCCTCTGGCAAGGAGTTCCACAGGTTGATTGTGCGTTGTGTGAAGAAATACTTCCTTTTATTTGTTTTAAATCTGCTGCCTATTAAAGAGATTCAGAGAATCAGAGGACCTGCAGACTACAGAGCAGGAAGACAAGGTAGGAAGTAGCCCAGGGGAATTAGACATTGATCCGGTTGTGGTACCAGGAACAGAGTCAGCATGTTTCGGTGGGATCCCCACTGACCCAGAGGCACGACCACTTGCCACTGATAGGGCTCTGGGCTGGGACCTGGTGCAGTAGGGAGGACCCGGTCTCCCTCCCCCTGCTGCCAATTCACCCCTGGGTGGCAGCCCACTGCCCTTTGGCTACAAGGGCTGAGCGTGTGACTGACTTGCCTCCAGTCAGGAAGAGTGAGACCCTGGATGGGAAGGGCTGCCCTACACGGAAGGGTGGTCCCATTGACTCTGGCTGCTAGGCCATACTGTCCTGTGCTGAAAGGCAGTGATGGGCTGTACTTACCCGCCAACATGGTCTTGTGGTCTTGCTTTATGGGCCACCAGGGAGGATAGAAATCATTCCATGCACCTTTCCAGTGGGCCAGTTTGTCAGCTCGAATGTTACAGATAATGACAGCAGTGGTTTCTCCCAGCATATTTGGACATATGGCTTAGAGACATCTGAACCAGCAGTTTCTGCTACTGGGTAAAGCAAAATGTCGCATTGGCCTTCCAGCTTACTGTTCTCCATAATAATCAGAACTGTGCAGGTACTTGCAATATCACTGTAAAAAGTTCTGTCGTGGTGGAATGGTGGTGCAGCTGTGTGACAAGGTAAAGACAAATTAATCATGGAAACTGTACCCTTTGTGCTTTTTTAATCCTTGTCATTGTCTGAATCTCACTCTTTGCAGCTTTGTCATCAGCAGTGTTTTTTGGGGAGCTATGACACTTTTCAACCCACGAAAGAACAGAGTTCACCTTAAGCTCTTCACTCAGTCTGTATGTACTTTTCTCATGCCAGGTATATCTTTTGCCATATATGTGCTCCAGCTGCAGTTTTCCCCTTGCTGAGGACTCTGTGTTTTAACTCACAAAGTCTTAGATGACAACAGAACTTCTGCAGCTTCAAGCATTTTCAGTCCAATCCAGCACTTGGCACATTTTAGACCGAGCTCATTATTTGAGTTGGGTGGGAGATTTTTTATATATGTGAGATCACTGTAATAGAATCATAGAAGAAAGCGATGGAAAAGAAGTACCCCTTGTCCAGTACAGGATTTTTCTCAACTGTATACATTTTGGTGCTCTGGTCAGTCCAGTATTCAGTTAATCAAATGATCCTCTTCATTGGGAGACTATTCCATAATTAACATCTCCCCCTTTACCCTGCTGCCTCCTGTTAATCATCTCCATCTTTGTTCCCTCTCTCTCCTCTTCCAGTTTTCTATTTCCTCCTTGCCTAAATGTTCCCAATATCACATTTCTATACCCCTCCAATCTTTTATCTTCACTTACCCTCCCACAATCGCCAATATTAAAATAAAAACATTTTCATAGTTTATGCATCCATTTTTTCTTGTATATACATGGAATATGTGGATATATCTCAGTACACACATATATCTCAGTACACACACACACACAGAGAGAGATCCTTAAGATATGAACATAACTTTGATCTACATGATCATGTATGTGCAACCCCGGGCTTCTGCTCTCCTTTCCCCACACTTCCTACCACTCATTGCATTTTTCCTTTTCTGAATTTCATTCCATCACTTTCCCAGGCATACTACCATGTAGCAGAAATTGTTTGACACTTTGAGAGGTTAACCTTGATGATTCCATGATACCAGAGACTGTAAATACACTGTTAGCTACTGGACAGCTGTTTTGCTTAGCCAAGAAATCTGAAAATCCTGAATAGAAGATAGTCATCTCTCCCTGAATAATTAATTAAATTGATAATCATGTCAGTTGCAATTATTCTATACATCAATTCATGTGTTATATTTTAGGCCTCAGATTGTTGCAATGTTTGCATGTTCTTCTTTCTTTCCACCGCCTCATTGCCAATATGGTCAGGCCATTGTTACTGCAAGAAAGGCAGACTACATATGTTTCCACCTGAAGAAGAAGAAAGCAGAATAAAGGAATCTACAGAGAGTTTGACTTGCTAAACACTTGAATATGCCATCTATGGTTTTGATAAGGAAATTCATGTTCAAGTGACTTTTGAGAAGTAAACAACCTGCCTTCTAAGTTAGAAATCTGCACAACCATGCCAGTTTGACATCCAATGAAAATTTTCAAAAATTAACTCAATACTTTTACACCTACAGATCACAAACTAACATCCAGCTAGGGCTAGTAGGAGAAAGACATGTTAATATGGATATTAATTCTATTATAAATTATGTTGAAAAGTGCTTTCTTTGTGTATAAGAATGTGGGATCATGACAAATCTAGTTGCTGGGCAGGAACCTATTACTTCTGCTACCAGCTAAGGAAAATCTTATTTAGCTGAAGAGATAGAGACCTGTGTAAGCTGAAGAACCAGAATTCTAATTTCAGCTGCACACAGGTGTATGGGTTTAATAGTTATTATGTCTGCTGTTTTCAGCAAGGGAATTTATTAACTCTGTCTACTTATGGACAAAAGAAAAACACAGCCTTGCAAACCACTTGCTTCTACCTTTTAGACCTCTATGCCCTTTTACAGCATGGGTAACGATAAAATAGAAGGTTTTTAAGAATAGATTAGGCAAACATCTGTGAGGGATGGTGTCACAGATCCTAGTGAAAGCCCCCTCTTTGCCTCCCACTAGGACTGCTGTGAGATGTATCCAAGACTCTGGACTCTGGACCCCTGCAGTGTTTCAAGCCCCTGATGGCAGAATAGAATTCAACCACTTCCCTAATCTCTGGGTCCTTAGGCATTCTCAGAGTACAGACCTTCTATGTGGCACCCCTCTGGGAGTGTTGGAACCCACCGTCCAGCTGCCTAGCCCAACTGGGTGCAGCCCTCAACCTTTTGACTCCCAGTACTTGAACACATCACTGACCCAGAATTCTTCCCCAAAAGTGTGAAGCTTCTGGTTTACAGTTTAACTCTCTCTGGGGCATGCAGTAGTAATGAAGCAGTCAACACACACACTTTACACAGTCTAACATCTTTATGTTCTTTTATTCTTAATTATGTAAAGTACAAGAGTACAGATCATACAAAACAAAAAACATTACATGCATTTCCCTTTCTATTTTACCTTTCCCTGCGGAGTCCTTGGGGGACCATCTGGTCCAGGAAAGGAGGCAGGATGTCCTCTGCCTCCTGCAGGCTGTTGCATGATGGGGTGCACACACGAACTGGAGAAAAACGACCCATAAACAGACCAACTCTTTTAAAACTTTCAGCTCCTCTATGTCAGGTGACTCCTTTTCCAGCTTCCCTCACATGAGCACAGACCCCTGCCAGGTGACTTTGTTGCCCTGGCGAGCTTCCCTCTGTTAAACTAGTCCTCCTTGGCAGGGACCACTTTTTTGTCTAGAGTGAATCAATTCCCAACAACTGGATACTTAAAAGTCACCTACCCTCCATTGCTATTATTTTGCCACCAGCCTTTGGAAGTTTCAGCTTAACATGGAGACAGACCATAAAGAATGCAAAAGGCCATACACGCAAAATGGAGTTTGCAGCCTGACAGACTTCATAATCTCATACATAATTCATAAATTGTATGGCTATATTTCCAATTCATCATATATGATTTAAGTTTACTTAATCCTGCCTCAGTGCATGGAGATAGTCTAGAGGACCTCTTGAGTTCGCTTACACCCTTAAATTTCTCTGATTCTCTGATTCTCTACAAATAATGCAGCATTTTCCTCTCTTCTGGGCTTCATTTTGGTTGCATTTCAAATATTGATCACTTCTCTCAGTTTTTGTTTCAATTTCATTTCCAAAATCCAGTTTTAGATAGTTGTGACTTCCAGAGCATCAATTACATGAAATGAGTACCTAGTAAAAGAGATATTCCCGCTTTGGTAAGTAACCCATGTCTAACCTGCAGGTTGCCATTGTTGTTATTCATAATCCTCTGATAAAAGCTGTGAAGTGAGTGCCTGCCTTGATGATGGCTTTGTTTTCGAGCTCAGTTATATGATAATATACAACTAACGCAACAGTAGGCCACTTCCTAGCAAAACAGGAGGAAACAGAAATACTTGTATGCAATATGACCTTGAACAACTGAGGAAACAACTTGATCGTAGACCTGGCAGAATTTTTCATTCAAAATATTTTGACTAAAAATTGTCTTTTTCAAAACAAAAGAATGTTGCAAAAATCATTTTTTGAAATTTTCTATTTTTTAAAACTATTTTTTATTTTTCTTTTCTCTCTCCTTCCTTTTTTCCCCCTTTTCCATATTTTTAAATGATAACATGAGAAAAAATAAAGGGTCTCAAAAAAACTACTTGCTTACAAAATCAGATATAAAAATACAAATGGGTCACAGCACAGTACTACTGAAAAATACCTTATTTTCTCATTTTTACTATATAATTATAAAATAAATCAATTGGAATGCAAATATTATACTTACATTTCAGTGTATAGTATATAGAGCAGAATAAACAAGTCATTGTCTGAATGAAATTTTAGTTTGTACTGACTTCACTAGTGCATTTTACGTAGCCTGTTTTATAACTAGCCAAACATCTAAATGAGCTGATGTACCCCTTGGAAGACCTCTGTATTTCCAGGGGTACATGTACCCCTGCTTGAGAACCACTGCCATGGATGATTCTCTGACCACAGAGGACACTATAGTCCAGTCCACTCTTGTTATACTGGACATTTTGCCAGTATTCTGCACCAATTCTTTGCCCACTCTACAAGGGGTTGGCTTATGGGAAATGGTTTTCCTCCTGACATTAGATGGGTTGGAATGGAAACTGTATTTTTAGTCTCATTCCAGGGCTCCGGGGGGGAAAAAATCCATCCATTGCTGAAATGAAGCACTTCACAAGCAACACGATATGCCCACTTCTAAATTTGTTAAGTTCCTTCAGTCACCCATCTTGTTAACATTAAAATTCATAGGCTGTGCTGAACTCTCCAGTGAGAGACTAGACTGGATTAAATTTGCTGGTTTTGCACCTCTTCTATTCCTCAATCTTTAATGCCTCCTTTTGGAATTTTAGGGTGGATTGTCAAAAGCGCTCTACATTGGCCTAATTCTGCTCAACAAACATAGTTAGATAGATAGATAGATACCGTATATTCATAAGCCAAATTTTTTAGTGAAAAAGGAAAGCACCAGAGAAGTGGGTCAGCTTATGAACGGGTATAGAGAGGGAGAGGTGGGACACAGCCCCTCCCCCCAACAGAGGGAGCAAGGAGAGGCAGCACAGCCAGCAGAGCCAAAAGGGAAGAGGTGGGGCCAGAGTCTCTCTGCTTCTGGCCACGCTGCTCTCCCCCAGCCTCTGAAGCAGCTGCAGCTCCAGGGCTGGCAGGCTGCAGCTGTGCCACTCAGTCCCGCCGCCCAGAGCAGGCTGTGGCCGCGCCGCCCGGCCCACCAGAGCATGCTGCAGCCGTGCCGCCCGGCCCAGCCCGCTGGAACATGCTGTGGCCGCGCCCCCCGGTCTGGCCCGCCGGAGCAGGTTGCGCCCGCGCTGTCCACCCTGCCGGAGCAGCTCCAGCCAGGCCAGAGACATCCTCCCCTGGCCCTCCCCAGATAAGGTGGGAAGGGATGGGATGGGGAGAGTGTGGGGGTCCTGGGCTAGGGGTGGGGTCATGTGGGGGGTGGTCACAGGGGTTACTCCCCTGACCCCCAGGTTCTCCCCCCCAAAAAACATTTCCCCACTACTTGCTGTCCCGGCCCGTCAGGGTAAGCAGCTGGTGCACCGGGACACTTTGTTTACTTAAGTTTACCTCTGTGCCTGCGGACGCTCGAGGTAAACAAACCATCTCGGCCCGCCAGCAGCTTATCCTGATGGCCCGAGAGCCAAAGTTTGCTGACCCCTGAATTATAGGGTTGGCTTATGAATGGGTCATAAAAATTTTCCATTTTTACTTATCCATCTTGGGGGGGTCAGCTTATAAACGAACTGGCTTATGATCGAGTATATACGGTAATGCTTTTGAAAACCCCACCTTAGCTTTCTATATGCTGTACTGTACGGTTCTGAAAATGGCCAAAAAAAAACCCCAAACCCAAATTGTCCTATGAATAGAGCAAGAATTGCAGAAAACAAAGAGAATTTTTAACGTGAATCTATATCTGACTCTCAACCACCACTTGAAGACTTTCCAAGCTATTATTATTTAGTCTGTGGGCACTTTTTTTTTTTTTTTTGCTTACCATTTCCGAGTTCATCTAATAAATCTATTGTTTGTACCTTGCTATTCACTTTCTTTTTAGTATGTTTCATCCATCTCCCTCATGTGTATAATACTAGTTATGAATGACCTTATACATTTCTCTTTTCAAGAATATCAGACACTATCTTCCTCTCCAAGAACCATAAACTGTCTTCATGAGTAGGCTTTATTCGGAAGGCAAACAAATAAAGATTTGCCTTTTTCAATTCACCTTCCTAATTTTCAACTAAATTGAGACATTTTCTACTTCAAACATGTAATAATTAGTTTTCAGATTAAAAAAAAAACCTCAAGTTTTAAGCAAACAAAAACAAACAGAAAGATAGAAAAGGGTAAAGGAAAAGATTGGGATGGATACTCATACGTACTTCATTTGAATTGTTTGAGAAAATAAAACACAGTAATCTTACAAAGTCAATCAACTCGGTGACATTCTGGAAACAATTGCTAAGAAAAGCACAAGTTTTGTTTCCATAAAGATCATTTATGAATAATTTGGAATCAAGCTTTAGCTTCATAATAATTTTAATCTTATTCAGAGATACAGTAATAATGACACTGGATCTCCTCCTCCCCCCGCCCCAAACCCCTGAATTTCATTTACTAGTGGATGAAATGAGTCCTGCATATGCTATAGAAATGTGCCAGCATATTGGCTATTTATAACAACAGTAATAATACACATTTACACATATGTAATTATTCTATAAATCAAAATATATTGCCATGGGAAATATATCTAAAGATAATGAGATTTCTGAACAATTGCCAGTGAGTACTGCTTCCAGAACTAATTTATGAAAAGGAGGGAATGTGTTTACTAATGAAAGCAGTGGACTGGAAGTGACAACTCTTAGGTTCAAATCCGAGCTCTGGTACTGACACACAATATGATCTTCTGCAAGTCAGTTAGCCAGCTTTTCCATCTATAAAGTAGAGATAGTAATACTTTCTTCAAAGAGGTGTTGTGAGAATGTTTGTAAAGTGCTTTGCAATGCCAGGAAGAAAGGCTCTGTATAAGGGTAAAGTATTAATAATTGATTATTACTGTGATTGTAAATAGCCAATATGCCTGATGATTTCTACAGGATATACTATACTCAAATCATCCACTATTGAACATAATTTAATTGTTATGTGTAACAATGCTAAAATATGAATCCCACGCATATTTCAAAGCATATGAATAAGGGAAAGTAGCAAAAGAAAAAAAGAAAAAAAAAAGGAGGTGATTGTCCCTGCCATCAAAGTATATCCTTTGCACATTCCTGGCACTACATCAAGGTTAAGTTAAATGCAGCACTTGAAGGCAGTTGCATGTGGTAGAGTGTACAACCAGGCTCATTAGCCAATGGTGAGTCTTATGCAAAAGTCTTTAATGTGGTACAATGGCATTTTTCAGCCTTCTTTTAAAAGGGAAAAAGTTAATAATGTGAAAGTTTTATTACTTTTTTTTCTTTTAAAGAAGTGCCTTTTTGTAGTGAACTATTGTGACTAGTTAGAGCGAAAGCTCAGGGATTTCCTTCACTCTAGGAATGACTGTAATTATACAAGGGGCAGGAACCACAGCAGTAAACTGGCAACACACCAACGTCTTAACCTCTGAGACAGGAGGTGGAGAGGTGTTAGCAGTCTTACACAAGTCCTTAAAGCATAAACATATGGTAAATCCATTACTTAAACTACAAAGACTAGAACCTTGCTAATTAACCTATTTACTAGGTTAAATAAATACTAAAAGTGTTTAAAAAAGGCTAGCTGTGTGACTTTTTAAAATCAAACATTCTTCACTTGTCAGAATTTGGTGTTTGGAATCTGTGAAACATGATGACCTTTCCAAGCCCATGAACACATACACCCACACACTGTCTGTGTCCTCACCACCACATGAAAATACAAAGCCTTTACAAGTGATGTGAATTGGCTAAGGTAGCATCTACACTGGCAATGCTTGGGCTCCCACAGTTCGGCACAAGTGGCACCAACAGGAGGACTCATGCATTTTTGCCACCTTGTTGTCTAACCTGATGGTGAATTATGTGTCTGATTTTCTTCAGTGTAGACAAGGCCTAAGAGTAGCAGTAAGAAGGGATGATTTGTTCATGTACAAATCTCTTCCTAATGCCCAAAAAAGAGGCCTGCACTGTTAGCTGTAGCAGCAGCTTTAATGCACATTTTCACATCAGCCTTAGTTTTAAGGTGTAAAGGACACCAAAGTCCATAAGAGCTGCATTTTATAGAAATAAAACTAAACTGATTATAGTTTTGCCAGACAATTTCCTCTCTAGAGGATGTGGGAATGAGATGGCTACCAATACTCTTTAAAACCTCTATTAGTGGTTTCATTGCATTACTATCACAATGAGATCAGGTTCATCCAAAGCTGACTGAAGTCGATGGAATGATTTCCCATTTAATTCAAAGGGGTTTGGGTCAGGCCTATGGAGATACACAGTTGAGACAGAAAGCCTTAGTGACTCAAGACTCTGGTACTCTTCAGTTCTAAGCACATTCACTGTCTCTTTGACCTCGGGTAAGCCACTTTTTCCCCTCTGCCTCCTTTTTCCCATCTCTGAAATGTAATCACAGCCTACTTATCATGAATGATATGTTTGTAATCTGTTCTGAAAATGACATAAGTACTAGGAATTCATATTTTGTCAATTTTAAGTAAAACATACACTTGCAAGAAAAGAGGAAAGATCATGTTTATATTATTGTGGTCGTGGAAGCTGAATGGATGTTGGTCATCGGCTTGAAAGAAGTCAGTCTCAACAGCTGTATTACCAAATGCAAGTTAGCATTTCTCATAAGAACATAAGAATGGCCATACTAGGTCAGACCAATTGTCTATCTAGCCCACTATCCTGTCTTCTAAAAGTGGCTTTTACACTTGACTTGCCAGAGACTATGGTCCTTTCTATTTTTCTCAGTAGGATTTGATTTCCAATTTTTAAAGATGCCTTCTTGTCTCTAACTGCCTCTTTTACTCTCTTGTATAGCCATGGTGGCATTTTTTTTGGTCCTCTTACTTTTATTCACTATTAATAATAATTAATAAATTATTTATTAGTTATTATTGGATATACATATAGTTTGAGCCTATTGTGGTGTTTTTTAAAAGTTTCCATGCAGCTTGCAGGCATTTCACTCATGTGACTGTTCCTTTTAATTTCCACTTAACTAGACTCCTCATTTTTTTATAGTTCCCCTTTGTGAAGATAAATGCTACTGTGGTGGGTAGCTACATTCACCTCTTGGACCAGATCCTGTGCATCATTTAGGACTAAATCAAGAATTGTTTCTCCCTTGAGGGTTCCAGAACTAGCTGCTCCAGAATACAGTTATTAGTGGTGTCTCGAAATTTCAGCTCTGCATCCCATCCTGAGATGACGTCTTCCCAGTGAATATGGGCATAGATGAAATCTCCCATTACTATTGAGTTTTCTGTTTTTCTAGCTTCTCTAAACTCCTTGAGTTTTTCACAATCACGGTCACCATCGTGGTCAGGTCCAGAAATCTGGGTGATCCATCAGTTTGGCTCATCTTTACTACACCACTATCAACTGCAAACATACAGACAAACGTTAACTATGGTCCCTATCCTAAAGTGAGATCATTTGTGCAGACCTCTGTGCCCATGAGGAATCATGTTGAAGTCCAGTGTGAAGTCCATGGAAGGGAAGTGAGGCCTACAAGCAATTTTAAAATATTAAACATAACTATATTTAAATCATGCATCCCATCATTTTAGATGACCTCTTGCATTTTCTCTAAATTGTTCACAGTCATAATTTCCATTGTTTTGAAAATGTTTTAGTTTGCTAAAAAAAGGGGGAGGGGAGGAATGAATGCAATTTTCAGTAAAAAAGAATAGTTACATGATTTAATATATTAATATGTTTATACAATCCTCTGGGATAAGTTCACACTAGCAACGAATGGTTATTATTCACATACTGAAGGGAAATTATTTATTTCCACACTAGAAAAAAGCATTTTGCTGTAGAAAATGGGCTGTATGGATTTTTTATTAAAAGGGTCATTGATCAAGTATTTGCCACTATTTGTGTCATACTTTTATCCATCCAGGGCGAAAGCAGCTTTCTAATGTAGGATGACAACATAGGTGCTGCAGTGCACACAAAGGAAACAGCTGAAGAGAAAAACTCAAGCAGCTGTATGAAATCATGCTATTCTGAGATTGTTCCAGTAACACCCCCACCTGCCAGACACACACACACCCCCAATGTGTGGTACAGACACCACAGATGGCTTAGGCTAAACGTTTTTCCAACTTTAATAAGTGGTAGTACCTATAAGAAGATTTTACCGTACTGAAATAGCATTTTTCAGGCAAGAGTTTGAAAACTGAGGACCCAATCACCCGTCCCAGGGACAGAGACAAAGAGGAGCTCAGGAAGGGTGTCTCTGAGAGGTTTTCCTTGTGAACTTTTCCTCACATTTTTCATCAGCATGAAATTTGACTCCTTTCTCCCCACTGCCACAGAACAGACCTCGCAACTCATTCACAAACAATGACTTTGTACCTCCCAAGACCTTCCTCTCACTTCCTGGCAGCATGACTCCCAGAACCGGCAGCTGCTCCTGGGTATTTCCCTTTAGAAGGTCTCCACACTACAGAAGGCAAGTCATGGAATAGAAATACAGTGCAATGCACTGTGCATAGGATTTTCGGAGAGCTAAATGAACATTAATGTAGAGTGAAATCTATTCCATCTGCATAGAGCCCAAGCATTTCAAAACAGAGTACAGAGGAGTTGGAAAGGTGAAAATCATCCCTCAACACAAGACTATCAGGCTGAAACAGCAGCCCTTCTGTACCACTTGCATAAGTTCTTGGAGTCACTGAATTGTAATTCTTTGATCCCCTCACTGCCTTCTATGTCAGCATTTGTGGAGCCAGAAGAGAGATTCTTTTAGTAGCATGTAAGGGATGTGAGGGCTTCCCTGTTCAGCCATGATGTTCTCCATGCCTCCACACATCCCATACATGGGGCTTATTTGGTGCAAGGGGTCTTATGTGGACCTACTGACCATTAGTGAATTTCTCCCACAGTGGGATTTGATGCACATAATCTAGTCCCAGTGCCTTGATGTAAGGAGCTCCCAGTAATTGGATACATCATATGAAACAGAGTAAATGAATTTCTGGCTAGCATTCAACTACCTAATGCAAAAGGTATTTCTTTCATTTCTTCTAAAATTGTTTTTACAAGCATTTCCTTGTCAGATACCACAGCCTCTTTAACTGTAGTTTTCACACACAAAAAGCCAAAACCCATCTCTTTGAATTTCATGGATGACAAGTCAGCAATAACATGTCAGCCAGAAAAATGTAAACGAATGTTTTCTGGGGAAGGAAAAAATTTGATTTATAAAATAATCCCTTACACAAGTTGTTGTTTTAAATGAGTTCAGATTTTTCTGAAGTAAACATAGTAATATTCATAAACTCTCATACAGGTCTTTGCATATTCTAAATACTTACAAATTTTCTCTCCTCCCCCAAAAGACCTAGACTAATAAATATCAATGCAACTGTGGATAATTGAAGTAAGGCATCTCAGTAGCTAATGGAACAGAAATATTCCTTCATTGTGAGTTGAAGCAAGAAAATTCACATACTGCAGAAGATCAAATTATGTTAGATATTTCTGATGGCTTTATGTTAGGTTTGTTTTTTCTTTCTGACTTTAAACAGTCTGAAGCAGTGGTGGGCAACCTGCGGCCCGCGGGCCACACGCGGCCTGTCAGGGTAATCTGCTGGTGGGCCGTAAGACAGTGTTTACATTGACCATCTGCAGGCACGGCCGCCCGCAGCTCCCAGTGGCTGAGGTTCGCCGTTCCTGGCCAATTGGAGCTGCGGGAAGCAGCATGGGCCACCACTTCCCACAGTTCTCATTGGCCAGGAACAGCCACTGGGAGCTGCAGGCACCGTGCCTGCGGAAGGTCAATGTAAACACTGTCTCACGGCCCACCAGCGGATTACCCTGTTGGGCCGCATGCCCATGACTGGTCTAAAGACTGAGCACCAACAAAACCTATAGTTAGATTCATTCCCTTCCTCTCAGCCACAGTCACATTCACCAAATCATGATCAAAAGAACTGTTCCATGTACAGCAGAACCTCAGAGTTACAAACCCTTGAGAATGGAGGTTGTTCATAACTCTGAAATGTTCGTAAATCTGAACAAGCATTATGGTTGTTCTTTCAAAAGTTTACAACTCAACATTGACTTAATACAGCTTTGAAACTTTACTATGCAGAAGAAAAATGCTCCTTTTAACCATCTTAATTTAAATTAAACAAGCACAGAAACAGTTCCCTAACCTTGTCAAATCTTGTTTATTTTAGTTTTCCCTTTATTTTTTTAGTAGTTTACATTTAACACAGTACTGTACTGTATTTGCTTTTCTTTTTTGTCTCTGCTGCCAGGGCTGGCCTTACCATGGGGCGAACTGAGGCGGCCACCTCAGGTGTCAGACTGTAGGTCTACACTAGGACCCAGAGTGTAGAAAATTGTGTCTGCTGCTGGTGCATATGTATTCTCTCTGCTCTAGATGCACAGAGATGGTGGAGTGCTGTGCTGGAGGAAGGAGGACACAAGAGACACAACAGGCAGGCAGGAGAAAAGGTGAGAGGGAATGACAGAAAGCAGCAGGAGCTGCAGGGAGAGAGAGGAGGAGGAGCATCGTATTTACCTCTCTAGCACCCCCAGGAGCCTGGACTGATTAACCCCAGCTGCTCAGGGAGATTCCTGTTTCCTGCTGCTTCCCTGCACCCACTTGAGGAGAACAGGCAGTCAACTGAAGTAGTAGGAGCCAGTTAGGCCCTTAAGATGCTGATATCTTCTCTCACTCAGGCCCTGCTACCAGCCTACTTATTTGTCCCCTTCAACTGAGTATTGAGAGCCACTATAGCTGGCACAGAACAGCAGTCATGAGTGAAAGAAGAAAACGCCCCTCTGGGGCAGCATTCAGAAAAAGAAAGAAAGCAAAGGAAGCTTTTCTATCTGAGCAGGAAGGAGCTCTCCTGAGATACATAGACACAAATGTTCACAGTGAGCCTTCCGGCCCCAGTGAGGATGTGGGTGGTGAGGGGATGCCTGATCTTCCAGTTAGTCAGAGTGCAGATGACCTGGCAGATACTGCAGCATCCATATCTCCATCTCAAATGGATGTAACCATGCACATTCCTGAAGAAAAGTGTAGATCATTGAAGAGTGTGGTGGAGGCACAAGAAACAGCTGCTGAGTTTAGTTCCTTAAGTCTAGATGATCCAGGACAGTGGATCCACTTGAGCAGTAGCCTGAGGGACTTCCTTGTACTGCATGGGCCACAGCAAGTGAAAAAGTCATGTTCCCCAATGACAATAAAAACAGATGTTTCCATTCAACACATTACTGGCGAGAAATCCCCAATGGTGACAAAGTGGTAGGCCATGGTTTCTGTACTCAAAAACCCAGAATGCTGCATACTGTTTTTGTTGCAAACTCTTCCACTCTAATGTTCCAGCCACATTGGGTTCTACAGGAACAAAGGACTGGAAAAATCTGGCTAGAAATCTGGTATGCCATGAGAAGGCAGCAAATCACCAGAGTGCATTCCATAGGTGGAAAGAGCTTGAGATGAGACTAACTTTAAAGGCCACCATAGATGATCAGCATCAGAGTCTCTTTACTGGTAAAATGTTCTGAAAAGGTTCATTGCCATTGTGAGAATGCTTGCTACCCAACAGCTAGCTCTGCGTGGCACTTCAGATCAGCTGTATGTGCCAAACAATGGAAACTTCCTTAAAATTGTGGAGCTGATGGCTGAGTTTGATGCTGTACTCCAGGAGCATCTAAGAAGAGTCACCACCTAAGAAATGAGATCATACAGTTACTGGCAATAAAAGACAAACAGAAGATTGTGGCAGATCTGAAGTCAGCAAGATATTACTCTGTTGTTTTGGACTGCACACCTGACATCAGCCATACAGAACAAATGACTTTAATGGTGCATTTTGTAACAACAATAGAACCTAGTGAAAATGTCTCTGCAATGGTGACTGTCAGAGAGCATTTTCTAGAATTTATTGACATTGATGATACTACAGGAGCTGGTATGACAAATATGCTTCTTAAAAAGCTGGAAGATACGGGAATTGCGATAACTGACATGAGAGGTCAGGGTTAGATAATGATGCCAACATGAGGGGAAAGAACAGAGGAGTGCAGATACAGATCCGAGAGTTAAACCCTCGAACTTTTTTTGTCCCATGCAGTTCTCATTCATTGAACTTGGTGGTCAATGATGTAGCATCAGCTTCTAGTGAGGCTGCTGAATTTTTTAATGCAATTCAAAGCATCTATGTATTTTTCTCTGCATCAACTCATCAATGGCAAATTTTGAAGCAACATCTGGGAACATCCTCTCTGACACTGAAACCACTGAGTGCCACATAATGGGAATGTCAAGTGGAGGCGATAAAGCCTATCAAACACCAAATTGGGAAGATAGATAATGCCATAGTTGCCATTATGGAGGATAATGCAATGACAGGAAATGTTCGTGGGAGAACAGTGGCAGAGGGAAATGGAATCACCAGAAACATACTTCAAATTTCTGTGTGGTGTAGTGTTGTAGCATGACATACTGTTTGAAATAAATGTTGTAAGCAAGAGACTCCAAGGCGTTGACCTTGATATATCTGGAGCAATGGAACAACTGGACAAAGCAAAGTCATACCTGCAGTCTTACCGGTCAGATGAGGGATTTCAAAACGTTCTGAAGAGTGCACAGAAGTTGGCAGAGGAACTTCACACTGAAGCTATTTTCCCACCCATTCAAGAATACAAGAGTCACCGAAGAAGAAGACATTTTGATTACAAGGCATGGGATAAGCCCATAAGAGACCTCAAACAACAATTCAAAGTTGAATTCTTTAACCAGGTGCTAGATTGTGCAATACAGTCAATTGAAGAACGTTTCATGCAGCTCAAGGAACACAGCAGTACATTTGGGATGTTGTATGATATTCCAAAACTCCTCACTATACCTGAAGAAGACTACACCAGCAATGCAGGGCACTAGAGACAGTGTTGACACATGATGATGTGCGATATTGATGCGCGTGATTAAGGTGATGAACTGAAAGCCCTTTCAAGATACATTTCAGCAGGATCAACTCCAAAGGCTGTTCTGGAATATATGTGCACAAATAAGATGACCACCCTCTTTCCAAATGCTTTTGTTGCTCTGCGCATACTTCTAACACTTCCTGCAACAGTTGCCAGTGGAGAACGCAGCTTCTCCAAGCTGAAGTTAATAAAAACACATCTACGCTCCACAATGACACTGGAGAGGCTAGTCAGCCTTGCAACCATCTCAATAGAGCATGAGCTGGCCCAGACTGTGGACTTCAGCAGGAAGCAGTTCAAATCTTTGCAACCAAGAAGGCACGGAAAGCACCACTTTGATTATTCAAACAGATAAAAATGCCAGTGTTTACTATGCAGACAAGAAAAGTTACATTTGCTGTTCAGGCATTTGAAAGTTAAAATTTTTGAACAAGGCAATTTAAGTTGTTAGTTCTCCTTTATTGGGGTAGGTAGCAGAGCAGTACCATGAGAGGAGTAGAACAGGAAGAAGGCAGAATTGAGACCTTTCAAAGTTTTGGCCCAAGCGAGGGGGTGTGGGGGCGTCATTTGAGCTCCCCACCTCAGGTGCCAAAATATTGTGGGCCGGCCCTGTCTGCTGCTGCCTGATTGCATACCACCGGTTCCAAATGTGGTGCGTGGTTGACTGGTCAGTTTGTAACTCTGGTATTCATAACTCTGAGGTTCTATTGTAGTAAACTGCCTAATCAACTCATAATACCGTCACACACACCCAGACCTAAGCACCACCCACTGTAAAGGGCTGTCTTCCTCCTGAGCCAGTAAAAATCAACAGAATGAAAAAGGGTCTTCCTGGAACAAAGGACACAAATCCAGAACCAGGGAGGGTGCCCAAACCAGGAGGGTGCCTTGAAGGAGCTTGAGTCCATCACTCAAACAGAAGCCCTGGAAGCTCTGAGAGATATGTGAAATCAGCCCCTGCTTCTCATACCTGGTGGCAAGAACATCTAGCCACAGGATAGCTGAGATCATACTAGTCTTCCTAAATAATTCTGAAGTCCCCTCCCCTTGATACCAACAAACTCATCAATTACCTTCTTGTTTCTGACCTCATTTGCTTGGCAAGGTCACTGAGAATGTTGTAGTATTCAAGCTCCATCTCTGATGAATAGCCCTGTCTTGGCATGGAAGAAGAGAGGACACAAACCTACTATGCAGATATTACTAGATTTCTCAGTACCAGGTGTCAACATCTCTGACCATTTTGTACCGACGACACAGCATGAGTAGATGAGGCAGCACTGTACTGGATTCACTCACACAGATCTGAAAGAGTTATTGTGGGCATCTGTTCCTTTTCAACCTAGAACCATAGAGTCCTGCAAGGATTAATACTCTTATCCCCCTTCCTTAATTGCTTTGAGAAAACATGAGATCCCGGGACTTCACTGCCACCAATACACAGATGGCATTCGACTACAAGTCTCCTTTTACACTGTGCAGACTCTTGTCACCAAAATGTCTCAATGTCTAGAAAAAATAAGTGGATGGAAAAGCACCATATTTTATTCTGGGTTTTGTTATTTTAGTTGTTTAACTATTTTAGGTGACAATATATATTTCCAGTTTTAAGGTTCATCTAGCAAAGAACACAGAACCTCTGAATTTCCTTCACACAGCCCAATAACCAAATTTGCAACTGCAGTTCTTAATTATCCATGACATTTTAAAATCTAGGCCTTTTTTCTATCCCTTAAAATCCTCAAAAAAATATTGGTGAGACTCAGCTGTTCAGCATTACTCATATTGTCACATATTCCCAACCTCTTTCCTCCTGAAAGTAGAATATTATTAAAACTAGTGACAGAGTTATGCGTTTTCATCTAAGAGTAAAAATAAATACAAATGTTTCCAATCAGGCTAACATAATGGAATAATGGAATATTGATATCCTTGTCTCTGGACCAGTTTTGAAGACTAGGGCTTATCCAGTCTCTTAATCCTAAAATTGTAGCCTGTCTTTTCCAATGTTAACAGTTATCAAATAATTTTCATGCAGCCTCCCTTTATTTGTGTTTATTAATTGTTTAGATAATTGCAATTATAAACAGAATGCTTCACTGATTCTGTAATTAGGGAGCCTGAATTTGGAATAATGTATTAGGTCTTAATTTATGTGCTGTGAAATCTGTTAGATCATTTGCTAGTCACTGTGTTGTCTAGAATAAAGGCACTCTACAAAGAGATTTTAGGGTGAGGGTCACTAGTATAATCAGAAACATACTTGGCCTGGCCTCCAGCTAAAGATTACAAGCTTTTAAGTGTATTTCTGATTTGCAAAGTAGCCTTTTGAAGACTTAGCCATTTCAACAAAATTCTTTTTTCAGATATATTTTTTAAAAAAGGAGCCATTATTTTGCACAATTGTTCAACTTTTAAAAAAAAAATCTAGATGCACGAGTTGATCAAGTGTGAGAAGTGTTTAGCACTCTGGACTGACTTGTCTGAACCTCTGGAATGAAATCTTCAAAGCTAGGAGCAAGTGTTGGTTTTAATACTAAGCAGTGAGCTGGAGCGAGGGGTTTGATTAAAAAATTGGACAATAAACTGAGCCAAGCCAATTACTGTCTCATGCACAAAGACACCCTTATGTTTTCTACAGCATAGGGAAGGAAATGACATGGCTTGGCTTTGAATTGTAATTTACCGTGTTCATCCATACATTTGTTATAACAGCCTTTGCTAATGCTGCTGTAGTAAAAGATCTGTCAGCAGGTCCATTATAAAGTCAGGTTTCAGCCTTTTTGTTGCCAAATTCAGCAGTTGCAAATGGTATTTGGCTAAAATGTAGCTCACAAGTTGTCAGCTTGGACATGATTCTATAAAACAGAAACCCTGGAGTTATTTGAATCTCTTCAGAAATTTACATTTTTCAGAACACAGCCAAAAAAGGGAGAAATGACAAGAATGTCATTTTTTATTGGCAGTCTCAGCAGAGAAGGCATCGATTAAATGTGCATGAAGACTAAACTACTTCTCATACTCCAAAGGTGGCTCCTTTATGCCAGGGTTGAGACACATTGAAGGAGTCTTGAGTTGCCACTGCCTCTGCTCGTAGTGGATCAATAGTGGACTTCAGGCTCCATTGATATCAAGCTGCCACCTGAGCACCAGAGACAACTGCTATAGAAGCTGGACCTAGAATATGGAATTTACTCCCACAAAAGAGAAGAGTAATCACAGAACTAACCACATTCCGAATTAAGACTATGATCCTGCAAACACTTATGCATGCATGTGCTTAACTTTAATTGACTTCACTGGGATTTAATGTGTTTAAAATAAAGCACTTGTGTAAGTGTTTGCAGACTCAGGGTGTAAATGCAAAGCCTAATTTTCTGATTTAGCTTTTCCACAATAAAATGTCCACTTAGACTCTGATACAAATCTGCTACCTTTCACACTCTCATTATCTTCTGTAGCCAACATTCAGAAGAACAGAGACCAACTCAAAAGAAGGTGGTGATGTGCCCAGTGTACAGTGAGGAAGAAAGATCAGCAGATGGGAACTGGCAGTAGGAAACAAAACATGGGAATAGTGTTTTATCTGGAGAAATCACAGACTACACTTTGGATACGGCGCATTCATGAGCACCCGAGAATGTCAAATTAAGGTGCATGTGTTGCGTGTACATTCCTGAGGGAGGTTCTGATGCTCAAGAGATATAGGAATAAGATTTGTAGGAAAAAACAGATATGTGGTGTGCATATTCTGTGCAGCACTGGGTGCAGCTCCATGGGAATCTTTGGAAGTGGGCAAGGGGCCGGAGAGTCTTCCAGTCCTTCCTTTCACAGATGAGGCAAACTAGAACTACAGAGACTAGTCTGGAAACCCATTTCCAGAACAGTTCTGCTGCCAATTACCTCAGCATCCAGTCAAAATACTTGTCCCACTGGATTTTGTGCCTAAACAGTCATGAAAGAGTAAGAACTGGGTCCTTAGCCTGTAAGGTTCTAAGTGTCTCCTGAAAAGTGCTGAGAACCCTCAACCCTACTGACCATTAGCCGGAGCTGAGAATGTTCAGTACCTTGCAGGAAGTGCTCAGCACATTGCAGGATTGGGACCCATAGTACTTTGTCAGGCCAGACATGTATGGCCTATGAAAAGGAAAGGATAAGTGACAAGTGGGACTTCCTTTAGCCTCACAAATACAATGCCCTCAACAAAAGTTACTTTCAAACATAGGCAAATGTATAGAAAAGCATACAGCTATATTGAAATGGGCCTCTCCCAAAAATGTAGCCCTCCTATCCCTTGGGTTTCAAGCAAGCAGAATAGAAATGAGATGGGGATAACAGGAAGAGAAAATCTGCTCCCCAATGGTGAAGAAAGAGCAGAATTTGTGATCCAGCAAATGAAATGTAAGCAACAGTTTTAAATGGAAAAGAATAGAAAATTATAGCCAAGAAAATAAATAAATTTGATTTGGTTTTAATTATGAGGTAATTTAATTATTGCACCAATTTCTGCTCATGGCTTCATTGGTGTGATTCATTAACATCAATGAAATTATAATTATGTAATTGAGAGCAGAATTTGTCTAAATGTGACAAAATGTCATAATTAAGGAACTGGTCTTCTGGGCTTTACCTGATCATGGAGTCAATGCATTTTTCCTCTGTAAGAACTACAGAATTAGACCTTAAAACCACAAACTTGAAAGGACATGTTAATAAACCACAAGAAGAATGCTCTTCACGTCACCATATTCCAGGAAATCATTTTATCAGAACAATAAAAACACACCAAAAACTATTATAAATTGTGGTGGCATTTTATAGAAATGCTCTTTGTATGGTTTTATTATTCACATGTGAATTTTATTTCATAGCTTAACAAGTCACTTCTCAAAGAACCATGACATTCTTTCTTCCTTTGTCAGAATTTTTGTTGTTGTTGTTTGTTTGTTTTATTTGCTCCTGGAATACATAAGTAAAGCTACCTGCAAACCATTAAATTAAATACCAAGCAGGAGTCCCTAAAGGACAAAAAAATGCATATCAAAAGACAAGAACCATGTTAATTTCTTTTACATGTGTGTTCTCATTCCCTATTTGGATTGCTGCTTTTTACCGTGGCACTATATTACCTTGTTTCCCAGGAGTTTTCTGGATCTCAACCTATAATCCTCAATGGGGAGTGTGTGTGGGGGGGGTGTTTTACGTCTGTGAGAACCTTTGCAGTTTGTTGCCAGTGAGTGAATTGGAACAATTTAGTTTAGCTCAGAGGAAGTGATTTACACACACACATCCATCACATCTAACCTACTCTGCTCTGTTAACTTTCTGTTTGATCTCTTGAGGGTTGAGTAGATTAGGGAGGGTCTTCACACGGTGGTTTCATTAACAGCCTATGGGTTAACCTGGCATGAGTCCTGTTTAAATATAACGGTTGTGCATTTCAGTGTTTAATGGGTATGCTTTAAAGTGGGAAAAAGAAAAAAAGATGTTAATTAGTATCATTATTTCCCAATTCAGGAAACACCAATCATGCTGCTAGAGGAAAATGGCTTTCCATTTGCTGGAATTTTAGAGTGTGTGCAGAGAACAGAATTTAGTGTTCTCTAGGACAGATTATACTCAAAGATTCCCAAAATGCTTTAAACATAGCAAGGGAATTCCTGGTAATACAATGTCTGTGCGGGAACACAGACTATCTATTAAGCATCCACCAATAACTCATGCAATTCTGGACATTAGAACCCGTTTTATTGAGCCAGGGAATGCAGGCCAGCTGGACACTGGGGTTATCACTACACTTTTAAAATACTGCCCAAGGATGAATGGATCTCTGTTTAACATCTTCTCAGCAGGCCAGCACCTCTAACACAACAGCACTATCCCAGCCCTATCCTGCATTGTCAGCACATTTGAATCTAAGCCCCAGTGTGACACTTGAACCCAAGATTTCTGTTCCAGAGTTAAGAGTGTTTTCAAAGGATCCAACTGCCTCAACTATAGATAGCATCAAAGTTTAGTATCACAGATATCTACATTGCAATGCTTCACTAAATCCAATCTTGCATAAATCCCTGATCACTGATTATGTGTCGTACACAATCATCCATAAGAACTAGCTTATAAAGTATTTAATTATTTGTATTCATGCTTTACTCTAAATCAGTGGTTCCCAAACTGGGGTTCGTGAACCTCTGGGGGTTCATGAAATGTTACAGGGGTTTCTCGGGAATAAATTCCCTAATGGCGGACAGAAATGTCCATAGGGACCCTGGGCAGCACGGGCCAGCAGCCTGGAGCTTTGGGGACTTCCAAGAGCTAAGCAGATCAAAGCCAGCATATCTATCATGCTGAGGAGATTTAAACTTCAAGACTCCTTTTACGAAATACAAAGGGAGATGGATATTTTTTGCTGTTTTTAAAATTGAATAGGTTGCTACTGTTGTTTTTAAATTATTATGAAGAACAAGTTTAAGCTTTGTTGTAACGTGCATTGTTTGCCTGGACTGCTCAAGACCTAAATGCTTGTGTAGGAGGAACTCTTTGAGTTGGCTTCTTAAATACCTTCATGCTGTTTCACATCGGATACTCCTTGATGAAACATAGGAGCCAGAGGCACCAGTATGGGGGGGCAATGAGGGTCATGTGCCGACCCCCACGTCAGCGTGCCTCCCTGTGGGTCCCTGCCCTTTTTTTCCGGTGGCCCCCGTGGACCCCCCCACTTTTCTGGCAGTGCCCCCCCAGGATCTGGGGTGCGTGGGGGCTTTGCCCCCGCACCTCTTTTTTCTACTGGCACCTCTGATAGGAGCCTTGTCTTATAACAGGCTTAATCAAAAGTGATACAAGCTACAGAAGTGAGATCTTGGAAGAGTGTTGCCATTTTCATAATGTAATAAAAATACTGTAATGATAAATAATAATTAATAAATAGCGTGTAATAAGCATGTCATAAAAACAAATCTCATATGTCCAAGATCAATGCTTTTATAATTTACGCTGAGGTAAGGGAGAAAATCCATGGAAATATTCATTTTTAGGAGGGGGTTCACGAGACTTGACATTTTAGTGAAAGGGGTTCACGAGTTGTTAAAGTTTGGGAATCACTGCTCTAAATCAATGAAGGTGGATTTGTGATGTGCCCTAATGTATGATGTCATTAAGTTGCAATATATAGTATATTTATTTTTGATGTTCTACCCCTACCACCTGTTATCTCACTAGTTTGAATTCATAATATATTTAATAAAATAAGTAAACTTGGAAATAAGATGATGCTTGCCAGATACGACTGCAATCACATTGCTTGTTGTACCTTTGTCTATTTACATTGTAAGTTCGTTAGAACAAGGATCATGTCTTCCTATGTCTGTCCAATTCAGTAGGATGTTTATCTTGAGGGTGTCTTTAAAGCATTTCTTTTGGCCTACCTGTTTCCTTTCTCCTTTGGTGAGTTGGGCGTACGGCAGTTGTTTCGGTAAGCTTATAGCAGGCATGCACACACAGTGCCCACTCCACCTCAGCTGGTACTGGATAATTGGGACCTCAACACTGAAGATGTTGGCCTCTGTGAGGACACTGACATCAGTGCGACGATCCTCCCACTTTATGTTGAGGTTCTTCCAAAGAAAGTGCTGGTTCTGGCGTTCCAGGTTTTTCAAGTGTTTTCCAAGGTGTGCCCAAGTCTCACAGCCATAGAGGAGAATTGGGATTACCACCGCTTTATAAACTAAAAGTCTTGTATGTGTTCTGATCTCATGATTGTTGAACACCCAGTGAGACAGTCTGCCAAAGGCAAAGCTGGCACAACGAATTCTGTGCTGAATCTCGACATCTATGTCTGTCCTCTGTGAGTGATGGCTGCCAACATAGGCAAAGTATTCTACATTTTCCAGTTCTTCTTTGTCAGTGTAGATCTTCCTTGCTGGGTCTGATGATTGGCCGGGGACTGGCTGGTGGAGAACTTTAGCCTCACAAATACAGTGCCAATGTTCAGAGTTAGCCCTAGGCTTTTGTAAGCTTATGAGAAGCAATTAAGGGCTGTTTGTAGGTCCTCCTTTGAGTGTGCAACAACAGCACAATCATCTGCATATTGGAGTTCGGTTATTTTTGGCGATATTTCTTTAGTTCTGGCACGGAGACGAGAAAGGTTGAAGAGGTTGCCGTCAGTCAGATATTGGATGCCAATGCCCTGTGGTAGATGGGCTTGGGTTAATGTTTTCATAGCTGCTAAGAAGATGGAGAAAAGGGTGGGTGCCAGTACACAACATTGTTTTACGCCAGTTCGGGTGACAAAAGACTCAGAGGTAGAGCCACTGCATAGGATGGACACAGTCATCTGGTCATGGAGGAATCTTACAATAGTGATAAATTTGCTTGGGCAGCCAAACTTTGACATGATTTTCCACAGAGCCTCATAGCTGGCAGAGTTGAAAGCTTTGCTCAGATCAATAAAAGCCATATACAGCTCCTGGTGTTGTTCTTGACATTTTTCCTGGATCTGCCTGGCTGTGAAAATCATGGCACTGGTGCCTCATGATGGTCTGAAGCTGCACTGGGACTCTGGAAGAACTTCCTCTGCAAGATGGAGCAGGCGATTCAGTAAGATTCTAGCAAGAATCTTCCCAGCGATGGAGAGGAGGGCAATGCCTTGATATTTGCCACTGTTGGCCTGTCTCCCTTGTTGAAAATGGTAACAATGGTAGCATTACATAAGTCAGCAGAGATTTCTTTGGTGCGCCAGATTTTGAGGCACAGCAAATTAGGCTTGTTAGTGTTTCTCCCCTTACTTTCATTATTTCAGCTGGTATGCCATCAGGACTGGTGCTTTATTGTTCTTCATTTGTTTAATTGCTTTGCAGACCTCCTCAAGTGTTGGTGGATTGGCAAGAGTTTCCCAGATTGAGTTCTGAGGGATGGAATCGATGATGTCGTCAGTCAGTCGATTCTCGATTTAGAAGCTTTTGGTTGTGTTCCTTCCAGCGCTCTGTGATGGATTCGTTATCTTTAAGAAGGCTACTACCATCTTCAATTCTCAGAGGTGTGAGGCCATATAACCTAGGTCCATACAGGGTCTTTGTCTCACAAAAAAAGCTCTGCATATCATGTCTGTCAGCGAATGTTTGGATTTATTTTGCTTTGTTCTCCCACCATTTGTTTTTGATTTCTCAGATCCTCCTTTGAACTTCAGCTTTGAGCTGATGGAAAGAGCTCTGCTTCTGACCTGATAGTGCTTGGTTTTGCCAGTCACAGAAACCTTTTCTCTTCTGATCCAAAAGGGTTGTAATCTCAATGTTGTTGTTGTTGTCAAACCTGTCCTGATGGCGGCGGGTAGGAAGGCCGATGGATTTCTCGCAAGCCTCATGGATGGTCTGTTTTAGGGCTTCCTAGTCTTCTTCAACACTTGTGTTGTCATTTCCATGGCCAGTTTTTCACTGAGGAGTATTTGGAAGTTCTCTTGGTGCACTGAGGATTGAAGTCGTTGGATGTTGTATTGTATTGATTTGGATTGCTTTCTATGTTCACGAGCAATCCTGATGAACATGACTAGGGCCCTACCAATCTCATGGCTGTGAAAAACATGTCATGGACCGTGAAATCAGCCCTCCCCCGTGAAATGTGATCTCCCCTGCTGCTGGGAGCCTGGGGCTCCTAGCTGCTAGTCCAGGCACGCTGGGAAGGGACAGGACTTGTCCTTCCCCTGCATGGCTGCTCTTGGTGGGGAGATCAGACCCACCTCCAGAGGCAGCACAGTGCTGCAGCAGCCTGGGAGCTGGGCTCTTCTCGCTCCCCCCCCCACCCCCACGCAGTTCCTGCTGCAGCTCTGGGCGCCAAGCTCCTGGCTTCCCATTCCTCTCCCAGCAGCTCCTGCTGGGCTGGGGGCTTCTGCTCCCGGCAGCTGCAACTGGGGCAGACCGGGCTTGGGGCCTCCCCCACACTCCAGCCAGGGCTTGCAGCAGCCCAGGCTGGGGCTTCTGCTCCCTGTTGCTCCAGCCAGAGCTCAGGGTACCTCCTGCTGCTCCAGCCTGGGCAGCCTGGGCTCGGAACTTCGCCCATCTCCACCGTGGCTCCTGCCGTGGCTCTGGGCTTCCTCCCCAGCAGCCGGGGTTGGGGGCTTCCGCTCCTGGAAGTGTAATATAAGAAACTGAAACTGCTGTCTGTAGGAATTTGCTACATCCGATAGCAGTTTTTTTACAATCCCTTACGTATGAGTAACTACTACAGGTATCAAATTCTTACAGGTAGCAGTTTCTCGCACTACACTGGCTAGGTTTGGGATTTCCGCACCTCCCCCGCTGCTGGGGCAGCCTGGGCTCGGGGCTTCCACACCGACCCCCCTCAGACCCCATCCTCCCACCAGAGCAGCTTGGGGGTTCCTCCCCCCAGCCAGGGCTCAGGCCAGTCTGGGCTCGAGGCTTCAGCCCCGCAGCTGCAGCCTGGGCTCGGGGTGCCCAGGCTCAGGGCTTCTTTCCTCAGGGCTCCTGCCAGGGTTCGGGGTGACCCAGTTGGGACTTCCACCCTAGGACTTTTTCTGGGGCTTGGGCGTGCATTTTTCCAAGGGGCCCCCCAACTGACTGGGGCCCCTGCCTTAATCTGTCACTGGCCTGGACTAGCAGCGAGGAGCCCCTGGACATGGTTATCCAGTCAGGTATTGTGGTATAGCCTATGTTTGGGGCACCTTTTCTAGCCCCTTCCCCATATGGAGGGAGCAGAGGGGTTCCTAAAAAGGCCTGGTCAGTCATGAACACTGCTGCTGAAAATGCCCCCCCAATCCCAATCCAGGGGCACATGGCAACCAGCTCACGGTCAGTGCCTGCGTGTGGGTCTGTCACTAGTGACTCCTGGTGATCACTTCACCTGTCCCTTGTCACCTGTTGCCACTCACCCATCGCCGCATGACTTTTATGGGGGTAGGGGGAGTTCTTCCTGTGAAAGAAGCCTGCATGTAAGTAGTTTAATGTGGAGGAGCTGGTGAGCACCAGCAGTCACACAAATCTTGGTGAAAGAGGCATCTGTGTCCGGTGGAAAAGAGGTCCAAGACAACCAGGGGTTTCTCCTCTGTTGCAGCCATCGTCTGCCTTCACAGCCATTGAGAGGTGATCCTGGTTCATCCGCCTGTTCTGCCGTTGAGGTCTTATACTGGGTTGTGTTGGGTTGCACTTTGTATGGTACCTTGCCTTCGACCTTACTGCCATGGGTGACCCTACCAGGAGTACAGGACTCCCAACGGCATTACTCTTAGGGCCTTAAGTATACACAAGCTTCTCCACCAGGTCAAGGTAGCAGCCCAAGGAGAAGAATTTCTGAATTCCTATATTGCTCCTTATGACTGCATTAGCCTCTCCAGTAGGAAATCTGCAGAAACAATTCAGAGATGAACTGTAGTGTGTCTATAATAAAGATTTGGTAGAGTTTCCTTAAAAAGATGGCAGAATTCTGAAAATGGCCAACACAGAGCTGAGCTGAAGTGGGCTACATTTATTGTTCAAAGTTTATTTATTTCAATTCTAAACTGAAACAAAGAAGGAAACCTCTTTCCCAAGCTCTCTAGGCACCATGCCAACACTTAATCACATACAGTTATACAATACAAAAAAAAATATCTAGATGTAATCAAGTAATAACAAAACAAGCCAATACCCACTTCCACCTAAAATCCTACAGCCCTCATTTTATACTCCAACCCTTCCAGAAGCCCAGGAAAATAGATGGGACTTGCAATACATCCTGAAGCTCAACCAATATGGGCTATTTTATATCAAGATTTGGGGGAGCAAATTCTCAAAGGGAGGAGACCTCAGCAGACATGCCCTGCTGACAGCTCCCTGCCATTTCTATTGAGGCTCCCCAGCCTCAATTGATTTAGGGTCTTATAGGTCAAAATGACCGACTTTATATGCAGAAGCTAAGTGGCAAAAACCATTTGCCTCCCTTGGTTTTTTTTTCTTTCATTTGTTTTTCTTTTCCCGTTCTCCACTTTTAAGTCTAAATGTTGATGTGTCTTTTCTTCAGCCTTAGCAAGATACATACAACAGTTCTGTTCAGCATTGGATTTTCACCAGCTTCACAACATGATTAGTTCCTTTCATCATAGAATCATAGAATCATAGAATATCAGGGTTGGAAGGGACCTCAGGAGGTCATCTAGTCCAACCCCCTGCTCAAAGCAGGACCAATTCCCAACTAAATCATCCCAGCCAGGGCTTTGTCAAGCCGGGCCTTAAAAACCTCCAAGGAAGGAGATTCCACCACCTCCCTAGGTAACGCATTCCAGTGCTTCACCACCCTCCTAGTGAAATAGTGTGTCCTAATATCCAACCTAGACCTCCCCCACTGCAACTTGAGACCATTGCTCCTTGTTCTGTCATCTGCCACCACTGAGAACAGCTGAGCTCCATCCTCTTTGGAACCTCCCTTCAGGTAGTTGAAAGCAGCTATCAAATCCCCCCTCATTCTTCTCTTCTGGAGACTAAACAATCCCAGTTCCCTCAGCCTCTCCTCATAAGTCATGTGCTCCAGACCCCTAATCATTTTTGTTGCCCTCCGCTGGACTCTTTCCAATTGTTCCACATCCTTCTTGTAGTGTGGGGCCCAAAACTGGACACAGTATTCCAGATGAGGCCTCACCAATGTCAAATAAAGGGGAATGATCACGATTCCTCAATCTGCTGGCAATGCCCCTACTTATACAGCCCAAAATGCCGTTAGCCTTCTTGGCAACAAGAGCACACTGTTGACTCATATCCAGCTTCTCGTCCACTGTGACCCCTAGGTCCTTTTCTGCAGAACTGCTACCTAGCCATTCGGTCCCTAATCTGTAGCAGTGCATCGGATTCTTCCGTCCTAAGTGCAGGACTCTGCACTTGTCCTTGTTGAACCTCATCAGGTTTTTTTTTTGGCCCAATCCTCTAATTTGTCTAGGTCCCTCTGTATCTGATTCCTACCCTCCAGCGTATCTACCACGCCTCCCAGTTTATTGTCATCTGCAAACTTGCTGAGAGTGCAGTCCATACCATCCTCCAGATCATTAATAGAGATATTAAACAAAACTGGCCCCAGGACCGACCCTTGGGGCACTCCGCTTTCATACAAAACTCATGACAATAGGAACATAAGAATGTAGGAATTGCCAGACTGGATCACCCCCTCCCCCAGGTCCATCTAGTCCAGTGTCCTGTCTTTGACAGTGTCCAGATACTTCAGGGGAAGCTGTAAGATTCCCACAATCCTAAAGTAGATTTAGGTTACTCTGCTCTCCACATTAGGATTCCAACCTGATCTTCAAGTATCGGGGGTAGCCGTGTTAGTCTGTATCCACAAAAACAACAAGGAGTCTGGTGGCACCTTAAAGACTAACAGATTTATTTGGGCATAAGCTTTTCATGGGTAAAAAACCCTCACTTCTTCAGATGCAAGTCCCACTGGAGTTTTCCCATTGATTTCAGTGGAATTTGGATTGGGCTCCATGTGTGTAGTCTCCCTGGTTAAATAATGGTCTTTGACTGTCATAATAATTAATAAAATAAAAGGGTCAGAGAAATTAGCAATGCAAACAGCCCTAGAAACTCATCTACAATCTAATGAAGGGTGATCACCCAAAGCAAGCTTATGTATTGTTGCCCCTTTCAGACAGTCAAAGTTTAGGGCCCTGGGGCTGTTCCAGTTGGGGGTAGAAATTGATGATTGGATCTGATATTTTCTTTGGTGCAATCTTGTTTATCTACAAGGAATGTGCAAGGTCCTGCTTCTCCAAACGCAGGAAGAACCGGAAACAAAAAAACGCTTTCTTAGTTTACAATCCCATGCGTTTCTTTAGCCAGCACCAGACCCGAAAAACTTTCTTTAGCTTTTTCCAGTGTCATGCATCACCATTCTGGGGGGAGCTTTAAAAGTCTTTAAGGTGCCACCAGACTCCTTGTTGTTAACCTGATCTTTGAGGGTACGTCTACACTGCAGCTGGGAGGTGTGAGTCCCAGTGCAGATAGACAGACTCATGCTAGCTTTGCTCAAGATGGTACACTAAAAATAGCAGCATGGACATTGCGGTGTAGGCGGCAGCTCAGGCTAGCTGCCCACGTCCAAGCCTGCCCAATCTCCTGGGTCTCAAGCTCAGATGGCTAGCCCGAGCTGCTGCCCATGTCCACACAATGTCCACACTGCTATTTTTAGTGAACTAGCTCCAGCAATGCTAGCATGAGTCTGTCTACCTGTGCTGGGAATCGCACCTCCCAGCGGCAATTGTTAGAGAAACCCAAGGTTTGAAGTCAGAGTATATCCATTGACTTTAATAGGTTTTGGATCAGGCCCCTAAAAACTTTAGTGTCGTTTAGAAAAGAAAGCCCATATTAGTCGTTAATAATGATTAATTTCACCTTAAAGTTACAGAAAAATATTCTGGATGTTAAATATTTTTGATAGAATCTTAACCTTTAATGTTTTTGTTTTTCCTTGACATTTCATGGTAGTTTATTATAACTATAAAAGGATTACTACTGCATATCAAGCAATAGCACTTGTTGCTTCTTAAGCTTAAGTTCAACTGAATCAAACACACACTCATACACGAAAGAGGGGAGGGAGGAGGAAGACTGAAGAAAGTTGTTCATCCAACTAGACAGACAAGGTGGGTGAGGTAATATCTTTTATTGGACCTATTTCTGTTGGTGAGAGAGACACGCTTTCAAGTTTACACAGAGTTCTTCTTCAGATCTTGGAAATTAATTAGAGTGTCACTGCTAAATACAAGGTGGAACACAGAGTTTAGCATAAGTAGTTAACAAATATTTCAAGGGACCATTCAAGGTGAAGTGGTTTGTTAACACCTCTCCAGTCATATGGAGGAAAGTAAACATGGGGGTATAAGCAGCTGGGGGGGGAAGGGGTTTGTAGATTGTTGTAAAGATGTGTTGTTGGAATGGGTCACCCAAATACCCTGAGAGAACCTGTTACAATTCAGAAATAAAACCCCCTCCAAATGCACACCCCTAGTTGTCACCTACCACCCCACACTAGAACCCACATGGGGTATCTACAACCCATACTTGATGGGGACCACATCCTGAAAGACATGTTTCTTGAACTCTGTCTTCTGGCCTTCAAACAATCCCCCAACCTCTCCAATCATCAGAAGCAAGTTCTCCACAGACCAGGAGACGCCAACTCAAAGCGACACCAGACCCTGCCAGAACAACTGATTCAAAACCTGCAGATGTATCTCTGCTGCTATAATGATCAAGAACCTCCACAAAAAACCTTTCAAGATCCATAGGTCCTACACATGCCTATCACAACATGTGGTGTACCTCATCCAGTGCACTAAATGCCCCAATATAGCAACTATGTGGGTGAAACCAGACAATCACTACGCTCTCCAGTGAACTCACATAGGAAAATGATAAAAGACCAAAATGCCACATCACCTCTGGGTGAACACTTTTCACAAAACGCTCACTCTATAGCTGACCGATCGGTCCTCACTGTCAAAGGAAACCCCCATAACTCTTTCAAAAGACGAACCTGGGAGCTTATAACTTTGCTAGACACTAAAACTCATTGACTGAAGAGAGACACTGGATTTATGGCTTATTACAACAATCTGTAAACCACTAACACTGTTCTCTTCCCCCGCCCCCATTTCCCTCCCCCTCCTTTCCTTCCTATGACTGGAAGGGTGTAAACAGGCCACTTCACCTTGAATGGTCCCTTGAAATATGTTATTTACTTATGCTAAACAATCTGTTCCACCTTGTATTTAGCAGTGACATTCTGATTAATTTCCCAGACCTGAAGAAGAGCTCTGTGTAGCTTGAAAGCTCTCTCTCACCAACAGAAGTAGGTCCAGTAAAAGATATTACTTCACCAACCTTGTATCTCTAATATTCTGGGACTGACATGGCTACAATATGTTAATCCAGTAAGACAGAGATAAGCTATTTTCTCCTGTCAAATTATGTGTAATCAATAGGAACAGAACCAGAGTGTGTGAACACGTGTAGACTATAATAATATTTATCACTTACATAGGGGTTAAAGTGAGTTATAATAAAAAATGAACAGCTTGTTCCCTCCAGACTTCACAAACGTAGCACTCATTTGGAAGGAAGCATGTTTTCTATGAACAATTCTAGGGAAGCACCATGAATCTAGCACACTGTTATGACAAGTTATGATCTAGCTCCCATCTTCCGAAAGACAGAAGGAATAAAATTCTACTATCCAAAAGTTTGATAAATACTCCACTTTCTTTAAAATTAGGAAGCACTGAAGCCTTAGTTCAAAAAAATAAACTGAGTACAATGTCAATTTTCTACCTAAAATATGGAGATGAGGGAAGATTTTTTTTTTTTTTAAATTACCCATTCATTCACCCAGAGTTAGTGCACACTTACTCACAGATAGGAACAGTGCAGTGAAGGAAACAATCACGAGAAATAACTAATGGGATAGCAGATTTCGAGAGCATTCCATTTCCAGGTCATCAGTTACAAAAGCAGCCGGGGAAGCGTTTCCTGATTCTGCCACTCCTGAGCCTGAAAACCTCAGCAGCTTGAGTGTGTTTAGGTATCAGAGGGCCCCACAGGAGGGAAGGCCTGCAGCTAGGGAGCACCCAAAGCAAGCTTATGTATTGTTGCCCCTTTCAGACCCAAGCAGCTAGTCAAAGTTTAGGGCCCTGGGGATGTTCCAGTTGGGGGTAGAAATTGATGATGGGATCTGATATTTTCTTTGGTGCAATCTTGTTTATGTACAAGGAATGTGCAAGGTCCTGCTTCTCCAAACGCAGGAGGAACCGGAAACAAAAAAATGCTTTCTTAGTTTACAATCCCCTGCGTCTCTTTGGCCAGCACCAGACCCAAAAAACTCTCTCTAGCTTTTTCCAGTGTCATGCATCACAGTTCTGTGGGGAGCTTTAAAAGCCTTTAAAAGAACTTCGGTTTTTGAATTTTGCCTTTCGCTTTCGGATTCCATTTCAGATGCGGACGGTGCCAGTGCCCGCAGTGGTGGTTTGAGTTGACTTGAAATTAATCTTGAAGTGACTCATGACTACTTTTCTCTTCTTAAGTCCTCCTCACTCCACCACCTCCATCACTTTGCTTGCTCACTACACTGACTGGCTCAGAAGGAGAATTCAGTGAATTCAGCACCACCACACAGTACTAGGTAACCGCGGCTCGGGTCGGCTGGCTCCCCGCTTTTTTTTTTTTTAATTAGAAGCGGACTGAAGTTGGGGCAACTCTGGTGGTGTGGTGCACCTGTGGTGGG
The DNA here is from genome assembly GCF_002925995.2 of Terrapene triunguis. NCBI lineage: Eukaryota > Metazoa > Chordata > Testudines > Emydidae > Terrapene > Terrapene triunguis. The sequence continues at coordinate 61,145,416 of NW_020664393.1, read as the reverse complement.
GGGGATCTGTTGGGGGCTGGTGGCATGGCTGGGCAGCGGGGGGGAGGGAAGGGGTCTGTGTGTGGTGTAGGCTGTGGGGAGCAGGGGATGGATTGGTGATGGGGCTGTGGGGGAAAGGGGAGTTGTTGGCAGGGAGCAGTGGCACGGATGGGGACTGGGAGGGGCCCGGTCCAGGGAGGCTATAGAGGACAATGGCATGGCTGCTGGGCTGCGGGGCTGTGAGGGCCAGCAGCATGGCCGTCAGGGGGACAGCATGGCTGTGAGGGTTTGTGTGTGGGACGGGGTGTGGGGTGGCATAGCTGGGTGGGGGGCTTCAGCATGGCTTGGGGCGAGGAGGGACTGGGGGGGCACACACCTGGCTGGGATTGAGGAGGACAGTCAGGGAGGGATTGTGGAGTGGCATGGCTGGGCTGTGGGGGGCGGTGGCAGCTCCACAGGGCTGTGCGAGGGGGACAGTGGGGGGTAGTGGGGTGGCACGGTTATTGGTCAGTGTTAGGGAAACTCTGGTGGTGTGGTGCACCTACTGTTACCTGTTAGTTGTATCCATATGCTGTCTTTGGTCTTACCCAGAGACTGCAAGTTTTTCAAGACAGGAACCAACTTATATGTGTATACCCTACATGTACAGTGTCCAGCAAAATGTGGCCCTAATTCTTGATTGTGGCCTCTGAGTGCTACTGTAAAACAAATAATAAATACAGCAATAATAATATGCTTAAATCAAGACTTACTTCATCCCATTTCCAGCTCCTCCTCTGCTGCTGCAGCTGTAGTGCTGAGTTTGAAACATCACAAACATTTCCATGGCAAACAGATGTAATGAACACAGGAAGACAATTTCTGCTGGATCCTGTGGGAGGGAGAAAGCTCTTATCAAAGGATAAAACAGCAGCAAAAGACACCCCAGAAAACAGTCATTGAACTATAACAAGACTGTTCAATATAGCAGCTCAAGAACAAGTTATTTTACGGATTTTTTAAAAGTAAAAATGGGTTATTTTACCATAATAATGTTTCTGATGTGACACTTTTTAGGCTAGTATAACTCAAACATGGTGTCAGTTTAAAAATGAACTTTGGAAAGTGATTTATTTATCTCTAGTCTCCTTGCTTTTGGTATTTTCAGAAAAGAAGTGGGGGATTCAAAATCTCCATTGCAAATGCATAAGTAATGAGTTTAAGTCAAAAATCTGGAGTGGGGCCCTGTAACGTGCTTTAGCTATACTTTTAAAATTGACTTTTTAAAAAAGTTCCCCAGAGTGCTGTATTGTGGCTCATTGGCTACTCTATAAAATCCTGCTGCTGGAGTTCTCTTCTGGAGTGTTCACAGTGACACAGTCTGACCCAATGGAACAGCTGAACTTAAATCAACTCGTGCAATTGCAGGGGACTGGACTTGAGGAACCAGCAGGTCCATTCTAGACCTATATCCCTAAATTGAACATTCATCTAAAATAGCTATTTTGTTAACCCCACCACTCCAATCCAATGCTTTAGAAAACAGTTTCTTTGAGCAAGGGGGTTCAGTGCTTCCCTCCACTACATCACAGCTTCTCTGTACAAACCCAGTTTTTCTGAACATGATTGGCTACTCCTCCCCTGGTTCCACTTTTCCATTCAGCAAGCCCCTTAACATGCCACAGTCTTTCTCCCTCATCATAGCTTCTGCCTTCAGCTGACTATGCCTTAGCAGGATGGAGCCTTCCTAGCTCTACCCAGCCTCCTGATTTCTTACCTATCCATCCACCTATCTCTTGCTCCCCTCCCTGGGCCTCCCTTGCAACGTCCTTTCGGTTCCAGCTCCCTTCCCCAATAACTGTCACACTAACCGAAACCACCCCTTCCATCAGCACCCGCTCCCATTCCTAAATTTAAGTAAACCAGAAAATAAGATGTGAATGGTGCATAGAATTGGGATAACGGTAAATTTATTTCAATGTGATTTTATCTTGCATTGTTCCAAATGGAGAAATGCCACACATATCATGGGGGCAGAAATGCCACAAATGCATAGCAATTAATTAAAAAAAACTTTACTAAAGATTAAAATACAGAGTACTATTTATTTAGGCATTTTTATGTCTTTCATCACTGCAGCATCTAAGCACATCACAAACATTAATGAACTTCTTATCCTCGCAACACCCTGTAAGGCCAGGAAGTATTATCATCCCCATTCTTCAGACAAAAAGGCAGAGATGTGCAGCCAGTATAAATCAGCATCACTCCATTGACCAGGCTGGTATTACTCTAATTTACTCCAGCTGCTCCAGAAAAATTAAGGCCCTCATTCTGCAAAGATTTAGACACATATTTAACTTTAAGACAGGAATAGGCCCAATGGAGCAAGCATACGCAAGTATTTGCAGGATCACAGACTAAATAATCTTTCCAAAGTCACAGAGGAAGTTTGTGGCACAGTCATAGATCTTGAACCTAGATTTTGAGTCCCACTCTAGTGCCTTAGCAAGATCATCCTCAGGGGTGCGTTGTTAAATTATAGATAACAATTTCCTAACTCAAAAAGCACATGGGGGAATTCTATATTAGATCCTCATCTTGACAGATAAATAGGAATTGATCTCAGAACTAAAAATGAGTGGTTGTTTAGGTACAAGTGATCATGACTTGATCATATCTGTCAAGTGCAAACAGAAGAAAGTCCAGAACAGTAATATACATACTTTGTACTTAAAAGGGCCAATTTAACAAAGCTGAAAACAATTATGAGCCAAATCAGCTGGGACAAAGAATTTAAACAGGAAACTGTGAGGGATAATTGGGAACTGCTTAAGAACATTTTACTAGATGCTTAAAAAGTCACAATCAAGAAAGAAGGCTGTGCTGGTTAAAAATCCAACCTGACAGAGAGGAAGTGAAAGTAACTATAAAAAATAAATTAAAAAAATACATTATGGAAAAAGGGAAAGTTCATAGCAAAGAATATAAATTAGAAGCTAGGAATTTTATAAAATTGATAAGGGAAGAAAAAGGACACAAGGAGAAATCTGTGGTGAGCAGGACTGAGGGCAATAAGAAGGAACTTCTAAAATATATTAGGAACTAAAGAAATCCTAACAAGGGTATTGGTCCATTGCAAGATGGAAATGGTAGAACCATCAATAGTAATACACAAAAGGCAGAATTGTCAAATAAATATTTCTGTTCTGTATCTGAGAGAAAGCCAGATGATGTACTTAAATCGGACAGTGATGATAGAATAATTTCCTTTCCAACAGTAACTAAGGATAATGTTAAACAGCAGTTACTAAAGTCAGACAAAAGAGGGTCCTGTGGCACCTTTAAGACTAACAGAAGTAT
>NW_020664393.1:61085422-61141695 GCF_002925995.2 Terrapene triunguis | reverse complement strand
CAACCTCCCTGGCCACACAATAGCAGATGTAAAGGTAGCCATCTTACAGCAAAAAAAACTTCAGGACCAGACTCCAAAGAGAAACTGCTGAGCTCCAGTTCATTTGCAAATTTGACACCATCAGATCAGGATTAAACAAAGACTGTGAATGGCTATCCAACTACAGAAGCAGTTTCTCCTCCCTTGGTGTTCACACCTCAACTGCTAGCAGAGCACCTCACCCTCCCTGATTGAACTAACCTCGTTATCTCCATACTGATTTATACCTGCCTCTGGAGATTTCCATTACTTGCATCTGAAGAAGTGAGGTTCTTACCCACGAAAGCTTATGCTCCCAATACTTCTGTTAGTCTCAAAGGTGCCACAGGACCCTCTGTTGCTTTTTACAGATTCAGACTAACACGGCTACCCCTCTGATACTTAAAGTCAGACATTTTCAGATCAGCAGTTCTGGATAACTTGCATCCAAGAGTTTTACAAGAGCTGGCCAAAGAGTTCATTGGACCATTAATATTGATTTTCAATAAGTCTTGGAACCCAAGGGAAATTTCAGAGGACTGGAAGAAAGCTAACTTTTAAAATATTTTAAAAGGATAAAAAAGATGACTCAGGTATGTATAGGTCTGCCAGCCTGACATCAATCCCAAGCAAAATAATGATACAGCTGATACAAGACTTGATTAATAAAGAATTAAAGGTAGGTAATATAATTAATGCCAATCAACATGGGTTTATGGAAAATAAATCATGTCAAACTAACTAAATATACATATATTTATAATTAGATTACAAGTTTTGTTGATAAAGGTAATAGGGTTGATGTAATATACTTAGACTTCTGTAAGACATTTGACTTGGGACCACATGACTTTTTGATTAAACTCTAGAAAATACAAAATCAACATGGCACACATTAACTGAATTAAAAACTGGCAATTGGATAGGTCTCAAATTGTAAATGAAAACAGTGAATCATCATTGAATGGGTGTGTTTCTCAAGTGGGTTTCTGCAGGGATCAGCTCTTGGCCTAAACTATTTAACATTTTTACAAAAGAAAGAAAGAAAGAAAGAAAGAAAATGATGACTGATGTTTTCAGGTGATACAAAGATTGGGGGAGTGGTAAATAATGAAGAGGACAGGTTACTAAAACAGAGTGATTGCTTGGTAAGCTGGGTGAAAGAAAACAACACGTATTTTAGTATGGTCAAACATAAAGCCACACATCTAGGAACAAAGAATGCAGGCCGCACTTACAGGACTGGGAACTCTAGCCTGGGAAGCCATGAGAATGATTAAAGGACTGGAAAACATGCCTTCTCGTGAAAGACTCAAGAAGATCAATCTATTTAGCTTATCAAAGGGAAGACTTAAAGGTTGATTTGATTATAGTGCACAGTACTGTTGCCCATTGCCTGAGCATAGCCTGTTAGATATGCCATACCTTGCAAAATGTACCTTCAGTTTCTTGATCACAGTTCTTGCCCGAATGTCCTCCAGATAGTCCACCTCCCAGAAACAGGAGTAGTAATCTACTGTGACCATGTAGTTCCTGTCATTAAAATTGAACAGGCTTGTTCTGACCTTTTCCCAGGGTGAGGTTGGGATTTCATGAGTCTCGGAGTCTCCTTCTGTTGTGGATCACTATACTCTTTGCATGCCTCTATCCCCAAGTGTGAAGCATGTATCCAATAGTGCCTGCAAAGATTGGCTGGTGGCTAGATGGCCCATCTAGCTCCAAATGCCAGAACCCATTCTTGACATCACAAATAGTGAACACCTGTCCTGGATAAATGGAGTAATATGTCCTTAATCATTGGTAATGGGAAGTGACTTCTTTTTAATGCTCTATTCAATGGTTTTGGGTCAATGCAGCTCCTCAAGCATGTCTACATTACAAAACTTTGGTCGACACAAATTACATTGTTGTAAAGCCACCACAGTTAATATATCACTTGTGTGCATGCATACATGGCTGCTTGTGTTGGTGCTTTATGTATTCACCAAGAGTGTGTGTGTTGACACAAAATACAGTGCACCATAAGTAGGTATCCCAGTGTGCCACATGCCCCCTCCCGTGCAACGTCTTTTGGGAAATTTTCATAGTGTATTGTGGGGGCACACACGAGCCACACATGGGAGCAAGAGGTCAGATTCCCATCATGCAACCTTCTCCCTTCTGTAATGCCATCTCCAGCCCATAATTTTCATGCCTTTTTAAAGAATCTCACAAACTCATGCTGCACTTGTCACTGTCTGCCATTTCTGACAGAAACATGTAACCCGCACAGCTCTGCAGCGTTGTCATGAACATTGCAAACACAGGATAAATGATCCTTCGGTATTTGCAGCACCTCAGGAAATACCCCAACAATGAGGGACATGACAATTTCTTTGAGGACAGATTGTTAAGGGACATAACAAAAAACAATTCAGGGTTGTTAATGGTGTTCATGGATGTGACATTACTGACATGAACTGGGACCGTATAGATCATTGTTGCAATCAAACTCCTGTAGTGGCACCAAATCTTGTATAAAAGGGGTCAAATAGGGTGTCTAAGACAAGGTTATGGTTTGCTGGTTATGATTATGCTATCTGCATGTGTATCATTTTTGTAGTTGAAATTATGAATATTGGCTCTATACTGTCTGTATTTCAAACTTCTGCTATGCTTCTGGGTGACACCCCAGACAAGTTGGTGTCAGCTCTGCCTAGCCTGCTTGATGGCCCATTATAATAATATATAATAATAATATTAATTATTATTATTATATAAGTTGGTGTCAGCTCTGCCTAGCCTGCTTGATGGCCCATTAAGGACCACCAGCTATACAATTGACCCATTGAGAGAAGGCAGATATGCCTTGTGACTCAGCAAAGTATGCAGGGACTTGCCCATGTGACTCCAAACTCCATTTTGCTGTAATTTTCCACAGTAAGAACAAAGAGGTGTTCTTACACCTGGAAAAGACTATAAAAGGCTGATGCCTCATCTCCATCTTGTCTTCAATCCTGCTTCTTACCTCTGGAGGGACTTTGCTACAAACAGAAGCTTAGTCTAAACAAAAGACTGAGGACCCATCCCAGCTGGGGATGTACTCCAGAGACTTGATTTGAACCTGCAGTTTATTCTATCACTGCTACAAGCCTGAACCAAGAACTTTGCCATTACTGTATGTAATTGATTCCATTTAACCAATTATATCTCTCATCTATATCTTTTTCCTTTTATGAATAAACCTTTAGATTTTAGATTCTAAAGGATTGGCAACAGCGTGATTTGTGGGTAAGATCTAACTTGTATATTGACCTAGGTCTGGGGCTTGGTCATTTGGGATCAGGAGAACCTTTTTTCTTTTACTAGGGCATTGGTTTTCATAACCATTTGTCCTCATAACAACTGGCACTGGTGGTGATACTGGGAAACTGGAGTGTCTAAGGGAATTGCTTGTGTGACTTGTGGTTAGCCAGTGGGGTAAAACCAAAGTCCTCTCTGGCTGGTTTGGTTTGCCTTAGAGGTGGAAAAACCCCAGCCTTGGGCTGTAACTGCCCTGCTTTAAGCAATGTATCCTGAATTGGCACTCTCAGTTGGGTCCCGCCAGAACCAGCTTTGTTACAACGGAGCATCAGCAGAAGGAGGACAACCACTTCTGGCAAAACATGAGCACTGACTGATGGGATCGCATCATAACGCAGGTTTGGGATGATGAGCAGTGGCTGCAGAACTTTCAGATGTGAAAGGCCTTATATCTGAATCTGCACCAGCCCTCCAGAGCAGGAACACTAGAATGAGAGCTGCATCGACACTGGAGAAGCGAGTGGCGATTGCACTGGGGAAACTTGCAATGCCAGATTCCTACAGTGCAGAGGGAAATAATTTTGGAGTTGGAAAATCCAGTGTGGGTATTGTCATGCAAGTGCATAGGGCCATAAAATGTATCTTGCTACACAGGACTGAGACTCTAGGCAATGTGCAGAACATCCTGGGTGGATTTGCAGCTATGGGGATCCTAACACTGTGTTGGAGAGATAAACAGCCTGCATATCCCTATTTTGGCTCCACCCCACCTTGCCACAGAAGGTGGCAACTTTTCTATGGTTCAGCAGAAAAGGGTACTTTTCTATGGTTATGCAAACACTGGTGGATCACCGGGAACGCTTCACTGATCTCGGTGTGGGCTGGCCAGAAAAGGTGCATGACGATCACATCTTTAAGAACACAGGACTATTCAGAAAGCTGCAAGGGACATTTTTTCCCAACCAGCAGATTACCATTGGCAGTGTTGAAATGACAATATTGATCCTGGGAGACCCAGCCTACCTTTTGCTCTCCTGGCTCATGAAGCCGTACGCAGGCCATGTTGACAGTCCAAGGAACAATTTGACTACCGGCTCAGCAGGTGCAGAATGACAGTTCAATGTGCTTTCAGTAAATTGAAGGCAGGCTGGCTGTGTTTACTCACATTCTAAACTTTATTTAAATGTATTTTTATTGTAGCTATAACACATGTAAGCATTAATATATACAGAACTATTATCCAACGGTGTGAAAAGCATAAAAACATCTGAAAGTAATAGTTTTGTTGACATACAAGAAGATGAATACCTATGAATTGGACTTTTCTGTACTCTATGCACTCACATTTCATGGAGAGACTACATTTGTAGCTAGGGAAAATCCTTCACCTGTTTTCAACCTCACAGGAGCCCAACACATAAACAAGAAGTGTGGGTGGTCCCCCCATCACTTTGTGCAAATTAAGTTTCACGAAACAGATCATAGAAGGGTGATTCCTTCAGCAGCTAAAAGAAAATGTTACTTCTCATTTCTTTATGTTTGATAATTTGGTTTAGTGTTGTTTCAAGATGATCAACTGCATGTCCCAGCATAAAGCTGCTTTAATATTTGTTTAGCAATAAAAGAAGCAATTTAATTTGCAGTAGAACCACTCTGGTTCATCATCTAGCAATTCTGACAATACTGAATTTGCACCTTCTTTGTCTGTGTGACTTGGAAAGAAGTCACTACTGAGAAAGCAAAGTGAAATGATTGTTATTGTCCGTCAGATAGGAATAGCACAAAATTTCACTAACTCAGGATCAACTTGTGGCTAATTCCAGAGCAGCATGATTATAGCCACAAAACTGAACAAGTGCTATTTACAAGTTTTTAAAAGATTAACTTTTAAACATGTCAAACTATGTCATTATCCCACTATTTGTAATAAATATTTGGAGAGCTGAAATTCAAACCTACCAATCTTCTTTGCATTCTACATACAAAGTGGTGATTGGATTATTATTGTAGGGTTGCTCTGCCACTCTGTTTTAGCAAGTGAATACAAGCAAGGTGCTGTTTGGGGTTTTGTTTGTTTGTTTTTTAGAATAAAATCAGAGTAAATTAATGTTGGGGCCTAACAAACTGTACAGTGTCCTATTAAACAATAACTAACTTTTGGAATATACCCTTTTGGAAACCAGTCAGCAAGTATAACTGTTAGTTGAGTGCTTCAGTGTAACAATAAAGCAAACAACGGTATTTAAAGGAAATTGGTTGTTATGGTTCTCACATCAAGGTCCCCTCCCCTGGATAGGTTGTAATGTCACTCCCAGCTGAACATATGGTAGCAGTCAAGCGTATAATCTACCTGGGGGTCCTGGTGGCCCTACAAACAGATCACCTCCTCCCTGTGTTCTTTAAGGACATATCAATGTGCACTTGAAATAATTAAAATCAACATTCTTTCAATTTCACCCCTTATAAAACGTCTGGGAGATTTTTATTCAGTATGAACCGTGACCCTGGTTTAGTCCAATGCAGGCTGATCTCTTGTTCCTAATCTATCAATCTGTGTATAAAATCAAACCTCTCAGTGCATTCTATATTCAGCTGTTCACATTGATCCTGAGCCTGCTGCGGAGTGTGAAAAGCATCAATAAGTGACAGGGATAGGGTTACCAGAATGCTAATGCCATCAAGAGCATGAATCAGAGTGATCGGGTTTCTCAGCTACAGTTTGCAGTACAGTTGCCTGCGACTTTGTTGTTTTGAACTCTGCTTCAGCCCTTGAGCTGAGACTCATTTCAGTTCAGGGCTCAATGTGCTGTAATTGAAGGATGAAACAAAAGATACTTTAAAATTATTGCCTTCAGAATCTATTCTTGAAAATAACTATTGTGTTTCTTCCCTTGAAATCTATGAATCAATCTGCCTTTCCTAACAAAGACAGAGCATGTACATTTAAAAAATAATAAAACAACCCCCCAAACCTCACTCCACTACACACATAATTCTCCCAATTTGGAGAGAATGAGAGAACAAATGATCCACATGTGACCTGATGTTAGTCACACCATTTCATGTACCTCAGGAAGGTGCTCAGACACTATAGTAATGAGGACAATACAAGGACCTATTCTTGTGAGCTGGGTGAAACCTGGTTATGGATTGAGTTAAAACTCCTTTGAGATTGATAGGTGTGAAGTCACCGTTACATTAATATAACTGTAAGCATAAATCCCCACCTAAGACAAAAGGGGGGTGTGAAGCCACCCAGGACTTTTTGGGTTAGTATTATTTTGAGTAGGTGTGTTAGGGGTGGAGAGGGGAAAGACAGCACACAGAAACTGAGGACAGACAAGAACAGAGGCAGATGCAAAAAAGCAAGAAAGCCAAGCAGCAGCCTGCGAGCACAGTGTGACCCTGGAAAACCTAGAGAGAGAGAGCTTTTATGTCTGGCGTTGGCTAAAGAGGTTTAGAACTGCTTTCTGTTCTTGATTCCTCCTGCATTTGGAGGAGCAGGACTTTTACGTTGGAAACAAACACAATTGCATCAAAGAAAAAGACCAGAATCCATCAATTCTACATCCAACTTGAATATTGCCTGAGCCCCAAAATTTTACTTGCCGTTCAGGTCAAAAAGGGACAACACTATAAAAAACGGAATAGGCTCCCTGATTCTGGCTGCCCACCCCAGCTCCAAGGTGACTTAGAGCAGCCCAGCAGCTGTTTTAAATCATATACCTGGCACTGGGTTCTCATTGTGTCCTGCACCAGTGAGGATTAATGTAGTAGAGTGCTGCTATGCCACACCTTCTCTCCGTAGGGTTGCCGAGTGTCCGGTTTTTGACTATAAAGTCCTGTCAAAAAGGGGACCTGGCAGTGTCTGGTCAGATGTACTGACTAGACACTAAAAGTCTGGTTACTGTGGGTGGGGGTGAGGGGGAAAGCGCTGGGTCATCAACCCGCGCCCACCCCTGCTCAGCTGGGGCTGCCTCCTACCGGCATCTCATGGTCAGGCAGGCAGCAGGCTCTGCATTGGGCTGCAGCTCCCATCCCAGCCCTGGAGCAGAGGAAGTCCAGCTTGGGAGGAGGGAAGTGGAAAGCAGCAAGTAATGGCGAGGAGGGGAGGGGAGGAGAATTGAAGTGAGTGGGAGGTAGGCCTTGGGAGAAGAGGCATGGCAGGGGCAGAGCCTCATGGGAAGAGGCGGGGCAGGGGGTCCAGTCCTCATAAATTTGGAAGTTGGCCACCCTGTCTCTTCACCTCTGCTGTGCTTCCTCCTACCCTCTCTACCATGAAAGGGAGGTAGCAGTGGCACAGTACCAAGCAGCAATACAGCTGAATCAACAGGGGACTGTCCCCTTCGTTGGGGGCAGATTGCAACCCCTTGAGTACACACATTAGAAAAACTTGTCTTAAGAAAAGCATGAAGTAGGTAGGGTCTTTATCCTGTGGTGGAATTCAACGGGACAACCATCTGAGCATGGCATATTTGTACGAATAGGACTGAGACCTGAATTTCTCCTTCAGAGCTCAATGCAATGTGTGATTATTTCAGATCACGTTGTTAGACACAATAAGGAACTTTTTCATTCTTGAAACTGAAGCAAAATCTTAATATTGGTTTCATAACTAGTAAGTCTAGATTTTACTTTGTTATACAATGTACTTGTAAAATAAAAGCTTTTTGCAACTGGGTTGCAAGCAAACCAACAGCCATTATAAACATTCATGCTGCTACAACAGGAATTTCAAAATAAACCAAAATTAAAAAGGATGGCTCAAAGAAAAGCCATATAATGAGCCCTTGTGATCCTTGAAGTGGTTTCTCACATCAGCAGCACCTCACTAAATGAACTCATTCTTCTCTTCTTAAATGCTCTCTACTAAGCAACGGTTGGAGAGCTGCAGATTCCTCTCTCTGGAGATGTAGCGGCCCTTGCACTCAAGTTAATTAGCTTAATATAGGACACAGACTAGTGAAGTTTGGGGTTTCTTTTTTAAATAATTAAGATGGAAGTTCTAGATATAGTAAAAATTCTCTGGGAAGATGTGCCACGGCAAAATATCCAATAGGTACAACAGTAGTACAAAGCACAGGGCCATCATTCTAAAGAATTGGCACAGGATGAGGGAGAGAACACAACTTTTTGCCACTGTAGGTAGAATGGGTTGATCAGTATCCTATAAACATACGTAACATAGCCCAGTGGGCTAGTTTGCCTTTATTATATTCACTGCTTTGCATTATATTCAACAGTAATGCAAGGACCTACAGGCCTGTATCCTGTAAGACATTAGCTTCAGCAAGTTAGCATAAGGCTTGAGGCCTATGGACTTTGAACAGATAAATGGCCCAGTGGAAAACTCCAAGTATTTGGGGAGCTGCAAATAGAGTTAGAGGGGAAGTTCTGACCACAGGTACATGAGTCAACCACAGAATCATCCTGGCAACGAACGGACATACAGAACAGGTACATGAGATATATCTAAGGCTAGCCTGCTTGCTTGCCTCTATATCTTTTATTATGGGTTTGATTACACTGCTCTACAGCCAAAATGCTTCTGAAATAAATGTAGTCAAACTTTACTAATTCTGGGTCACTGAGAACGAAAATGATGCTTAAAATTGTTGATTGGCTCTAGTTTTCAAGATATGCTATTGGGTCAGTATATACGACCCTTGACTTGGGAATGGCGGAGGATAAGTGAGTTATAAAGGGAAGGGATCTCAATTTAAACCAGAAATGACTAAAATACATCTTTGACTGGATCTATGAATAAATCTATGACTGGGTTTGGACAGTACTTGCTTTTTAGGCAAAACAATGAATGATGCAATCTGAAGCTGGTATTGCATCATACATGATATGAATTGCATCATGTTATTCCTAGAAGTCATGGATGATGCAATCATAACAAAGCTTACATCACTCTGCTGAACAAATTGCCCTATATCAGCTCTAGAAATCATACAGTGTCGTGCTCTCTTATTTTGTTTTATTAGAATAGGTTTATATTAGAGTATATTTTGGCTGTAACACAAGGGACCTGGAGGCCACATCCTGTATGTTGAGCTACGACAAGGTTAGCATACATATGTTTGGGATCTTTCATCTAGATAGACAGTGATGAGCTAAAGCAGAAGGTTCATATATGGCTGCAACCTTTAACATAGAGGATGCATTAAAGCAGGTTGGCATAGGGGCTTTCCTAAGTTCATATTTTTTTAAACTTAACAGGTACACCGCAACTTGGAAAGAACCAAAATAACCGGTTTGGACAAAATTAACAAATGTGATACCTACTCACAAAAGGGCCATGGTAACGAATTGATGTATATGATAATAAGTTGGGATCATTGATATAGTAACCTATAGGAAAAAGACACTCCAACATTAGTAAGGTGAGGAAATACAAATAAGGAAAAGGGGAAAAATCCCCTACTGAATATGCATCAAACACAACGGCATCAGCGTAAAATATTACAAAAGTGGCATCCCAGCCTAGGGGCAGTAGGAGAGAGAGAGAGTCCGTCCTTGGGAGGTGCCAGAATGATGGCCACTGGTAATGATGGGGAAGGTGATGGTGATGAGGAAGATGATGGCTAAAACTTCAGGTTGTTCTACAAGGGATGGTGTGAGTATATGGGTGTGTAGATGTACATTCTGTAGTATCTCTATCTTACTAAGTTGGGGTGTTTGTGACGGATATATTTACAACTATAGTTTATTAATACATTTAAGAGTTGCTATAGTGTGAGTATTGGAACTGTGCACATCGGGGTTCCCAACTATATAATAATTTGAATAATACTGGGCCTGATCTTGGGGCAAGAACCTGTCAACCCTAAAAATGATAACAGAGGATTCTTAAGTAATCAATATAATTAATACATAATTAATGATCAGGCAACAACAAAAATACAAAATTAGTACTGGCCCATTTGATGTCTCCTATACGAATAGTTGAAGCATGGTGAGGTTCACCGCTGACTTAGGCTCAATGCAGGTTTTGAAAGGCATTTCTCTTAATGCATAAACTATGAAATATGTTTAAAGCCAGATTACAACTAAAACTGGGACTTCAGAATGCTAGACGGTAGGGAGCTTATGTAACTTTTCGCTCTGTTTCAGGAAGACAGGCTACCTTTAATATGCAATGTTTAAAGTATGATTCTGCTCTGAAGAGCGACTATAAAAAGATGGCATGTGAGTGGAGGAGAGAGTTCTCTCAGTAGCTAAGTTTTTCAAACGTGATTAGTGATTTTAAGACACCTTAGGAAGGGGCCTGATTTTCAGAGGGTGGGGGCTCAGCATTTTCTGAAAATCAGGACCCTTTAAAAGTATCTTCAGTTGCACACCTAAAATTGAAACACCTGACGCACTGGTCACTTTTGAAAACTTTTACCAATGAGCTGTGTTTACAAGATGTATTGTTTTCTAACCGGCAGCCATACAAACTGAGCATGGGCTCTGCAAGTTTTTTTTTTTTCAAATTCCCCTTCTCACACTCATGACAAGTTTTGCAGGCCAAATTAGGCTTTCAATGACCCCTGTGCAAACCCCATGGTCTTAACTGTTTAACAACAGATGTAAACTAACTGGAACCCTGCAAACAAATGTGTGGCGAATTAACAATATACAGTTTGCTCTCTTCAGCATGCAGGCTTAACAGGAGTAAACGGCAACTAACTTGTTTACTTTAATGACAAAAGGCACGTATGATTCTGGACACATGCAGTCTGAGTAGGAAAAGGGTTTTACAGGGTCTCTCCTCAAAATAAAATAACTTTTTTAAAAAGGGGGGAATTGCAAAGGCAAGATGAAATTGGAGGATGTGTTCTGATTGCAAACCCCTATCCCTGACTGTTTGGGTTATCTTATGTTTAACTTGACCAGGTCCTGGGCATTTCTTGCTGTATTCAATAAATTGCAGAATGGTGCATGCTGGGACACCTCTCTGAGTATAGATTGCATGCAAGATCACACACTAAATAAAATGGGTCTAGAATACCCCTTGCAGCCTAGGTAGACGGGGCACCATGGGTCAACCTGGCTAACTTATTTTTCATTTTTGGTCAATCATTCAGCTTTACAAAACATATTTACACTTTAAAGTTCATTTGCCAAATGAAAAATAGGAGGTAAAAAATTTATGTTGTGAGATGCAAAGATTGTGTCCTTTAAAGCAGTTAAGGAAGGTTGAAAGCACACGTTGTTTTGTGGGTTTTTTTGTTTAATTTTTTAAACTCAGTAGGATGCTAAGGAGAAAAGTGTGGCTGCTGTATATTTCAAGGTACTATGTGCTTTAGAAAATTGGATTAAATAAAGACACTAGTGAAAAAGTAGCATATTGCACATCAAGCTGTCATAGCAAGATTTTTATGTAATTTGGACTGTTGTCAGAGAACTTTAAGTGGCTTCTGCTCATTTTAAAGCTTTTAGAGACTCTTTTCCTTGAATTTGGAAAAAAGTGTTCTATTCATTAGTTTGGCACCCAAAAAGTACTGGTAGCAGCACTGTAGGTATGGATGAGCTGACAGTTATTGTAAACCCAATTATGAAGGTCTAATATTCTATTTCAAATTGCATTGGGCTGTAACTTACGATACAAGAGGACAATGTGGATACAATTTTTTCTTTTTAATTACCAAAAAAACCCCTAGCCTAGAAGTTTAAATAGCACCAACAAAAACAAAAAACAAAACAAAAACAACAAACAAACAAACACACACAGTCATATTACCCAGAATTGGGAGACACACACACACACACACGCACAGCAAAAGTGTAACCTACCATTAAAGAACCTAATGTACACAAATGGCTTAGAATTTTGAAGCAGCTGATTTAAAATATGGCTACTGAGCTGCAGCTAAATTTCATAACCACTGTTTTACAATAATTATTCATTCACTTTAGTAAAGCATGTTTGTCCTTCACAACCATCTCTCAACAAATTTATGAAGACCATGCTGCAGACACTACATATATAATATAGCAGCTGCTAATATGTCAGCTACTCAAGTATGTAAGTGAGAGTATCTTGGATGTAGTTTACATAATAAGATGAAGCTTCATTAGAAGGTGCTGGTGCTCAAAAGAAGTAGAAAGATAGCTTGTGTGGAGAACAGGTGTTTATAATGGGATTTTACTGATCATTTTGGCCTGTGTTCATGGTGTGGCTTTTAGCATCAAATAGAGATAATTAGTTTTGTTTCAAGTTAGATGTGATGATGCTACCTGTTGTGCTTGGACTATCTGCTGGGTTTTCGCCCAGAGCAGACAAGAGTTAATAAAAATCAGGAGGCAAAGGCTGGTGGGCCAGGGTACTTTTATTAGCTTATACATTTTAACTGGTGGGATATTTGCATACATGCCAGATCTGATTGACTTGTTGAACATACACTATTTCCTCGCTTTAGTTTGCTGCATCACATTAATTTTGTCTATAACTGTAGGCAAAATAAGTCTTCAGCCAACTAGAAACAGTATGGCTCACCCGTCTAATGCCCTCTTGGCAGGGCCGGCTCCAGGCACCAGCCCACCAAGCTTGTGCTTGGGGCGGCACTTGGAGGGGGCCGCCGGGGAGAGCGGAGCCCCGGCCAGGCTCGCCGCCCTCCCCCCGGGGCTCCGGCCACCGGGGAGAGCGGAGCCCCGGCCGGGCTCGCCGCCCTCCCCTGCTGCGCTCCGGGGTGGGGTGGGGGGCGGCGGGAGGCTTTTTTGCCTGGGGCGGCAAAAAAGCCAGAGCCGGCCCTGCCTCTTGGGTATTGCAGTATAACACCCCAGTTCAGCATAAGTACATACATGTTCTACTAATTAACTCAGTCATAATATAGCACTTTTAATACCTTGCTTTATAATGGTATATCAGCTATGAGCAACAATACTCAAGACTTTAGCGACTAGATATCTTTAATGGGTCATTACAAAGATTACTTTTTTTGGCCCATATGGATAAAATATTTTAGGTAGCACAGTGTGTATTTTTCAAGCATTACTAGGACAAATTCTTGGTAAGATCATCATGTTTAGAGAGGGAGCATGATATACAGGCTTGAGCAGAGGTCTATGAAATCAGGAGACCTAGTCCCTATTCGGTCTCAAGTCTGACCCTTTCTGGCCTTATACTAGCAGACAGTACATTGGACTCAGGAGATCAGTGTTTTATTCCTGGCTCCGCCACTGGCCTGCTGGGTGATCTTGGGCAAGTCACTTTGCATCTCTGCCTTCATTTCCACATCTGTAAGATGGGAATAATGATACTGACCTTTTCCGTAAAGGGCTTTAAAAATTTATAGATAAAAGCACTATATGTTGATGAAAAGCACTATACATAAAGAGCTAGGACAGAAATCACACTCATCCACCTTATGAAGCTCTCAGCAAGGTTATGGAAGGAGATCATTCAGCATTATGATTATAAGGAAATACTTTCAAACAGTTATAAAACTTGTCTATAAAGTTGGTGCTGAAATGTCTGGTGAATACAATATATTGAGAACAAACTTTAATTGTCAAGGGGATCCCCTACAATAGGTGCTAATAAGGTCTCTTCCAGGTTTAACTTCCATAATTCATGGTTATTCTTGGTCCACAGGTGACTAGAGGTAGAACTGTGACTGGCTAAGGATTAAAAATCAAAACTAAACAACCCAAACAGCTACCCACCTCACGTCCTTATTTCTCTCCCCTCCCCCGCCCCCCACACACACCAAAAATAAAAATCTTAATTTTAAAACGTTGCATAATGTATGCATGCAATCCCCAATCAAGAATATAAACTTGTAGCTCTCAGCTCATTTTGTTTCATCCCCAAGTTTTTGTTAGCACTATGTGCCCTAAGCTATTTTGATGACTGATTTAAGTATGACGGGAAATAAGTTAGATACATAGCATTATATGGATATTCACATATGGAAGTTACCACAGACCAATTACATCTTCAAGTAGACTAGGCACATTTATTTGCATGTGTGGTTCCATAAACATGAGAACATTGAAGCAAAACACAGTATTGCCAGAAGCAATTTTGTCTGCCCTCACAGTAGCAAAATAGAACCATACTTAAAGTGTAAGAGACCACTGAACTCCTGCCTTTGGAGTACACTAAAAAGGGGCCCCAACTAAGCAGTTTGGACAGAGTGGCAAACACCATCTGTATCCTTTTCCCTTCCATAAAAGGAACCTTTATAGTGTAGAAAAGGAAAACAAAGAAAGATTACTACCAGTAGTTATAAATACTCCAATAGTTAATCATCCAATAAGAGCATGAATTCTCATGAGACGTACTAATTCAACAGCTTTGTATTTCTGACTGTTTTATTTCTGACTATACAAAAGTGCCCAATAAGTGGAACTGTGATACACAGTTCCACATTTTACTCCTCCCAATTACACCCATTTTAAGAAATTTTTTCTAAAACAAGTAGTTCAGGAAAAGTGAAAGCTAGTATTCTTTGCTAAATTTTACTATAGTTTTAAAATCCAATATAACAACTCACTTTTGGCCAGGAACAATTAGTGTGTACGTGTACTGATTTGCTGGCCAACATTACCACCTCTTCATTCATAGCTCTGAAATTTAAAGACATTTATTAACAGAGCTACTCATACAGGGTTGTACATTTATTATTCCATGCTGATTATTAGAGTTACTGAGAACAGCAATGAACATGAACAGTTTTGACATGTACAGGTGATCTGTTTACAGCAGGAATTCATATTGTACCCAAAACAAGGTACAGACTGTTTAAATAGTTAGTGGTGGATAAAAATATTGACAGTTTAAATTGCATGTTTAATCCTGTTGTAGCAACAAGTCAGCTAATGAAGCAAAGTTTCTTCATTGTGAACACTAAGTTTAGCTCCATACATGAAGATCCAATATTTTTGATTAAAAAAAAAAAATTTAGCTTGAAACAATTTCACCATAAAAAAAGGGAAGAAAAAAAATACATTGACGCCAAGTGGCAGTAACAGACTAGTTTAGATTTTGTGCCCCTTAGGCATCAATGAAACATTAGCACCACCATGAGGCAGTCAATAGATTTTGTTTTTAGCAATGAACTTAAAACAAAACACATAAAACAAACACCCAACCCCAAGACATTCTGACCTCATTTGCACTGATGTGACTACACTTAAAACCAGCAGAACTGCTCCAGATTTAGACTGGTGGCAAAAACCTATCTTTATCATCTCTCAGCCATAGATGCAAAAGCAAATCAACACTGCCTGATTCAGAAAGAATCCCTGTTTGAAAAGGGCACTTAATTGGGGCCTTGGCTAGGTAGCTTGGGTTGCTTGCCTATACAGCATCAGTCTTTGCCTATTCCCAAAGACTCCTAACCTACAACCAACATCAAGCACCTGCTCTTATTTGTCAATAGAGCAAGCTAATTTGATTAAAAAACCTAAACATCTTAGTTGATTTCAGCTTTCTCAGCTTTATGGACTCACTAGAAAGGTGGTCTTATTTATCTTCTGAGATAGATGATCAGTAAAAAAGTTATAGTAACATTATAAACTACCACTGCTGTAGCCGGCAGCCTGATTTAATATAAGCAATAGTTTAATTCCTTGTAACAGGGAGCACAAACGCCTTGCCAATGTACCACCTCAACAAAACACACAACTGCCCCCAGCAACAATCTACATAAATGCCTACTAAGAAAGCTGTACACCTTGCACTACGTTCTGTTTAGCATAGCCAGGTTCTGAAGGATTACCACAGGGAATAAACTCCATAGTCGGGAATCCTTCACTAAGTCATGTTGCAGTCTTCGAGAGTACATACTTAGAGACTACCAGAAAAAAAACCTCTTAAATATAAGGGAGAGGCTGACACTGGAAAAAGAAAGCCAATGTTTTCCAAACCCGAGTGCCTAAAACCTATGTACTTAAAGCTTTATTTAGCCATCTTCAGTTTTAGGATTGGACTTCAGAATTGTGAATATTTAATGCCTCTCCATTTTTATTTTGGTGCCTAAACAAGGCTCTTGCTTGAGACATCTGGTCTTTTTGCTAGTTCTGTTCAGAAATTTTTTATGCGCTTTACACTTGGATGAATGTTTAGGGAACAACTTTACTGACAAAAAAATCTCCACCCACTGAATGATTCTGATGCTTGTGTGTTTGTATGAAGTGATTTTAGTGTTGCAAAATGAAAATTTCACTTACACCTACAATTTTTGAAGTACTTAAGGCACACTGTTCAGTTAAGTGCACCTGCTTTGTGTAGGTCATATTGAGGATGAGGAAGGGGAACCATTATTACCTTTACTGATGTGAAGTCACATGGTGGGCTTCCATTGCCACATGGAAACGCACACTGGTGATAGCCTGCCTGACTTGTGGCACCTTTGCTTGTATCAAGTACAAGAATACTAGAAAGATTTTCAGAGATAAAAAGAGAACTCATAGGCCATTGCTCAATTCAGTTATGGTATCGAGTTCTAATGAATCTGTGATCAATTTTGCAAATCAGTTTTAAGTTACTGACAAAAATAACTAAGTTCTCTTCCCTCTCCCGGTCCCACTCTCACAACATAGCCTCTATGTTGAAATACTTCATATTTCTCTGTGGGACAACTTGACAAAATCTAGGCTGCTGGGTTCTCATCCCAGTGCACACTGGGCCATTTCCTCCATTCTGGGAAGCAGGGACATTACTCCAATTCTGGAAATTGGTTTTCTGCTCACAAGAATGGAGAAGATATTCAGGGGAACAGGACAATACCACCACTCACACATGCCCCCACACATAAAAAGCCAAAGCTACAGGAAGTGTCTGATATTGTAAGTGTCAAAGCAGCAATTCCTTTGTTAAGCCGCTGAAAATAATTTTAAAGTAACATTAAGGTTTTTACCTGAAGCCACAAAATTGAAGAAATCCGAACTTTTAAATGGAATGCTATTAGACAGATTTTTACCTGAATATGTGCGCATGCAATTTATAACTACTATAAAAAAAAGGGGGGGATATCCACAGGGATATCAGAGGGCTATTGAAAAGCCTCCCTACTAGCACTTTCAACTATTACCATTTATAAGGTCTGCAGGATGAAGACGGTCACTTTTAATGCTTATTAATGCTGCAGGCTCCTGGTCCCAGGGACTTCTGTTTAGCCAAGTGAATTCAGTGTTCATTTACTTGCCCCAATAAACTGGATTACATATGCTAAATTGCAGAAGACTCAATGTTCTGCAATATTCAAGCAAAGCAGGATGCTTTAAGAGGACCTAAGTTCCATGGTTTTGTAGATACAAGTCAGAACCTCTAATTTCTAAGATACTTAAAAGAAACTTGATGGATTTTTCCCCACAATATTTATTTTAAAACAATGTACTTTGTGAAAAAAGTCACAGTTGTTTGTTATAACATGCATTAAAAATACCTGTATTTTTTAAAAAGAACTAGAACACAAGTGAACAAAAGTTTTTGTCAAGGTTGACTGACTGAAAACTGAATTTAATCTGACAAAATAGTACCAGGACAAATCATTTTATATTTACTACAAAGATACTTAACATTCTCACTCAACTGGGTAAATTACATTTGCATTTTTAGTAAATGAAAACGCTACATAACTAGTGATTCTGGAAACTCACTCAAGGGTGAGGGGGGAAAAAATGTAAAAAAAAAAACCCCACAAGTTTAGATTAGTTCTCTTTTATTAGGCCAACATTTATGACAGCTAAAACATGGGAGTCTACATTCTTGAACAGGGTTGCTTGACATGCAAGAACAGTGCCTTGTTTTTAAGAGTTATTGTAAATACTACTGCCGAGAGGCAGCACAAGATTATAGTATTTTCAATGTGAAGCTTATTTTATTCTTCTTCAAGTCTTGCCTAAAGTGTGGCACATTCAAAACATTCTGAACAGCTGGTTAGGAAGGTAGCCAAGATGTAAGAAAGATGTCTGAGCCTCCTTTTCAAGGGCAGCCAACTCTTGTACTGTAGGTGCCAAAATATCCACATGGCCTTTATAGGTTCCACCTGCCAAAAAAAGAACCACACTCTAAAGGACATGCTTGAAATAACTTGTCAGCAGTACTTATGTTCAGTTGCAATTGTTCAGAAAGTTAGCTATTCCAACCTTACTAACTTGCTACTGGCAAACTTGCAGCCCTCACCACACACAGTAAATCCTATCTGTTGCAACTAAGCTAGAAACAAAATTTTAATTATCTAGAAAAAAACCAATAAAAATACCTTTAATAAAATCAGAGTTTAGAAGGTCAGTTTGTTTAACCAAATTTCTGTGATGGTTAAACACATGCTCCCAGCCATAGATAAATACATACCCGCGCTTGCAACTGCCTGAAAAGAACCCACGTCCTTATGTGGGAGCAGCCACATTTTTATATAAATTTCTATTCTGAAAAAACAGGATCCTGTATTACCACACAGGGGTACATTACATTTGATGGCCTGCCATGTATCACAGTCAGATATTGGCGGCGGAGTGAAAATAATCATGGATGCTTTGTTTAGCAACATGGGCTCTTCCAAAAGGTTACATATAGAGTGGTTACATAAAATTACAAGGCTTAGGATAGGGACCATTTTGTCAATTTATTACCGTTATTAAGTCACTCTTTCAAATGTTTCCGCTAATAGACCGAAACTTAACTAGACTACCAAACACTAATTAGTTGCTTACCGCCTGTAGCCCTTCTTTGTCCATATGTAACTTTCCCATCGAAGTCATCCACCGGTACTTTTATATCTGGCTCAACTTGGGAAATAGTACAGTTCAGGTGCTCTTCAATCTCACCCAGCAACTAAGAAAGAAAAAAAACAATTCAGTCTTAAAGATTCTTCCATTTCTGAAACAAAAGATATTATATTGTTCTAAACCAGTGATTATGTTCAGTGGTTCCAACAGGAGTGGCATACACCCAAGAACGGAGTTTGCCCTGAAAGGAATAAAGGCCCAGAAGTGTATCCATACTAGCTTGGACTAGATGACCTATTGAGTTCCCTTCGAGCCCTTCACTTCTGTGATTTTATCTCCTCTTCCGGCAGGATTAAGTCCCTCTCTCTAGACAATCCCTGACAGCTGTTTGTGTCTAACCTGTTCTTAAAAGCCTCCAGTGCCAAAAATTCTACAGCCTTTCCAGGTAACTTGTTCTATTGCTTAACAATCTCCTCCCCTCCCCCCCACACTTTTTAATATCCAACTTAAATTTCCCTTGTTACAAACTAAGCTGATTAGTTCTTGTTCTACTCTCAGTGGACAGAGAACAACTGATCACTGTTCTCTTTAGAGCCAACTTTTACATTATTTGAAGACTTCTTTCCCACCGCCCCAAAGTCGTGTTTTCTAAACATGGCCTATTCTTTCAACCATTGCTCACAGGTCATGTTTTCTAAACCTCTTATTTTTGCTGCTCTCTGAACTCTCTCTAGTTTGTCTACATCTTTCTTAAAGGGTGGTGCCCAAAAAGTGGACCCAGTACTCCAGCTGAGGCCCTACCAATGGTGAGGAAAGGAGAATTACTACCACTCGTGTCTTACATATGACACTCCTTTTAATACATCCCAGAATAACCATAACGGTTATAAATCAAGGCACCTTTGAGACTACAAGTAACTCTCTATGGGAAGACCCCTACATCCATACGGTGCCCCTACTGCAGTGGTTTTCAAACATTTTATATTGGTAAGCCCTTTCACACAGCAAGCCTCTGATTGGGACTCCCCCTTATAAATTAAAATGGGGAGGGGAGGTAATTTAATTGGAGCTCGGGGCTATCAGCCCCATGGAGCTGACAGCTTGCAACCCCAAGGGATCGTGATGCCCTGTTTGAGAACCCCTTCCCTACTGACTTTAATGGGGCTGACCCACACAGAATAACTTGTAGGCTAAACCTAACTGCTTATTTTATTACATACAAGGTATTTAATTATATTTCACAAGTGCAAGTTGCCATGAATTTCCAGCTATTTCATATTGGATGTATCCCATTCAAAAATCTGTACTTGTATAAAAGTGATATTCTCAGGTTAAGAGGAATGACAGATTAGTAGTCTTAAGAGATACTTCATCTTAGTAAATGAAATGAATTGAATGATATCAGATTTTTAATCCCATTTTATAACAGTTCACAGCATGTGGTTAGGAAGGTGATAAAATCCATATCCAGAATAACATGCAGATTCTGAATGCAAGATGAGAATAAAAGATTCTATCAGTCTGTGCAATAGCAGCATAATCAGCTGCACTTTAAGTTATCAAAATCTGATTGGGAATTATTGTATGAAGCGATATTACATTCTTGAAATGGACGTGCAAACTAATCGTCACCAGTCTATTTGACAAGACCATAAAAGTGAGACATTCTGCTTTCTACTATGTATTAATCATTTTTAAAAAGGACAGTTAAGATGCAATTAAACATTCACTAGCAATAGCCTAGCACAATGGAATCACCAGAGTTATTTTATCTGTGAAGACACTGGATGTAAGTCAGTGCCAAAACTAAGACAATAGAAGAAGGGGAAAAAAAAAAAAAGAGTTCTTGGATATCATTATTAACAGGATAATATAATAATCAAAATGAATTTCAGAATTTTTAGATTAAAATGAAATATATATTCCCAACCACCACAATTTTCACTTTATATAAAACTATTTTTAAAGTCTTCATCCATGGGATTTTGAAACTAACATGATTTATGCTTCAATTAAACAAGACAAACTATAATGTACATTCCTCTCAATCCTTGAGAAACTAATATCAGCTATTTTTCCTTTTAAATAAAAAGGTGATATTTTTGAATAAAAACCAAACGAAAGATTACCTGCATCTCATTGTACCATATAGTGCAACCTCCATCTTCCTTCAGCCTGGTATTATAGCAACCCTTTCCACGGCTACTACAAACATGATACCACACCTAGACAAGAAGTGAAAAATACGCCACACACAAAAAACAATTTAATCACATATATTAATGCATTATTATTTTCATTAAATCCAGTGTAAGAACTGCAATACTCAGTTAAAGATACAGATGCACTAAACCAAAGTTTGTATACTAAACAAACCAGTGTTTTCCAAAGCAAGAGATTAAGTTAGATATCAGCCACAATAAACTTCACCCAAACAACTTTTGTTCTGCCCAGTGCCTCTGCTTTTGGATTAGAATTACCTTCTCTTTTTCTGTTGCCACGAGGGAAATCGCCAGACCCATTCTGAAATGTTTGAAAAAAAAGTACTTAAATAAATATTTCTAAAGTGCATTTGAAGCATTAAACAAACCCCATAAGACTGATGAAGGTTCCAACATACCTTTCAGCTCTGCCTACTCTCCCAATTCGATGAACGTAGTTTTGCTTTTCATCAGGAAGCGTGACATTGATAACTGCAAAAAAAAAAAAAAAAGCGTGGACGTTACCACATACAGAAGTATGACAATTCATAGCGGGAGCACACAACCCAGGTTGTACTAATTACTTATAGTAATCATACATACTGTTAACTTATTCTGCCTCAACTCTGCTGGAATCCCTTTTTCATGCATATGCAACACACAGTTTTACAGAGTAACAAAACAGTTGACAGGACAAGTTACCTTTAATAAAAAAAATAAAGTATTTTTTTCTTGTTTCAAACCCCCGCCCCCCAAAATTGTAGCCAGCTCAGGTAGCAACACTTATAGTTAAGGTTGCTCAACACTTCACAGTATAAGACTGTTTTCTGGGCCCCCCCAGAAAAATATAAGTGATTTCATAGTTAAAGACTGCAACATCACACATACAAATACAAGATGGCCAAATTACGATTGCCCATGCACTTCCTAATATTCAAGTGCTTCATTTTGTAACCTTAAAGTTCTCTTAGTGTAGTTATTATATATTCGGTTTAAATAGTTTGCATATTCACATACTTAAGCAAATCCTTACAGAGTTCCATAGCTAAAATTCATGTGTTAATCATATTTAGACTTCTTACCATAAGGAACACCACGGATATCAATTCCTCTAGCAGCTACATCGGTGCAGATCAAGAATCTGACATCTCCTTTCTAAGGAAAAATTGAATTCATAGTTAAACCCACTACAGTTTTTAAAAACAAAAATCCTCCCCTCCCACCTCACAGTCACTGCAATGGCCTTTAAATAGAGTATCCTTTGAGAATTGGGTTACTTCTTTAGCCTAATGTTAGGTTCCTTAAAAAAAAAAAAAAAAAAAAGAAATTGGTCCTAGTCTTTAGAAGCTATACACAATCAATTACACTAACAACATGTCACAAGGGTTTAGACAATAGTGAACAATTACATCCTGGGCCTCTGGCTTGATGAGCCATTTTAATGTGGATGCTCCTAAAATTGGAGGACTGGCCATACACCTTAAAGCATGGCTTATGTTATTAATAAGACACCACATGACATTACGAGCCCTATCCCATGGCCACAAGAGCAAACTATTTCCTTATAACTTCAGGTAAGTAGGCAGGCTACTAAAAGTAGTAATCTTTCCACATTCCATACTGCATTGTGAAGGACTTGTTCACCCCTCTACGGAACTCTGAGTAGCATGAAACGGAGAAGTAGTTGGGCAAAATGGCAGGTACACTTCGCATACTGTTCTCTCAATCCAGATATTACAAGGCCCTTTGGCATCAGACATCCTCATATGAAATAAAACACCCTTATTGCAGTGGTCTGGGAGTATTGCAGTTCCACATCAAGTCATCCTGGTTCAGATTTTTTGGTGACTAAGAAGCACCGTAACATAGCCTGGTTTACCTTAAATCTTTCCAAGTTTTGTTTTCTTTCATGAGGTTTTCTGTCACCATGCAGACAGACACATGAGAACTGATGTCCTTTCCTATCTGGGCCTGAAAAAAAGTTAGGTTATTAATATTCTATTAAACAGAGAATAAAATATACAAACCATTCAATAATCACACTGACAGCATACTACAAATGTATAGAAGTTTAAGTCCAAAACTTATGGGTGACAGTATTCAGATGTTGTACAAACAAAGATGACCTCTATGAGAAGAGGTTTTAAATGTCAGGCAGAAGATACAGTTCAGACATATCACAGTAACATACTATTTTGTTACAGGGCTGTCATTTTAAGCCTTTTTTTGGCAGGTATAAGTGACACAGCAAGTAAGTTTTATCACCATCTAAATACGTTTTACAGTACATGGATCTCAGGTGCCAAGAGGCCAAGAAAAGTTTGGTGATCACAGTATGCCATCAACACAGGTGAGCAACTAGTGGTTAACTGTAATGTTACAGCTTTCAGAAAATTTTATAATTAAGATCTGAAACACTCTGAAAGAACAAAAAAAACCATTTGATATAAACATCTTCAAGTGTTAGTATTTCTTTAAAGAAAGCAAAAAGTGAAAGACTATTTCAAGCCTAAACAGTCAATTTTGAGACATCAATAAAATGGATTAAATAAGTTTAAGAT
This sequence comes from Terrapene triunguis, assembly GCF_002925995.2. Lineage (NCBI taxonomy): Eukaryota > Metazoa > Chordata > Testudines > Emydidae > Terrapene > Terrapene triunguis. The sequence continues at coordinate 61,117,964 of NW_020664393.1, read as the reverse complement.
GAGAAATATTACCTCCTCCTTGTTGCATAAAGTATTGCTCCATGTTATCACAGTCTATTTTAGTTCTGCAGAAAATAATTGCTTGATCCATCTTGTGTTCCTTAATTGCTCGAACAGCATACTCTCCCTTTAGTATTTTAATAGCTTCAGACCACATTTCTGAGTATAACAAGAGATGTTTCTCACTCAAACCATTTATAAAAATGCTATTTTCCAAGTTTGTTACTATACAGTTTTCTGAAGGCTGCTTTGAACACTTATCACGGAAACCAGGTATATTAGTATGGATGGGTGTAATAGGCCAAGTCTGCAGCACTCACATTCTCCTGCCCCAAAGAAAAAGGGCAAAGAATTCTCTTCCCCCAGCAAGAGTTAAATACCTCTCATGGGGAAGTTAACCTGAGTGGCTGAGAGAAGGTGTCTGCAGACTCAGGCAGACATCCCTGCCTCAGTTATATTCAGATTTCGTTTTCAAGCTTTTCTTTGCAAACTTGAGGACTAGAAACTCAAGCTTTTTTCCCCATTTGATTATGACCTAATCACTTGACTCCAGGAGCTGAGATATGCTATACCTTTTTGTAGGGCCTCTCTCTCTCGCTCTCTCTCAATGCAGCCCAACTCTGCCTCATGATATCTTCTAAAGCAGGGGTGGGCAAACTTTTTGGCCCGAGGGCCACATCTGGATAGAGAAATTGTATGTAGGACCATGAATTTAGTGTTGGGGCAGGGGGTTGGAGTGCAGGAGGGGTTCAGCAGGGGGCTCAGGGCAGGGGGTTGGGTGCAGGGTACGGCCTGGCGCCGCTTACACTGAGTGGCTCTGGGGTAGCAGCAGCAGCGCGCAATGGGGCTAAGGCAGGCTCCATGCCTGCCCTTGCCCCTCACCACTCCCGGAAGTGGCCAACATGTCTGGCAATGGCTCTTGGGGGTGGGGTGGGGTGGGGCGGGGCAGGCAGCTCCGCTGCACGGTGCCCTCGCCTGCAGGTATCATCCCTGAAGCTCCCATTGGCTGCGGTTCCCCATTCCTGGCCAATTGGAACTGCAGGGGACAGTGCCTGCAGGCGAGGGCAACGCACAGAGCCCTCTGCTCCCCCTCCCCCAGTGGCTGCAGAGATGTGGTGCCAACCGCATCGGGGAGCAGCACGGGGCCAGGGCAGGTAGGGAGCCTGCCTTAGCCCCGCTGCGCCATGGGGCTGGCAATCCCACAGGCTGGATTGAAAGCCCTGACCGGCTGGATTCAGCCCATGGGTCATAGTTTGCCCTCCCCTGTTCTAAAGAATACTATTTAAAAAGCCATTGCTTGGATACCAAATGTTGTTAAGACCTCAAGGTAAGTTCAATTACCTGAACTGTTAACACCAGGCCTTGTATTATCTTTTGCATGTACCTCATCAGTCTAGAAAGGGGAAAAAAAAAAAAGTTAATTATAGCAGTGCCTTCATAACTACGATAGTATACACAAGTAGCATCAATCTCATCAATAGTTTGCTATTTGCATTTAATTTATTAAGCACCAACAATATACTTGGTGTTCTATGACACAATAAGACAGCCACTGCTCCAAAGGCCTTATCTAACATTAGCAAGCACCACAGGTGAAGTTCTTGTCCCAATAGAATCAATGGGAGTATTGCTATTAGACTTGCAAACCCTCCAGGATTGTGCTGGAATCTCCAGAAATTAAAGATCAATCTTTCATTAAAGATTATGTCATGTGATGAAACCTCCAGGAATATGCTCAACCAAAATTGGCAACACTAATTGCTATCAACTTAATCTGAAGTGAAATTTTTGCACAGAGTTTTCAGATCAATTTTCCTATCTCTAGGCCAAAAGTAGTTTTAATTTGAGGACATTTAGTGTTTGTTTTTTTAAGTGTGTAATGCACACAATTACAGAATTTTTCATTCCAAGTTCTCAAAGTCAATGCTTATTTTATAGATATTGCTTTACCTCTATGTTTCGGTTTACCTAGTCCAAGAACATAGAGCAAATCAATTGCATGGCAGGAATTAAAATTCTCATGTTCTTGACTTTCAGTCCCATGCTCCTTTCTCTAACTTAAATTGCTTCTCTGTGACTGCTGAAAGGGAAACTACAGTATTTTGAGGAAGAGAGTTACAAATTTAGCTGATTCAGGATTTAAAGATATACTTTTTTGGAAGTACTTAAATACAAAAAAAAGAGTAAAATTCAAAGTCAACAAAAAACACAAGAAAGCTAATGGTCAAAACCAGCTTTGTTTATTTTTAAACCAGAACAAAGCCCATCAGGAGAAAATACTCAACTAGAGAAGCCAGTAATAAGTAGTGAGGTAAGCTAGTCCACATTGGTTACTAAAGCAACTCTCCTGAAAGCTGAATACTGAGATAATCACATTAATTCTAGCCAAGGCAGAAAAAACAAAAACAAACAAACAAAAAAACACCACACCCCAACTCCACCATGACCAGCTACACGAGAGCAACAGGAAAGTTTATATTACCATTGCCAAGTATTTATTTTTACGGAGTGTTAGGCTATAGATATTCAGGCCTGTCTGCAAAGGCCTACACTTTAAGAATTTAGGTGTATTCTTATCACTTAGCTAATTATAGAGGTACAAAACAAGAATCAAAATCACAGTCTGCCTGTTTATAGGCCTTCTCTCACTAGGATAGTCTAAAGCCTTGTTCTTAGGCTAAGGCTTTTGGCTAAACAGCAGGGGCAGCCATAAGCTGGGAAGCGAACGATCACGTCCTCACCAGTCACAGTGAAATAAGGCAGTTTTGGGCTGTTAAAAAGGTGATTCGATCTATTGCCTCCAGATAAAGGGAAGAGCCTAGAAGATGTAAAAGGAAGTTTAGTTTGATAGTTTTCTGTTTGGTAAGAACTCACTTATCAATAGACACAGCTGGGAAACCCTTATGTCTTTATAGATGTAGTTGTGAAATCCTCACTTCTGTATTGTTTTATTATTATAGTTTCCACTTTGCTATTATTTGCATGGTCTCTGTCTGGTTCTGTGATTGTTTCTGTCTGCTGTATAATTAATTTTGTTGGGTGTAAACCAATTAAGGTGGTGGGATATAATTGGTTAGATAATCATGTTACAATATGTTAGGATTGGTTAGTTAAGTTTCAGTAAAATGATTGGTTAAGGTATAGCTAAGCAGAACTCAAGTTTGACAGCACACTATATAGTAAATCAGGAAGTGGGGGGTGGGAAATTGGAATCATGTTTTGCTAAGGGGGGAGGGAGAGAATAGGAACAGGGACTGGGAACAGGGACACAGGCAAAGCTCTGCGGTGTCAGAGCTGGGAAGGAGGACACTGAGGAAGGAAACTGGAATCATGCTTGCTGGAAGTTCACCCAAATAAACATTGAATTGTTTGCACCTTCGGACATTGTTGCTCTCTGTTCATGCAAGAAGGACCAGGGAAGTGAGAGGGTGAAGGAATAAGCCCCCTAACATGGAGTTTGTAGAAACCTATTCAAAAAAGTATACAGGTATGCTAGTTATGGAGAAGTGTGTAGGCAAAAGGGAAAATCCTTGTGTTCTAAAAGCATTTTCTTCTGAAAGAGCCAAACAAGAAGTTGAGGGGGAAAACACACACACACACACACACACACACACACAGTAAATTTAGGGAATGACCTTTAAAAGCAAGTTTCAGCTACATTGACAAACACATGGCAGTTGCCAATCTCCATCTGTAAAGCCCATTAGGGTAGTTGGACTCAATAAGGGCATGGACCACCACAGCAAGGTCTACATTAGAAAGGCTTATTTACAGACTTCTGACCAGTCACAGATGAAAGATAATATAGGCCACATGTCTGGGGCTATGGAACACACTAGCAAAAAAATCAGGTATAATGCTGTCCTCTGCAACTCAAACTCATTAAAGTTTGCTGGCAATCTGGTCTCTCATCCAGATTTCTATTTGAGTCAAGCACTGCGATTGCAAGTCTTGCAGAATTGGAGTTTTATTAGATCTACAATATTATGTTGACAACATGGACTTCACGCTACAATCAATATGCCAAATTCTATATTCAGATACATGCAGCCATTTCAACAGGCTACAGTGGCAGTTGGTCCCATATGGTTAAGTTCAGGTTCTAGCAGTCACTGTGTAACCTGAAAGCAAGAGTGTTTTTTTTTTTTTTTTTTAAATTAAGTTTCGTCTACTGTGGTCGAATAGGTAATTACAAACCACTTACCCGGATATGATTCTTGCCAAGCCTTTCCCATAGTTTGTCACTTTTGGGATTCACAGGAACAACAACGTGGTGCACAGTTTCTGGGACAGAATCCTCTCCTTTTAAGTCAACCCAAGTGGGGAAATGCATGATCTTCTCAGACAGTTTCTTCACATCAAAAGAATGTAGAGTTGCAGAACACACAATAACCTTAAGAAAAATACAGGCACTTTAGGGAAGTTTTACCAAAGCCACAAACACCATAGCAGGTGACTCTTACTGGTCAAGAGTTTAGGTGGAGAGAATAAAATCCAGAAGGGTCTTGTGGGTTGGTGACAGTAGTGTGGTGTCATGCAGAGAACTTTTTGCCTCCCTACTTCTGACACTAGAGAGACTGATGGAAACCAGCCATATGAAGATCTTTCTGGCCAAGTCAAATAATTACTCCATTTTTCTCTAAAAATCAACTGCCCAGTCATTCCTGGTCAAGGAAAGCAGCATTATTGGCAGCTGAAAAAGAGGCAACACAGAGCAGAAATGAAATATAACAATTCCTCAGATATATACATCACATGGGTACTTTACAATTTTACAGATTTCTGAATGTGGACTTCAGGGTTGTCATGTATCTGTTTCAAGTATAATTTTCATATCAAAATGCCTACAGTAATACTGCAGATTATGAAAGTTGTTTTATCACACTCCTAATTTGAGTTACACCTAGAACCAAGTAGCAGACTATAGTTGTGTGTGTGTGTGTGTGTGTGTGTGCGCGCGCGCGGGCAAAAGAAGAGAAGAGAAAAGGGAAAAGTCATGCTCTTTTTTCATAATGAGGAAGTACACAACTCTTGATGGCATTGTAGGTAGTTTCTAGCCTACAAATGTTTTCTTTTCAAATCGAAAGAAAGCTGTCCTTTAGTAAGAGTATATTAAAAATAAAAATATAATGTAAAAATGTATGTTTCGCTTTACATTTTTTAGTTCAGTTCAAAACTAGCATCTTAAAATTACTCAAGATAACCAACCATTTCAGCCCATCAATGAAAGCCATGAAGGACCAGCAGATTAAACCCCAGAGTATCTTCTGTAAACACTAAGAAGGAGAAATAGTAATTGCTGACTTTCTAAATAAAATCCCACGTTATACCTTTAATTAGCAGACAGTCATCTATAAAAAATTGTTAGAAAAATATAGAAGTAGGTAACCACTTATGGTGGAAGGTGGTAGATTCAGAGAGTTGTATGCCAGTATATCACAGGCTATTAAGCAGTACCCAGTTACCCCTGTGTTGAGCCCAACAACTTGCGAACAAACCTTAAACAAATAAAAGAGAAAGTGAACAGAAAAGTATTAATTACCCCATAAAAGAAAAAAGTGCATCACACTGAAACTGTTATATTCAACATCTTGTAACATGTTAAAAATGATTGCTGATTACAATAGAGAGCATTATACCTGCAGTCTTTTTCCATCTGAAGTTATCTGAGGAATCTGACCATGGATTCTGTTTATGAAGTCTGAATAACCTTGGAGAAGGAGGCCATCCTACATTGGGAATCAAAAAGAGAAGCTACAACACCTTTTGCTAATCTACTCAATTAGACAAACAAATATTAGGATATAGACTTTGATGCTCTTTTTAAAACTCTCTTGTCTGGCTAGGACAGCATTACCAAAAGGGAAGAATCCTAAAACTCAAATTTATTTAAAGTGGATCTTGACTAAAATGAAAGTGGGTGGACACAAACAAACCCTCCAGACCAGCTGCTGCACTTTAAAGTTTACTCTACTTAAATAAAGTGAACTAGGAAACCTGAAATAGCACCATTGTAGCTTTTTGAGTAGAGCAGAAGTTCAGAATAGCCCACACAATTCCAAGAGCTGATAAAAATCAGGTTTTGGGGAAAACAAAAAAACAAAACAAAACAAAAAAAAAGAAGCCAACAATTAGGAAAAACTAATTTATTTTAATCAATACCTAAAACCCACTTCCAAAAAAAAAAAAAAAAAAAAAAAATACAAAAAAGGGCCATCTTAATTTCCTTCAAACCACCCAAATTAGTGTCAAAGCTAGATTTAGAAGATGAATTAAAGTCAGACGTGCGACGCTTGTGACTGCAGTTGTATAAACTCAGCCTAGGTAGTATTTTCAAAGTTAATAAATTAGGTATTTTTCCATAGTACTTTTTTGGAATTTGGCATTAAATCGTATTACCACATCAAATGTTGTGATACCAGCTTCTACCCAAGGGCTTTGTACGTTCACAAAGCTGCCTTTGAGGCTGCTACTTCCATGCAAGATTCCTCTGTTACAAGGTGAAATGACTTTTTTTTTTTTTTTTTTTTTTTTTTAGGGAGAGTAGCCATTTAAGTTTTTCTGAAGGTGAAGCTTTTTGAAAGCCTTGTGACCACTCATGGTCTCCCCATTTCAGGTAGATGACTAGCTCAGTCCACGCCTTGGATGCAATGCAAGTGCAGGCATTGAGCATGCTGCATTTACAAAACACTAACCAGGATAACTAACCCTGAAACACAAGGATGTTGAACTGTCACTAATGCATTTAAATACATAATTGCTTTAACTCTAGAGCAGGGGTTGGCAACGTTGGCACGCGGCTTGCCGCGGCCAGCACATCCCTCGCCCGTGCCGCTTCCCGCCGCCCCCATTGGCCCGGGACGGCGAACCGTGGCCAGTGGGGGCCGCGATCGGCCGAACCTGCCGCGTCAGCAGGTAAATAAACTGGCCCGGCCCGCCAGGGTACTTACCCTGGCAAGCCGTGTGCCAAATGTTGCCGACCCCTGCTCTAGGGCAATGAAAACCTTCATCTAACTTCTAACAGTAAATCAAATTGCCACAGATAAGTTTTGTTCTTACAAACAATACCACAATGTATAAAGCTAAATATTAGTTATTTTCTTTACTTACAGCTTCATCAAGAACCAGGAATCTAACTTGAGATAAGTTAAGCTTTCCAGTTGACACCAAGTCATCCAATCTTCCAGGGGTTCCCACAACTATGTCCACCTATAAAATATAAAAGGGTTTTTAAGTACATTTAGCAAGTCAAAATTTAACATGAATACTAAATTTAGGAAGTTCCATGCAGAGCCAAGTGTAGTGATTAAGGTAGCACAACCCTTCCCACTGAAGGGCCCGGTTTTCAGTTGCTTATAACTTTGCCAAGCTTTAATCATATCAGCTGAAATTTGCCATTCCCACTATCTGGTTCACACGGAATATCTTTGGAAAATTTCAGCTACAATGGTTCAGCTGTTTCAGACAACAAGGTTGATGAGCTTAAGAGGTATTGCCCCCCCCACTTTTTTTTTTTTTTTTTAAAAAACACAACCGCCAGTCATTTAACTGAGAAGCTCCAAGTCCTCTATGCATTGATGCAGAGATTGGATATTTTACAAGGGGGAGAATCACCTTTGTGATCAGCGACATGATTTTTGCCATTCCTCTAACAATATATCTAAAATTTGGCCAAGCCAAAAAACACAAACACCCCCCACCCCTCCCAATAAAAACAAAAGCCCCTTAACAGGGCTTTGGAGCTGTGCTCCGGCTCTGCTCCAGCTCCAGGCAAAAACCTGCAGCTCCACTGCTCCGGAGCTGCTCTGCGCTCCAGCTCCGGGCTCTGCTCCAAACCCACCTCAGTTAACACATGCTTTGTAGAGACCTGTTAGAGGTTGGCAGCTAACTTCACTGAAGATTCATCTACACACCAAAAAGCTCCTATATACACCAGCCAGACATACTGTATCCATGCTATCCACTAAAGAATGGCTGAACATACTTCATCCAAGCAGGACTTTCCTTACAATTGCTCCTTGCATCAGCTGGGGCTATTTGGTGCCCTGGGCACAGGAACTGAAAGCAGGGAAACCATCTCTATTGTGCTCTCAATGCTAGTGCACAGGCAGCAAGGAAAAGGAGGAGAAAGCACCTGTTTGAATGCTGATGGGAGAGTAATATGGGGGTGGGGCTTGGATAGGAGTTGAGGGGATGTGGGGCCAGATGATAGCACTTGGGCAGAATGCTCTATTGGCTATAGAGCACACTCTCCTACAGAGCCAGAATTTGAACCCAAGAATGTTCAGTCTCTACACTCAGTCAGCAAATACCTGTGAAACCCATTCATAAACTGTACATGGCACCCCCCCCCCCAGGGGCTGATCCACTTCTGCTATCAGTTCCTCCATTTGCTTAAGTGGAGAAGGTCTGCTGTGGCCTCTAAGGGTTCAAACACGGTTTATAACCTACACAATAGAAATTCCATTTTTTCAGTTTTTTTTATTAATATAAAGATTGCGAAGTCAAGTACCCAAATGCCAGGAAAAGCCAGCATTAAGGCTGCCTGTGCAACCTTATTTGGCCCCCTGGTATGTATGCATTATACAATACAGTATTTAAATTACATGACCACACACTATTTTTTCCCCACAGGATCCTAGCCTTGTTTAGTGAGCAGGATGTATGGTGTTCAGGGAATGCACCAGGGTGGAGTAATGAATGAGGCTGTTCTCTCTAGGCACAAAGCCAAATGTATTCCAATGCATTTTACAGATACATATGGGATTTGTTTCCCCCATCAAGAATTGTAGTCAGTTCTGGGGTCAAACAGTAGCAGGTTAGCACAGACACACAACAAAAGCTTAAGACTGAAAATGAATAATAGACTGCAGGGAACATTTAGGCAAACAAAATGTTAGATACTGTATCTATTAGTATGCACCAGAAAGAGGATTAGAATTTGTAAGTCTCTTGTGTTTGAAGAGGTGGAAACTGTCCTTTTCACTAAATTTACTATGCTCTACCTGCTTTATAGAAGTTAGAACAGCTTTAGGACACTAATAACGACAGTGCTATAGGACTGTTAATTACTGTATGTGCTTAGGACCTTGGTTTTTACAACTCATCTGAAAGATGGTATTTTCAGCAGCACAATGTTTAACACCATGCTGGGGCTCAGGTTCTGATTCAATTCAGAAAAAAAAACAAAAAAACAAAACAAAAAAAACCATCATTTCCTTCAGTGCCTATATTTTCCCTAAATGTATCCCTGACAAGAATGATGCCACTTAGCTTAGGAGATCTGACAGGATTATGGCTGGAGGCGATACAATTCTGTCTTGGTCTATGAATTACCTTACTCATCAATGCACCAGCTTTTCTTACAGAACGTAAGGTTTGTATTCCCCCGCCCAACCACCCGCCAGGTTTAATTCTGCTAGTTTCCAGGCACCCAATTAAGGCTCTAAGTTTTCAGGCCCATGTGTCTCAATGCCCAAAGCAAAAAACTATTTATTTAGTGTTACAGTAAGCCAGCGTTACCATGGCCTACATGGGTATTACAACAACAGCATGATAGCAAAGCTTATCTAATGAAACCCTTCCTCACATCTCCTCCAAAACAGGGGAAATAGGGAGGAGGAAATGACAAATTAGGATCTTTTTTTGGTGAAAAACCAATAGATGCAGTTTCCAAAATAATCTAGAGACAGAACACAATTCCTGAAAAGCAGTACACATTTAGATATCGGGTACACAGCTACAGCTATGAATTTTTAGGTTTTTGGAGAAAAACCTTTTTTCAAGAACTGAATGACCAAAGTTAACAGGCTTAATACAAATTAAAAACTATTTGCCTTACCTGGCTTAATTTGATCAATTTCTCTGTCTGAAGGGAAATAAAACACTAGAATACCACAGTAGTTGGGCAACATACCACTCATTTCATTTGATCAGATTTACAGAAGCAATATGGAGTGCAACATTGTCAGGGAATTTGGGCTGTGGAACACCACAACTATAAACTAAGTTAGTGATAAGCACACAACTTACACCGTTTTCCAGAACGGAAAGCTGATCTCTTGCAGCAACACCACCAATAATTAGGAGCTCCCTAAAATAGAACAGAAAATAGGAAACAATTTTTTGAAACTTTTATATTTGTATGTTCTAGACATCTTATTCTCCAGACTGTAGACCTTTGCATATCCAACAGAGTAACTAACCAGCTGGCTTGGTAGTCTGTACACCATTATCTATATGTACCTTACGCTAGAGAACTGTGTTTAAGGAGATTATACAGAGCTCTTCTTCACCTCTATGTGAGCTTGAAAGCTTGTCTCTCTCACCAACAGAAGTTGGTCCAATAAAAGATATTGCCTTTCCTACCTTGCCCCTCTAATATCCTGGGACCAAGACAGCTGTAACACTGCATACGTTTAAAGAAACTCTTTTTTTCCCTTGATGCTTAGTTTAAAACAATTAATAGCACTGGACAAAACTGTGGCCTACAATACATATGCACATATTTAAAGACCAGAATGTGATTCATTTTGTTGAATTCCAGGAGCATGAATGTCAAACAGTAGCAAAAATGTTTCGAAAAAAAAAAGTGAAATTACAAGAGTGACAAATGCATTAAATATTCCTATCCTTTCAAAAGAGATGTACAAGATAAAACGTACACTATATAACTTTTTATAGCATGTTAAATTATGTTCTCAGAAGTTAGGAAACAAATGCATCATTATGAATGCAGTGAGCTATACATACACTAATCATATCTTATAGCTCTACAATTCAGTTCCCTCTTTTTAAATGTAATCTTGAGATTTCTAATGTTTCTTCATTTGATGAAAATATTTTGTAGGTTAAAAAAAACCCCACCAACTTAAAACCACACCACCACCACAATGAGCATCCACATACAAACCAAGAGACTTTGCTCGGATTGCATTAAAGCAAAAGAAACATAGGTCTATTGTACTAGTTCATTTATAATGGTGCTATAATAACTTGAGAAAGCAAAACAAGGAGAACTAATAATTGATAACATTAAGGCGGCTGAGGTACTTAATGCCTATTTTGCTTTAGTCTTCAATGAGAAGAAGTATGGTGGCTACTTACTCTATATAATTAATATTAACAAGGGGGAAGGAACACATATAAAAATAGGGAAAGAAAAGGTCAAAAGAACATTTAGGTTAATTATATCTACATTTAAGGAGACAGAACCTGATGAAATTCATCCTGTGATACTTAAGGAACTAGCTGAAACAGAGAACTAGAAAAGGGCAAACACAGATAGGTGCTATAAGAAGGGGAACAAAGAGGATCCAAAGAATTATAGACCAGTCAGCCTAACTTCAATACCTGGAAACATACCAACACAAATTATTAAACATTTTGTAAGCACCTAGATGATAATGGGTTATGAGGAATAATCAGCATGGATTTACTGGAAACAAATCATGCCAAACCAACCTAATTCCCTTCTCTGACAAGGTTACTGGCCTAGTGGATTTATGTTTTGGCTAATGGAGTGGAGAGTCAGCTTATAAAATATGCTTATGACATCAAGCTGGGAGGGGTTGCAAGCACTTTGCAGGACAGGATTAGAATTCAAAACAACCTTGATAACTGGGGAATTGGTCTGAATTCAACAAGTACAAACTACTATACTTGGTGGGGGACGGAAATCAAAAGCACAACTACTACCTGGGGAATAACTGGCTAGGTGGTGGTACTTTAGGAAAGGATCTGGAGGCTAGAGTGGATAAACTGAATGAGTCAACAATGTGATGCAGTTGTGAAAAAAATCTCTTATTCTGGGCTGTATTCATGCAGGAGTGTCATATGTGAGAGGTAGTTGTCCTGCTCTACTTGGTACTAGTGAGGCCTCAGCTGGAGCACTGTGTCCAATTCGGAGCATCACCCCTTAGGAGAGGTGGGGACAAACTGAAGGGAGTCCAGAGGAGAACAACAATTAATTGTCAGGGTCCACTGATATTAGGAAAAATAAATAAATGGGCTTAATCTGCAACATCAGAGATTTAGGCTAGGTACTAGGAAAAGTTTCTAAACTATACGGGTAATTAAGTATTGGAACAGGTTATCTAAAAGGTTGTGGAATTCTTATAATTGGGGTTTTTAAAAACAGGCTGAAAACATGCCTCTCAGCGATGGTCTCTAGGTATACTTGGTCCTGCCTCAGAGCAGGAAGTGGGACTTGACCGCGAGGTCCTTTCTAGCCCTACACTTCTATGATACTGTAATTACTGGTTTTCTTTCTTCCATTTTTCAAACTTAAGGGAGCATTAGACATACCTGAGGTTGTCAAATGTAAACCCCCAAAACACACACCACATCAGACAGAGATGGCCTAAACAAATATCAACTGTTTGATGATCTAGCCTTGATGCTGCAACTATCCCCCAAATTTCCTCTCTACAATCTGTCCGTGTCTCCATCTGCTTCATCTTGGGGGCACATGAATCTTAAGGCTGACCCTGAAATTATACAACCTATGACATCATCCATACAGACCAAAAGTAACTGGAATGTTACCTGGATTGCAGATAACATTAGAAGAGCTGTTACCTTAATTTAGGATTATCAACATTTTTTTTGAATTGTTTTACGTTGTTCAAAGTTTGTTCTGCTAACTCTCTGGATGGTTCCACAATTAATGCTTTTGGCGCATTAGGAAGGTTCTTTGTTTGAGCCACTTGTGCATTTCCTAGAGAAGAAAACATTTGCAGTTGAGAGAAAAGTTAAATTTCACATCTTTAAATTCATTGTTAGAAATAATTTTCCAGACTTCCCAGTTAAAAAAAAAAAAAAATCTTGAGAATGCAACTTTTAAAGGCGTTATTTACTACATTTAAAAAAAAAAATAATTGCTATGGCCAACAACTTTACTCATTTGCAGCTAGTAGATTTCACCTCCAGATATACATTTGGAACTGAAAAAAGTGTAATTCCCCACTCAAAAACTAATCAGACCAAGACAAATGTTCATATTACCGATATAGCATGAACCATTCACTGGTCATCCTTTAATGGAAAATTGCTAATTCTTGAAGTGGGTGTCTTTTTATAATTAAGCTGAATTCCCATAAGTTAGGAGTTGGATATGCATAGACTAAATAGCCAAAACATGGCAACTTCACATTAAGTATTAGACTATATATAGAGTTAAGACTTAGGATGAGATTTGCAAAAGTGCTCCATGTTAACCTAATTCTGCTCCAACTGAAGTCAATGGTCAAGCATCAAGTGTCTTTAATAGGCACAATTAGGCCAATTCAAAGCCCTTCTGAAAAATCCCACTTAGTCTCCAGACTATCCGTGAGGAATTCTAATATTAATCCCTGCAAAAACATACCTGTGTGCTGCGATTTCAGAACATTTCCATCAGGAGCTTTGCAAAGAGCAATAAATCCATCCTTTGGTGGAAACTTAAAGTCTTCTTCACCAAAATTGAATTTCAATTCAGCATTCTGAAATAAGTAAGTTTCACAAAACATTTCAGACATTGATTCTAGATATATATTGTCTTTATCAACACTTCCATAAAAAAATTCCGGTGGGAATCAGCCATAAGCTTATAGTAACACAGTAAAGCTTTTTCATCTTTTAAAAACACATCTCCCCAAAAGTGAGTTGTAAACAAAGTTGAACATAAAATTGTCTGATGGAGAGTTTGGATTCATTTGTTTACTTCCTGCTCTTACTTGTGGGGTGTTTAAGATATTGGTTTTCTGAATCAATGTCTCCAATTTTAACTATGATTTAGGCCCCTTGTGAACTTCAATATTTTAACCATGCCCGACTCATTGAGTAGTACTGCCTTTTAAACTGCATCAATAGATTTAAAGATATGATTCAGTCTTTGGCTGTCCTGAAAGTTCCACTGAAGGGACTTCATACATTAGACAGGCATCATATAAATGCTTTCAATTATTATAACATTTAATAAATCAGTGGAGAATGCTACACTAATGCACTGTTGTAACATTAGGGTTGAGAATTTAAATTGAAGAGTTAAGGTTCTTAAAGTTTTCTCACCATTACACACTAGCATTTCTGGCTATTCTTTTAACTGTTAAGTTACTGAACTGTGTTATAGAGTAGGTGGACAAGACAGTAGTGCTGAGACAATTAAATGTTTAACTTTAACATTGTAAAATGCAAACTTACACTAATTTGCTTACTGAATCTGAGAAAAGTTAAAACCCTAACCCTTCTACACAGTACTTCATTTCTGTGAGAGAACAACTTCATCAGCAGATTGCTGATAGAAAAGATGCAAGGGGCAGGGTGGCCAATGAGGTGGAGATAGTAACTGAGGCAAGAATGCACAAGATTTTATATAAAGAGTCATTATGGAATATGATAAATATTTGATATTTAAAACTGGATTGGAACAATTCTCACATGTGATATATATATTTGTGACAGATTCATAAGTTACCTTCAGAACACAGGCTGCAAAGAGTGCTTGGCTCTTTATATGTGGTGGGATTTCAAATGCAACGCCAAGGTCTTTCCCTGGGAACATAATACATTTAAACACAATTAGGGTGAAATGTTCAGTTAGATTGTCAAAAGGAGAAAAATAAATAAATAAAAATCTGAATTTACCATTTTTGGAGAACTTGATTTGCCCTTTGTCTATATCCAGATAGCATCCAACTGTATCATGCATAGTGAATTCCTACAATGGAAGACAGATTGAGAACAGAACAAACTGATTTAGAGTAGTTACATTGTTTAAAAAATAAATAAATAAAAATTTTTTTTGCTCAGATTCTATTCATCTTCATAGTTTATCTGACCCAAACAGCTTCAAAAGCAGATACAATTTTAAATTTGATTAAACAAACAAACAAAGCCTCTTCTCTGAACAGCACACACTTGTCCTGAAAATAAGTGTGTTAGAACAGACAAAATTGGCATCTTAACATACTTAACATTACAAGAAAGTTTGATTTTACATAATTAGTTTGTTCATAAAACCAAAAATATATTTTGGATTAGATTCAAGTCTGAGTGGAAGTGCAGTAAATGTGGATTTATTAGACAAGCAATCTCAGTTTATGACAAACATGCAAGCCTATGTTCATGCCAATTTATACAGGTACAAACAAGAGATTGCACTGAACATCTTTCAAAAATATTTGATGTAGCACCTCTTCAATCACCCTTGGGTTATTATAAAGTACTTCAATTTTAGTAATCAGAAAGTATATATTTTTTTTAAACAACTGCAAAAGCTGCAATGCATAAGCTTTGGACAGTTCACCAATAATATTAAAGAATTATTAAAATTGGGTTTCTGCTGAACTACTTGGCTTCATATAAATTGTGTCAGAGGAATTCAGATAGGCATGTAAGCTTCTGAAGTTAACTACAATTTCAAAAAGGCTAGAACAGAAACAGGAAAGAGGAAAGACCAGTTTTAAGGGGAAACAAAAATCCAATTCTCAACCGAACAGCTAAGATGTAAAAGGTTTAGGTCTGACTGACTTCATTGTATTGGTATAGTGTGACAAAAAGAGTGCAGTAAGTGAAGCAATAAGGTAATGTGAGACAAATTCCTTAATTACTGCTCAATGCAATACAAGGTCCTCATTGTGGTGGTGGTGGTGGTGGTGGTGAATACCCATAAGTAGGTCAGTTGCATAGAGGCCAATGGAAAGAAAAGCCCCAGAAATAAGTCCAGAAGATGAGACTATTTCTTCACTCTATACATAGCTGTAAGTTTTAAGATGTGGGCGTGTTGGGTCAGTATGTTTGTGTAAATAATATAAACATAAAAATTCCAGATTTGTGCTAATTCAATGCCTGGTTTTTAAAGCAGCAATCTATATTATACACATGGTACAGTATGTGTATAACACAAATATTTTAATTTCTAAAACAGATGCTGTTATTTACTAGAAATAACATTTCTAGCCACTTAGTGATTGAAACTTACCTCACCATAACTGTCAAACTGTTTGTTGTGGGACTTCTTTCCAGTTCCACCATAGCCAAAGCCAAATTTGTCAGTGCCTAAACTCAAATTAAACAATATCATTATTACTGTTCAGGTTGCAGATCACAGATCCTTTTTCACTACCATCTCAAACCATGTCAGACTCAACTGTTTGGATTGCCATCATGCAAGGGAACAACACTTGCTCTTAAACAATTTTCATTGCCTTGGTGCACTCTCGAACACCATCTCTAAGATCGCATGCTGACTTTTTCAGTCTCTACTCATCTACATTTTAATAAACTATGAAAATAGAAACAGAAAATTAGAGTGTATACCCTCTACAGGTAGATCTCTTCCTGCATGCTTAGCAGTGTTTGGATGAAACGAGCTGCACATCCATGGGCTTGCTCTCCCTCCAAAGCAATCCACACAGATGTCCCCTCTACTTGTTCTCTGGAAGACTGGAGCAGGAGATTATATGCCCTCTATGACACGAACCCCTGTAGACCAGCTGAACGTCCGAATTTTCTATTTTATGAAGAAAACTCACCCAAATCCAGTGAAGCCTGCATAGTGGACCACCCAATTCTGCACAAGCCCTGGTCATGACAGGATACTTCATAATAGTATTTTCCTAAAACAAAACAAAACCACCACATACAACATTTAAATTTCAGTTTCATCAAAGCAGTTCAGCTTCATTACTTCAAGAGGAAGACTGAAGGATTTTTTTGGTAAGATATTAGTAAAACTGAACTTAAATATGCAAAAGTACATTTCTTCTTAAGGTCTTCAATCTGTGTAAGACTATGAGCCAGTGTACAGCCAGATCCATAGTGACTATTCTGAATGCAACCAACTTAAACGGAGGATAGTCGACAAGGTAGAAAGTCAAAGATATTCATGTTTCAGAAACTCACATTGTTTTCAAAATGCATACTGAATCATTTTATAGCTACCTTTAGTCACTCCTTTAGTTGCTCTGCATCCATGCCATTCCTTTACCTCTCTGCTTTGGCAACACAGACCATCTGATCCAATTGCTGAACAAGACAAAACAATGAGAACTTAAACATTTTAGAGTAGCTTTCATAAATGCTTCTTCTCTACAGGCGAGACCATAGATCTGAAAAGCAATTATGCCCCAACTTGAATCTAATTTATTCTTTATTCCTTCCCAAAGAAAAAAAACCCACTATATTTTGATCAGCTTCCTATCCTTTGGAAAACAATCATAGTTCAATGATATTTTGTATTAACTGGCATTTAACCAGCATCTCTTCACAGACATGTTTCAGGTGTGAATAGGTACAGCAAATGTGCACACAACTCCAAGTATGTGGTACAAGAACTGTTAGTGGTTGGACAGTTTTAGCCTATCCTCTATTACAATTGTTAAGAAAACAGACAAATTCATCACAACTCATATGATGTTTGTTAACATGGTTCTATCTGCAAGAATTCTCTCGTGCCAGTGTTATTTATGGCTACACGGACAATGCAATCCTTAGCACACAGTACAACAATTATATATTCACTTCGCAAAGACACGAATGGTTGCCCTGCAACAAGCATAGCATGAAACTCCGCTCCATTTCAACCTAGGTCAAGTTGACGTTTGACAACATCAGTATGGAAGGCAAGTATCAGACTGTGAAAAGTTTGTATCCTACTTTAATGCTGCTTTATAAAAATACATAGTGCTTAAAAATTGTTCAAACACTGCAGTTTCTTCACATTGCTAATCCACTATTAAAATGGACAGAAACTTGATTCAGCCTTTTACAACGAACCCACGTGGAGAAATGCTATGGCCAGGATTGTATCTGAACATTGCTTTGACACTTCAATTTTCAACAAGAGTAATTTATAGCTGGTGCATTCTGCTGTTACAAGTATGATCACCTAGTCTGACCTCTGGCATAACAGGCCAGAGAACTTCAGACACTAATCTCCACATTAAGCCCATAATATGCCATAGTTCAAACAGAAGTTACCTAGAAAGATATCCACGGTATGTCTACTACACTTAAAATGCTACAGAAGCACTGCTGCAGCACAGCTGTGCTGCTGCATAGAGACTACCTATGCCGACAGGAGGGCTTCACTTGTTGGTGTAAGTAATCTACCGCCCTCAGAGGTGGAAGTTAGGAAGAATTCTTCCATCGACCTTGTGCTGTTTACACTTGGATTAGGTCAGTCTAGCTATGCTGCTCAGGAGTGGGGATTTTTCACACCCCTGAACGACGCAGTTAAGCCAACTTAAATTTTCTAGTTTAGACCAGGCCCTAATCTTGACTAAGAGGATTCAAATGCTGGAGAATCCACCATACTCCTAGGCAAGTAGTATCAATGGTTAGTTACTCTTGCTGTTAAAATTTTTCACCTTATTTCTAGTCTGAATGTGTCTAGATTAATCTTCCAAGTACTGCAAGTCATTATGCTGTGCCTTTGTTTTTTTGCCAGATTAAACAGAGAAATATACTATCAGAAATCAGGTACTTATAAACCTTATTGACTGATCACATCTCCTCTTAACCTTCTCTCGGATAAAACTATTAAAAAAAAAAAGTTTCTGACCACAGGCATGATTCCAAACCCCTAATAATTCTCATCTCTCTTTGCTGAACCCTTTGCTGAACCCTTGCCATGTTCACTACTTATAACTCATCCGTTGGAACTGCCATATGGTAGATCCAATGTGGGCAACCATTCTACTCACATTTCATAAGCACTATCTGCCTTAAAGCCCTCTGTGCTAAACTCCGCCTCCTCGGTCTTGATAATGAACTTACTACCTTATTAAAAATTAGTTCTGAGCCATCACTATATAAAATTGATATACTGAAGGGAATCTACATCATCCTGATTTCAGAGGAAGATTTAACATCTTCCTTCATCATGGAAAAAGTCACCCTCTCAAGGACAGGCAGCCTGAACTTTTAAAAGGTTTTTTTATTTTATTAGTAATACCCCATGACTAGAAAGATAATATAGTATTGTTGGTCCACATTTCACAAACTATCGTATCTGCATTAGTTTCCCCTTAATATACATGGCCAATACAGCAATATTAACTGTTTCTTTTTTTGTGAGTCTAAAAATGAAGCACTTCAGATTGAATTATAATTTTGAATGTTTCCCATGGACCATATCCAACCTGCTCTTTCTGTAAATCTGTTTTTGAGAACAAGGAGTCTATATTAAAAGTCAAATTAACGTGTAACATTTAGAGTAACAATAAAATAAATAAATAACCCATACAATACCTCAGAAACATGCCACACTCCATCCCAAAACCAAGTCCTGCAGCTGATACCAAACAGCAGTTACAGATTTTGGTCAGAACCCTAGAGCCCTTAAGCAGTCCACTGAAATCAGTAAACTACTTACTCTAGGTTACCTAGGGAGGTGGTGGAATCTCCTTCCTTAGAAGTTTTTAAGGTCAGGCTTGACAAAGCCCTGGCTGGGATGATTTAGTTGGGAATTTCCTGCTTTGAGCAGGGGGTTAGACTAGATGACCTCCTGAGGTCCCTTCCAACCCTGATATTCTAGGATTCTAATGAAAGATGCAGGCCTAGATCTTTTATTTCCAGTTACATTCAAAATCAGCTTATACTTCTATTTACAGACTGCATTTTACAATTTAATAATACACCGCTACCTCGATATAACGTGACCCGATATAACACGAATTCGGATACAACGCGGTAAAGCAGTGCTTCGGGGTGGGGGGGGGCGGGACTGCACACTCCGGTGGATCAAAGCAAGTTCAATATAACGCAGTTTCACCTATAAATGTGGTAAGATTTTTTGGCTCCCGAGGACAGCGTTATATCGAGGTAGAGGTGTATTTGTTACTCACTCTTACAGCATTGAGAAGACAACTTACCAAAAGCTGATCCTCTATCGTATGGGTTCATCTGCCATTTGTTGAGCACTATTTAAAATAAATAAAATAAATAAAATAAATAAATAATAAAAAACCCCACCACACCCCACACCAATAAGGTCAGTCAGTACAGTTAGCATTAAAATCTACAAGTTGTAAATATGTAAGTCAATGGTATTTTGGTACATGGTCTTACTGCATTTGAGTTCAGAGAATAAGTTCTTGAACTGTTAGGCCTAGATCTTACAAACCTCCTGGCTTTTTGTCATGGTTTTGGTCATACAGAAAATATTCTAAAAACATAAGAAGGGAATTTTGAATGCTGTTGCTGTATATGCTGAGTATTCACTTTTCAGGTATCTTGTATTGGCTAAAGTAAATATTCCAGTCAGTGTCATTTTATTTATATTCTAGTGTATCTTTCAGAGAGATAGCTGTAACAAGTCAAGTTTCTGATTTCATTCTGCAGACACACAAAGCTATTTGTGAAGACTTTGTGCACATACTACAATAAAAAGGGATCTTGTATTTTGCAGGTTTAAATCGGCCATTAAAAAAAAAAGTTTAAAAACAAAATTCCATGGCAATTAGGTCTACAAGTCCTTTCCACATGCATTAAAGTGGTTTGGTTCTCAAGTAGGACCATTCCCTCCTTCCCCTCCCCCAACGCACTTGAACTGTCCCAAGTGCATCTGGGGCTCAAATCATAATTGGAGATTGAAAACTGTTGCAACATAAACACATTGTGACAGCTCCAAAGTCATCCCTACATTTTGTAGAACATACTATACATAGGACTTAGTTAAATAAAGGCCCAAATTCTTTTTTTATTAAAAAAGAGCTGTACTTTAACTAAAACATGACTTAAGAAATAGAATGAAGTATATTCAGTTCCAATATTTCAAATGCCACAAGAATTATGTAGTTAAGTGAACGGACTTACCTGCCCCACCAGTTTTGATAGTTGTTTTCCCCTTTTTGCCTTCTTGCTGGTCCTTAAGTGTTTCATAAACAATCTGGATAACTGGGATGCTGAAAGCCTAAAAATACAGAGATCATTTGATGTATTTCTTCAGTATCAAAAGTTAAGCCACAAAAAATAAATTATGCACAAAAGACAAATGTTATCTTCCAATCCTTGTTTAAAAATCAAAGCCGTCTAGTCTAGTTGTAAACCATTTTATTTGTTAATAGAAATGTTTAATTCTTAAGTAAACAAACACTGCAACACACCAAAACACACCTCTCACATCTGAATTGTATTAGTCTACATTAGGGTTGCCACCTTTCTAGTTGCACAAAACCGAACACCCTACCCTCACCCATTCCCCGAGGCCCCGCCCACTACATTCCCCCTCCCTTGGTGGCTCGCTCTCCCCCACCCTCACTCACTTTCACTGGGCTGGGGTTGGAGTGCAGGAGGCGGTGAGGGCTCTACTGGGGGTGCAGGCTCCAGGATGGGGCCAGAAATGAGAGGTTCAGAGTATGGGAGGGGGCTCCAGGCTGGGGCTGAGGGATTTGGAGTGTGGGAGGGGGCTGCGGGTTGAGGCAGGGGGTTGGGGTGCAGGAGGGGGTGAAGGCTCTGGGGATGAGGGGTTCAGGGGCACAGAGGGGGGAGGGGGCAGGAGGCTCCACGCACTGCTCTTGCCCGCAGGCACTGTTCCTTGGATTGCAGAGCCACTGCTCAGGGCGGGGTGGCAGCTTGCAGAGCCCCATGGGCCCCCCCCGCCTAGGAGCCAGACCTGCTGGCTGCTTTTGGGGCAAAGTGCGGTGCCAGCCAGGACAGGTAGGGACTAGTCTGCCTTGGTGCTGCAGGACCGCCGACTGGACTTTTAGTGGCCCAGTTGGCGGTGCTGACCGGAGCAGCCAGGGTGCCTTTTCATCTCTCATCTACATACTCAAATTAAGCCTGTTTACTTACACCAGTCTTTCCACTCCCAGTTTCTGCAGCCTGGGGGGGGGAGGGAGGGAGAGAGAAGAGAGGCGGGGGGGAAAAAAGAGGGTTTTCAGAAGCTACATTAAATATTGCTCCATAATACAACTATACCAATTTTTTAAAATTTATAGCACATCCACTTAAAATAAATAGTGAAGGCATAAGTTTAAAGTTTTCTATAGTACACATCAGTATAGGTTAATGCTTTCCATGTAAGGCAGAGCAAGACAGTAACATTTCCAACAGATTTTCTGCTCTTCCGTGATTATAGGTGCTACAGACTAGGTTTGTTTTTAACATAATTTAACTCATTGTTAATGTACTGATCTGGTTATGAGGAAAGGCCCTTCTTTTTGAGAACACTTCCAACACATGATAAATAAGTACTCCGTAAGAAGAGATTCCCTCAACTGCAAGTGTTTAATTGCTCCTCTTTCCACTGTAATGTACTATTTTTCAGCTTGTCTGACATTCACTACTCAAGGTGTTGGTTTTTCCAATATTGTTGTACTGCATGCATGTAGTTTGTGAAGTGCTCTGGTGTCCTTTACAATGAAAGCCACTGCATGTGTGTAATGTAACATTACTAAAGGTACCCAAGAGGGACTGCGTAGATGAGCGGGATGAACAACACTACTTGTGAGATAGTCTCATTTAGTTATCCAGAAATAATTGAGTACTAAAGCACTCTGAATTCTTTAGAGATGCATGAATTTAAGCAACATCTTCAAAGCTTGAGTTTAATCAATTACAAAAAAAATTAAGAGCCCAAGAAAAAAAATACCCAAAATAGTGGTGTATTAAAAGAGGACACATTTTAAGTTTTATAATTTTTTATTTCTCTTTAGATTTCTAAAATATAAGGACAAATCCTATATTCTTCGTGCTCCTTTGACAATACAAAATACGATATAAAGGATGACTCCATTATTATTGCTTTTGTTTCACCATTTCAGAGCAAGAGCTCTGAAAACATTAGTAAACTAATGCATCATTATGTCTAACATAAATAAGAAGCGGGCAGCAGCATCTCACAAATGTAGACAAACTTGTTTGTCTTAGCTATTGGCTTCTTGAAGTAAGACTGAGTGGACTCGTAGGCTCTAAAGTTTTACATTAAGGTTATGTTAAAAAAAAGAATTGTACATTTGTAAATTGCACTTTCACAATAAAGAGATTGCACTACAGTACTCATACGAGGTGAATTAAAAATACAATTTCATCTTTTTCACAGTGCAAATATTTGTAATGAAAAATATAAAATGAGCACTGAACACTTTGTATTCCATGTTGTAATTTAAATCAATATATTTGAAAATGTAGAAAAACATCCAAGAATATTAATTTAAATTAATATTCTATTATTAACAGTGTGATTAAAACTCATTAATGCAAAAAATTAACTAGATTAAAAAATCATGATCACTTGAGTTAACTGAAATTAATTGACATCCCTAAATTAAATGCAATTTTACATAAGTGTGTTGTAATACAATCCACAGAACATAAAAAAAGTGAGTTTTTGAGTAAATGGACTGTTTGATTATACCTTCTGATAAAGATTAATTGCATACTGTAACTAAGCTTTCACAAAATATGCTCCAAATTCGTTTGTCAGTGCTTACTTACCAGATTTAAATAATCCCTCTACTGTACATTTTAGAACTGTAAAACCGTTAATTTTATTTCTATGCAAACTGAACAGTTTAACATACATACCATAAGCACATCACCACCTCCTAGAATCAACGGGATAGACTCAGCTTGAATATCTGTGGGAAGACTGCAAAACCCTCAGCGTAAAACACAAGAGCTGACAGAGTAAAGTGTCAGTCCTCTTGCATATCAGGTTACGGGAAGATTATAATTGCAAAAGGAGGTCAAATTAACCAATTCAGTCAATGTCATGAAGTGTTCAACCTGCAATGTATGAATTTTGTCCATACAAGCGGAAATGTATTCAAAGAAAACTGAACTAGAAGCTAGAAACAGGGAGAAGCCACAATTATGCAACCATCCAACTTCAGTGGCAGCAGAATGAGACAAGCTAGCAAATAAGCTGCCTAACACCTGAAACCCCAGTTCGAAAACCACTAACTTCAGTGATTAAGATATACTAGTTATCTGGTTCAGTAAGCTCACCATAATTACAATGAAAGTAAGGCGAGAAAAAAGCTTTTTGCAGAGAAAAAGGCATCATAACATTGGCTGCAATCAATACCTTACTGCTGACTTCCTCAACCTGGCTAACATCAGCTCTGCAATTACATTTATCAGATTTTTCAGTCATTCATGATAAAAGGAATACAAGAGATGCAACTGAAGATACGGATAAAAAGGAAAACATGCATCTTTGCTGTTAAGTGAATAGAGAGACTGGATATTTCAGAAATTAAATTACACATCACTGAGAGACAGACCAAATCTTGATGGAGATCTCCTGCTTATTAGATATCTAAGCACTCATACTTACAGCCAGTCCATCTCCTCCACAGCTTGAGCTATCTCTGGCATAACACCCATCTCTATCAGAAAACAAACAAACAAAAGCATTAGATCTCTCATCATAAGTCTGATGGCATTATTTTCAAATGCCAACCCTTCATGCAGTTCAAAAAGAAAAAAGGTGTTTATATTTTTGTCAACACAGTACTGTCTTCTTTAGCACCAAAATGTTTTGCATGAAATATGTTACTTGTCCATTTCCTCTGTTATGGCTGACAAGGTAAAGTGAAGATGGCAGGACTCCAAGTTCTTTAGCCCCGCCTTTTTTAGTGCCCAATTTTATCCTTGATGTGCAAGCGTATCTCCACTTTGACATCAATATGAACTACATGTGCATATCAGAGGGTAGAATTTTTCTATGCTCCAAAATCTCAACTCTGACCATGACAGAGATGCAAGTTATTTTCTGACAAGCAAAGCTACCAATATTATATGGGGATTCAGGTTTTTAAGACTTCAGACCTTTACTCCTCCTATAGCAAGCACTAAATGTGCCAAGACAGAAGAGGCCAGGAGTACTGCCACTGAAGGGAGCTCAGCCATAAAATAGGAAACACCATATATCACATCACTCTACAGTGGCTTTGTCCAACTAAATGTAAACTAACATCAGAGGCTCCATTTAAGTATTTTTACAGTAACACTGCCAAAATGAAAAAAACATTTCTGCAACACAATGCTTGGTCTGTTTCCTTTCACGTCCCAAACTCTCATTACTCCAGCATGAAGACAGGAACAGAGTTGCAGTGAGTTTACCAATGCTGATAGGTCAGAGTGAAATAAATTCTTTATTAAAAGTTTTTGCCCACATCCAATTCTGCTACAAACGATTTTTAAAAGAAAACTATCAGAATATACACCAACTTCTGTGTCTGGTGGTTATGAATTATGCACAAGCAAACAGGGCAAACTCATAAGTTGATGGATGGACTCCATTACCTTCCCTCATGCAGTTCAATAAGGTGAATGAGATGCAAAGATCTAACCAAACCAGTTGATTGCATCATGTTGTCAACCTGATTCTTCAGCTGCTGGCCCACCTCTCTGCGTGCAAGTGCTCTGCGCTTAATTCTATATCTATCTAATCATGGAACGTGCCCAAACTTTCCAAGGCTAAGAACCAGAGGCATAAACAGTTATCTGAAGGGAGGGGCCTGGCTAATTGGGGGTTCACAGTAGGCCAGTCTTGACCCATGACATTTAAGCAGCCAAAAAAACCTCCCTCCCTTCAACACCAAGTTTTAAAACTATTCTAATCACTGTTGCATCTCAGCACCACTGATATTTGAGTAAGCCACTTTCGTATTTTAGTGCTATGTTTAAGTTGCTAGTGTCCTTTTAAACCAAGGTACTTCTATTTAAGAAAAAAAATAGAAATATTCTACATTTCTTTTTGAAAAATAAAAAGTGACCCTAATTTCCTGAACAGTTAAATAAAATGCACTCAATTTGAAATTCTAACTATATTTTCAAGTTGCCTGCTCATAAACTTCTGACTGTTAGTTGCTTCAACACAAAACTTGATGCGGGATTTAAAGAATTCTGAGGCAAACTACAAGACTCAAGAAAGATGTGCAAACTCCTTGCAAGGAATGGCAATGCTTAGCTGTACCAAAGCACTATAATGATTGTATCTAGTTCTAGGGGGAGGGATAGCTCAGCAGTTTGAGCACTGGCCTGCTAAACCCAGGGTTGTGACAAGTTCAATCCTTGAGGGGGCCACTTAGGAACCTGGGGCAAAAATCAGTACTTGGTCCTGCTAGTGAAGGCAGGGGGCTGGACTCAATAACCTTTCAGGGTCCCTTCCAGCTCTATGAGATAGTTATATAATAAAAAAATTAATATATGGAGATATACCTAATCTGAAATTTATAATTGCAGACCACATAAACAACGTGTCAGTCTCAAGTAATGAGGTTTCACAACAGCAATGGTAGGTTCCTCCCCTCAAAATAGAAATGATTTTTCAAACTAAACTCTCGTCATAAAGTACATTATAGAGCAGGGCTGCCCAGAGGACTCCGGGGGCCTGGGGTCTTCAGCGGCGGCAGTCCCCGCCGCTGAATTGCCACCAAAGACCCTGAGTGGAAGAAGCTCCGGGGGCCTGGGCCCTGCGAGAGTTTTCCAGGGCCCCTGGAGCGAGTGAAGGACCCCGCTCCAGGGGCCCCAAAAAACTCTCATGGGGGCCCCTGCAGGGCCCGGGGCAAATTGCCCCACTTGCCCCCCCTCTGGGCGGCCCTGTCATAGAGCCATGAAATTTTAGCTTCGTCTTTGTATCATTATGTCTAATTCCTGGATTAAAGTTATGAAAACTTCATGATATGGAGAAGAATTTCTGATTTATTCCGTGGTGTCCAAAGATACAGTTAGCATTACAGGAGAGCCCTGAAGGAGTCTATAGTAAATCTCTGCAGTGAAGTAGAACTAAAGTACCAAATATCAAAAGTCTTCTTGTGAATATGATTTTGTTTAGCTTGATAATTTTCATCTGTCAATATAAACACATTTTAAGATTCCATGAAATTATGTATTTTAATTTATTGGAAGGGTGCTCAGACCAGGAGTTGACACCTAATAGTATAAAATAAAAAAATAGCTATAGTCCACTGTAGTGTGGAATTCAGCTATCATGAAACACAGTTTACAGAACATTGAAGTGGGGAAGAGGGGGGAGAGAGAGGAGGAATATCTGACAAATATTTACATGGTATAACCTTATAGTCAACACCTACTTGAAAAACTCACAGCCCTTCTATGCTATGTGAAAAGCTACCCCCTTAATTTAATTAACACTAATTTGTAACAAGTCAAATTACGTAAGGAATATCACACCCAACTGCAGCCAGCCTGGCCTAGGCCCTTATGACTCCTGTGAGTGACGAAAACTCGCCATCCTCAACCCAAGGGCAAAGGGCCGCTGTAGCGCAGTGAGGGGCAGCAATTTCCTACAGGCAGCTGTTACTGACACCGACTTTTACTGTTTTTCTTACCTCATCACAAGCTGTTACCCCCATAAGTCCCCCTCCCCTCCTCGGGGGTAGCAGCCTGTGAGCTGCACCAGCCCCCCGCGCTAAGCGCGGCGAGGAAGGCGGGCTGCAATAGGCCCCTACGCGACGGGCCTGAGCCACAGCAGATCCTGCTTCCTCGGGGGACAGCGACACCTACGCCCGGCTCCCTTGGGGACCATGTAACAAGGGAGTCCGCGGCTCCTTATCGGCCCCCTCCCCGGCGCGAGCTCCTGCCTTGGCCTCCTGGCTGGGCCCTGGGCCCAGGGTCGCGCTCGGTGAGCCCGCCTCCCCCCGGCCCACTCCCCGAGCAGCAGCCCCTGCCGCACCCGCTGCCTGGGAAACCTCCTGGCCTCCCCCTGCCCCGGTGCCACATACCGGAGAAAGCCGCCATCTCGGCGCCACGCAGACTGCTGCGTGAGCGGCCCGCTGCCTAGAGCGCGGAGAGCCGGTCCCCACGCTTTATCCCTCCGGGCTGCTCCGCGGCCAGACCGCACCGGTTCCGGCGGCGGAAATCACCCGGGCCGAGTGAGTCCGACCTGAATCCCCAAACAGCCTAACTGAGTCTGTCCTGAACCGTGACCTGGGGCTCCAGCCGTGACCCAAACCCCGAGCCTAATCCGAGCCGCTCCCTGAGCGAGCCCGTGGCTTGAGTTGTAACGCGGATCGCTGGCTACCGACCAACCCCCAAGCTGAGTTCCTGGTCCGGATCCTCACCCAGTACCCTGTCCTGTCTGACTCTATCCCTCACCCGGACTGGGGCTGGACATGACCCCCCTGACCAGTCCAAACTATGAACCCTCACCAGCCCAGACTGACCCTGATCATGAACCCTGTACCTAATCCAAAACCAAGACCATGACATGGATTTTAAATCGGCTGGTAAGCCTGAGACCATAAACCAAACTGAGCCCAAGTTCTGAACCCTCAGTCAGACTCAGTGTTGCCCACACCAAGAGTTCAAAACTGAAGAGTCAGACTCCCAATCTGAAATTATTAATTTTAAAAACTGGTTCTTTTTGCCACAACTTCAGGGTAACTGCACTCTGTGTTCCAAGTCATCATCTCTCTTGGGCAGAGACTGGTGTCTTGCTCCCTCCTAACGGATTTTAAGGCAGTACACATGTTGTACATTGTGATATCTGCTACAAAACAGACTGCCTAAAAAGGGAAGTGCCTGCACTTCACTTTCTTGATAAGGGCTATGGCCTGTAGTTTTCAGTTACCACACAGATTCTTCTAAGCAAGCACATTTATTCTTAAGATAAAAATTTTACAGAGAAAACACATTAAAACAATAATAAAATCTATCTACATGCATGCTATAAAGCTTACTAGTAGTCACCCCCAACTCGAACCTAGGGCTCTGGTAAGTTTTAGTCCTTCAAAACTCACAACTGGGTTTCCCCCTTAGTTATGAGTTCATTAGTCTATGGACTTGTCTACAATGGCACTTTACAGCGCTGCAACTTTCTTGCCCAGGGGTGTGAAAAAACACCCCCCTGAGCGCAGGGGTTAGGGCTCGGGGTTGAGGCGCGGCCTTACCTCAAGTGGCTCCCGGTCAGCAGCACAGTGGGGCTAGGCAGGCTGCCTGCCTGTCCTGGCTCCATGCTGTGCCCCGAAGTGGCCAGCAGATCTGGCTCCTTGGCAGCGGGGGAAGGAGGCTCTGTGGCATGCGCTGCTCTCACCCGCAGGCACTGCCCCTACCCCTGGCCAATGGAAGTGCGGAGCCGGTACTCGGGCAGTGCATGAGCCCTGTTTCCCCTCCCGCCTAGGAGCCGGACTGGCTGGCTGCTTCCAGGGCGCAGCATGGTGCCCCAGGACAGGATGGGACTAGCTTCTGCAGTGCTGACCAGAGCCGCCAGGGTTCCTTTTTGACCGGGTATTCTGGTAAAAAAACGGACACCTGGTCACCCTACTTGTCTGGCATATTTTAAATATAGTCTTTTGAACTCCCAGGTCTCACATCTGTCACATCTCACCTCTGGAGGGGTTACATACAATCGCAGCCCAAAATAATACATAAACGATACATAAAATAATATGGTCTTCCAAAGATATTGCAGGAAGTTGTATTATCTGTCACACTTTTTATTTGCCCTTTGTTTTTTATCTTTTAGTATATATTCAGATCAAATTTTCAAACTTTTTTCCATAACCATGAGAGCTAGAATCACACTTTTATCACTCAAATTAAAGCTGAGATTCTCACATAATCACAGGATTCTGGGAGCTAGGGTTTTAAGAAAAAATACCAAATATAATGAGAATTGCAATAAAATTTAGAGAATTAGTAACACTGCTCATCTAACCCAAATCTGAAACTGAACTCTTTACTTGAACCTAAACCCAAACTATCTGTTTACAATGAGTATTTTGTCTTTAAATTATGCAATTATTGTCACCTCTAGACAACTGGACTGGTGTAATCTGGTTTCATAGTTATTTAATCTTCTATAACAGCATGTTTGTTTGAAAGTATCTTTACTTACACATATGGAATTCTAACATGTTTTTAGTAACATATTACTGAAGAAGTAAGTATAAGATTAATGCCAGACTGGGAACAAAACAAGTGTAACTCCACTTCACCAGTTTACATTAGTGGTGAATTTGGCCCATTATAAGTTAGTTTATGGAAGAGAGAGCATAGCATCATAGTAATTCCCTACTGTTGTTAAACTGATACACAGAATGTTTAACTTCCATTGGGACTGTCCTCAGAGAGAGGAAAAAGGCACTTTGGTTTAGATCTCATCCGAAAGACAGCATCTGTAACAATGCAGCATCTCCTACTGCATTGTATCATGAATGGTGGCTAAACTAATTCCTGTCATGGGAATTGAGTTCAGAGCCTTCTGTCCAAGTGTGTTACCATTGGGGCATACTGATTATTACTGGCTTATGCTGATGACATATGAGATAGGAAGTATTATATTAGAAATAATGCAATAAGTATATTAGTACCTTAATACCAGATTTCATTTGTGTCATCAATGGTATTATTTTGAGTCCTTTTTGGGAGTTGTCTTTTAATAGTAACCAAAGGCCATGGAATCTAGGTTCAAAGGGGCATCAGTTTCATCGCTGCTATATTTTTGCAGTTATATTCAGATCAGATCAGTTTAATATAGTTCGTTTGTATGATGTTAATTATTTTCTGGTTTCTCTTATTTTGAACATGTACATTACAGTGGTTAGTTCATTTTCTATCTAATCTATCTTCTTCTTCATCATCATCATCATCATGTTCTGCCTTGCTTTTGGATCATAAGATATGATACTAATGCAATTATTTGTTTAAAAGATGCAGTGCCCATGTGAAGCCCTTGCAGAGCTCCTTGACAGATTGGAGCCTATAGCTCTGAAGGAGAAATTTACTGTGAACTTCATATAGTTCCTGTAAACTATGAACATTGGACTGATACACTGCTGATGTTACCATTTTACCTTGCTAAACAGAATTCAACTAAAAAATATTCAGCAAAATAAACAATGATAAATCAGTAGTAATTTCTTCTCAAATGGAACTATTTCCTTAATGTTTAACACAAGCTATCTAACAGCACAGAATGCTAGGTCTTGTAATTTCACACTTTTGTCAGTATCTAAAACTAGACCACACAGATAACTACAAATTAAAAAAAGAGGTTATTAAAATCATGCTAAAATAGAAAATAAGATTAGCAGTGAGGTGTGAGCTCATTTTCGTTCTGTCCTAAGAAGTCTTCATTATCGAAAAATACTATACACACAATTGTTTTTTTAAATTGCCATTTAATTTATTAACTTCTTTGTGTTTTGCTCCTAAATTAATGCTACCTGTCCCAATGATTTTGCATTCTAGGGTGCTGATCCTGTAGCATGACGGTGGGGGTGGTAGACCTCTGTGCCTAAGCAAAGCCCTGCTGATACACTGGGGCCTGAGGCCAAGCTCCTGAAAGGTATTCAGACCCCTAACTCCCAATGAAATTGGAGGTAGGGGCCTAAATACTCAAATAAATATGCTCTCTCTTCCATAAACATGCTGGGACCTTTGGAAAGCATTTTGGCCCCATCTCCTTACAGAGCAAAAGGCTTTTGGGCGAGCCCAACTTGCTCTACGCAGACAGCAGCAGAGCGGAAAGGGTTAAACACCTCTCTCTTCCTCCCCCCCCACCCGCCGGTTTGTCCGCTGCCGGGCGCCGTAGCGGCTGTAGCAGCGATCCGGGTCCGGGCTGAGCATGGCCGCTGCCTGGGGGAGCTGGGAGGAGGAGGTGGAGGCGGCGGCCGATGTCAGTGGGGAAGAGGAGGAGAACATCCTCTACGACCTGCTCATCAACACCGAGTGGCCGCCGGAGACCGAGGTGCAGGTCAGTCCCCCTGTCCCCCCACGCCGGGTGGGAATGACCGCAGGTGGGGGCGGGGAGGCGGATGGCCACGTAGAGCCCTGCCAGGCGGGGGGAAGGGGAAAGGGGCGTGTGGATGGCGGGGTCTCCCCACCCCAGCGGTGAGGGGGGGCTCGGGATCACGTCGAGGCATCTTGCACGGATGAAATTTGTAGGCACGCAGCAAAACCCTTCAGCCGGACAAAATGAGACCAAGCCCTAACATTAATCCTGAGTGCGGGGATTCCTTCTCTCCAAGCTGCTGAGGCCACCCTTATATGCAGCGGATCATAAATCCATAACGAGCAGCCAGGGCACGTCGGACAAAACACCTGTACCGTACCGCTGAATGCTGCTTCCAGTGAGAGGGAGAAGTGAGTTCCCTCCAGTTTGTCATCTCACTTTGGCATGTGTGCTGTTTCAGTCCCAGGTGCAGGAACAAATGTTTATAGTGTGGGTGCTGAAAGCAGTTGAATGCAACTGTAAACCCTGTATATAATGGAAACCACTTCAAGCCAGGGGGTGCTGCTTCCCCCCCAGCACCGTTAGTACTAGCACCTATGGTTTTAGGTATTTTTTTAAAATTAACAAATATTGATTAGATTTTTACTTCTTAACAAACATACAGAAAGTTGTCAGGGAGAAGTATTCATTGTGTAATTTCCTTTGGGCATGATCTCCAGAAATATTAAGTGCTCAGAGCACCAAAGGACTCAGTGGGAGTTCTTATGAAAACCAGGCCCTCTGTCAAGTAAACAGTGTATGATGCAAATGAAATTATTTTGTATTAAAGCTCTGGCAGGGTTTGATACATGTGCAATGTGTACTGAGTGGGGAGGGCATAAAATACTTGGTGTGTTTACAGAGCTTGTC
>NW_020664393.1:60951786-61070422 GCF_002925995.2 Terrapene triunguis | reverse complement strand
ATAGTTTTCATGGATGTGGGAATTTCTGTTTGTCTGGTTTGAGGGCCATACCTCTCTTCATAACAATGTCCTCTGGTTCCATTTTCTGTGTAATTTGATGGACAATAATGTTCTTCTTGTCTGCAACTCAAGTGTTTTTTCTTTTTCTTTTCCTTGAGCTTGTACACTCTCTAGGCTTTATGTTATCTGTGCTACTAGACCCGGGGTTCTCAGGACAAATTATTTGGTGGCTTTAGAGTGCAGCTACCAACTCTTGCTGGTGGCCGATCTCACATCGGGGGAGGGATAGCTCAGTGGTTTGAGCATTGGCCTGCTAAACCCAGGGTTGTGAGTTCAATCCTTGGGGGGGCCACTTAGGGATCTGGGGCAAAATCAGTACTTGGTCCTGCTAGTGAAGGCAGGGGGCTGGACTCAATGACCTTTCAAGGTCCCTTCCAGTTCTAGGAGATAGGATATCTCCATTAATTTAATTTAAATTTTTTCCTAAAATACTTAATTAGCTCTAGGAAAAACAGATACATATGCACATATACATGTACAAACCATTGTAATTTATTTGCTGCTAGCTAGTAAAGCTGCTGTGAAAAGTGATATTAACCAACATACAGGTATCACTTTTCACAGCAGACTTACTCAGCCCCAGGAAGTCTGGGAACAAATTAAGCCCTAGATGGAGGATCGGGGGATGCATCAGGGGCCAGGGGCGATGGGGGGCAGGGTGTTGGCCGGAGAACGCAGCGGGGATCGGAGCCTGAAGCCCCGTGGCCAGAGCCCCCCCACCACCCCTGGGCTGAAGCCCAAATTCTGAGCTCCATCTCCCCTGGGAAGATGGGGACTTCACCAGCTGTCCAACCCTTGCTGGAAGCCCCAGCAACCAACACCAAGGCTGTTCATCCAGGAGGACCGGGGAGGAGCAGGGAGTGGGTCCTCCTGCCTCATCACAGCCCAGGAGGCTGTGGCCGTAAGAAAAGCCCCTGGTGGCTGCATGCCCGCATTTGAGAAACACTGTACTAGACGTATTCAGGTTTTGGTTGAGCTTGTAAACTGTATATTTCCTTGGCCCTGCTCCCTCACTACTCAGTTCTGCAGCATCTAGAGTGCTGAGTTCAGACTTACTACTTTTCTCCATTCTTAATATGCATCTTATGATATTTACCTGCAGTGAGCATTCCCAAGTCATTAGAAATTCTCTTATGTCATTCTCCTTCCTGAAGTGCTTGGTAGGGCCCTAGACATGATTGTGGACTATGCTACTGACTTGTAAAGTGATTTGCTTGAGGTCAGACAGCCTCTTAACACCTTAGTTTTCTCATCTGTAAAATGGGATTATACTTATGTATGCTGCTTAGAAATCATTTGATGACAAACATAGCCATCTAAAAGTGCAAAGCATTTTTGTTTTTGATACAAAACTTGAAACAAACACAATTATATTCAGAATCAGTTCATGCTAGTGTAACTTGCTCTGAATTTTACAGTATTCCAACATGCAGAAAAGTAACTAGTCACTTTTTTAAGGATTACATGTATCCACTTGTTAATTGTGATCTAGTTTTGTCAGAAGTCTAAAATAATAACTTTTCCAATAAGTAATTGGGATTGGCATAGGGATAGAAGGGACGGAATACAATGCATGTCTCACAAAACACACAGTAAAAATTGTTCTGATAAACTCATACTATAATGGACAAAATAAAAATGTAAACTTAGGTTCTCTTTCAAGAAATAAAGGAAAAAATACAAGGAAGACTCCTGAATTGGAGGAGCCACTGTTTCCACTGAACTGTCACATCATTGCTAATCTTAATTTGCAAATCAGTATAATGTGTTTAAAATCAAATCTTCTAGAAAGGTCTCTAGCAGGATATAGCATACGTAAATGACAGTCTTAGACTGTAAGTTTCATTATTTAGATTCAATTCAATATTTAGTCTGTCGTTTAGTCAGATTCTAAGTTTTTGATTTTTTACTTGTAATTTCAGTCCTGCAAAGTTTTCCCTCCCTGCTGGGCTTGTTCGTCTGGTTAGTAAGCAGATCAACTGGCTTCTAGTGCTTTCAAGGTAAGAGGAGTATCATTTTTCTTTCTGTGTTCTTTGTTAACACAACACATTGTTTTATATACATTTATGGGAGGAAAAAAGGCAAGCTCACTCTTTCTAGTAATTTTTGTAATAACAGTTAAGTTGGTTGAGGAAGCATATAAAAAATTCTATTTAGACAGCAATAATTTAGCATTATCAGAGAGACATGGGCTGAAGAAGAAGAAAATAAACTATGGGTCCAGATTTGGTCATGGGTTTAACTTTGGTGGCCTTCCTGTCCCTGAAGCTAGTGGTTTGGCAGTGTTGTCTGAACCAGCTCATTTAGTTTTACCCATCATATCTGCTGTGTATGGAACTGCTTGCAGGCTTCCATCCTCCTCCTCCTGCTCACCCCTGAATGCGAGCTCAATCTGCAAGTAAAGATGGTGAGTAGGATAAATCTTTGGCTGAGAATCTACTGAATGACTTGTCAGGGCTTGCTTTACTAAAGTCCTAGAACCTGCAAGATGCTATGTCATCAAGTTCCATTAAAGTTAGTGGGAGGTAAGTATAATGTAGTTTCCAGGAGCTGCCCAGCACTTTCTAAGTCTGGCCTTTAATGTGTGGAAAAATTCTGGGACTGAAAATTGCTGTTTTGCAATGGTTAAATGAAATAAATGTTTTTTTTCTAAGAAATGGAAAATGTATACATAGGAGGATTGCACGACCTGATATTAGTTTGTAATAGCTTTACTCAGGGTGTTTTACTGTGGCTCTCAAACATCGTATGTGTCATATTGGGTTTGAACAAAGGTCCAGCAAGTCTGGTATCTGACTGAAGGCAATGGTCTATGCCTGATGCTTCAGAAGAAGGGAGGACCCCTTCCCTCAATTGTGCAATGCTGTATATTTTGAGGCAGGATGGGAATTTCCTTCCTCGCCCCAGTAGTGATCAGCTGACACCCTGAAACATAATATTTGATTAACTCTTGTCTTAGCAGGCATAATTACAAATATTTCTGGCTTTAAAATTATCCTTCAGCAGTGTTTGACTCTGACCTCCTTTGGAACAACCATTTTAGATTTTTTTAATAGTGCTAATAAAAAGTGAGATATTAATAGTACTGAGTTATATGATGCAGCCAGTGACATATGGAATCTATTAACTGTGCTAATTTACATAATGGGGACCGGTATCTTCTAATAATTATCATCACCCAATTATTTTCACTTGGAATGTAAGACAGAATTTAAATCTGAGTTTGTAAAGTGATACCTAATTGTGTGACCCATGTTTCACAAAAGCAACTTTTTATTGTAATTGAATTTTAACATGAAATGCTTTTTTTCCCTCCTTTCAGTAATGGTAAACTGTTGGCAGTTGTTCAGGACCAATGTGTAGAAATCAGGTAACTCAGTATTATCTATCATTTCACTATCAATTTCATGGAGTATCTTGAGAAAATGGAGTTAGGGATTTATAAGCTATATTTTTAAAGGTAAAGTTAAATTTTTGTATTTTAAGGCATCATAATTTGTGAAATGGTCTTAGAACCTATTAACTTTAAAAGCAGCAGCTTTACACCCTTTGCTTTATTCCTGACACTGCCCATAAACACAAAAACTACATTTTAAAAAATGAAGACACATAGAGGCCATGAACAAGATGGATGAGCTTCACTAAGCACGTTTCATGATCTTTCATTGCTTTTGTCCACCTTTGCGTCTCCCTCTCTCCTTTGTATTTCATTTCTTGCTCTGTTAAGTAATCTCTGGCTTTTACCTTTTGAGGTGCTGAGTGCCCTCACCTCCCACTGAAGTCACATTGGGGAAGGAAGAGGAGGTGTTTGGAATCTCACTGGATTGTGGCAAGGAGCTGTCATTTTACTTAGCTGTAAAGTGCCTTGAACACTTATGGTGCTGTACAAATAATACTGATTTGAGTAAAATGATGTAGAGAATTTTACTTTCCTCTCCCCCACAATTGACAACTGACCCACCTTCATTTGCAAGTTCAAAAGCAACCACCACACACTTATCTGCAGAACAAGTCTTGACTGAGTGTATTTGCTTGCTTCACAAAAATCCATTTGCTGGAAGATCAAACCTGCTATTTATATGTAAAAGAAGAAAATGTATGAAAACTGTTTTGATGAAAATAGACAAAAACATCACAAATGTCAAACTTCTAGAATGTAAGGTTGAAGTTTGCATTTTTACTGTGTGGCTGTAACTGGCAGAATTTTTACATTGTTTCTGAAATACTAGCCTTAAAGGATACTGAGTTTGTGTAGATCCCACATTTACCTGCCTAGTTTGTCAGGTGCTAATATAATCTGGTGGAATGGATGCCTCTGACTCTTTTGAGCAGTTTTGTCCATGGATTGGAAAGAGAGAGATCCTAAACTATGTTTTAAACCACCTTGGCTGTCTGAGGATGGAATCAAATGTCTTAATAGAAATCAAAATTAACTACGTGCTAATTCTCAAATTATGCATTTTCAGTATTTTCTAATTATTTTATAAATGCTGCAGTAATTGTCAGTTTTCTTCATCAAAATTCAGTTAATTACATGTGTTCATGATTTACAGGTCTGCAAAAGATGACTTTGGATCCATTGTTGGAAAATGTCAAGGTATGCAAAACTTTTTTTATGTCAAGGAGGTTTCTTAAGCAGTATTATTGCTTATTGGGTTTAAAAGATTATTCATATGCTCTTTTAAGGAAATACCTTTTAATAACATTGATACAGTTTGACAGACTGTGTTTTCTCCACTTTTTCCTTTCCTCCACCCTAACTAGGATACTGAGCCTGAATCTCTGATGTGGAGAGGGTAGAGTTAAGGGGGCATTTTGAGGCAGAAGTAGAGTATTGAATATCAGAAAAGTAGACGGGCTACAAGCATTGATGTGTACAAAAGTATTTTTGTTATGGTGTGACTGCACAGTGGTTCAGCTGTCCTCCACCAAAGCTCAGTTAAAGATCAAATAAATGTTTGTAATAGGAGCTGAAGGGAGTACTTCATTTTTTTTTTTTTTTAAGGGTACCATAACTCTAATACAGAGTCCTTTGCCTTCTCTATCCTATTAATCTGGCTACCTTCTGCCATGCTTGGGGAAAATTTCAAAAGCACTTACGGGCCATAAATCTCATTGACTTTCAGTGAGACTTAGGCTCCTAAATCATTTTGAAACTGAGATTAAGATGCTTTTGGAAAGGTTACCCATTGTGTTTAAATGACTCCTTCAAATGTGACATCTTTTATGTCTGAGGAAGGGAGCTCTTCCTTTAAAACAGCCATATCAATGCAGTATGATGGTAGGACAGATGCAATAGTGGTCGTAAAGTAGAATTACAGTAAGCTTCCAAAAAACTTATTACAATAATTTTCAATAGGATAATACTATAGTGCTGGAAATGAAAGGGGCTATATTTGACTTATACTGTATGTACCAAACAAGTCAGTCTCTCTTTTTCCTTCTGCTATTCTTAATTTTCTGTCTGTTAGATAATGGGATAGGCTGCCTAGAATAGGCTGTCATCTTCTCTTTGCTCATTGATCCCAGTGGATGCTTATTTTCAGGTGGTAAGATGATCAGTTATTGTTGCTGGACAATAATAAGTGCACAGTGCGATGATTGAACTCTTTTTGGTCTTTAGAGAATACACTTTACGTAGCACCTATCTACAAAATTATTATGTGTCTGTGTAATAAGGAAATTTGAGGCAGAGCTTCTGTTATATCTCTTCCATTTTTTTACACCGCTCTATTTTTAAGCTGTTAAAAAGATTCCCACATATGCAAGCAGTACATTGATGCTGTGTTAAGAATGACATTTTTATAGTACAAAAGTTAGGAAATTAAGACTCCTAGTCTCAAGGTTTTCCACTACTGTGAATGAGTTACAGTAAGATTCATTTACGTGATCCAACAAAACTCTGTATTATCCTAATTAAGACTCAGAAAGTTGATAGATGAAAACAGTTGAGTACAGTTTTATAATGTAACCATTGAAACCATGGCCATATTTTTATGTCATCTTATGTCTTCCTTCTCTGTAGTGCCGAGGGATCCTAACACACAGTGGAGACGAGTGGCATGGAGTCATGACTGCACACTGCTTGCCTATGCTGAAAGCACTGGAACTGTGAGAGTATTTGACCTGATGGGCAGTGAGCTCTTTGTCATTTCTCCGGTATTTACCCTCTTTATTAAATAAAGTTTCATACAGTGGAACCCTGTGTAACTTGTATGCACACAAATGACTGCTTCTACTCACTCCTCTGTAGAAGTTTAATAACAGAATATTCTAGTGCAAGGACATACACTACAAAGACTGTTACTTTTACAAATGTGCTATTAGTGTTTAGTAGTATAGTATGAAGTATTTATCATGACTAAATACAATTGAGCTATAAGTGTTAAATGAACAAGTACATTTTCCTGCTCACTATTTTCGCTGAAAGTACCAATGGATCTTCAAAGAACACAGTTGACGGGAACTTTATCTTGACTCTCATCCAAAAATATGGCAGATCCAACAGCTTTTGGTGGCCTCTAACACTTTACTGGGGCATCAGACTCTGAGGCAATGATACTCAGACTGAGCTCGTGAGCCGCAAGTGCTCTCTAATGTCTCTCCTGCAGCTCTTTGCAGCACGTGATATTAAAACACTGTGTGATTTAATTATTAACCAATCTAAGTTATTAACCAATCATTTTGCTGTGAGAATAATATGTGTGTGTGTGTATTATTTGTATACATGTATATAAACGAAGCAATGAATTCACACTGCTGTGGCTCTTTTGGGTAATGTTGATCACTAATTTGGCTCCTGAACCACTGAAGTCTGAGTATCACTGCTCTAAGGACTGGTCTACGCTGGGGGGGATCGATCTAAGATACGCAACTTCAGCTACGAGAATAGCATAGCTGAAGTCAATGTATCTTAGATCGACTTACCTCGCGTCCTCATGGCGCGGGATCGATGGCCACGGCTCCCCCGTCGACTCCGCTTCCGCCTCTCGCCCTGGTGGAGTTCTGGAGTCGTCTAAACGAGACGCGATAAATCGATCCCCGATAGATCGATTACTACCCGCCTATCCGGCAGGTAGTGAAGACGTACCCTCAGGGAACACTGCCAGCACCACTAACCACAATAGCATCTGAACTTCCTTTTTTTTTTCTCTTTTTCTCATGAAAGTACTGATCAGGTCTGAAACTGTGCAGCTTATATTCTGATTTGATCACAATCCAAAGTTGGCATTGCTACTACAGGGATCTCAACAAAGTAGTCTTTTATTTGAGGAAACATAATGCTGTTTGCAGCAAGCTAATAACAATTTCAGAATTAAAATCAATAAATCTTTCACAGCCTGAAGGACAAGTTATTATGAGCTAACATTTTTGGGTATCTTTTAATCACTTTCCCTCAATATATTGTCTAAGCATCTTATGTTCTGTGTTATCATGACTGCTTTTTCCTTAGTATAGTGAAGGGCAAACTCATTTTCCTCTGGAACTAATGCAATATATAAATTATTTCTGTTAGTTCAGCTTAGCCGCTTTCTTGTGTTTTACCTATACATGTCTGTCTTTTTTTGGGTTGTTTGGTAAAAGGCAACCAGTTTTCCAGGAGATTTGAGCTACGCAATTGCTGGATTGATCTTTCTAGAATATAAAGCAAGTGCCCAATGGTCAGCTGAACTGCTAGTCATCAATTATCGTGGAGAACTGAAAAGTTACCTTGTAAGGTAAAAATAAACTCGGATGCTTGTGGTACATTTCAGAACCAACTTAAAGAACCTTTTTTTCCCTATAAAATGTAAACTGTATTCATTTTTCCTGGTCTAGTGTTGGAACAAACCAAAGCTTCCAAGAGAGTCATAGTTTCAACTTCAGCAGCCATTATGCCCATGGAATAACTACAGTGGTTTATCATCTTGGGCACAGGTAAGCTTTTGATCAGACTAAATAAAATGTGAATGATCATTGTAGTGATAAATACCTAAGAGTACTGCATATAGTTACACACATTCACGCAGTGGTTCTTAGGAATACCTGTTGCTAATTAGCTGTCTCTAACTGTGAATGGTCTCTGGGTGGATGGTGTCATTTTACTGATAGTTCAGGCTCATGACGTAGAGCACAACTGCAAGAATGCAGTTCTCTTTGGAATGTATGGGAAAGTTAGGGGAACTTTATGGTCATTGTGGCTTCCATCCTGCAAACTCGTGAACTCAGTGGAACAGTTTGCATACATATGTGCAGGATCAGGACCTAAATTTGTAATTCTGCTTTATTTGGGCATGATCTAATGCCCATTAAAGTCAACAAGAGTCTTCTCATTAGGATCAGGCTCTTAGATGTCATATTAACTTTTTATTAAAATGGAATTTACTATACAAAGCTATAATTTCCTGCTTTCCCATGCATATAAATTGGATCTACTTTCTCTCCATTCTTCTGTACCTGCAACTGATGATATCTTCTTCCTATGGGATGGTTATTTATTAAGAAATTAAGTATTCAGTGTTACTTCTTTATGTTGTGATTAGAGTATTTTTCACATTATGTTAGAATTTGGCTTTTAAAATATTGTTGCCTCTTTTGACCTGAGTGGCTAGTCAAAGTTTGGGGCCCTGCCAATTGTTAGACCTGGAATTTGAAATTGATGGAGTCTGGTATTTTCTGTGATGCAATCTTGTTTATTTACAAGGAATGTACAAAGTCTTTGGCGTTACTTAATACTTTCAAACCAGTATTGGTTAAATACTCTGTCAGAGAACAGAAACTACAGGCAGGCACCACTCCCACAGACTTATATGAGAAATGTCTTTTTTACTTCAGAATGCTTTAAAGTCACATAGTAGTTGTGAAATGTGTAACTACTTAACTTGACTGATGAAATCCTCCATTATTACATCAAATATCCCTAAATACACAAGTTAGTTATTTACGGTACTGTAACTTTTTTGTTGGTCCTTACCACAGGAATGAAGTAATATGTGTTCGGCTACATAGAGAAACTCACATTATAGATGTTGAGGAATAGTGAGTCTTATTCTCTTGCTTACACTGGTGTAAATGAGGAATAATCCATAGAAGTCAATGGGGTTACTCTAACATAAAACATCATGGTGTATAATCAGAATTGGGCCTAATAATCCAGCAGTGCCAGTTGTTGTTAATTTTTTGTGATAAGTTCTCTGTGTTTAAAAATGACACTCTCTGTGTGTGGTCAGTGATGCTGGAGTTTAGTGGCAGTGAAAATGTTAGCTCCTTTAACAGTTATCCAAAGTAGTCTTTTTTTGGCTAATCCAGGATGCCAGTCTCTGTTTTGAGAGAGTTTTGTTCATGGGAGGAGATGTAGGGACACTTGCTGATATGACAAACCTGCTTTTCCACAAAATGGAACAATATTATCCCAAATGCCAAAAATGTTCAGAGGAATTTTCTTAAATTCCTTATGTGGCTCTCAATTATCAAATAAAGCACCAGACCTTAGAATGGGGAGATCATGCTGTATCCTTCATTGTTTGAGTAACATCAGATTCATGCAAAATGTACAGAATGTACAGTTTTGAATCACATTTTTTTATTTTCATGCATAGTTTTTCTTTGCATTTGAATTTTTTCAACTATATGAATAGAACTGTCAGGCTTTGATATTCAAAGCTTTTCTATGTTGATTTTTTTGTAATGTGTCAGGCACAGATAGTGGACTTGAAAGACTGGCTAGTTGGCTGATCTTCATTTGGATTTAGATGAGATTAGGAAGTGGCTTCCATTCCTTTTTTTCCTGATTTTTTTTTTCAAAGTGATGTTTAATTATTTAATACACTTGTGTCTCTAAAACAAATATTTCTTTCATGTATTAATCTATTTTTAAAAACCTCACTCTCTTTTCAGTTTTTCTTCAATGGCAGTACGTAAGAGCAAGAGTCTAAACTTTGGTCTTGGAAGGTAGAATTTCTCCTATGAGAACTGATATTGTTGCTGTTTGAGACTGAAAATTGGTGCTATAATTTTCGGAGATGAAGCTAGGCATGTCTTCCGTTGCACCAGCCAAGTTGAAAAAAGTTAAAGGCAACATCACTGTGTTGAGGCGTGGGGAACTTCTGCTCTGATTATGCATACCTAATGAGATAGCCATGCTTACAACTCAACAAACAGTTTTTTCCTTAGCAAGGAGAGCATCAGTCCTGCTTTGCAGTCCTTTTAAGTAGGAGACTTGCATCTTGGAGTTAACTGATTTAGTGGGTTAATCCTGGCTTTGGTCAGAAGTGAAGGAATTTGGTCATCTTCTCCCTCATTTGTTCATATCACGTAACATGGCATAATTCAAATTCAGTACAAGTGACAGCCTCCTCCAGCGTTCCAGGGTATTATAGGTCAGAGTTAAAATGTTTTGGCAGAGCTGTATGGAGAAACTTATACAGCACCTGGCTGCACTGGGCCTCATTCAGGCCAAGCCTATTAGCTCTTGACATTTACTGTGTTTGCGCCCAGATCTTAAAAACAAGCCATCTTTCCTGCTGCCAGATTTGTGATCAAGACTTGATTAAACCTTCAGAATGAATTTTACTGTACTGTGAAGAATATTGGCTAATACATTACCTCATAGTACATATGTGTGACTGATCCAGACATTACTTGGATGTTCTTGGCTGTTTCATTCTCTTTGTGGAAAAATTACATCATTATGTGTTTTGGGGTTTTTTTCATACTAGGTATATTAGCTGCTATGGAATTTCTAAAAATGGAAAATAAATCAATTGATGTATTTGACAGTTGAGTAATAGAAGCTCTGAATATCATGCAGTTACTTGCACACAAAGCAATCTTGTCAAAACTATTTATGCATGGAAAACTTTGAGATAAATAAAATATTTATTGCATAAAAAGTGTTTTTATCCCAGTGGATTTGGTCAAAGTCTTTCGTTTGATTGATATTAGTAAGTAAAGTAAACAAAAGCAGCAGACAGTGTTATCAGGTGCCTTTTGTTGTTAGAAATGTTCAGTAGCCAGAGGATTAGCAATTATGGCTGATTTAATAGGAAGCATACAATTGATAAAAGTTGTTTCCTCATATTTTATGTAAATACCGTCTGTTCTATGAGGATAAGTAACATTCTGGCACGAAAAGAAAGATGTACTGTACCTAGTGCTGGAGGATGGCTTCCATCAAAGCTATCAGCATTCAGATATGGTCCTAGATTCATAATAGTATCATATTAAATCTTGAACAGTTGGAAGAACTTATGTTCAGTAGTGTTTAAAAATCAGTATTCAAAAGATTTTTTTTAATTCTGTGGATGAAGAGAATGAAACAGATGATACTTTGACCCTGTGAGTGGGCTAATCCTCTGTTCCTCTTGATTTTTGCATTCATTTTGCATACAATTCTTGACTTCTGACACCAGAGAGCTCAAGATTCGTAAGCAAAGCCTTTTCTTGGAGTTATTCTTATTGTCCAGAAAGTGAGAGAATTTAAAGGGAGACAGCTAGATTAAAAATTGCCTGATTGTGGACCTATGTGAATGCTTTATTGAAATGGTAAGAACTTCAACTGTCTAATTTACATGCCACTGTTTTACTTACTATTTGTTTGCTTTCTCCTTTTCATTTAGCATGTTTGTGTGTGTATGTGTGTGTGTGAGAGAGAAAAACCAGACTGGTTCATTCATTAGCGTATGTATAATATAATCAGGTAGCCCTGTAAAATTGCTACATAACTGAAGTTCACTTTTAAAGTGCCACAGAGTTGTGGTTAAGAGTCTGTGCTTTCATTTTAAAACAATTTTAAGACTCAAAATGCAATAATTGCAAAGTAAATAAATATAAATGATGCAATGCTGTTCAGTTGAGTCTGCAGACAACTTGAAACAATAGCTGTGTGAAAAGTGTAAACTTTAAAGTTTCACTGCTGATAATACTAACAGACA
Organism: Terrapene triunguis; assembly: GCF_002925995.2. NCBI lineage: Eukaryota > Metazoa > Chordata > Testudines > Emydidae > Terrapene > Terrapene triunguis. The sequence goes on along the minus strand of NW_020664393.1, from coordinate 61,058,450 downwards.
TGTTAAACTTGTCTGATGTTGTTTGATGTGATGTTAGGAGCTGAGTACAGTTATGCATCCTGTTGCCAAAATGGGTTGGAGTATAAGATGAGAAATTTAAATCCATCCCTCAAATTTGAAAGCTACCTCGTCAACTTCCCATAGTGGGACGGGACAGAGGAAGTTCAAAAAACTTCAAGTGCTTCTTGGACAGCAAAACCAAAGCCTCCACCTGTGCCTTCCTAGATATGAGTAACCCTAATTGTCCCTTTTCTCAAAGATTGCCTGACGCTTCAGGATAGCGATTGGTCAATACCTCCATTCCTCAGTCATAATTGCTGCAAGCGTGAAGCTAGTCTTTGCAGAAGACAGAGCTTTTCTCAGGGGCCAGTGCAAGGCTGCAGAGCCAATTTCCACAGGAGCAGACCTCACCACTTCCCATTCCAAGTGCAAGGCACTGCTTTGATCTTGCTGTCAATAATAAAAGCACATAGTGGGGCTGACATAAAAGAAATCAATAAAACCCTCACAGAATTTTCCTAGAAAATGACAAGTGCTGGTCTCTTTCTGTAATGCACTTTTGGGAGGTACTTGGACACTACGGTTATGAAGGTGGTATAAGAACGGGTGCCCTGCCAGGGTTCGCCTGCCAGCAAGATAAGCCAGCAGAAAATCCATTCGCCCTTTGCAACCCTTAGCTTTAGATCTGGATATTCCACTGGTGATCAGATATTTTTTTTTTTTTTGGTCAAATCTTGGAGAGAGAGACAGTGCTTAATTTGTAATGAAAGAGCTGCTGGGGCTCAAGCAATTATTTTACATTCATAATTGATGCAGCAAGCCTAGAGGTGCTGGGGCTATGAGCTGCCAAGCCTAGAGGTGCCGGGGCTCAGCCCTGGCACAAATTAAGCACTGGAGACACAGTTCATCGACCCCATACTCATGGCCTAAAGTTGTTCTATATGGCACAGTGCATAGAGAGAGACCATGGACGTACAGGGAGACAGTGGTAAAATATGATTTATAAAACCATCCAGACAAAACCCCCACAGGCTCAGAACAAATGACAGCTCAGAACAGACATGGATGGAATCTGCTCATACCTCGGCCCTACCCCACCTTGGCACTTGATGATGATGGGGAAACTTATACAGTGCAGGTACGAGTTAATGTAAAAATCTTAGCTTACTGAAAATATTTGTTTGTTTAAATAAAACACTACTATTTTTATATTACAATGAATGTCCTACTGAGTGGAGTGGAGGTCAGTGAGGAGAGAGCTTGGGGGAATGTTGCCACTATTTTAGTTCTAATGTGTCACATAGAATATAGGGTTTTGTTTTCACGTCTTAGTTTGGTGCACTGACACGGTCCTGTGTTGTTTTGAACTACTAGTTCTACAGAGAGAATATTTAAGTAAGTATAGTGAGAGGTTATTGTGACTTATGGAGTCACAATTATGACTTAATGATACTGTGCTTATTATTCTCTCAGCTTTAGAATAAAAAAAAATTGACTACAAATGCAAGCGCAATACAGTCTCTTCTCTTTTCCCTTCCCTTCCTTTGTTCAAAGAGTGGCTTGGTTTGGTTTAATGAATGGGTGTACTCTGAGAACTGTGGTTTGGAATTTGAAGTCACCACATTTTTAACAGTGAGGGTAATTAACTGTTGAAACATATTAGCAATTCACTGTCACATGGCATCCAGTCTTGATTTAAAGATATGTGCTAATGTCTAGTTCAACCACAAGCTATTGGGCTAGATGCAGGGATCATTGAGTAAAATTGTATGGGCTTGGGTCATTCCAGTCAAAATAGACCTCTGTCTCTTCTGAATTTATAAACTTTGTTTAGCATGGATTGTATTTGTAGTTGTTTTTGATGAGAGGAGTCTCCAATCCAATTCATGTTGAAAGAATGGGGAAGGAATGGTGGAGTCTGCAATTTGTGTTGGGAGGATAGGAGAGATAGATTTGGGCACTCTGATTCATAATGGCATGACGGATGAGGGACTGTTTGTAGAGTGAGAAGAGAAGTCATGCTGGACATTAATCAATGCTCTGGTCTGTATGTGAGGTATATGGGCAAGAAATTACTGGATGTGTCTTGTAGCAGGTTGATAGCACTTCTGGCTCTGTGAAGCATGTATGATGGATGGGTGTTTGGTTCGTTGGGTTTGTAGCTCATATTGGAAATGCAGAAATGGAGAATGGATGTGAAAGGGCTTCTTATCTGAAGGTTAAGTATCTGGGGGTAGCTGTGTTAGTCTGTATCTACAAAAACAACAAGGAGTCTGGTGGCACCTTAAAGACAAACAGATTTATTTGGGCATAAGCTTTCGTGGGTAAAAGTCTGAAGAAGTGAGGTTTTTACCCATGAAAGCTTATGCCTAAATAAATCTGTTAGTCTTTAAGGTGCCACCAGACTCCTTATTGTTTTTATCTGAAGGTTGAGTCTGTGTGAGGATTTGTCTCCAACCCTGGGCTTTATTTTTGAAATGTCTTACCAGTTTGCTGAATAAATAATGTTTTTGAATCTTACAACCTTACCTCTTTTTCTCTTGGGTCTGGGAAACCATATGCATTTACCTACTGTAGAATTGTGTGTGTCTTCAATACTATATTGGCAGGGAGACTGCTTTGGCGATCCCCAACAGATAATGTGAGAGTGGTGGTGGTGATAAGGGGAATGCAAAACATGCATCTGCAATCTTTTCGTTGACATAGTCTTGGTTTATTCAAATTATGTAAAACTGAGAGAGACAAGATGAGAGGGGAAATAACTTTTATTGAACCAACTTCTGTTGCTGAGACAGACAAGCTTTTGAGCTTACACAGAGCTTTGCCTCAGATCACCTGAAGTAGGTAAAAGCATACTTCAGGTGACCTGAAAAAGAGCTCTGTGTAAGCTCAAAAGCTTGTCTGTCTCACCAACAGAAGTTGGTTCAATAAAAGTTATTTCCTCATTCACATTTTCTCTAATATCCTGGGACCAACACAGCTACAACAGCACTGCATCTATAAAGCTAAGCACTTTTGACTCCAAGGATCTGATTGTTGGCAGCCTCAGGCACCTGTCAAGTTTTTTTTTATTATTTTGAGTCTCCTGTCCAGCTCTGGAAAATAATTAATAATTTGTAAACGGATCTAGGCCTTTTCTATGGCTCTCGGAAGAGCTTTAAGGTTCTTTTGATAGCAGTGGCTCTATTCATCTTAATAGATTCTGCTCCTGCTGTTGCATTTTGCTGTCTCTATGAAGTGCTTTTTAAAATTTTAAGTATGTGCTGCCATGATGAATTCTTCTTCAGTCCTGGGAGAGAAGGTCTTTTGTCTTGGGAGAAGGTTCTTTGTCTAACTTGATGTGGCAGCTTCATTCCAGCTGTCACTGAATTTAATCTATCCTGAGAAGAGACTTTTAAATTATAAATGTATTGCACTGTATGTGATGATTTTTCCAAAATCCCAGGGAAAAGACTTATTTGGATGGAGTTTTTAAAAGCTAGTTCGGGCAGAGTTGGAGCTTCTGTTGCTGCCACCATTATTGACAACTTTTTTCCCTTGATCTTCATGCCACTGTTGGGCTATTACTCACCTCTGACAACAGAGTGTAGTCAGTTGTAATCAAATTTCAGGACTCTGACACCATTGAGATGTTTCTAGTTTAATTTAATCTTTTTTTTTTTTGGCTTGGTAAATGAGAGCTGATATAAAACTTGTGAAGTGCCTATGGACTGAGTAAATTATATATGGCTGTAAATAGTTTAATCTTGTGTATGTTTGACCCCTATCTTGTGATTATTAGCAAATGACATCTGTGCAGTAGGTCTTTCATGACTTGCTGGCTTCTTTGTGCTGATACATTTCCACTGTTTTATTGCCTGCCTTATGCATTTTGTTGTGGCACTATCTGAATTTACACTTAGCACCACTTTTTATCACGCAACAGATGGGTACTTGTGTATAACCTACGTGTGAATCTGGCTCTTCAAAATGGGGGAGGGAGGGAAGAAATAAACCACTTACATTTTTGGAGGGCAGTAAAATAACAGTATGCTTACTGTTGATCTTTCAGGCAGTTCTCTGTGTTTGGTACTGAAGCTAGGTCTTCAGTCCTTACATTTATTGAACTCCCATAATAATACCAATATTTTCACAGTCCTTTATATGTTTGTGTCAGGGTGGACTAGGTCTTGAGCCCTCTGCTGGAGGCCTCATGGACCTGCCACACCACGCCCCAGAAAAGGGCAGTGGAGAGGGCCTCCAAGCTGCCTAGAGTGGCTCTGTGGGACCCAACCAATCAGGGCCCAGCAGGCTAGTATAAAATGAGCTGCAGGGCTAGCTGCCAGAGTGAGTTCAGTTCCTTGCTGGAGTTGGAGGAGCATAGATGGTGTGCCTGGCTGGCTGAGGGAGCTACAGGACCTTGGACAGAGCAGTGCTGGCCGAGTCAACCAGGACTAGGCCCTGAGGTAAGGGTAAGAATGTGCTTGGGGCTGCAGGGAAGTGGCCCAGAGAATTGTAGCAGCGACACAGTTTATTTAAAGGTATGTGGTGGGCAGCTGCGATCTATAGGGTTTTTGGGCTGGAATCTGGAGCAGTGGATGGTCTGGATTCCTCCACCCCCATATTAGCCACTGGGGAAGAGGCCTGGACTTTGAGGCACCCCTGGAAGGGGAACTGAACTGTAGTGGCCCAGCTGGAGACCTGGGGCCAAAAAGACCCAAAGAGGGCAAAGATATTGCCTCTAGGGAGGGAGCGTTGGGGCACTGCTTTATACCAGAACAGGGACAATTTGAGAGAGTTCAGAAGGGACTGAGAGACAGTTTGAACAAGGGTACTGCTATAGGCCCTGCTGGACTGATTGAGGAGCGAGCCCAAGGATAGGCTGCAGATAGAGACGTTATAGAGGGCACTGAGAGAGGCCCCTGCTGGACTTGTACCCCAGAAGGGGTTTGCTTTTTAATTCACATACAGACTGAGAGAGACTCGACCGGACAGCTGAGTTACTGAAGACTCACTGCAAAGCAGAGAAAAAGTGCAGGCACACACACTCTGCCAAGGCGGCACTCAAGAGAGGTGAATGCCATCCCATAACAATGTTCAATGCATGTACAGACCTTTTAATTAATCCTCTCCACAGCCCCTGTGAGGTAGGTGGATAAGCATTGTTATACCTATTTTACAACCGGGGAAACTCAGACATGAATGTGTAAGAGCTTGTCCAAAGTCCACTGTGAGTTAGGGTCAGCACTGGGATTAGAATTTCAGACTTCCTGAGTTCTCAGCCCTGTGTTTGTTCATCCAGATCAGTGCCATTACAATGAATTAGAGATTTGCATGTCGAACATACTGCAGAATCAGATTGTCATGCTTGTTTCTAGTCCAGTTTCTCAGATGATAGAAAAATTATAATCTGTTATTCTAAGAGGGAAATGGTAGTGACCGCTATATTTAGGTTGCCCAACATTTTGTTATAAGTTTATTGAGAACTTTTTTAGATGCTCGAATGCTTCCCTTGTTTGCAGCAGGCCTTTGAAAGTTGACTGGAAACGTGCTTTATGCATGTTCTGTGAAATTCCGTTCATGCTTTGCTGAGCTATAAACTTTTGAAAATCACCATTTGCCTTCTCTTGCTTGACTTCCTCCAGGCAGTTTTTTTAGTATGTTTAAAATGAACAAACAAACAAAAAAACCATCCTAAATGTGAGCTTTTTAAGGAGGCGAGCCCCCATCCTCCCGGCTGCAGAAGCACATGCTACATGGGAAACACCTTGTAGCAGCGGGGAAGAGAAAGCAGGATTGCACTTTACTCCATGACCACAGCTTCTTGAGATGCAGCTTTCTCTCTTTCTTTCCAGCTGAATTCCTATTCTTTTAAAGTTTTTATATCCTTTATTTATATAATTTCCAGAATTGTGGTAGGTATCTTACATGTGTGAGAAAACAAGTCCAGTTACTATGCCTTGCCCCCATCCTCTTTCTCATCTAACTGATCACTCCCATGTCTGTCCTTCACAGTGCAACTCCCCATCTTTCCTCCAGTGACCTCTCTAGACTTCCTTCCTAACAGTTGTTTCCTTCATGAATCAACAGCATCTCACACAAGTAATGTTGGCTGATGTCAGAGGAAAAGCCATGCTGCTCTGTGCCTTTTAGGGGACCGCTTGCTGGGTAGACTCCTGATCCAAATTGCTCTTTGGGAGGGTGGGTCCATACAGAAGGACTTTGCAAATGCCGTGAAGCAGCTTCAAGACAAAAATGGGGAGTGGGGTGGGGGCACCCTGCCTGGACTGTCCTCTTTCTTCTCCCCCTTTCCCAGCCATGCTGCTGCTCTGCCCCATTGACTCCTGAGACTCTGGCTCCTGGAGTCTGGGCCAGCCCTGGCCCGGGGGCTGGAAGAACTGCTGCCTAATGTAGATCGTGGGGGTGGGAATTCTGCTTCCATTAGCTGTTGTATTTTTAACTTCCCCTTGAATGTGATGCTGAAAACCATGTTTTTAAACAGTGAGTTCCATTAGGAAAAAGTCCCAATGCTGGCTCTCTTTGCTTGAATATCTTTTGAAGGAGACTTGCTCAGCTTGACTAGAACAAAGTTTGTGTGTGTGTGTGAATCTCAATGAATTATTGGTGTCAAATTAAAAACAAAATAGTTTAAACTGATTTTAAATGGAGATATTCTATTTCCTATATGTAATCACTGGATAAATGGCTTGTTTCAAGCAGTCTTTGCACATTGCTAGCATATTATTTGGTGATGGAACCTGCAACCCAAATGTTGTTTGGTATTTATGAACATTGCACAACCATGTCCATCCTGGATCTATGTGAGGGAATGTTGATCAATAATCTGACAATTCACTGATGAAAATCCCTTCATGTAATTCACTGCAGAATGAAAAGTATTACTTATTTATAGAAAAATCTGTTTCCCAGCACCATTAAAGTAGCAGAGTTTTGCTTAGGCACTGGATTTCATATTAGCTTTGATCCAAGCTTTAGATATTTGTAGTAAGGTAAATTCACAAATGTCATAAGTGTCTTAAAAGGAAAGCAGATGCATTTTTGGAGTCTTGTCAAAATTCTTTTTCTGTTATACTTTTTTTACTTTAAGTATTGCACAGCAGATGCTTCTGCTCCATTAAAGAGGCCACTAGGGAGCTACAGTTGGAGCAGAATATGGCTGCTCACTTTCCTGGATGCAGTACCCAGAGATTCACAGATTCTATGGCCAGAAGGGACTGTTATGACCATCTAATCCAGGGATTGGCAACCTTTGGCACGCGATTCACCAGGGTAAGCACCCTGGTGGGCTGGGCAGGTTTGTTTACCTGCCGCGTAGGCAGGTTCGGGCGATCGCGGCTCCCACTGGTCGCAGTTCACTGCTCCAGGCCATTGGGGGCTGCGGGAAGCAGTGCGGGATGAGGGATGTGCTGGCCACCCTTCCTGCAGCCCGCATTGGCCTGGAGCGGCGAACCGCTGTCAGTGGGAGCCGCGATTGGCTGAATCTGCGGATGCGGCAGGTAAACAAACTGGCCCGGCCAGCCAGGGTGCTTACCCTGGTGAACCGCGTGCCAAAGATTGCCGATCCCTGATCTAATCTGACTTCCGGTATAGCACAGGCCATAGAACTTCCCCAAATTATTTGTTAGGCGATATCTTGATTTAAAAATGGTCAGTGGTGGAGAACCCACTATGACCCTTGGTAAATTGTTCCAATTATTAATTATTATCACCATTAAAAATGTATACCTTATTTCCAGTCTGAATTTGTCTAGCTTCAGTTTCCAGCCATTGGCTTGTGCTATACGTTAATGCCCCTCTGCTATGTACATTGGCCAAACTGGACAGTCACTATGTAAAAGGATAAATGGACACAAGTCAGATATCAGGAATGGCAATATACAAAAACCTGTAGGAGAACACTTCAACCTCCCTGGCCACACAATAGCAGATGTAAAGGTAGCCATCTTACAGCAAAAAAACTTCAGGACCAGACTCCAAAGAGAAACTGCTGAGCTTCAGTTCATTTGCAAATTTGACACCATCAGATCAGGATTAAACAAAGACTGTGAATGGCTAGCCAACTACAGAAGCAGTTTCTCCTCCCTTGGTGTTCACACTTCAACTGCTAGCAGAGGACCTCACCCTCCCTGATTGAACTAACCTCATTATCTCCAGACTGATTCTTGCCAGCATATTTATACCTGCCCCTGGAAATTTCCATTACATGCATCCGACGAAGTGGGCATTCACCCACGAAAGCTTATGCTCCAATACATCTGTTAGTCTTAAAGGTGCCACAGGACTCTCTGTTGCTTTTTACAGATCCAGACTAACACGGCTACCCCTCTGATGCTAGATTGAAGAGTCTATTATTAAATATAGACTGTAATCAGGTCATCCTTAACCTTCTCTTTGTGAGACTCAAAGAGCTCAATCTATCTATTTTATCATCATAAGGCATGTTTTCTAATCCTTTAATCATTCTCACGACTCTCTTCTGAGCCCTCTCCAATGTATGAACATCCTTCTTGAATTGTGGGCACACGAGCTGGACACTGTTCCAGCAGCGGTTGCACCAGTGCCAAATGCAGAGGTAAAATAGCCTCCCTGTGCTTACTTGCATTCCAGGATTGCATTAGTTCTTTTGGACACAGTGTCTATCTGGGAGCTCATGTTTAGCTGATTATCCCCCAAAACTTTTTCAGAGTCACTGCTTCCCAGGATAGATCCCCCATCCCATAAGAATGGCTACATCCTTTGTTCCCACATTTACATTTAGCCCAGTGGTACTCAGACCTCTGGTTTAGGAGCCAAATTAGCAGCCACAGTAGTGTGACTTCATTGTTTCATTTACTATAGTACTATATATTCATATTTAAACAGTATGATGGGAAATATTAATTTATATATGATTTTCACAGCAAAATGACTGACCAAGTATTATTATTTTATCAACTACATTTGGTTAATCACATAGTAAAAGTATCTTGATTGGTTAATAACTTAGACTGGTTAATAATTAAATCTCACAGTATTTTAATATCATGTGCTACGAAGAGCCGCAGGAGACCCAGTAAAGAGCCACTTGCAGATCACAAGCCTCAGTCTGAGTATCACTGGTTTAGCCATATTAAAATCCATGTTCTTTACTTATGCCCAGTTTACCAAACAAGCTAGATCACTTTGAATCCGTGACCTGTCTTTTTCATTATTTACTACTCCCCCAATTTTTGTCTCATCTGCAAACCTTATTGGTGAGGATTTTATTTTCTTCCAGGTCACCGATAAATATATTAAATGGTGTAGGGCATAGGGCTATAAGAGTTTAACCAGTTAACTGATAAGCTTGATGCAGGACTCTGGGCGTGCTGGGCGCTGCAGCAACGGAGCCCCGGGGCTGGCAGCTGGGACCCTGGGTACGCTGGGATGCTGGTGTGGGCGGCAGCAGAGCTCTGGGTGCCGGGGCAGCGGCAGGGATCCCCAGGCAGGGGAGCAGCAGCAGAGCCCCACGTAAAACATGGGGGTGGTGCAGCACCCATAGTTCCCCGGGTAATCGTTGAACCGTATAACCAATAGAATTTTAATCGATTACACGGTTATTGTTTTTACATGTTATTTACGTCCTTGGTAGGGCATAAGAACGTAAGAATGGCCATAGTAGGTCAGACCAATGGTCCATCCATATTACCACATCTGGGGTAGAAGCCATACTCAACAGCTTAATGAGACGGGGGGATAGCTCAGTGGTTTGAGCATTGGCCTGCTAAACCCAGGGTTGTGAGTTCAATCCTTGAGGGGGCCATTTAGGGAACTGGGGTAAAAATCTGTCTGGGGATTGGTCCTGCTTTGAGCAGGGGGTTGGACTAGATGACCTCCTGAGGTCCCTTCCAACCCTGATATTCTATGATTCTATGACTAAATCAGGGGGCCCAGATAATCTTCATCCAAGAATATTAAAGGAACTGGCACATGAAATTGCAAGCCCATTAGCAAGAATTTTAAATGAATCTGTAAACTCAGGGGTTGTTACCGTATGACTGGAGAATTGCTAACATAGTTCTTACTTTTAAGAAAGGGAAAAAAAAGTGATCTGGGTAACTACAGACCTGTCAGTTTCACATCCGTAGTATGCAAGGTCTTCGAAAATTTTTTGAAGGAGAAAGTAGTTAACGACATTGAGGTCAATGGTAATTGGGACAAAATACAACATGGTTTTACAAAAGGTAAATCATACCAAACCAACCTAATCTCCTTCTTTGAGAAGATAACAGATTTTTTAGATAAAGGAAACGCAGTGGATCTAATTTACCTCAATTTCAGTAAGGCATTTGATTCAGTTCCACATGAGGAATTAATAGTTAAATTGGAAAAGATGGGGATCAATATGAAAATTGAAAGGTGGATAAGGAACTGGTTAAAGGGGAGACTACAACGGGTCAAACTGAAATGTGAACTGTCAGGCTGGAGGGAGGTTACTAGTGGAGTTCCTCAGGGATCGGTTTTGGGACCAATCTTAATTATTTTTTTTTATTACTGACCTTGGTACTGAAGTTAGGCTTATCAGTCTGTAATTGCCAAGTTCGCCTCTGGAGTCTTTTTAAAAAAATGGTGTCAAATTAGCTATCCTCCTGTCATCTGGTACAGAAGCAGATTTAAATGATAGTTTACATAGCAGAGGGCCAAGAATTGATCTCTGCAGGATCCCACTGGAAGCAGACCCTCTCAGTGATGATTCCCTGTTTACAGTTACATTTTGATACTCATCAGTTAGCCAATTTTTAATCCACTTAATGTGTGCCATGTAATTTTATATTGTTTTAGTTTTTAATCAAAATGTGGTGCAGCACCAATTCAGACACTTTGCAAAAATCTATTACATCAGCACTATTACCTTTATCAAACTTGTAATCTCATTTTAAACAAAAATCAAGTTAGTTTCACAAGATCCATTTTCCATCAACCCATGTTGATTTGCATTAATTACATTACCTTCCTTAGTTCATTATTAATCAAGTCCTGTATCGGCTGCTTCATCATTTTGCCTGTGATTAATGTCAGACTGACAGGCCTATAATTACCCAGGTTATCCTGTTTACACTTTTAAAATATTGGAATATTATCTTTCTTCCAGTCTTCTGGAGCTTCCCCGGTGCACCAAGACTTATTGAAAATTAACATTAGTGGTCCAGCAAGCTCCTCAGCCAGCTCTTTTAAAACTCTTGGATGAAAGTTATCTGGACCTGCTGATTTTAAAAATGTCTACCTTTAGTATTCTATTTAATGTCCTCCAGAGATAAAGTGGAATGGAAAGAGTGTTACACCCTATGACAAGACTGCATAATTTATTTTCCCCTAAATACAGAACAGAAATATTTATTGAACGCTGCTGCCTTTTTCTGCATCATTATTGATAATTCTACCATTTCCATCTAGTAATGGACCAATACCACTGTCAGAATTCTGTTTGTTCCTAATATACTTTAAAAACTCTTTTTTTATTGTCCTTAACTCTGTTGGCCATAGTTTTCTCCTTGTGTCCCTTTGTTTCCTACATGAATTTTCTACAGTTCTTAACTTCCGATTTATATTCATTCATTTATATTTATATTTACTACTATTACATTACTATTCAATGTCTCTTTTCTTCCATTTGCTATATAGATTTTATAGCTGCCTTCATTTGCTCTCTAAATCAAGTTTGTTTTTTAACCAGCACATCTTTCTTCCTTAGTTGTGGGATTGTGGCATTTTGGGCATCTAGTAATGGGTTTTTAAATGATTCCCAATTATCATTCACATTTTTCTGATTAAATTCTTCCTCCCACATGATTTGGCTTATCAGCTTTGTGAAATTGGCCGTGTTAAAGCACCAAGTATGTATCTTACTGGTATGGACTTTATTCTGCTTGCACAGTATAAATGTCATCAAGTCATGACCACTTGTACCTAAGCTACCATAATTTTTAGTTTTGTGATCAGTTCCTCTTTATCTGTGAAGACAATGTCTAATATAGAATTCCCCCATATTGGCTTCAACACTCTTTTGAGTTAGAAAATTGTCCTCTGTAATATTTAGAAATTTCAACTATGTTTTCATACTGGCAGCATGAGACCTAGCGTATCCCACTCAAACTGAATTCCTCCATGATTACGTAGCATTTTCCCCCTACACATTGTAGATAGGGGCATAAGGAGGCGTTCATCCTACTCCCTCGTGATTTGGTGGTCTGTGTAACAGATAAAACATAAGGTGGGATATTAGTTACTATCTGTTAGGACATTGATCCATAAACATTCCACATCATTATCTGTAACTAGAAACAGATAATGCCATTTTTGATGTAGAGTTCTACTCCCATTCCCCTTTTGCTCACCTGATTCTTCCTAAATAGGTTATAACCATAGATTTTTTTAAAAAGCGAGAAAGAGTCCTATGGCATATAGACTTGTAGACTAACAGACGTATCGGAGCATAAGCTTTCGTGGGTGAATACCCACTTCGTCAGACGCATGTGGTGGAAATTTCCAGGGGCAGGTATAAATATGCAGGCAAGAATCAGTCTAGAGATAACGAGGTTAGTTCAATCAGGGAGGATGAGGCCCTCTTTTAGCAGTTGAGGTGTGAACACCAAGGGAGGAGAAACTGCTTTTTTCTTTTGTTTAATATTCCAATTTTGCAAGACTTCCCACCATGTTTCAGTAGTACCAACTAGATCAAATTTATGCTCATAAATGAGCAGGTCGAATTCCTCTTGTTTGCTACCTAGGCTCTTAGCATTAGTGGTATAGGGAAATCAAGAGTTTTTTTTTTCTCTCTTCATATCCTTTTCTTCCTTGATTAATTTTGTTCTCAACATCTCGATGTTATGCTGAGTGCTCATATCTTGCCTCTTCTTACTTTTCCCTTGTGCTATTAGTTTAACCTCCTCCTGACTGCTCTAGCTAGCCTGCCTCCAAGAGATTGGGCCTCCTTCTACTGAGGTGGAGGACATCCAAACTATGTAGCTCCCCACCCCCCGAAGGTCAACCAATGTTGCACAAAACCAAAGTCCTACATCATTACCTAGCCAGTAATTCACTTCCAGAATCTTCTGCATTCTGTCTTCCTTACTCGTGGGACAGGACGGATCTTTGAGAAGATCAGTTGGACATTCTTCTTCAGCATGCTTCTGAGTTCTTTGAAGTCATCTACTATCTGTGAGATATCCTGCGATACAGTGTCATTAATGCTGACATGAACCATGACCAGTGGATCCTTGCCTGTAGAGTTCTGAAGCCTATCTAATCTTAGAGTGATGTCTCATGTCTTAACTCCGGGAAGGCAGCACGCTGTCCTGTTGTCCACCTGTTGCTTTCAGAATGTTCTTTCTATTCTTCTGAGTATTGAATCTTCTTCAAGGATCATCTGTCTTCCTGGGATAGTTGGAGAACTTAGTGGGTAAGCTTGATTTTCTTACAGGTTGGATCAAGCCACCATCCAGACACGTCCCGAAAATCTCACCGTTCCTTTGGACATACTGGATCTTGAGAGGTATCTCCCATTCTGTCCATGTTGAGGACCTTGTATCAATTTGAAACTTTTAGCTGTATGGAAATTCCTCCTGTTTTTTTTTTTTTTTTTTTTTTTTTTTTTTTTCCTCATTCTGCTGGCCACACTCTGCCTATCCTCACCTGTCCCCAACAGCGTAGAATGCTGCTCTGACCTATTGATTAGTAATTATGATCTGCCTGTCCTCCTCTCTGACTGCCTCTCTCACTGATTCCTTTATGGCCAGCTCCATTCTTCCTGAGGCACTGGTGTTTCCCGAATCTGGTTGTCTATGAACTCCTCAGCTTCTCTGATTTTTTTAGTAGCATCTCAATTTGTCCCTCCAGTCCAAAAATCTTTTACTCTCGAATAGCCACCTACTTGCACTTCATGCACAAGATATCCTTTCTGTCTTCAGGCAGGAAAAAGAACATGACACATCCGTGGCAGGTCACCACCACTGTTCCATTGCTTATCATCTTGATATCAGTAGTGCTGATTCTGGAAGGAAAGTGTCTCACACTCCCTCGCCAAACCCCTCCCTTGTTCTGTTAGCTGCCTCTGTTCGTGGTTCTCGAGTTCATCTAGCAAGTGACATTTTATACCAAATCTCCCCTGCTTAGCTGAGCTCAGCTTTCCCCTCACCAGCAGGGAGTGATTAGCCACTCAGACTTCAAACAGCTGGGCTGATCAAACCTCCCAAGGTTGGAGTCTTGCAGCTTTTAGCAAACCACTGATCAAAGCTCCAAGGGCTTACTCAGGGACCCACAGCCCATCTACACACCTTATATATAGAGAACAAACAGACAACCCACAGATGAACCAAATACACCACTCTCCAAGTCTTGTTGCCTCCAAGCACTGAGTCTAGCTGGAGATATTCTCTCTGAAACTCCACCGTTAGCTAACTCTGTTCATGATTCTGCTCATGATCCATGATGGGGAAGATCATTGCAGTAGTACACAATAGAATTTGTGTTTACATTTTTCCTTAAAGAAACTAGGATATTGCATTCAACCTCCTCCCCAAAGCCCTCAAAAGCACCAAAAATAACCCTATCCAAATCTTAAAAAACAAAACAAAAACTACAACCACCCTGTTATAAGAACATTGTACACTAGCAAACTTCTGTGGGATTTCCTTTTTCTTTCTTTCTCTTCTGACTCATTTTTGTGGATGTAGTAGTTCGAGATAATGTAGTTATCCAGGAGCTTCATTTGATTCCAAGTGCTATTCAGGGTGTTGATTTTTTTTATTTAAAATGGCTTGATCAAAATCCTATGGAATTCAAAGGAAGATTTTGCAATGGGTTATTTGGAGGTGGAGAGGGCCCTACATTATTACATGTGACTTGGTGTTGGCTTTCTGAAAAACTGTGTTTCACCCCATGCGCTGCTGCAGCAATGGAAGTCATTTGAACTGCTCAAGCTAACAGGCTCTGTGTGTAAAAGTTAAAGCGCTTGTGGCAGAGCATCCTCAAATGAGGGTTAATGACTCTGTAGCATGCTTTCCCCATTGGTCTGACACAGCGAGAAGCTGACTTCAGGGCACAGTGCAAGGTCCTTCTGTCCTTCACCATTTTAACCAGTACTTGTGTTGGTGGGGAGAAGAATGTACCTTCTAGTTGCTTCTTGGAAGGAGGCAAAAATGGTTAAGTATTACGTTTCTGTTGCATGTTGTATAAATGCCCAATGACATACTGGCGCTCATTTTACAAATAAAAATACTTCATGTTCAAAGTGTTTTTTTACTTGCATTTATATTAAATTTTTATTTAGGCGGTAAACTCCTAAAATACACCTCTACTCCGATATAACGCTACCCAATATAACATGAATTCAGATATAACGCGGTAAAGCAGCGCTCCCGGGGGGAGGGGGGGAGAGGCGGGGCTGCGCGCTCTGGCAGATCAAAGCAAGTTCGATATAATGCGGTTTCACCTATAACGCAGTAAGATTTTTTGGCTCCCGAGGACAGCGTTATATTGGGGTAGAGGTGTATGTACAACTATAGACAAAATGTTTGAATAATTTCACTGTTAGCCCAACTACTAAAGCCTCTCAAAGCACAGCAAGGTAGAAAATAAAGTATATAATGTAAGGAAGAGAATTACCCCTTCAGTGATGAGATTTCAGATTCATGAAGCGTGATTTTTATGAAGACCTGAATTCTTAGACTCTTTTGGGAAATGTGTATAAGTTGGGGCTTCCCATTCTCAACGGTATGTGTTCCTCTCGGTACACATGCACGCATTCACATACTCAGAGGTCCAAGCAAAGGTCCACTTCAAGTGCCCCATTCTGTTTTTAATGAGGCAGCTCTCATTTCTTTAGTTCCATAATTGACATGACTATTGGCAAAAACAGAAGCAGCACAATACAGCAATAATCAAATATTCAACATTAAAAATTACTACTACATGCATATTTTTGCAATATAAAATATGTCTATAATTGTATTTATTCCAGGCTCCTCACAATAGGAAAGGAGGGACAGGGCACCCATTGTACTTAGATTCTTGCTGTAATAGCATGTGAAACAGAAGTATGGTTTATCCATGAAATGAATGGGTCTATAATTAGATATGGATATATATTAAAAAAAAAAAAGAAGTTTAACGTCCTGAGCAGCCACTAGATCACATTCCATTTCAGTGCTGTAGAGGATTATCAGTGGTGCTGAATCAGTGAGAGGTTTCAGTTAGGCTAGTAGATAGTAATAAAAGTGAAAAGATACTCTTTCTTTTCTGTAATCAAATATTACTCAGTTTATGCTGATTAGCCCAAATTAAATGAGATAATATTTTTAAGTTTTTACAATTAATAAGAACATCCCTTGGACCACATTCAATTTAAGCCGAACATTTCACTTTTAAATATTATTTTGAACTATCCAAGCAAAGTTGAGCATTACCCAGGGTGGTTCCATGTTGCTAGATGCAACCCTGATTTTTAGTTTTTCTATTTTAGTAAATCACCTATCTGGGAATGCATTTTAACCATGAACAAGCTTTATATACATCTCAACCACTAGGTGGCAGAATCTTTCAACAGTAACACATCTTGAACATTGAGGATACACAATTGTTACCCAGCTTGTTAATTTCTTTACTCATTTCTTTCCCAGATTGTTTGTTCCTTCTGTACAAATATTTTTACTTTGACAGCTTGTTTTTCAAAAGTCATATGCACAATAAAAAAGACTAGCATAGGGCTATGTTCTAAACATTTTTTTCAAAGTAATTACTAGTTTCTAAAAAAACCGAAACTGCTTGTTTAACAGTAATCATAGGGTCTTAAAGGAAAAAGTGTTGATTTTTTTTCTTTTAGTAGTAATCAGCACTAGTTGTTGTATGTTTTATAGTGTTTTAAAATGGTGTTTTTCATATCTCGTCATGTTTTCTACTGTGTGTAATTAACAATATTACTAACTGATATACATGCAGTGATGTGTAGGTTATACTGCTATATACTAAGATGCAATTTTATCTATGTTAGTATAGGTAGTTGTTGATAGAATAAGCTGTTTTGTCCTTCTGTTTTGTGTTTTATATTTTTATTTATAAATAAGCAACTAAATATTAAAATAGTAGGATGATGTAAACTCTTTTTGCTGATGTTTGTTCCAGCAACATATTTTGAGTATATTTTTGTTCTTGTTAAAGAATCTCAAGTCGTTGAATGTGTTTGTTTTTTTTTAACTTTTTGGGGAAAAATATAATTTACCTATATATTAGCATATCTTATTTGGAACGCAGAGATGGGAAAAATGTATCAGAATATATAAGTAACTCATACATTGGGCCCAGTTCATCTTTGGTGGGCTTGATTGACCTCATTTGAGATATATCAAGGATGAAGTTGATTTAGCACAGAGAGGAAAAGATGGTTTTGTGGGTGTAAGTTGGGCTGAGAGTTGGAACATGTGGTGGCAATGCCCAACTCTGCAGCATATTTTCTGAGATGTAGAAGAAATCAACTAGGCCCTGTTCCTGCAAAGACTTCCTTGAATTAAATGAGAATAATCATAACTTAAAGTTAAGCACATGCTTAAGACAAAATCTGTCTTTCCATTTCCTTTCTGTAAAATGTGGATAATATAGTAATACTTCCTTTTTCTGAATCTGTCTGTTTTGTCTATTTAGATTGCAAACTCTTTGGGGAAATGACCATTTCTTCCTGCTTCTAGGTACAGCATCAAATGCAGTGGGATTCCAGTCTTAGGCTATGTCTACACTGCACAGATAACCTCAGTGATTGGCACCTGGGTTTACTCAGCCTGGGTGTGAGTGTCCCAGCTGTATAGCCTTACCTGTTATTGCGTCCTCATGGTTTCTGCACTTGCCTGTGTGCCTGGTGTTACCCGCTCAGTTTAGGGCACCCCGCCTATACCCTAACGAGGGCTCAAGGCGTGACCCAATCAATTTAGGCACCCCCCACCCTGTCCTTTCCAAGGGCTCAGGGTGTAAGGCACCTATCCTTATCCACGGGGCTCTGGAAGAAACGTGGTCAATTTAAGTACCCGCCCTTTCCCTTGGGGCTCAGGGCTTTACAGGTCTGCAGAACCTTTTCCCAGTGCTCTAAACAGCTATGTATTAGCAACACACACAGAATACATATACCAAGCAAATCTCTTATGCTCACCACTCCCAATATACAGACAGATTTCACCCAGGGCCAGTCAGGATTCATTCATCTGGGGGTTCCTGGCGATGCTGCTGCACGTCATGGTCATGCAAAGGGGTCAGAATTCCATCAGCTTGATGTTGAACTGCAGTCCGGAAATGATTCCCAAAGAGTATTCCTTTTCATTTACATTATATAGGTAAAACTAGCTACCTCCTTCAAATTTACTAAACCTATCACATTATCCCACACTGGACAATAACAAAATTTTAACCAGTTAGGCACTGGCACCTGTGTGTCCTCCTTCCTGCCCAAGTTCTTTACATTTTATCTTCCATACCCAAATTGTAACTTAATTGTGACCTTCTCTATTTGTACAAATGGTCAGCATTAAATGCTGGTCAGAGCATTTACCATTTGTTGAGTCTCTTTCTGTATCCTCCCTAATTTCCCAGCGTCTTTACAACCTTGGTGGTTATAACTCTCGTTAGGGACATTCCTGACGGGGGGTGCTTTATCAACAGCAGAATGTTCCTTTTTTCAATTTTAGTGGTGAACTCCCTGAGGCCTGGTCTACACTACGACTTTAATTCGGATTTAGCTGCGTTAATCCGAATTAACCCTTCACCCGTCCACACTACAGAGCCAGTTAATTCGAAT
Organism: Terrapene triunguis; assembly: GCF_002925995.2. Lineage (NCBI taxonomy): Eukaryota > Metazoa > Chordata > Testudines > Emydidae > Terrapene > Terrapene triunguis. Next base: position 61,039,657 of record NW_020664393.1, on the reverse strand, counting down.
TAAAGGGCACTTAAAATCGATTTCTGTACTCCACCTCGACGAGCGGAGTAGCGCCTAAATCGATTTTGTTAATTCGAATTAGGGTTAGTGTGGCCGCACACCACCGAATTACTGTGGTTAAATTAATGGGGTAGTGTGGCCGCACACCACCGAATTAATGTGGTTAAAAACCGAATTAATGTGCTTAGTGTGGCCGCGCACAATCGAATTTATACAACCTGTTTCCCAAATTCGAATTATCTAAATTCGGATTAATCCTGTAGTGTAGACATACCCTGAGTTTCACCCAAGGCTGGTTTAATATGGGTCGATGAGGTCTCAGGCCTACACTGGGTCCATATCCCATGGTTCTTTGTGATGAGATGCTTTAGAATTTTTTCCCTATCAATCGAGGGAGAACTTGTCTGTCCTTTGGGGGGAATTGGGGGGCGGGCACTTGAATTAGAGAATTGGGGGTAGGAGGGCTACCAGCACTTGAGTGATTTCGCTTGGGTCCTCACTTCACTCATGTGATTTAGCTTGTGTCATTACTGCAAAATGAGCGGGTTCCAGCCAGAGTTAAAGTGAAACCTAGATTCTAACCCTTACCCCCAGCCAAGTAAGCTGGCCCTGTTTTAAAGTGCCTCCAAACCCAAGTCAGACTTTGGTTTTTTGTGTGCATGGTAGGGGAAGGTTAAGGCTAAAACCTGGGTAAAAGATCCCAGGTTAACTGTGTAGTGTAGGGTTATCCTTAGTTGGGGCTTTTCGATGGTATTTTAATGCATGGTTTTATTCATTTCAGGTAAAGCTATTATGCTCCTGTTTAATGGAATTACGAAATATATATTTGGACTCCTGCAGTAGGCAAACCAAAACCAAAACCTGCATTCAATAATAAAAGTATTTGTGTTTATAGGCTTTTGCTTGTGGGTGGCTGTGAAACAGATGAAGATGGAGTATCTAAAGCAACTAGTCGTGGAATATCTGCTTGGAGAGTTCTTTCCGGATTCCCCCATTATAAACAAGTCACTAGTTATGAAGATGATACTGGGACAGTAAGTAGCTTTGGAGTCCTCATTTTGCTGTTGGAAGAATATTATAGTTACACTGGTTACATAAAGAGAAACTTTATGTAGTTTGCTCTCTTTTCCTGAACCATAGCATTTTTCCATATTTGAGATACTGTTGTGCCAGTATTCAATCAGGATGAGTTGGGCAACTTTAGGCTGGTCAGCCTGAAATCAATCCCAAGCAAATAATGGAAAAGTTGACACAGGATTCAGTTGATAAAGAATTAAAAGGCAGGAATATAATTAATGTCAACATGGTTTTATAAAGAATAGTCTCATCAAAGCTTTCACTTGTTGTCTTAAAACTATTTATTACTGGTATTGCAGAGCAGTTAGGAGCCCAGTCATGGATCAGGTTATTTTTCACCTGTATATTTTGAAAATATTTTAGCCTTTTATAGCCCAGTTTGAAATAAGCCTAATTGTAACCCTCTTTTTAGGGCTGTAGCATACACAAAACTTGCACTGGCATAATAAAACTCGCTGTAGTTATATTGATGTACTCTACATGGGTACACTGAAATTAATTTCTTAATTAGCTTGTAGCAATTTAGCTTAATACAGTAAACCAATTTACATTTTAGCACGTGAAAAGTTCTAATGTGTATACTTGGCAATATGTATTAAATGTTCTAGCATGGCATAATTTAGTGGCAAGCCGGTGGTGCTTTTTCATGGAAACATTCATACATAGTCCAAGTAATTAATAAGAAAATTTAACTTGTTGCAACATTTACATGAAGTGATATTTTAATACATGAATATTAAAATAATTCTTACGAATATTTAAAATTTTCATAAAGTTTAGAGAATGTTGCAAAATAATGTATTCTTTCTTGATTGTTTCCTTACTCACGGGATTTGATTTAATTTTTACTGAATAAATCAAAGACTGTCTTTAATCTTAAAGTGTGTGATACACTCCTGTTTTAACAGGCAAAGAGAAGTGGATTATTAAGGATTATGAATTTCAGATTTTACAGCAAACAAAGAACAGAACAGGTAATACATTCCTCCTTAACACTAGATTCACTTGGGTTTACATGAACGAGGAATCTAATTGACTTGAAGTAACTTAATTTAGATAGATTAAAAATTAACCTGTTTAGAATTCTTTGCTGAAAACACTCTCTAATGCAATAGTAGGATTTAGCTTTAAATCTGTTAACTGGCATGAGTTATCAAATTGTTTTCTTGGGGACTTTGTTTTGTTGGCAGACTGTTCCTCTGTCACTGATTTGGTTTCACTTCACTTTATTTACTCATTTCATATATTACCTGGCGTCATCAGTCCTGCTCATAGAGACCTGATGACTTTCAGTATATTTTATGACTGAAACAGATCCAGTGATTTACTGCTTTATCCTAAGTGTAACTTGTTACCCAAGGTGGTAGGTGCAGAAAGTCTTTGCTAATATGTGCAATGTGTAAGTCCCAAGCAGACTACGAAGAGCTACAAAAGGATCTCACAAAACTGGGTGATTGGGCAACAAAATGGCAGATGAAATTCAATGTTGATAAATGCAAAGTAATGCACATTGGAAAACATAGTCCCAACTATACATATAAAATAATGAGGTCTAAATTAGCTGTTAACACTCAAGAAAGATATCTTGGAGTCATTGTGGATAGTTCTCTGGAAACATCCACTCAATGTGCAGCGGCAGTAGAAAAGTTAACAGAATGTTGGGAATCATTAAGAAAGGGAAACATAATAAGACCGAAAATATCATATTGCCTCTATATAAATCCATGGTATGCTCACATCTTGAATACTGCATGCAGATGTGGTCTCCCCATCTCAAAAAACATATATTGGAATTGGAAAAAGTTCAGAAAGGGGCAACAAAAATGATTAGGGGTATGGAACGGAATGATTGATAAGACTGGGACTTCTCAGCTTGGAAAAGAGACAACTAAGAGGGGATGTGATTGTAGCCCCTAGGGCTAGCCTACTTACTCGCTTATATATCTTTTCTTATGGGTTTGATTGTTTGTTTTATTATAATAGATTTATAGATTGGTACTAGAGTATTTTTGGCTGTAACACAAGGAACCTACAGTCCACATTCTGTATGTTGAACTGTACTGCCAGGGAGTCACCTACAATAGAGATGTGTTGCTAATGTCCATTCCATGACCCACCCTCCTTCCCCACTGTCAGAGTTTCTGGCAAGAAGGAACTGGGGGTGAGGGGAGCCGGCAGCTCCCCTTATACTCTGGCATACACATGCCACTCCAGAGGGTGCCAGGGCCGGTTCCCTACGGATACCACTGAGGGCACCGGTGCATGTGGTGAGCACACACACACCTACAATGGAATGGATATGAGCAACACATCTCTAAGAACACGAGTTACGAAAAAAGGTAACTGTCTTTTCCAGTACTTACACTTTCTAACTATAAAGGACAGTTATCCCGATATCAAACCTAAATCTCCCTTGCTGCAGATTAAGCCAATTACTTCTTGTCCTACCCTCAGTGGACATGGAGAACAATCAGTTTCTGTCCTTTTTATAACAACCCTTAAAATATTGCAATACTACTTTTCTCTAGACTAAATATGCCCTTTTTTCCCTCACAGGTCATGTTTTTCAAATTGCATGCCTTTTTTGTTCCTTTTCTCTGGACTCTTCCAATTTGTACACATTTTTCTTAAATGTGGTGCCTAAACTGGGCACAGTACTTCACCTGAGGCCTCACCAGTGCCGAGTAGAGTGAAACAATTACTTTATCTGTCTTACATCCAGCACCCCTGTTAACACATTCCATAATAACATTTGCCTTTTTAGCAACAGTATCACATTGACTCATATTCAATTTATGATCCCCTATAACTCCGAGATCCTTTTCAGCAGTACTGCTGCCTAATCAGTTATTCTGCATTTTTTATTTATGCATTCAATTGTTTTCTTCCTAAGTGTAGTAGTTTTCATTTGTCTTTATTATATTTCGTCTTGTTGATTTCAAACATTCTCTAATTTATCAAGATCATTTCAAATTCTAATCCTGTCCTTCAAAGTTCTTGTAACCTCTCCAACTGGGTCATCTGATGTTTAGGGGCAGGCCTCTCTGTCTATAAATACATACTCTTTCTGGCCTAATGAATATTTAAGAGTGACTTCATATCCCAGTGATGCTCACTAGGGTGGTTGGAGACTCAAGTCCCTTCTCCACATCAGGCAGAGGAGGGATTTGAACCCTCCACATCCTTTTTTTTGTGAAAAAACACTAACCTGCCTTAGGCACCTCCAGTAGAGGGTTTATGGCTGTGAATCCTGAGTATAGAAAGGTGCTTTCTTTTGGCCTGGACTTAAGTGCCTAAGTCCCTTTGAAGGGCAGGATTTAGGCTATACCCTCCTTGGCATCTCTTATTGGCTAGCTTAGGTGGCTCTCTGCGAATACCATTCTTAAGTGCCTAACTGTCCCCATGTCTGGGCACCTTACTCAGGGGTTATGAATTCCATTACATGGTAGGGCACCGAAAAGGTAGACATTACGACATTCTAGTCCACCTTATTAATTTCTCCCCTAGGTAACTTGATTGTTATCAATTTAAGATGGTCCTATATTTACATTCATCTTAAGCTTCCGCCCCCGCATCTTTTAAATGCTTCTTCATGGAATTTTCTCTGGCCAACACCTGAAGCTTAGCTGGTCAGTCATTGTCACAGTCAGATTGGCTGAAAGGGCTTGCAAGAGGATGGAAAGGTGTTTGTCTGCCCTGAGGAAAGAAATGCTTGGCTGCTTCCTAGCACTTTCCCCTTGTCTGGGAGTTGGCAAGTTAATACTGACCCCTGAAGAGCAGCATTTCCTGGGCTGGTATTTCAGTCTTTAAATTAAGGAATGGAAAATATGAAACAGAAGTAGATTTTATATATATGTAAAAGAAGCTCAAGTAAGTTTTTATTGAAAGGCTAGTATTGAATTGAACTAAACTTTAATTTTACTGCTCTTGCCAGCACTAAATTTTAAAAGAGTAAAGGTTACAATTGTTGTTCACTCATCTTCAAAAGTGTTAATACCATTTCAGGGATTGTATCTTAAATACCTGAGGTATAATTTTATTGTGATTTATGGGAGATAGAAAAAGCTATTTAATACTGTTGCCAAGGCTCTGCGAGGACTTGCCTGTGGAGCCAGCTGTTCTCAACTTAGATGACAAATCTTAAATGTGGTATGCCAGCCTACTGGAGCTTTCTATATTTTGTTCTGAAGTTGCCCTAAGAGTAGTGAAATGTTTACTAGGGCAGCAGAACCTGCTTTGCCTAAGGATACATTAATCTTTTGAGAGGCTAGATTTGGAGGTGTGTGATGTGTATGATGGCCATCCAAAGGAGCAGCAGTTGCACTGATTGCTGAGTTATGTATTGACTTTCAGAGAGGCCTCTCTTAACGTTCGGTCATGATGACATACAAGAAAGGCTCTCAGCCTAGCGGGTAGGGTTTTTTATTTTACAGTTCCATGCAGTTTCATAACCATCTTTCTCTTCTGTGAACAAATCTTGATTTATAAACTAAAAAGGAGAGTGCAATTCATAGCTTTGCAACTTTCAGCAAAGGGAAATAGAAAGCACCAGGCAGTAATATTACTGCTCTCATGCCAATTGTTTCATAAGAGTGGAAATCTACTATTTAAGCAGACACCATCAGGTAGTTTAGGTACAAAATTTTAGGTGGTTGTTGTTTGTTATAACTTTTAACAAAAGCTTGCTATCATTTTAGGTTTAAAGAATCCTATTCAGTATTTGCAAGCCAAACACCTAATGTATAAGAATGGAAAGTAAAACTGATAAGCCAGTTTTCATTGTCTAAGTGAACAAAATGTAAATTTTAAATAGTTTGAGATAAGATGGAAGCTAGTCTAAAATGAAAGGAAACTTTTTTGCGTATGAAATTTCAAAATTATAGCTTCTTGACCATCTTTAGAAACTAGACTTAAAATTTCGATCATATGTAGTCAGTCATGTCCATAGTTTAAGGTTATGAAAGACAATTTCTGCCGTAAGCATGATTTTAAGAATGGCCTTACTTGGTCACACCAGTGGTCCTTGTAGCCCACAGTGGCTGGTGCCAGATTCTGCAGATGAAGAGAACAGAACGGCATTTTATCGAGTGATCCATCCCCTGACATCCACTCCCAGCTTCTGGCAGTCAGAGGCTTAGGGACACCCGGACCATAGAGTTGTGTCCCTGGCTAATAGTCATTGATGGACCTCCATGACTTTATCTAATTCTTTTGTGAACCCAGTTACAGTTTTGGCCTTCACAAAATGCCTGGCAATGAGTTTCACAAGTTGACTGTGTGTTGTGTGAAGAAGTACTTCCTTATGTTTGTTTCAAACCTTCCCTGCTACTGGCAGAGTCTGGATGCAGACTGGAACTTCATGGTACCCATGCACTTCTGTCCTTTGGGGCTGCAGACCCAGATCTCCTAAGATCTCCAAGATGCTCCTCAAACTGATCCCCAGATCTCTTCATATCCCAATCACATCTCTTTCAAGCTGTTCCAGTTTATTCTTCCACTATTCAATACACCTACATTTAACACAGTGAATGCAGCTGGAGTGCCTACAGATAATTCCCAGTGACCATTGCCAGCTTCAGGGGTTGTGTTACCTTAACTCTGTATTTTCTGGTTTTGAAAAGTTTGAGTTTTGCTGACCTTGACATTCTAGAAGGGCATGAGCTATAACTGGGCAATCTTAATGAAGTTTTCTGCCGTTTAATCTATACACATTTATTTAAGCAATTATATGGCTTAACATATATTTACATTCTTAATTTTTACAGTTTCATGTTCGAAAATGGTGAATGACACATTACTTATTTACAGGATGATTAACATTAATTTTTTAGTCGTGACTAGTCAAGCTGCATTTGGATGGAAATCAAGTAAAAATGCCCCAAAACAGCATTTTAATTTTTTTAGTTAAAAACACCTAAGTGTGCAGGATATATAAGGAAAAAAAAAGTTTATCAAAATGTGTTTTGTATTTAAAATTAACTGATTTATTAAACAAATGGAGTGTTCTCTGTTGTAGTTAGTGAATTGAATTGATGATTTCTGGTAACAATGTCTTTCAAGATTTTAAAACTGGAAGATCACATTCTCTCATACTTCATTTTTATTCATAACTTGGAAGAGAAAAACAAGCTTTCCTCTTTTTCAACTCCTAATTGGTTCTCAGTTTTGAATTAACTCGTCCTTGAACAGAACTAGTTGAATAAACTGAAATGAAGAGAATATTCTCTCTGTACCTGCAGAAAAAGCTACTGCTGTCAAGATCTGGTTTAGCACTTCAACAAACTCTCTAGTTCAGGGTGCTTAGCCAGCGATTTCCCACTATTTCAGTGGTTTAACTTTGCTCTAACTTCGCCAGCAAACATGTACTGCTTGAATATTATTATTTTTATGTAATTTAAATGATTTTAATAGATTATAGTAGATTTTTAGGTTTTAACATAGGCTGTCATAATTTCAAATTTAATTTTGAAAAAGGTTTTTTAAAAGAAAAGTGTATTTAATTTAAATGAAAAAATCTGATAAAATAAGATTATTTTGATTGGGGGAAAAAAAAGAGAGTTTTTTATCTACCCTATCCTAGCTCTAATCCACCAAACACCAATCAAAGAACTGTCTCTTCTCCCTCTTGCATGCTCACTGTAGTCAAAAGACTACAATATTTTGACATCTTATTTATTGTATCTTAAGGACCATTTTGGTCCTGAAATTAACAAACGAAGGTGTCCAGTAATACAGGTAGGTAGAATACTTTCTACCTGTATTACTAAACTTTTTATATTCTTTTACTTACATTTAAAAAATGAAATATAGTATATATTTCAATTTTACCGTATGCTAGATATTTGTAATTTAAAACACCCATACAAATAAAAAATTGTGGCCCTAAAATAAAGGGAAAAGTTACTCTGTATTGCTGAACTGAATTTAGCCTATTCTTACTGAGAGTCTTACTTTTCTTTTTACACTCTTTATTAAATTGGTTGGGCAGGATGGAGTTTTCAAGATGAGCCTTTCTCCTGATGGAACTCTTCTGGCAGCTATCCATTTCTCAGGAAAACTGACCATCTGGGGAATCCCATCTCTCAAACAACAAGGAGAATGGGATCAAAGCGACCAGGTACATGAACATTTAAATATAATAAATATTTTAATCATGAGTTTAGCTTTACTAGGGATTGAGAGATGTTCTGGATATCTGTCATTTTAGCTACCAATATTTCTGTCTATTCATCTGCTTGTTTACAAGGTGCCCTGTTTTACTAATGCTTTAATTTTAGTGTCTTCTGGAACTTTGAAGGGGCCTTTCAGATGAAAAACACTGGTGATATTGGAATGAGTTAAAAGTTGAAAGTGTTGAAAATAATATGTAGTTGACAAAGCCCTAAGTGTGAAGAGAGTAAAATAAACAGGTGCAGGTAAATTGAAACACTGTTTCAAAACACAAACCAGTTGAGTATGTAGCCTTTCAAGTTATAGTTCTGGAGGACTATGTGGTGCAGTAGGCTAATGCATTAGTCTTTTACCCTTGTAAAGTGGTACTTCTCTCCTGAACAATGACACTCCAGAAGGACTTGCTTTTCAAATGATGACATCAAAAAGCTATGCTCTACCTAATACAATTTATCTTAGTTTTGTAAGCATTAAATTCAGTGCAATAAAGACAACCATGGTCTTAGCTAATCTTTAAATAAACTCCTTATTACTTCAACCATACAGTGTGCTGGAGTTGTCAGTTAATGATGAAAAGGCATCTGCTTACCGTTTGAAAAGTGGCAGATCTGGAATCATGAACACTAAGAACTCTGCAACAGAGAGTCCTGTGGCACCTTTAAGACTAACAGATGTATTGGAGCATAAGCTTTCGTGGGTGAATGCCCACTTCGTCGGATGCATGTGGGCATTCTAAGAACTCTGACTTCTCTTGCCTGATTTTGGAAACCATTTCTTAAATATTAGATATTGACATAAGATTTGTCTCTCTTACTACATGTGGTGTATAGTGTTCAGTTAATGTCTTTAAAAATCAGGCATGATCCATTTTATAGGATAGAGTGCACTGTCTGTCCATCCAGTACCTGCTTTTGAAAACCAGAGTTCATATCTGAGTCTGCTCTTAATTCTGCCTACTTTCAGGTGCAAGCCTAGGTGATGGACTTTTTTGGTTAATGGCATGTAGTTGATGCACTGATCTGATTTCATATTGTGTATCTAGGAGGGAACATTTCATGTTTTAGGCCAGTTTGAAAAAGTATTTTGATATTTTAGCCATGCAAGGGTCTACTTGCATCGACCAGGCTGTCGGACTGAAAACAGATTTTGTAACCAGACAGGATGTTCGGTGTCCAAACGTGTGTTAGAAGAATTATCCTTGACGTTTTCTACCTACATTTGTATCCACAGAATTTGTTTATATATGTTGTGTATAAATGTCGTTCTCATTTGTTTTAGGGTTGATCAATTCACAGGCTCACTGTTCTTTCTTAGTCTACAAAGTCCATATGTTGATGAATGAATTCCCAACCTATGCTGTTATGTAATATCTTCAATTACTGGTTGTTCACTGCGATTTACTGTCACCCAATATCTTTCTGCACAACATACTAGCTACTTTAGGGCTCATGATATAAAATATTTTCTACCATTTACGATCATTTTTGTGAGATGATTTAAATACCTCAGCTTCTCTTTGTCTATATGAAATACATCCAGCTGTTCCCACAATCTGTTGAACTCTTCTGCAGTCCATGAGTTGCACAGCAGACACCACAAGCTCCAACATAGAGCTTTTGTTTTTTTTAATGATCTGTAGATACAGATTTTCATTGATTTTTTTTTTTTAACTGTTTTCATGATTATTTCCATATCTGGGCATTATGAGGAGCATTTGCAATTAAGTCTTCCAGAAAGATAAGTGACCGGAACGCTTATTGGGACTCATTTCATAAGGCGTACTAATATGTGAAGAGGATTGCGGTTCATAAAATATTCTAAAAGATGACACTACACTCCAAATATAGCCTATGGCCATAGCAAGCCAAAAGTTTGGATGTCCACTGTCATCCTGTTGTGTGTGAAACACACTTGGTTCAAGCCTAGGAGACTGCCATGACCAGATCCAGTCTTTGTTTATATTATTGACATTAAGCAATCATGTCTGGTAACGACATTTAGGCTCCAAGATATAGTTCTAATTTACATAAAGAACAGCACTTCAAAGAATCTGTTGAAATTTTGGGAAAAGAAATGATGTAATTTTTATATTCTTTGCGCTTACAAGATCTACATCTGCATTGAGGTTTTGCCCCAGGATATTTACTACCTATTACTCATTTGCCGGTGAAGCCGTTTTCATTATTTTATGCATGTTCCAGTAGAAGGTGATATAAGAATGTATTGATTAACCTGACTTGCCTAGTGCAGAGCCTGTTTTAAAACTGGTTATATAATCAGTTGGTGTTGAATTATAATGGATATTTCTTCTTCGAGTGCTTGCTCATGTCCATTCCATGTTAGGTGTGTGCGTGCCGCGTGCACAGTCACTGGAGATTTTTCCCTCAGTGGTATCCATCAGGCTGGCTCTAGTGCCATCTGGTGCCATGTGCTCATGTGTTGGTATCAGGGGCTTGGGCAGCCCCGCACCCTCTCAGTTCCTTCTTACTGCCTGTGATGGTCGCTGGAACAACTCTTCTTGCTTTGGCAAGGCGTTCATCTAGTGGTTCTGTTATTTCCTCTTTTCTTTGCTAGTTTAGTTAGATTCAGTTTATTTTTTTCGTAGTAGTGTATATTGTTAGACCCCCCTCCCCCAAGTTGTTTTGAGGAGCATGCTCTCGGCTTCGAACTCTTTGCCTTCTGTGGCAAGCTCATTCTGGTGAGCGACCCGCACTCCAGCTGTCTGAAGTGTCTGGGGGAGGCTCATATGTGAGAGTGTTGCCAGATCTGCTGCTAGTTCAAATGTCATACGAAAAAGAACAGGGAGGCTAGGCTAAGGTCCATCCTGATGGAAGCTGCACTCAGATAGGCTTTGGAGCAAAGCTGGTCAGATTCGGCACTGAATACTACTCTGGCAGCATGGGTTTCTCGGCACCTTTCCCTTTCATTGGTGCCAAGGAAGAAGCACAAAAAGCAACAGTCTGAGAGGGGGCACTTCCCAGAGCCGAGGAAGGATAAACACGGGGAGTGCAGTGGAGTGCAACCTATGTTGGGCCACTCTTCTACCCCCGCTCCACAAGTGGCACCGTTGACTCCGCCTTGCTTGCAGGTGCCATTGAGTCCAGTGTAAGACCATCCACTGGCACCCGGGAGGACGTCGTAGCGCCAGTGGGGTTGTGGTGTCATCCACCCTGAAGGCATTTGCAGCGGTCAGGGACTTGATTGCTGTCCCAGTACTGGCAGGGCAAGTTCTGGCACCGGTGAGATCATTGAGCAGAAGGGAGCATGTTGCCCTGAGCTCCTGTCTGACACCGAACCCTCTGGTACCAACCAGAGGGAAACTGACTCTGCTGATGTCAGCAAAGACTTCCCCGCTGTGGCACTGTTCCCCAGACCATCAGCACTGGCCAGCAGAAGCAAGGGGTACTGGTCCCACCCAAACTGACTCGTCCTCAGGGTCGGAGGTGGAGTCGTATACCCAACCAAGGTGCCGTTACCAGTACCCGATCTGTGTCCCGTCAGATCCTGGCTAGGTGGTCTGTGCAGGTCCAATGACCTTTTTGGAATCCCTGGAGTTCCAGCTGTTCATACTTTTTGTTTTCTCAGACCGTCTTTCCTACTTTAGCCTGGCATGGTCCCTCATCACCTCGGACTGTTGGGTACCGAGTATGGTGGAGGAAAGTTATTCCCTTTAGCTTTCTTCCACCCTTCTCTGCCACCCCCTCACCGTCCCTCTTCAGTGACCCTTCTCATGAGCAACTTCTAGTCCTGGAGGTGTAAGCCCTCCTTCGGGTAGGGGCTGTGGGGCAGGTGCCTCAGAACTTGAGAGGGATAGGGTTTTACTCCTGCTGATATTTTCTGGTCCCGAAGGCCAAAGGGGATCTTTGACCCATCCTAGACCTGCATCACCTCCACAATTATCTCAAGAAACTGAGGTTCTGCATGGTCTCCCTGGCCTCCATTATTCCCTCCCTGGACCCAGGAGACGGGTATACTGCCCTCGACTTGAAAGACACCTGTTTCCACATCTCCATTTTCCAGGGCCACAGAAGGTTTCTCGGATCCATTGTAAACCAGACCCACTATCAATTTACTGTCCTCCTGTTTGGCCTGTTGGCAGTGTTTTTACAATATGTATGGCGGTGGCGGCGGCCTTACTCAGAAGCCAAGGTGTTCGAGTCTACCCTTACCTCAATGACTGGCTAATCAAGGGCCAGTCCAAGGCCCAGGTGAGAGCTAGCATTTATCTGGTCCAAGCTACCTTCTGAGCCCTGGTCCTATTGATAAATTAGCAAAAGTCGACTCTCGTTGCTGTGCTCGGTTCTACCTGGGCCAGAGCCTTCCTCCCAGAGGCTCACTTCCTGACAATGTCGGCTGTGATATCGAAGGTCAAGGCCCACATGTCATGACGGTCTGTTTCTGCCTCAAACTTTTAGGTCACATGGCCACATGCACTTATGTGATACAACATGCAAAATTATACCTCGGACCCCTTCAAGCTTGGCTGGCCTTAGTGTACTCACCGAGCCGCCATCACTTGGACTTGGTGCTTACAGTTCCCACCCCGATCCTCGTTTCCCTCGACTGATGGAGGCATCCTCGATCGGTGAGGGAGGATATTCCCTTTGTCACACCTCAGCAATCAGTATCCCTAATCTTGGATGCGTTCACTCTAGTTGGGAGGCTCACCTTGAACACTTCAGGACTCAGGGCCTGTGGTCCTAGGACGAGCTCTCATTGCATATAAATGTCAATTGCTCAGAGCAGTCCGCCTAGCGTGCAGGTGTTTCTACCCCAGATTGCGGGCAAAGTAGTGCAAGTGCTCATGGACAACGCAGCAGCCATGTTTTACATCAACAGGCAGGGAGGGGCATGCTTGTTCACCCAATGTCAAGAGGCCTGTCGGACTTCTGCACGAAGCACTCCATCCACCTCGAAGCATCTCACCTTGGAGCCCAGAACACTCTGGCAGATCACCTCAGCAGGTCTTTCTTCTCTCACCATGAGTGGTCCCTTCACCCTGATGTAGCTAGGTTCATCCTCAAGAGACAGGGGTTTCCTCTTGTAGATCTGTTCGGAGTCCAGCAGAACAGGAAATGTCAGCAGCTTTGCTCCCTGCGTGGTCACACACCAGGCTCACTTATAGATGCCTTCTTACTTCCATGGACAGAGCTCCTGTTCTATGCATTTCCTTCTGTTCCTTTGATACAAAGGTCCTTCTGAAAGTCAAGTGAGACAAAGCAAGGGTTATTCTTCTAGCTCCTGCTTGGCTGCACCAACACTGGTTTGGCATGCTACTGGATCTGTTAGTAGCAGCCCCGTTGCTGCCCCCTCCCCTCACGGACCTGATATTTGCAAGATCACAACTGTTTGCTCCACCTGAACCTCAAGGCCCTCCACCTGACCACGTGGAAGCTCCATGGTTGAATGTGGCGGATCTGGCCTGTTCAGAAGAAGTCCACCAGGTCTTGCTAGGTAGTATGAAACCATCTACTAGAGCGACTTACCTTGCCAAAGGGAAGTGTTTCTTGGTTTGATCATCCCAACGAGGCCTCTTACCAACTCGGTCACCCCTCCAGTCCGTGCTGGAGTAACTGCTCCATCTGAAATCATAGGGCCTAGCCATTTCATCGTTCAAGATGCATCTAGCGGCAATCTCAGCCTTCCACCCTCTGATGGACAGTAGGTCGGTCTTCTCATGCAAAATGTCCATTTGCTTCTTCAAGGGATTAGAGAGACTTTACATTGAAATTTATGAACTCATTCCACTGGGGGCCCTAAACCTGGTCTTGTCAAGACTCATGGGCCCTCCCTTTGTGTTGCTGGAATCAGGCTCTCTGACATCTGTCTCCTGGAAGGTTGCCTTCCTGGTAATGATTACCTCAGCCAGGAGGGTCTCAGAAATCTTGGCCCTTATTTCAGAATCCCCATATACAGTGTTAAGGAGAAGGCTCAACTGCGCCTCTACCCAGCGTTCCTGTCAAAGGTGGTCTCACAGTTTCATAGTAATCAGGCTATTTTCCTGCCTGTTTTCTTCCCCAAACAGCACAAAAATACGGAGGAGTGGCATCTCCATACATTGGGTGTTAGATGTGCCCTGGCCTTCTACGTTGAAAGAACCAAGCCATTCTGTAAATCCACGCAGCTCTTTGTGGCAGTAGCAGGCAGGATGAAATGCCTACCAGGTTTGGCTTGGAGAATCTCATTCTGGATTGCTTCCTGCATTTGTACGTACTATGAGCAGGGGTGTTCCCCCTCCTGCCATCTTGACAGCCCATTTGATGAGAGCTCAGGCTCCATCTATCCCAGTTCCTGATCCAAAACATCTGCAGAGAAGTGACCTGGTAGTCGGTACATACTGTCTCCTCCCACTATGCCATTACCCAGCAGGCTAGGGATAATGCCAAGTTTGGTAGAACAGTGTTGCAATCTGTATGTCCATGAACTCCGAGCCCACTTCCTTGCGCACCATTTGAAAGTCCTCTAACGTGGAATGGGCTTGAGCAAGCACTTGAAGAAGAAAAAACGGTTACTAACCTTTCCATAGCTGCTGTTCTTTGAGATGTGCTGCTCATTTCCATTCCACAACCCATCCATCTCTTGGAGTTAGCTGGCAAGCAGGAACTCAGAGGGTGCGGGGCTGGCTGGGGCTCTTATATCAGCGCATGAGTTCTTGGCACCAGAGGGTGCTAGAGCCAGCCTGATGGATACCACTGAGGGAAAAATCTCCGGTGACTGCATGCAGCATGCGCACACTTAACGTGGAATGGACATGAGCAACATATCACGAAGAACAACAGTTACAGAAAGGTTAGTAACTGTTTTTTATAGGACAAAACATTTCAGAAATATGCAACTTCTACCTGTTTTGCACAGAAACATTTTGGTTTCATAAAATGTGGGGTGAGAACTGGCATGGCAAAAAACAAACAAACAAAAAAAACCAGGTGATACCAGTGTGCTTTTGTGCTCCTTTAAAAAAATCAAACCAAAACAAATCCCAAACTTTCCACTGCACCGAAACTGGACCCAGTCTAGTGTTTCAAGTGTCGAGAGGTGTCCTTTTGGTGTTGTAAATTGCTTGGGGCATGGCCATTATATCCTCTATCTTCACAGTGTCCTGCATCCTGACTGTACTCAGTAAATAATAAAAGCTGTTTTTCTTTCACATACTGTGTGACTTGTGATACCGCACTGTGTGAGATTCAGCATCACTCTCCTACTGTACATCTTTGTATGCTCTTTCCAAGATGAAGAAAAATCTATTCCAGGACTCAAAGGAAGGAGCTGCAGGTGCAGAGGTCACTAAATACTGCTGATTCCTCTGCTACACTAGTCCTACAAGGGAAATGTTACAGAGATAACTGACTATAACACATGCTCCTGGGTTCCTAAGACGCAGGGGAATTTAAGAGTGACACTAGCGTTCTATGATTTATAACAAGTAATTGTTCTCTTAAAACACTTCAGGTTAAACAAATCACATATAGTTTGGGAAAGTGGGCAGCTTAATTGGATATCCTGTATTTGAGAAATTCAAGGGCAACCATTGCCATAGAATGCTGACCAGATCAGTGAGTCATTGGGTTATCCTGGTTTCTTATGTAGGACATGGTGCTAGGCAGGATACTGTATTAGATGAAAACAACAAGGAGTCTGGTGGCACCTTAAAGACTGTTGTTTTTGTAGATACAGACTAACACGGCTACCCCTTGATACTTGTATTAGATGGACTATGGGTCTGATCCATTCTGCAGTTCCTATATTTCTAAATTCTATATTTAAAGAAAGGGTCCAACTTGTACATCTGACCTAGGGAAGGAAGCTTGAATTTCATTCCAATGAGGATTGCATTTACATGGATGTAGTCTCAGTGTTAACAGAGCAGTTTAATGGAAAATTGAAGGTGTTACCTTTCGTGAGAAGTAGTTAGATATAAAGGGGGCAAAATGTTGGCTTTTTAAAGATGATTGCTTACTAATATAGTTAATGTAACATTGCAACTTAATTTTTTTTAGCCAGGTTATGATGAGATCAATCCAGATTGGAGGCTTTCTACTGAAAAAAGGAAGAAAATAAAAGGTGGGTGATGTAGTCAAATTATTATGCTAAACATTGATGTTCTGAAAAAAATTTACATTGATTAAAGAACATAATGGTTTTAATTAAAATCTTGCCTAGGATAGTTGCCAAAATGGTGCATCTTTCTTGAATTTTCAGTTCATCCTAGCTTAATGAGTGTCACAATGCAAACGTTTTAAAATCCGCTGTTAGGCATACTTTGCAGCTGAAATATCCTTTTATTTATGGTTACACATAATATAGGGCTTTTTCATTCATGATAAATCAGAAGGTTGTTGATCCTGGCTCCATGGAAGGCTTAACGCTCAGCAAAAATATCTGTCTGTCTTGGAAATACATGAAACAATAAATTGTGTGTTGCAGAAATTTGCAGAGTCCACCAGGAGGCCTCTTGGGATATATTGGAGCCTGAGAGCCGGGTCCACAGAGCTTGGTTTCTAAAGCCTAGGGAGGTGGGTGGGTGGGCTTTAGAGCCCAAGCTCCAGCCCGAACTGCAACTTCAAAGTGCTGTCTACATAGCTATTTTTAGAGTGCTGGCGTGAGCCCCGCTAGCGAAGATTTGCTCCCGTGGGCTCCAAAATGCTGTGTAGGCATACCTTTGTAGTCCACAATGCTAAATTTAATTCAGTCCTTCCCCTCCACACCAGCATGGTGAATTTTAAAAGGCTAGGAACAAGTTAGAATACTACAGGAGGTTGGTCTGCCTGCTTGTCTTCAGTTAATATTTTAGCTGAGAGCATGTTTTAATGTACTTCCATTTATATATGCAGTGTTAATGCCATGCTTGTACATCAGTATATGAACAATGTTTATATAGCCAGTACACACGCTCCCCGACTTACGCAAGTGTTTCATTCCGGAACGCCTTGCGTAAGTTGAATTTTGCCTAAGTCGGGGACGTATACCCGATAATTATGGGGGGGAGGGAGGGGCGGGAAACGCTTACAAAACTTAGGGAACTTTTTCCGTAAGTGCGAGTTTGTGTAAGTTGGGTTTGCATAACCCGGGAAGCGTCTGTAGTTTCACGGCAAAGAAGCGAATAGCTTCCTGGTTCCACTGATACTTCTTGTTGTTACTTTCTTTGTATTGCTGTAGTACCTCTGGGTCTCAATCATAGATCAGGGCCGCATTTTCCTAAGGTACTTCTGGTGCCAGCCCCTAATTGTTTACAGTCTAAGTGACCTGGCATGCACAATCAGAGTAAAGATTTGTCTAGGAGAGAAATGGAAAAGTCCAGTTACAAAAAAGTAAAGTTATTTTTGCCCAATTACATGACTTGATTTAAAACAAACAAAACCCTCTTTGACACCATGCCTGCCTGAGATCAGTGAGCGGAAAGCTTCTAAGGATCCATACAGGTGGTGTTTCATTATAGTCCCTTTTACCTGCTTAAGTGACTGATTAACTTGATCAGAATAATTGGCAGTAGAAATAACAGCATCTACCTTGTTTTGAGAAGATGGGTTTGGCTAATACAGTTAGCGAGAGGCCAGCATTCTGAACCAGAGAAGAGCCAAAGGAAAATGTGTTGATAAAATATGACTGCAATTTAAAAGGTGCTGTTCAGACACTTCTACAATTTCTGATATATACCCTGGTATTATCTATGTAACAAAATTCAAACAACGATCATTCAAAGTGAAAAGAATGAACTGAATTGAAAGGAGAGAGTGCTGTAATAGTTAGAAAATAAGGTGATGTCTGTCTTCTCTTAAGGGTGATATCTAACTGCATAAGCAAATTGCCCACAAAATGTAAAATTCTGGATTGTAACTATTTTTAAAATGTCATCTTAATAACTATGTTTTCTCCCTGGATGGTCCTCTAAGAGTTCTGTTTTCAGTTGTGATATGTCCTCCAGCTGGATGCAATTTCTTCTGGATCCCATCTGTAATTCTCTATGCATTTGCTAAAGAAATTCACTCTCAGCTGTCCTGAGGAGTGATGTACCAAATCTTTATTAAATGGTCAAAACCTATCATACTCAGTGCAAGTAAATCATCTTGCTGTAGATTAGCTTTTTCAAGCAATATTTGAAAAGTAATGCAGTTAAGTCAATCTATAATGGTTCAGTTTTACTTTTGTTAATACAGAGTTGACTGTAATTAAAAATACCATTGCTGTAAAATAGAAACTTAGTGAAGCGAGGCTGTGTGTGATGCTGATGAATATGTTTGTTAGAAATGCTTTTTGTTTTCTCCTTTAGATAAAGAATCATATTACTCACTAATGGATGTAAATTGGTGGGCAGAAAATGCTGTGATCTTGGCTCGCTGCTCTGGAGCTTTGACTGTGTCATCTGTGAAAACATTAAAAAACTTACTGGGGAAATCATGTGAATGGTTTGAAAATTCCCCTCAGGTCACTTCTACTCATGATGGAGGATTTCTAAGCCTGGAGGTAATAAACATACTAACAATACTAAGAAAACCCCCACTGTAGTATAATAAAACCTCACTTTTTTTATTTTGCTAATGTGCACAACCCAAAATGTTTATACAAAAGATGGACATCTCTCCCACCCTAATAGTAGATGCTGTAATGAAATCTTGTCTTACTATGTTTTCATTGCATTTACAAATTGTTTTATCATATGTACTCTGAAGGATTATCCTAAATCATGAAAACACATGAACAAAATAGTTTGAAATTTTGGCTTTTTCAGTTGCCTTCTTTCTGGCTAATGTTCAGAATTCACTAACTTGCAATATATTTTCTGGTCATAAGTATAAATAAACAAAGCCCCACTCTATTGAGACATTTGCTTAGTTTCAGTATAGATTCTTTGATTTATTTAATTTTGTGCTACTTGGAAAAAATGGGTTTTCTTCAAACTATTTTAATTAGAAGGAAAAATAATCTTGTCCACATGTGTAATTTTTTTTCATTCTATGATATATACAGTAACCAAGAAAATTTGTATCTACAAATTTGTACAGCAAGAATGGCAATTTGTGTGTATGTTAAAATATATATTTATATCTACATATAATTGTATGAAAAATCCTGCAACCTGAGTCATCCTTCCTCAAGTAAAACTCGCATTGGCTTGAAGTCTCATGGATACTGGGTATGTTTGATTGAAGTGGGGAATACAGTATTTGTCCCTATCCCTTCTTCAGAGAAGAAATGCTATTAAAAACAAACTATGTAAAATGTGTTTTTGTAAATTTTTTCATTTATTTAAATTATGCCAAAAAAGCCTGTTGCCCTCCATAATAATGTATACCTGCAATTTTATTTCAATCCAAGCAATTAAATCTTTGATTTCCCTGTGAAATTGTTATGACATGTTGATCCTACAACATAAGAACAGCCATACTGGATGAGACCAAAGGTCCATCTAGCCCAGTATCCTGTCTTCCCACAGTGACCAATGCCAAGTGCTTCAGAGGGAATGAACAGAACAGGTAAATCATCAAGTGATCCATCCCCTGTTCCCCTTTCCCAGTCAAGACAGATTTAAAAACAAAACAAACGAGCACCAAACACCTTTCTGTCACAGTTGTTGATAATACTTGTTTCAGAACAGCATGATCGCAATATAAATAAGTTTGTTCATATGTCTATTAAAAGATGCATTACTATGGAAATGACGTTAACTGAAAGACCTGAAAAGCTTCCTATCAGTGGCTTCTTGTTCTTCCTTCAGGATGTTAACATTGACCTAATCAGAGAGAAGCTTAGTACATTGATATAGAATTCCAAATAATTGATTAAATATGTGACTTTTTAGTTTGCATACTGTTTAACTCATGTGTTAGCTAAGTTTTCTGATAACAGAACTGATATGGATTTCCTCTTAGTTCCCCACCCTGTATGGCTTCCTGCCTCTGTTAGAGGACACAGAGTCTGACTGGTAGCCCATTGAGATTTATGGAAGTCTTTCTGTTAACTTCAGTGGGCTTTGGATCAGGTCTGTAGTCCAGGATGGAGAGCCAAGAAGCATTCCTGAAGTACAAATTACAGGTTACGAGCTAATGTTTTAATGTGCGGGAGTGGGAGGAGGCGGGGTCCTTGATCCTGAAGTTGATGTGAATTGTGGATGCTCAGCATTTTCCAGAATCAGGCAGCTTGGGAGCAAACTAACAACAACATATTGCACTGTTTAAGAATTGCCTTTCCGTGTAGTGCGAGATAAAACTGGCTCCAAAGAGATTACGCTTGGAGAGCAGGCCTGGTGAAGAAGATGAACGAGAAGATGACTCTGACTCAGATGATGTAACTTCTGCCAAGGCCAGATATTTCAGTTACCTAAAGCAAGGCCTGTATTTTGTGACAGAAATGGAACGATTTGCTCCTCCACGGAAACGTTCACGCACTATTACAAAGAATTACCGCCTTGTGAGTTTAAGATCTACAACCCCAGAGGAGCTTTACCAGAGAAAGGTAAGATTGAGATCCATACAGCATGAGACAAGGACAACAATAAAGATTAACATAAAATAACTGTTTTTCATTGTTTCAGAAAGATCAGCTTTGATATCTTCCTGTTTTAATTTTTTTTCTTTTAATACAAGGGTCTAGCCACGTATTTCTAAGGTGTGTATGTGAGTGAGAGAGAAAGAGAGAGAGAGATATCAACAATACGCAGTGTGTCCACCAGCTGGAAGGCACGTGATTAAAATAGAGAACCTGCATTAGTGTACTTCAAATGACAAGTTATTTAAGGATCATTTGAGCAGAAAGTATAAGATTCATTAGACTGTGGATGGTGGGCTAAGCTACATCACATTAGACATTTAAAATTAGACTAGAGAAAGCCCTGGTAAATATATTCAGTGAAACAATCCTGTATTGGCCAGGGGACAGAATTAATATGCTATTTTATTTCTTTGATTCTATGGTAATGTCCACTGACATAGATGGTATCATGGTTACAGGGCTAGCTGCACCTCTGTCCCTTCTAGTTTCTCTGAATGCACCCCCCCCAGATATTTTTATCAAGATTTTCATAATATCTAACCTAATATCCCTCGCTACAGATTAAGCCATTATTTCTTGTACTACCTTGGGTGGATGCAGAGAACAAGTGACAGAACAAAGATTAATGGTCTCAAGCTGCAGTGGGGGAGATTTAGATTGGATATTAGGAAAAACTTTTTCACTAGGAGGGTGGTGAAGCGCTGGAATGGGTTACCTAGGGAGGTGGTGGAATCTCCAAAGCCCTGGTTGGGATGATTTAGTTGAGAATTGGTCCTGCTTTGAGCAGGGGGTTGGACTAGATGACCTCCTGAGGTCCCTTCCAACCCTGATATTTTATGATTCTATGATCCCTGTCCTCTTAATGAATTTGACAACTATCAGGTCCTTGCCCCCCGTCGTCTTTTCTCAAGACTAAACATGCCCAATTTTTAAAACTTTTCCATATAGTTCAGGGTTTAAAATATTTTATCACTTTTGTTGCTCTCTTCTAATCTCTTTCCACGTTTCCCACATCTTTTCTAAAGTGTAGTGCCCAGAGATAGAAACAGTATGCTAGCTGAGGCCTCGTCAGTGAAGAATAGAGCAGGACAATTACCTCCCATGTCTTACCTATGGCACTCCTGTTAATACACCCTAGAATGACATTAGCCTTTTATACAATGCATCATATTCACTCATATTCAATTTATGATTCACTCTAACCCCCAGATCCTTTTCAGCAGTATTAACACCTAGCCATTCCATTTTGTTGTGGTTCATTTGATTTTTTGACTTCCTAAGTGTAGTACTTTGCCCTTAATCTTAATTGCATTTCATCTTACTGATTTCAGACCAGTTCTCCATTTGTCTAGATTATTTTGAATTCTAAGTCTATCCTTCAAAGTGCTTGCAACCCCACCCAGCTTGGTGTCATCTGCAAATTTTGCAAGCATGCTCTCCACCCCATTATCCAAGTCCAAGAAAATATTGAATAGTACCGAACCCAGGACTGATGCCTGTGTGACCCCTCCTAGATACACCCTCCCAGTTTAACAGTGAACCATTGATAACTACTCTGAGTTCGGTCTTCCAACCAGTTGTGCACCCACCTTATTGTAGATTCATGTAGGCCACATTTCCCTATTTCGCTTATGAGTATGTCATGTAGGACTGTATCAAAAGCCTTACTAAAATCAAGAAGTAGAATGTTTACTGGTGCCCCCTCCCCGCCCCAATCCACTAGGCCAGTAACCCTGTCAAAAAAGGAAATTAGATTGGTTTGGCATGATTTGTTTTTAACAAATCCATACTGGCCATTCCTTCTAATCCTATTATCTTCTAGGTGCTTCTAAATTAATTGTTTAATAGTTTCTTCCAGTATCTTTCCAGGTATTAAAGTTGGGCTGACCAGTGTATAATTTGCTGGCTCCTCTTAGTTCTCTCTTTTAATGGTAGCTACTATGTTTGCTCTTCTCCAGTCCCTTGGGATTGCACCTATCCTCGGTGTGATCTCAAAGATAAGGCTATTGGGTCGGAGATTGCTTCAGCTAGTTTCTTAAGTACCCTAGAATGAATTTCATTAGGTTCTGCCAACTTGAATACATTTAATGTATCTGAATATTCTTTAACCTGTTCTTTCCTTATTTTGGCTTGCGTTCCTTCCCCTTTCTTGTTATAATAATTGTGTTGAGTATCTTATCACCATTAATCTTTTTTCTGAAGACGGAAGCAAAATAGGCATTAAACCCATCCGCCTTATTGATATCATCAGTTTTTAAGTCCCCTTTCCCGCTAAGTATAGAACTTACACTTTCCTTTGTTTTTCTCTTGCTCATAATGTATTTAAGGAACCTCTTTTTATTGCCTTTTATGTCCCGTGTTAGGTGTAACTCATTTTGTGCCTTAGCCTTTCTAATTTTTTACCTATGTGCTTATGCTATTCTTTTGTATTCCTCTTACAAATTGTCCATGTTTCCTGTTTTTGTAGGATTCCTTTTTGATTTTCAGGTCATTAAAGAGCTCCTGATGGAGTCGTGATGGCCTCTTACTGTCCTTCCTATCTTCCCTTCTCATTGAGGTAGTTTGCAGTTATTCCTTTAATGTTGTCTCCCTGAGAAATTGCCAGCTCTCCTGAACTCATTTTTCCCTTGGTTTTTTTTTCCCATGGGACCTTATCTCTCAGTTTGTTGAGTCGGTTAAAATCTGCTTTTTTGAAGTTCATTGTCCTTATTCGGCTGCTCTTAATCCTTCCTTTTTTTAGAATCATGACCTCATTTCATGGTCACTTTCACTCAAATTGTCGTCCACCCTTAGGTTTGCTCCTAGGGTGGAATTGCACAGTTCTCCCAATCTTAGACCAAGGCCTGAGCTAGAGTACCTTGTGTATCAACTGTGCTTACCATCAGGCCCAGTTCAATTTTGGCAGAGAAGACGGTGACCAGTAGTGAATATAGTGGCCAGATACTACTTTAAACCTAAATATTGGGTGTTTTTTTAAAAAAAGGACCAAAACATATACAGAAAAAGGGTTTTAAAATAACACGCAGTTGACACACGTCTATTGTCTAAGGCTTCTTGATGGTAACTTATGCTGGTTTAACTTCTTCAGACCCTCCAGTTGGGTGCGAATGTGTCAGACTGTTTCCCCTGAATAACTCCCTCTTCTCTTGAGAAAGGGTTCCTTTTTAAACCTGTCACAGTTCTTAGCTCTCCAGTATGCATGTGCCTTTACCTGTTCTGGGATTGTCTCTTAACAGCCCCGAGTGTTTGTGGAGAATTTGATATCTTGAGACATTATTTTTCTTTCCTGCTTGTTTTTTCCTTTGGGATCCCTATTTAATTAGACTATTATATTCACTATATATGTGTGTTTGTGTGTGTGTGTGTGTGTGTGTGTGTGTATAGATATAGATAAACACACACAGTATACACAAATAATTACAGAGCAACTCCATTCTATCAAAGATGTTTACGTTCACGTACTTTGTTTTAGATTGATAATGAAGAATATGGTGAAGCTTTATCTTTGGCTCAAGCATATGGTCTAGATTCTGATCTTGTATATCAAAGACAGTGGAGGAAATCAACTGTTAACATTGCTTCTATTCAAGACTACCTGGTATGTTTTTTAAGTTGAAAGAAATTTCTTAATATCCTCGTAGAAACTGAAATCATGTTTTAATTTATGTAACAAATGTTGGTACCAATTTGAAGAGTTGTCCTTCATGAATTTCACCTAATGCAGAAGGGACTAACCTTGTTAAATTCACTAGCGGCCGGATCTAAAGCCCATTGAAGTAAATGGAAAGACTCCCATTTTGTTCAGTGGGCTTGGGAAGAAAATAATGCATCAAGCTGGTGTCTTCAGGTTGTCTTAATTATTTAGTTGAAGGTATTGTTGATTTATGAGCCTCGGATAATTTAAAGTTGAAGTTCTGTTGCTAAATTAGCATTATCTCTAAGCCAAATGCTAATTGAAAAAGTGCCCATAGTAATATTGTACTATCAATTGTTCTCCATATGTTATCTAGAACATGCACTGGAACACCTCATAGTGTAATCTTTCACTTCTAGATCACATAAGCAGCCCTTGCTGAAAGAGATGATGCTGAAAATAGCCATATAGTACACTGAGATGGGCGTAGTTGTATGTTGTCATCAGACTGCAGAATTTTCAGTCAGCACAGAGCTGCCATACTGACTAGGGAGAAGAGTTAGAGCCCTGAGATCCAGGATAACTAGGTTCTATTTCTAGTTCTGTGTCTGAGTTGCTGGGTGACCTTTGTCAAGTCACTTGACATCTGTACCTTAGTTTTCTCCTCTATAAATTGGGAAAAACATCTTTTGTACAGTGCTTTGTGATCCTTAAATGGAAGGAGAACAGTATTACGTTATTATTTATTGGTTTCAAGTGTAGTCTATCTTGCTACCAAAAGCAATGGTTAGAGATTTAGGAACTCCGAAATTTAAACAAACAGCTTCTGTCCGCTAGTCAGCAAAGATTTATTAGAGTGCTGTAGTGAGGTCTCATTCTACTAATTCATTAATGCTAACCAATACACTGCAGTTCATTTACTGATAGATTAGGAAATGCTACAAATAAAACTAGGCTGTAGTTTTCAAAACAAAATATTTTGATGCATTTTCCTTGCTTTTTTTACTGGTTGATTCTTTTGTTTAATTCACATTGAGTCTCCCAGTCACCAGACTAAATTGACAAGGTTCTAAGAGGCAGACTGAAAAAATGGAAGACACTGATCTCAGTGCTTTGGTTGGCTATAACATATTCCACTATGCTTACTTCTCACTCTTTGTCATTTGATTAGAGTAAAATTAAGAAGCGGTCCTGGGTTCTTCATGAATGCCTGGAAAGAGTTCCTGAGAATGTGGATGCTGCCAAAGAGTTGCTGCAGTATGGTTTAAAGGGCACAGACTTGGAGGCTCTCATAGCTATTGGAAAAGGAGAAGATGGTGGCAGGTTTGTTGGAATAATTTTTGTGTATCCTGTTTCTGTGCTTTGGAATTATGCAGTGAATTTGTCAGTTAACTACAAACTGAAATCTTAACAGATTTTGCAGGACATGGTTTTTAAAATATGTTCCCATAAGAATAGCTGTAACCAATACTAAAGATAGCAGTCAAGTTCTCTCATGAATGAAAATAAATAAAATTGTGACCGCAGAAGTTGAATGCAATAGAGAGGAAATGAATATATAGACAATAATATGGAAGTCAGCGCAAAATATTTCCAAAATTCGGCTTCTACTTGGAACAGATTCCTGTGTTGATGTTCTTAGACTAGTTTGAACCACAGTGTTTACTCCTGGGGGAATTCTGCATCAAAAAATTAAAAATTCTGCACTAAAATATTAAAAATTATGTGCACAATATTTTAAAATTCTGTATATTTTATTTGTTAAAATAACACAATATAATCATGCCAGTTTCAATTATTTTGGTAATTTATTTTAAAATACCAGTCAGCAAGTATGCCTGTAACAATACAGACAACAAAAAAGATTCAGGAAATGTTTTTGACAAATAGATTACTTACTATGCATATTAATACAGAATTCTGAGTAATAATTCAGTTAAACTACAATACAGAAATGTATTTTCCACACCCACAGCAGCTTTCTGTGTCCCACACTGTCTGTCCCCTCTGTATCCCATGCCTCCTAACCTGGCCCCACAGGCAGGGCGCTGCGAGGAAGGTGGCCTCTGCTCTCTTCCTATCCGCAGTTGGGACTGTTCCGGGAATGGCTGCTCTCTGTTCTGGTGCCACAGTGGCCCCTGGTGGATGAAAGGCATAACTGCATCACCTTTCTGGCAGGATGTATTTTCTGTGGTGTGTGTGGGGGGGAATTCTGAGTGGCACATGAATTCTCTGTGTGTGCAGTGGCCCAGAATTCCCCCAAGAGTAAGTGTTGAATTAGCCTTTTTTAATAGCTGCTTTTGCCTTAATTCTTAAGCTATGTAGCTAAAATTAAAAAAAAATGCATCAGGGAAACAAAACATGGTCTGGTTCTGTCTTTTGTACAGAAGGTTGGAGAAAAAACAAATGCAGGTCATTCTGTAACAACTTAATACAGTGGTGATATATAATTGCTTCTTGGGTGTATATGTAATAACTACCACATATAGTAGTATGTGCTGTGGAAATAGTATCAGGAACTCTGTTGCTTGTAGAATTTGTAAACTTTTAACAGATGAAAACTTTGTGTATTTTGTGAAGAAAATGTGAAGAATGCCCTCCCTATAATTACAGATACCGAGAATACATCACTTAAGCTCACAATAGCAAAATTGTTTTTCAGATAATTAATTTGTTGTCACCAGTTTCAGTAAAAATCAATTCAGATACAAAGGTACAGATGGAAAGTTGTATAAAATCTGTTGACTGAATAACCAGCTCTTCATATCTTTTTATCAACATTGATTTTTGTTTCTTTCTGCCAGATTTATCTTACCAGGAGATGTGGACATTGATGAAGTCCCCTATGAAGAATTTTTGTCACCTGATGAAGAAGCAGAAAATAGAAAGGAAAGGGAGGCTAGGAAGCATCAAGAACTGCTTCTATCAGTGAACTTCTCAAAGTAAATGATATGTCAGGTCTAGTTTTGCTTAAATTCATAGGTTTATAAATACATAATCCCATGGTCATAATTATCTTAATACATTGTATTTCTTCTTTGGACAATGGTTAAAATTTCAATCAGCACTCTATTATGAAAGTTTTCAGTTTATTGAATTTCTTGTTGTGCTTCCAATATATAGATCTGGTAAAACATTTTTTTTTTTTTTTGCCTTCAATTAAATCTTTTTTTTTTTTTTAACTAGAAGTCTATTTTTGAAAGTTTAGATACTATGCTAATGTACTGAAGCAATCTTGAAAATGTAGTGGTCTCTCTCTCTCTCTCTCTTTCAAAACAGACTAACACTGGAACAAAAGGAACTTTGTCGAAGCAGGCTGAAATTATTAAGTTATTTAGATAGACTTGCAACTTATGAGGTGAGGAGATGGGGTTAAGTCCTTAGATCCTGTCTTGTGAATAGCTTATGTTGTTTCTCTGACTTATTTTGTTCTATTTTCAATCTTCTCTATTAGATACCATTGTTTCATCCTGTATTTGTTTGCAGTAATTAAAAAAATACCTGTTGTGCTTAGAAACATTGAATGGGTATAATATTACTGAAATCTTTGATTATGAAAATGGGAAACTTAATGTGTCTCTGGGGAAACATAGCTTATGAAGAAAATGGGTTACCACGTATCCCTTGCATCAGTGTTACATACAATGTAATAGTTAATATAGAGCCATTCAGATGTACCACTCTACCATGAAAATCTGCTCTAAGCATTTTTCATGAAACACTGTCTGAAATGTCTGAGCCCTGTCTATACTAGCAACTTACAGCAAAAGCCAAGCCACAGTGACGGAAATACCAATTTACCTTTTCAAATACAGACACGCACGTAGCGGCTATGTTAGATTCTATTAGAAGCAAAACACTTGAAATTGACAGTAAACTTATATGGTAGTAATTTAAGCTTAAAAGTGTTGAGTTGCTACATTCATTTGAGGTTTGAAACTAAACATTCAATGGATTGTTTTTCCCCCCAATATATGAAATTTCACTTAGTTTGAACAAAGCTAGTAGATTATATGGAATCCAAATTGACTCACAAATTTTAAATTCCCAACTCTCTCTCTCTCTCTCTCTCATAAATTTAAATAGTCATTAATGATTTTGTTTACTCTTCTTAAACGGACACTATTGTGGGGGAACAGAGCAACTGATTATATACAGAGTACTATGAAATGTACAGAGTAAACTGATGAAACAAAATTTAAGGTGACTCTTAACAATTGTAAGCAAAAAAACAAACAAACAAAAAAGTGTCCGTTCTGAAGTTGATAACGTCTCTTTAAAATTAAGTGTGTGCATATTATATGTCCAGGTATTTATTCCAAAAATATTTAGACTTAAACCTTAATTGCTTAGCCAACTACTAAGACTTCAAAGATGAGTGTTGCTGTTAGAATACTTGTATGTACAGCATGACAGTGAAAATGATAGAAATCTACATTAATCATAAATTGCTTCTATAGATAATCATTTTTAGAATAACATACTGAGCTATATTAGTTTTTGGCTAGTGTAAGTGTCCACTCCTTAGGTAATTTAAGATGCAAGAATTTTAATATGCCTTTTATCACATACTT
Organism: Terrapene triunguis; assembly: GCF_002925995.2. Classification (NCBI taxonomy): domain Eukaryota; kingdom Metazoa; phylum Chordata; order Testudines; family Emydidae; genus Terrapene; species Terrapene triunguis. The sequence continues at coordinate 61,010,716 of NW_020664393.1, read as the reverse complement.
AAATCATTTCTTTATTGAACATTTTTTTTTTTAAAGGAAATCCTTGGAGGGCCTCATGCAGCTGAGCAGAGATATGATGCTGAATTCTTCAAGAAGTTCCGAAATCAGAATATTGTACTTTCAGCAAGAACTTATGCTCGGGTATCAGTATTTTTCCCCCCCAAACATTTAAATTGCTGTTTTTGTTAACACTAACTAATTCCCCATCACCACATACTGAAATGCATCCAATTTTTTTTTCTGTTTTGAAGCTATGAGTGATTTTAAAAATCGGAATAATATATCTTGAATGTTGTATTTGATTATCTTTGTCTGACTGTAAAATGGGACAAGATTCCTCTGCTCTGTCAAGCTTCCAGATTATGAAAACTTTTAAATGAAATAAATGTTTTAGTCACTCATAGTCTTTAAAAATGCATGATGATATCAGAATTGTAGTGTTTGCTGAGCAGTAATTGGTAAGCAGAATCATTCTTAAACTGTTTTCATAGTGTAAAACAGAATATTTTATATTTTCTGGTGTAGGAAAGCAATGTGAGAGCCCTAGAGATCTTGTTTACGTACCATGGTTCAGACCTGCTTCCACATCGGCTGGCAAGTCTCTCTAATTTTCCAGAGACCACTTCACCACATGAGTATTCCTTTTTGCTGCCTGAAGCTTGGTAAGAAAGCATTTTCTCAATATCAGTTACTGGACTGCATTTTCTTTTTAGAACATGTTGAGAGATTTTATTCTAAAAGTGTGGCTGTAAACTTAAAAACAATTTGAAAATGAAGTGTGGGTTTGTGTCTGTATATAGCTGTTGACCAGCATCAAAAGAGCACTTTGGAATTTACTTCTTGAATCTCTTTACTTTCTACTTAATATAGTTTTCACTTTGTCTTATCAAATCACTCAGTGTAAATAGATAAGAATCAGTGGCTTTCTACCTCTTCCTTGCAGAGATTTTTCAGGATATATGGTAAATCTTTAGGTGTTGAGATCATTTAAATGTACTTACCTCCTTTTCACATAATAGACCCTGTCAGGGGAAGTGTCCACTCTGACTTCCCTTAAGAAGGCCTGTCTAGCACTCTGTACAGTTTATCAAATGCTGTGCTTCAGTGGGTGCATGTGAGTCTTTCCATAATTTGTTTGTAACTGCATTGAGGTCCTTGGGTGTAAGGCAAAGTAGAAATACAAATTATTATTATACATTCTTTAAATTAAGAAATAACTGAAGTGTGGAAATTTTACCTGTTGCTACTGACTTAAAGTGACTCAAGAAACTTGGCAGACTACCTCAGAGGAAGAGAGAGCATGAGGTCAATAGTCTAAAATTCAGGTTTCACATACAAAACGGTTTTTAAATTAGGTTTTAATTCCTTCATCTTCTGTTTTATGAGAGATCTCCCAGATCCAACATCAGAAATCTTGAAGCTTCTTCAGAATTCCCTAAATGTCCCGTTTCCATCTCTATTGACATCTATAGACGCTGCAGGATGCTGTTACATGTTTTCTCAGTCTGTCATTGATTGTGAAGCTATTACCACAATCTATGAAGATGTGGGGAAATGTACTGATAGGTTCTCTACGACTCCTTGTCTCCCAGGAAAAAGTTCAAGACCACTGATTTCCCTATATAAAAGCTTATGAACAAGGCTATTCTCTTTTCCTGGATTAAATACAGCCAAATACAATATCTCAGTTTCTGAGAAAAGAATGGAAAACCTAATTTCTCTGGTATTATAACAACAATGTTTTCTAATCATAAAGAAACAATTTTCAACAGACTCCTTCTGAGTTTCTGACTAAAACATATATATATATTTTGCTTTCATGAGTATTTACAGTTTTTTTTCCCCCCCCTTTTGGAAATTGCCATTATATATACAACATACATAAGGAATAGGTTCTCTAGCATAACTGATCTAAAACCACCAAAGCATTTTGGGCTACACACTGTTTCTACAGGTAACTACTTCAAGATATTTCATACTGTATCTATATGAAACAGAGAAGTCAAATGAGATTTTCTTTGTAACTTTAAGCTTTCAGAACAAAAACAAGAGCAGAAAGCCCTTATGTATAACAATCAATGCTACTGCATCTGAGCTTCTATGGCTATCATCATAGTGGCCTTCGTTAATATTTCCAGATCTCTCAATCTTTTCTGTCAGTGTATGTTGACTAGAAGCATTTATTTCTCACTTGGGAAAAAATTGATTGACTTTTGAAAACTGTGAAATGGGATTTAAGTCTATTTATCCTTCAGTATCCACTGTATTTAAGCAGTTATTAAGAAAAAATGATTATTTAGACAGCAGCATAATACAAATAAAAGAACTAAAAGATATCTGTATAATTGTCTAACTTAAGTCCTTAAAGACCCTTGTAATCTCAATAGCTGAGTGCCCCCAAAATCTTTAATGTATTATCCTCATAACATCCTTGTGAGGAAGGGAAATATTATTAATCCTTTTTTACGGATAAGGAATTAATGCACAGAGTGACTGTGACAGTCCAAAGTCACACAGGGTGTCTGCTTTGAGTCCCAGGCTACCACCCTAATCACTGGACCTCGTTGTTCCTGTCCTGCAACATATTGACAGATTCTGAATTCTAGTTTTGCTGACAGTGTTAAATCATTCCATTTTTAGATGAATTGTTCTACCACTTGCTGTTTAAAACTTGGAACTTTTTAATTTCCAAAACTTTATAGGATACTTTTCATTTAATGGGAAAAATAGTAATATGAATACATTTAAGGTAATACAGAAACAAGCTTTATAATACACAACAAATCTGAGATCAAAAGGGCTTCACTTATCTCTCTGAAATGCATGTGTGTAAGGACTGCATGCCTTGGAATACAAAATATACAAGTCTTAATAATTACACTGAGATTACTGCAGGCTTTACTGGCACACATTTATAGAAATAGCAGTTATAGTATAAAATGGAGGAAAATTTTTGATGTACAGTTTTTGATGTAACAAATGTTACTGATTATCACTTTCTGAATATTGAAACCATCTTGATGGTTTAATTTTCCTTGGAACTTAGTTTTATCAAAGGTTTGAAAATGGATGAAAACACACATTCCAATAAATGTTTACTCAGTTTCATGCTATAAATTTTAGGTTTAAGACTCTTGAATATATTTTATGTATTGATTATCATTTGATTTACACGATGAACCTATATCAGTTATTTGCAGTTTCTACTTTTTGTTGTGTTTTGAACCTTTCTGACTTGAATAAGGGTCTCCGAGGAAAACTTGTAAGGTAGAGATAACAGAATGGAGCTATGCCTATTAAACCAATAGAACACTTAGGAAGGAAAAATCACTTTCCTTCACTTAGGAAGGAAAAATCAGTTTCACACATACAGAATGGGAAGAGACTGTCTAGGAAGGAGTATGGCAGAAAGGGATCTAGGGGTTATAGTGGAGCACAAGCTAAATATGAGTCAACAGTGTGATGCTGTTGCAAAAAAAGCAAACGTGGGATGTATTAACAGGTATGTTGTGAGCAAGACCCGAGAAGTCATTCTTCCGCTCTACTCTGCTTTGGTTAGGCCTCAGCTGGAGTATTATGTCCAGTTCTGGGCACTGCATTTCAAGAAAGATGTGGAGAAATTGGAGAGGGTCCAGAGAAGAGCAACAAGAATGATTAAAGGTCTTGAGAACATGACCTATGAAGGAAGGCTGAAAGAATTGGGTTTGTTTAGTTTGGAAAAGAGAAGACTGAGAGGGGACATGATAGCAGTTTTCAGGTATCTAAAAGGGTGTCATGAGGAGGAGGGAGAAAACTTGTTCACCTTACCTCTAAGGATAGAACAAGAAGCAATGGGCTTAAACTGCAGCAAGGGTTGGACATTAGGAAAAAGTTCCTAACTGCCAGGGTAGTTAAACACTGGAATAAATTGCCTAGGGAGGTTGTGGAATCTCCATCTCTGGAGATATTTAAGAGTAGGTTAGATAAATGTCTATCAGGGATGGTCTAGACAGTATTTGGTCCTGCCATGTGGGCAGGGGACTGGACTTGATGACCTCTTGAGGTCCTTTCCAGTCCTAGAATCTATGAATCTATAAACATATCTTCATGAGATTTTTTGCCTTTGTGTGGGTGACTGAATTTTAATATGATTGCAAAGTAATGACATCATTTTTGTGTGACAAATGCTGTAACTAAAAATGAAAACAGCCACTTGGATTTCTTCAGATCTATGCCCTTACACTTTGTGGCACACTTTTCAGATGTGGTTTGGAGACTGGTGTAACTCTGAGAAATATTTAGGTGGCTATGACTAAAAGAACAGTGTGCACTAGAAAGTGAATGAAAGAAAGAACAACTTAGAATGAAACTTCTAGAACTCTTGAATACTGTAGAGTTTCCATAAACTAGAGTAAAATAAATAAAGAGTAATAACTGATATTTGCTGACATATGGGCCATCTAAATGTGTAGCTAGCTAAGCTGCTAATTTATTGAGCCCTCTCCTGAATTGTAACTAAAGGCAGAGGTACAGCTGGTTGAAATTGTAAAGCATGATACTGCTAACTCACTAAATTATTAAAATATGTACCATAGAGCAGGAGTTCTCAAACTGTTTTAGAGTGTGAACCACATCTTAATCTAGAGATCGTCTTATGGACATTTCCATGTCGATTATTAGCAAGCAGACCACCTTCTTCCAAATTGAGGTCCCCTAACATCCCTGTAAAAAATAAAAATAAAAATGCAGCAATAGATTACATTAAAAAAATTGGGGAACTATTTAATGGTGTCTTTCAAGGCAGTTTAGCAGCTAGAAACAAGGAGTCCCAGCACCATGTGAGCAGCTAGCTCCGCAAAGGCCCCTTTTTAAAACCCTTTTCCTCAAATAAGAGTCTGTTACTAAAGATATTCCTGAGCTTTTATCACAATGAAAACAGTACGTTTAAAAGAATAAATGAATTACAAAGGGTAAAATTTTCAAAGGCAGCTAATTCCTATTTTCAGGAGTCAGTCATATGGAAAGTCAATTTGACTAGGCTCCTAAATGCTAAGTCTTTCTTGAAAATGGGACTTAGGCCTGGTCTACACTACGACTTTAATTCGGATTTAGCTGCGTTAATCCGAATTAACCCTTCACCCGTCCACACTACAGAGCCAGTTAATTCGAATTAAAGGGCACTTAAAATCGATTTCTGTACTCCACCTCGACGAGCGGAGTAGCGCCTAAATCGATTTTGTTAATTCGAATTAGGGTTAGTGTGGCCGCACACCACCGAATTAATGTGGTTAAAAACCGAATTAAGGTGCTTAGTGTGGCCGCGCACAATCGAATTTATACAACCTGTTTCCCAAATTCGAATTATCTAAATTCGGATTAATCCTGTAGCGTAGACATACCCCAAGGCTCCTAAGTTTAGGTAAAATTGTCAAAAGTGCCTGATAGTTCTGCTGGTTGTTTAAGATTGTAGAAAAAAAAGTATAAGATTGTGTCTGAGAAATAGCATTTGATCTTGTAATTAACAATTGTTTTATAATGCACACAAAAGAGCAGAGTTAAGGTTTGTAATTACTGACTTATGGATGCTTAAGAATGCAGTCTTAACGTTTCTTCACACAGTTTTTAAATGGAATATTACAATATATGAGAAGTAAAGTGTGCAAAATGCATATTGCAGTATCTTTGGTACTGCCATGTTAAAAAAAAAATGAATGATTCTGCATTTTAGAAAAATAAAAATTTATCGGTGATCCAAAAGATGTATAGAGATCCTGGGAACATATAGAGAATCTGTTTTTCATCCTGAAAATACAGTAGAACCTTAGGGTTACGAATACCTTGGGAATGGAGGTTGTTCGTAACTCTGAATAAAACATTCTGGTGGTTGTTTCAAAAGTTTACAACTGAACATTAATTTAATACAGCTTTGAAACTTTACTATGCAGAAGAAAAATGCTGCTTTCCCTTTTTTTTTTTTTTTTTAAATAGTTTACATTTAACCCAGTACTGTACTGTATTTGCCTTTTTTGGTCTCTGCTGCTGCCAGATTGTGTACTTCCAGTTCCAAATGAGGTGTGTGGTTAACTGGTCAGTTCGTAACTCTGGTGTTCGTAACTGAAGTTCTACTGTAAACTTTTCTGAAAGTTATTTCCTGGATTTGACTCCTTTTACTGTTAAGTTTATGTAGAGTGGATGAGCTTACATGCTTTCACAGTAGATCATCCTTACTTTAAAATTATTACTCTGTTATAATTAGAAGGCTTTTTTGCTTTAAATTGTTTCATACTAGTGTTTCAATTATAAAAATAGATTTGAAGTGTAGAGCTCAGAAGCTCATAAATCAGAATCGAGTAGACTTCATTATCTAGTAGTTGCAAGGAACATTTTTGAAGTCTTATCTCAGAAAGACAAGTTTCAGAATATCTAATAGAGCCTTTATTTTTCCAGCACTTCTGGTTAAGCTTTTTCTTATGTCAAAGCATACTTTTCCAGATGGCTTGTTTCCTGCATTGAAGAGGCTTATTAATAAATCAAGCTTTTTTCCCTTTCCCCACTCACAATATTTTTCACAAAAAAAAAAAAAAAAAAAAAAAAAAGAACTATTTTTTTTATTAAAAAGGCTAATTAATAAATCAAATTTTTTTCCATAACCCCAAACAAAAAAATTTAAAAAAAAAAAAAAAAAAAAAACAACGGGGAGAACTGCTTCTTGAGTAGAAATTGGCCAAGTACTTACTATATCTGATATTTGCAGAATGTCCCCTTTGGCCAACTAGCAAATGTTAAGACATCACTGATTTTTGATGTCTAAATCAATTGTTCTTTCCCATCTATTAAGACAGCTATTAGGACCATAAAAAGAGAGAGGAAAAATGAACAGGGTGTTTAATTGCCAACCATTAACTAACTGATATTGCTTTGGTAATTGTATTGTGACAACCTGAGGCAGGAGCAAGAGGAAGGAAAGGTGGTTACTTTTGAAAAGCCTGTTTCTCTTTTTGTTTTGTGTGCACATGTAGTTGTTTCCAGCCTACACTGTTGACTCCCGTATTCCAGAAATGTTCCTTTCCCTGATTAGTAAGTCGGTTTCCCAAACACTTTTGCTGCCCTGTGTATATGATAAAGTACTTAATCTTTGGCCTTAGCAGCAGCTGTGAAGAGTTGTGCAATCATGGGTCAAGATAGTCCTTTTCCTCTACTCATGTTTAAATTTGTGTTAAATTTATGGCCACTCTTCATAGTCCTGGGGTGGATTTGCAGACTCTCTAGCCTGACTGATATATATGGTGATCTTAGCACTAGAAGGTGTGTCCTGGGGAATACTACATATACACATTTTTCCTCCTTAAAGGCTTCCTTTTGGTGCACTCTCTGTAAACTGCGAAGAGGCTGAACGATGCAACTTGGTAACAGATAACTGTCATTGCTTGGACAACTGCAAAATGGAGATGGGATGGGAGGTACTGGGTGTAAATCAATCCCATTCTCAGTACCTTTTACAAAGACATATTTTATATATATATAATATAAAAAAAAAACATTCCCTGCTGAGAAGCTAAGGCTCTACACAAATAATTAAAATAAGTTCATAATAGATAACTAGTAATTGGAATTGGAACTCTTCATCTGTAGTACACTAGATCAGATTTGACCCAGTTCTATATTAACAAAGTTACTACATCATGCCTGTTCCTCAATCTACTTATATTTGAGATAGGATGATCATCTTTGAGTTCCTTGTAGACCTATACTCCAGGTGGACATAGTACCAAATTACCACCAAAAGTAACACCCTTGTTAGTTGTAGCAGAAATCCCAAGGGTGGAATGGGCATGCAGACTGAATTACCTCTTTTTCTGGGGAAACATGCATTGCCACTGGACATGCTATATCCATTCCTAGGGCAAATTACATGACTTTGTTCTTTAACTGGTATCAGTACAGCACATTTCACAAGCTCTACATTCATGTGTACACAAAAATTAAATGTCAATATGATAATTAAAACATCACAAAATATGCATTCTAAGCCCAACAAAATATATTCCATACCAACATTCCCAACAAAAGTGAGCACTCATGCTCGCTCTCTCTCTCTCTTGTGTTAAAATTATTTAGTGCCCTGTGCAACTTTCAGGCCATGGTTGAATGTATGTAAAAATAACGTATGACCAATTATTCATAGGTAGTTTTTCAAAAATTGGAATTTCATTACTTGTACACTTCATACTCTAAGAGAAACAGATGACCCTATTTATGAGCTACCATTTCTGCTGAAACCAAAGGAGTTCCTCTTTCAAAACCCCATTTCCCCCACAGAAGCACCATCCTATGCTCCCACCAAGAATTCGTAATGTAGCAGATTTTTTTTTTTTGTAATGTAACCTCCTTGAAAAAATAGTAATTGCCTATTAAATTAGAATGATATATTGTTTTGGTTTAGTAAATTTTATACAGCCTATTTCAGTTCATGAATTTTTTTCACCACTTTTGACTCCTGGAAGAACTTTAAAGCAAGATCCTTTTTTTCCAGCATAACTTTATTTTTGTAATGAAATATTGCCATATATGGAATAGCTAGTGTATTGTAGTGGCTATGGAAACAAGATTAGAGCAGTACATCCCTCTTTGTTATTCTCAGGAGAAGCATAATGAGATTTCATTTTTTCCTATAAAAATGAAAAGCTGATTAGGCAACCTAATCAAAATGAAATTAATGAATGTCTGATTCAGTCTTACATAGGTTTTAGGTAGCGAATATTGAACATAAAAGTACTTGGCTTTGTACTTTTGAAATAGGTTTTGTTCTTTTCATTAATAAACTGCTGTGAGAAGGCATCTGCAACATTCATAAAATTTGAAAGCATCTTTACTGACTCTTACATTGTTGTAACAGTAACTGCTGTGGTCTTGTGGTTGGAGGAGGATGGAGTGTTAAATTATGTTTCTGGACTTGCTATTTACTAGCTGTGACCTTGGACAACTCATCTGAGGCCTCTGGTGATCAGTAGATTAGGCAATTAGTTTGTTTATCTGTCCCTTAGTGTTACCTCATCTGTAAATAGAGTAATATTTCTCTACCTCACAGAACTGTTTAAGCTTCCTTAATATTTGTAATGTGCTGTCCAAGTGCAAATAATCTTTTCTGTGATCTTATTTTGTATTACCATAGCTCCCAAAAGCTCCAGTTGTGGTGAGGGCCTCGTGCTGTATCCTCTACCTAGTAGACTGTAAACTCTTCAAGAAGGGACTATTTTTGGTAAAATTAAAACAATGGGGCATTGGCCTCTAGATGCTATCATAATACAAATAATAAATAACATATAGCAAGACTCAGTCACTGCTCTGAAGCATTTACAATCTAATTCTAGGTGTAACAAACGGAGGGGTGGGAGAAAGGGGACATGGAGTATTTTGTTCTTTTGTTTTGTATTCTGGCTAGTAGGCCTGTTTAGTTGGTGGTTTGGATAAATTTTGCAAGTCAAACGTCTGTCTCAGAGAAGTAACGAGGCAGACAGAAGGAAGATAGCTCTTTTTCTAATGTCTATTTTAATGGATACAATTAGAGTCCTTAGCTTATTGTTAAAACTATTGCCACTGGGATTTAAGAAATAATCTCAGTGGAAAATAATGCCCTTCCCTGCATTATAAATACATAACCAGAGCTTTTTTTCCTTTACTCTTAATTTCCTTTTCCTTTTTACTGCATTAAACTACCATGTTGCAACATTATAGCTGACACTTTAAACTCACAAAAGTCAGGGAATTCAAATGTATTGTTCCCCCAACAGCCATAATTCAGTTATATTGCACATTATACTGGTAGTAAAAATCTACACTTTAAGATGGTAACTTTTATGTATATTCCTCTGTTTTCGCTCTCAACTTTCCCAAATACTACTACTGGGCTGAAATTTTCCCTACTTGTTTTCAGCTTCAAGATGAATGTTTATTGGATCTTTGAATGAAATCCATTCAGCTGCTTGAGGTGGGGACAGGAATACTTTCTTAATAATTCAAACAACTAAACTTTAAAACTTCAAAATTCCAATGTGGCAAGTTATCAGTGATGGGTAGGTAAATGGTAGGCTTAAATTAAAATAATGTTATAGACAATTACATTTGCCTTTTCAGAATGAAACCATTCTACTTAACCAGTTTTTCAGTTATCACCTGCAGCACTGTAGAGTTTCAAAGCTCTCCTTGCCGCGCCATCCTTGTTTTGGTTTTGTGTGTGTGTGTGTGTGTGTGTGTATAATTGGTGCGATTTAAAGCATATAGAGTTTTGCAAAAGGGTTCAAAGAGTGCCAGAGCTCAGGTTTTTTCTCTTCTTTGTCTCTGTTTCGTCTACTATTTTTTAATAATAAAAAAAGGAAGGAAAAGTGAATGTGTTAAAGTCTTCTCTAGAGATAATATCTTGACATGGTAGAGCTGCTTGAGTGGTCCCATGACACAGAGAGCTTAGCCAGCAGGGATTTTATTCTCCTGGTAAGGTCACCCAAGCCAGACAGATAGAAGGGTAGAGACCAGACAAAAATCAGCCTCCTGGTCCTCCAACCCATTGGGAGTTGGGCATGATGTTGACAGCCTAATTCCATAGAACAGTTTTATTATGGGAACAGAAGAACAAATAAGACACCAAATACTGATCCTTAACCTCAAATGGACAGCATGATGGATATCGGCCAAACTCTTCTGACAGGATGCTGTTATCCTGAAGATCTCACTGCTGCAGGCTCATTCCAAACTTCAGGTTAGTTTTTGAAATGTGAGGACTGTTACAGATTGGGAAGTCAGCCCAAGAAATGGAAAATTACAATTTAGACATCCTTCATATGAGTGAAGGTGGCAGGTGGCCAGGTGCAGATAAAATGAAAATGAAAAACAGAAATAAATCTGATTCACTCTTGGACACCAGATAGAAGAAGTTGCATTGATTTTGAAATCTACCACACAAAGAACCATTTTAGACTGGGAACTGGTTAATGGCAGTAATATACAAGATTTCAAACACACTATATACACGTGATAGTTATTCAATGGTATGCCCCAACGAATGTATATGATGAGGAAGATGAAGATACTTTCAGTAACATTCTTCAGGATCTCATCAACAAAGGCCCACAACATGATTTTTATTGTAGGGTGATACGAATTCTGTAGTTGGGATAGTCAGTCATGGCATGATGGACATAATGAGCACACATGGCTCACTTAACATTGGCGAGCATATTCTTGAATTATGTCACTTGACCATTTTGTTGTTGGAGAAACACACTTTTCTCAGAGCAAAATTTAAAAAAAACCCATCGATTTTGAGTAATGCGGGCGATATCTAATAGATCATTTTGGTGTACAAAGATAGTTTTAATAGTCACTTCAAGACATCTGCATATACAGAAGGGCATATGTAGGAAGTGATTATCAATGCATTGCCATCATGAAGTGAAATTTGGGAAATTGCCTCTAAAGATGATCATAAGAGATGAATATCTTTAAACCTGAGGATGAACAAATAAGGAATGATTTAGAATTTTACTTTTAAAGAAAGCTGTCAAATGTGGCAGAAGTAGTCTTTGATATAGAAAAAGCATGGAAGCCATTAATAAACCTTAAATCCAAGGACAGTCTCTGCTCTCTTAATATAACAAAGTTAGGAAAGAAGAATGGATTTGCAATGCCATGTGGGACACTATTGCTGTGACGTTATTGACATAAGCTATGACCGTTTAGATCATTGTTGCAACCACTGTTAGATATTTGCAGCAAATATTGTATAAAGGTTGTCGTGTGAGGTGTCTATGGAAAGGTTATGATTTGCTGATTATGATTATGCTATTTGTATGGGTGTATCATTTTGGTAGTTGAAGATATAAATATTGGCTATGTACTTGTATCTCAGTGTATTTGATTCCAAGTAGTTTCAGTGAAGCATTTGGTCAGCTTCTTGAGAGGGGATTATTCTCAGTAAGTGCCCAATCAAGAAACATTTAACGGACAATGGGCTTTGGAAGACGCCAATCCACCTCTGAGCTTTCCTGGGAACGTTCAAACTAATATGTAAACAATGGTGTCGGCATGTAAAGAATTGAGTCATGCATGGACATGTGGCTTGCTCATGTGACTCCAGGCTCCATCTTGCTGCTGTGATCTTCCAGAGGGCAGAGATTATAAAAGGCTGCAGCGTCTCCTCCATTTTGTCTTCAATCTTGCTTCTTGCCTCTGGAGGGACTTTGCTACAAACTGAAGCTCTGAACAAAGGACTGACTGACCCATCCCAGCTATGGAGGTACTCCAGAGGCTGGATTTGAACCTACCGTTTATCCCATCGCTGCCACCATGTCAGGGTTCACCCCCACTCTGAACTCTGGGGTACAGATGTGGAGACCCGCATGAAAGAGTTCCTAAGCTTATATTCTACCAGCTTAGGTTAAAACTTCCCCAAGGCACAAATTCCTTTCCTTGTCCTTGGACGGTATTGCTGCCACCACCAAGTGATTTACACAAAAATTCAGGGAAGGGTCACTTGGGGGGATATTTTGGGAGGATAGGGATTCCAAGTCCCTTCACCACCTTTCCTGGGGAGGCTTGAGAATAACTGTTTTAGGGAAGTTTTAATCTAAGCAGGTAGAATATAAGCTCAGGAAGTCTTTCATGCGGGTCCTCACATCTGTACCCCAGGGTTCAGAGTGTGGGGGGTGGGGAACCCTGACAGTTGCAGAAAGAAAAACAGGTTAAATCTACTTAATGTCTTAGGGACAGAAGAGGGTAAACAACAAAAGGAGGAATATAGGGATAAAGATAAACCAATAAAAAAGATCAGCTAGGGAGGATAAAAGAGCATTTATTGATAAGCATTTGGTAACAGGAATGGCAGCAATGAAAGGTTTTTAATCAAACCACTAAATGACTTGTTGGAGATTTTAGCCATAGTAGAGAAGTTCCAGTAAAAGATAAACAAGGAAAAACCCTTTACTACCTTAGAGGAACAAAACAAAAGATGGATAGAGCATTTCCATGATATCCTTAACAGGCCTCCACCAGAGATAGCATTCACCTTTGATAACGTAGAGAAGATGGCAGAGCTTGATGTTTGCTGTGAGGAAATTACCCTGGATGAATTGAAAGCAGACATTGATGGATTAAGTAACAATAAATCACGAGGTGAAGATCAAATCATAGCAGAACTGCTTAAGGCAAGTGGAGAGGACAACATGAAAATCCTATTATCCCTGATATGGGAGAAGGGACATGGCCCGAAAGAATGGAAAAGAGGGATTATAATCAGCTCTCAAAAAGGTAGATTTCAGTGATTGTAATAACTAGTGTGGTATTGTGCTGCTTTCAGTCCCAGGGAAGGTCTTCTGTGTAAGCACCCTAAATAGACTTAGAGATGCCATAGGTAGCAGACTTAAAACAACAAGCTGATTTTCATTCCAATCGATATTGTGTGGATCAGGTTTTCATCTTCTATAATATCGTGAAAAAAAACAATGAATGGCAAGTGCCAATACTTCTGAATGTTGTAGTTTTTCAAAGGACATTAGTGTAGATGGAGAATCTTTGTAGCAGATGATACAAATCTGTGGTATCCCCAACAAAATCATTCAATAAACCAGGAGTTAATGAACTGGTTAATGTTACCAGTCACTAGTAACTTGCATTGGTGTCAGGCAGAATTGTGTCTTGTCCCCTATATTGTTTGGAGTCACTGTTGACTTTATGTGACAGACTATCAGTAGGTAAAGGGGTATTGTGGGAGTAGTAGGCGGGCTTTGGAGACTTACATTCTGCAGACAACATCTGTCTTATAAGTAAATCAGTTGAAGATATGCAGAGAAACACAGATGTTCTTGCAAATTCTCTCAAGCAAATAGGTCTTGTTATCAATAAATCAGACGGAAGTTATGAAAATTTACCTACCAATAACTTTCCTTACGTAGAAGGTGAAGCCTTGAAAACTGTTAATAAATGTACTTATCTGAGTAGTATGATTCATGATACCAGTGCTTACATATTTGATATAAAGTCCAGAATAGGTGAAGCAAGTGCTGTATTTTGAAAACTCAATACAGCATGGAAGTCCAGTGTGGTCAGCAAAACCACCAAACTTAAGATCTTTAGAAGCAACATCCCAAGTGTCTGCCTATAGGGATAGAATTCTAGAAAATAAATCCATCCAATGGCAATTGAAAAATTTACAATACATGTACATGGATAAAATATGTAAAATGGACTGATAGGATAAATAATTAAGAGGCCTAGAATGGGCACAACTGCCTACAACAAAACAAGCAAGTATGAAAAGATGGATGTATTTGTGATATCTTTTAAGAATGTCTTATAGTAGGCTTCCTAAATGAGCATTGCTTAGTGAACCCAGAGAAAAAGGCAGAGAGGCTGACATAGAGGCACACTCCTAGCTGAAGTGGCATTATTACATGTGAATATAAAAGACTTGAAAAAATTAGCTTGGGATCGGGATGGTTGGTGCCATCCGACCTCTGCTTTATGCACCTGATGGTGTGGGAAGGATGATAATGATACATTATAAGAAGTTTTTTCCACTAATACATTTGTCTCCGTTCAGTGATGTCGCAGTCCATTGTCTATGGATTGTGACTCTACTGAGTAGAAAGGGCAGAGCTTTTATTTACACTCAACTTGTTTTCACAATGAAAGGAAAAACAATGTAGGCAAGTTAAAGGAGTATGTGGAGAGGGGCAGGAGGGGGTGTTCAGAGGAGCTAAATGTAATTAAAAGCATATGTTAAAACACTATTAAGGTTGTAAAAATGAACACATCCAGGAAATGCGAAAGATAAACATCTGATGGGAATGTTAATTTGTCTATATTGCATGTGTAGTCACATTTTTGTTTGCTGGCTAGGCGGTTGTACATGTAGTCTTTAATATATATGGTGTGCAATATAGTCAGGTTACTTTTCCTATTGCTACCATTATATGGTTGAACTCATGAGAGCATGCAGGGCAAGAGCTATTTGTTTTACGTTTTCTGTGTTCATGTTGTCAGATTTAATACTGCAGTAACACAAGTTGTACGTGTTCGTGTATGTTAATGAAAAAAGCTGAAATCTTACATATACTCGAGGACAAAATTGAAGTTGTTGTGGGAACTGTCGCTCTTGAATTTCTTAATTCTTATGCTTTAATATTAACATTGTGAAATTAACACTTTTTCTGTGTGGTAGGGGTGTTGTTATAATGAATCTTCTGGAATGTGTCCTTGCTGTTTTTACATTGTTGCCATTGTGCCTGGATTCCTGCTGTGTCCGTATTGACCAAAAACCACTTCCTCCTCCATACGCTTATAATTTGCTACTTAATCAATCCCTCAATTCTTCTCATCAATAATACTGACATTCTCTCCATTTTGAATTGTTGATCTGTCTTATTTGTTTGTCCTTTTTAGACTTCATCCTGTCTGGAACAGAGCAAACGCCTTATATACGTTTATAAAGTACCATATATATGTATGACTGTATAGAGATGTTTGATATAGATTTTAAAAATAATTTGAGTGATAGGTACTGGAAAAATACTTTTGATTTTTGTTTTTGTTTTACGTTCAGCGCTGTTTAAACTAGTTTGTATTAACTCTTAAATTCTTTTAAAATGTTTTTCCTCCTAATTCAACTTTGCATGCCTATATGGAAAGCATAGGGTCAAAATATTGGCTGCTGCTTTTTCTTCCTGATGATTTAGAACCTAACTATAGATTCTTTTATTTTGGCTCCTATTTGGATGAAAAGATCTTTCTATTTTCTTGTTTAGAGTTATATTAAAGCTTTAAAATCCTCCGTGCTTGAATCCTACAATTAAAAATGCCTTTCTTCTTAAATGCCACATCTGACTTAGTGAGACAAGTGGTGAGGTATTATCTTTTATTGGACCGACTCCTGTGGGTCTAATAAAGAGACAAGTTTTTGAGCTATACAGAGCTCTTCTTCAGGTCTGGGAAAGGTATTCAGAGTATCACAGCTAAATACAAGGTGGAACAGATTGTTAAGCATAAGTAAGGCTACAAGTTTGTCACAGAGGTCACCGATTCTGTGTTTGTTGTTGTTGTGACCTCTTTGACTTCAGGGCTCGGGCTGCCAGCCCCGGGTGGCGGGGCTTGGGTTGCCGTGAATTCTTGTTTATTGCCTGCTACCTGCCTTTGACTTTTACTAAAAATAACAGTGACAAAATCTTAACCTTAAACATAAGCTGTAAAACTTTCTGCGAGAGCAGAGTTATTTTCAAAGAGTCTGTCATTAGTTTCCACAGCAGAAATTTTGAAGCAGCAGTTACGCTGAAAGCTGCAAGCAGCTGAGATGCTTTTATTTTCAATGTTGATTATTTTCATTTGGGTTAATCATCCCAAAATGTTTCTTTTTGAGTAGGGTAGTTTAAAGAAGTGGCACTGGCTGTGCTTTAGGATAGTAAGGCACTGGAATGTATTGCCTCCTCTGTCTCTCTCGCTCTCCCTCTCTAGAAAATTGTGAGTATCGAACACACCACTCTCTTATCTCCTCTCTAGCAACCTTTTTTTTTCCCTGTCAGAGTTTATCAAATAAGCTGAAAGTTTATAATGGATGTAGTTACAGTCACACAAAGTGCCTGGCTGTGTCTGTTACTCTTAAAGAAAACCAGATTGCCAGTTATAACTACTGCAAAGCTGGCTGAGGGGAGCTTTTTCCTGAATTAAAAATAAAGCACAAACAACATATACAAATATGATAAATATACACCATGAATTTCTAAAAGACCATTCTTTCCTTATTATGTCCTCTTCTTTGGGAAAAGAAGACCTCACACATAATGAAGCTGTGCTTAGGGCCTAATCCTGAGAACCTGCAAGTGGCACTGACATTGCATCCTGTCCTTTCATTTCATTCTATGGCAGTTACAGGTGCTCAGTATCTTTCTCAGGATTTGATCATAAAAGCAGACATGGAATAATGTAGTTTTGTAATAAAGAAAAAATAATGCCTGACTTAATATTATAGGGTCAGTAAATTGTTTCATCTAGTCTATGATATTTATAATTTATTAGTATTCAAAGAAAAGCATGTGATGAAACAGTAGGAAAATATAGATGTAATACTATATTTTAGATTTGATAACTTTCAGACATTTTAAAATGTAAGACATGGGTATGCATTAAATGTATGTGATTGCAGCAGAACAAATGACTCTCTAAGTACTTCCATTGCAAGTTTTTATATTCTGTCCTCAGTATATGGAATCTTTTCCAAATTAAATGCAAGTAAGATGAGAGTCGGAATTTTCACATTAATAGCTTTTTGATGGTATATGGATGGAAGATTTTGTGAGAACTGTACCATATTTTTGCATTCAACATCTTCCATAAATAGCTTTCTCATCTCTAGCATATGGATACCTTGCATTTTTAATCTGTGTTTATTATATCGGATATTCAGAATCAATACTTAGCACAGCAAACCTTCCAGATACAAAAAGCTTTGAAGCAAAACAGTGTTTCAGATGGTAAGAGGGACTCCGATTAAAAAAAATGAAAAGACAGTGAATATGTGAAAATGACATCGAGAAGTTCCTTGTTTTTTGTGTCTCAGTGTTTCCAGATCAGATGTGCAGAGTTTACAGGGAGAAGGTAGTATTTCCTAACTGTCAGCTCTACAAACTCAACCTGACATTTGTGAGTCATATAGAAACACACACTGCACTTTTTTCCTCAAGTACTGTGTACAGAGTATAAAGTCACCATAGGAAAAAAGAAAGAATTGAACTCTGTCCTTAAAACTGAATAATACCTTACCTTTTAGAAAACATGTCCATGAGAAAAATAAACCCATGGCTTGAATACCTGCAATAGGTTATGGCACTTACAATAAAACAGGCAGTCTTTTATCAAAGCAGAGAATTATTAGACCAGTTGAACTAGGGTAAACAAAAGAGTGAAAAGGGCTATATTGAGAAAAGTGAAACCCTTTAGAAGAAAAAGATCAGGAGTTGAGTGCCTTCCTAGTCAGTCAATTGATTGGACTCCAGTTGAATTTGGAGTGTATTGAAGGAAGTAGGAGCTTCAATAACATACCAAGGGGAAAAACATCAAAAACTGTGTTTTGGCTCTTTGGAAGGAGCAGTTTAATTGGTAAGAAGAATATATAAAGTGTTGCAAACAAATTTCAGTGTGTAATAGGTAATGCTTAGCATTTGTATGATTTTAATCTGTAGATTTCATTGTAGGTATTGGGTATACAGTACCACCCTTAAGATTTTTCCTTTGTGAGTCAACCTGGCACTATTCCATTGGGACTATTAATGTCTGGTTGCTCCTGGCAGTTGATGATGGCCAAAGAAGAGTACTGATGTGTGCATGATTCTTTTGAAAGCAGAACTTCCTTGTTCTCTGCCAATCTTGACTGCTAAGTTCATTTGGCAAGAGGAGATGGAAGACTTTGTTTAGGTCTTTGGTGTCTGGGTAAAATACTGTCTGTATAATTAAAAAGAACAGGAGTACTTGTGGCACCTTAGAGACTAACAAATTTATTAGAGCATAAGCTTTCGTGGGCTACAGCCCACTTCTTCGGATGCATATAGAGTGGAACATATATTGAGGAGATATATATACACACATACAGAGAGCATGAACAGGTGGAAGTTGTCTTACCAACTCTGAGAGGCCAATTAAGTAAGAGAAAAAAACTTTTGAAGTGATAATCAAGATAGCCCAGTACAGACAGTTTGATAAGAAGTGTGAGAATACTTACAAGGGGAGATAGATTCAATGTTTGTAATGGCTCAGCCATTCCCAGTCCTTATTCAATCCTGAGTTGATTGTATCTAGTTTGCATATCAATTCCAGCTCAGCAGTCTCTCGTTGGAGTCTGTTTTTGAAGTTTTTCTGTTTTAAGATAGCCACCCGCAGGTCTGTCATTGAATGACCAGACAGGTTAAAGTGTTCTCCCACTGGATTTTGAGTATTATGATTCCTGATGTCAGATTTGTGTCCATTAATTCTTTTGCGTAGAGACTGTCCGGTTTGGCCAATGTACCTGGCAGAGGGGCATTGCTGGCACATGATGGCATATATCACATTGGTAGATGTGCAGGTGAACGAGCCCCTGATGGTATGGCTGATGTGATTAGGTCCTATGATGATGTCACTTGAATAGATATGTGGACAGAGTTGGCATCGGGCTTTGTTACAAGGATAGGGATCTACAACCTATCCTGAAAGATGATCCTTTACTCTCACAGATCTTGGGAGACAGACCTGTCCTCGCTTACAGACAACCCCCCAACCTAAAGCAAATACTCACCAGCAACCACACATCACTGAACAAAAACACTGACCCAGGAACCTATCCTTGTAACAAAGCCCGATGCCAACACAAATTTGGATATAACGCGGTAAAGCAGCACTCTGGGGGGGCGGGGCTGCGCACTCTGGCGGATCAAAGCAAGTTCGATATAACGCGGTTTCACCTATAATGCGGTAAGATTTTTTGGCTCCCGAGGACAGCATTATATCTGGGTAGAGGTGTATTTAATAAAATGACCTCCTTGAGTTTTTTGAGAAGTGTGCTAGTGTTCATAACAATTAAATTCTTACATGTTCCAAATTCAGAATTCTGCACTCTATATCTTTGTTTCGAAACAGCTAGTTGTACTTCATTCACATGTTATTTTTGCGTCTCATTTGTTCGTATGGTACCATATGTGTGCATGGTGCTTTACACATAAGACAGGTCCTTTTCTGAGAAACTTGTCTTCTGAATTATACATGGTATAGCCAGGGATAAAAGTAAAAATAGATTCATCCCTGAAATAAATGTTAAAAGAGTGAGATAAAGTAAAAAGGGAAACTATCCCACTGTTGTCTGGATAAGATTTACCTTCACTGTATCAGAAAGGTCACATATACAGAACTGAAGTATGGGATGTCATGAATGAATTTCCCACTACCAATAGGTATGTACATATTGAGACAGTTAGTTGTGCTGTCCCTCATTTTTCTAGGTCTCAGTCATAAACTCCTATGATAAAACCAAATACAGAAAATTTTCTGAAGTGGCTCAGTAGGATTACTCTGAGCTGCTTTTAAGGGCACATAAAAATAAAATGGTGCATGCTGTGCAAACTGCATGAGAGTTGCTGTGAATCAATAAGTAGATGGTTTCTGGACTAATATCTCCTTGACGTATTGTAATAATACAAGTTACTTATTGGGGAAATGGGCCACATCACTGTTCAGAAACTATGGTAAATGATGATATTATTGACTTATTTTTAATATGAAAGCACCCACAGGCCACAATCTTGACTGGGCCCCATTAGTCCTAGGTGCTGTGCAAACAAAGTTCCTTTCCCAAAGACCTTACAAACTAAGTTAAAGAAGAGGCAATGAAATGGGTGCAATGAGCAGTGGGAAGGGATGGGGGAGAGAATACGAGGGTGATGGGAAAGAGAACATGTATTATGTAGTTCAGCTGTGTGCAATGTTTGCAGATTATAGGTGTTTTGATATGTCAAACTATTTTGTGAGATTAAAGAGCTGGTTGCTGAAAAAAAGCAGGCTTTTCTTGTTTTTGGCATCATTATAGATGGAAGTATTGATATGGGAACTCAAAGCTTAGTACTTGCGGTTTTCTGATTGACATTTGTACTTCGTTATATATCTAATATTCAGATTACGACTGACTGGTTAAGCAATAATTTCAGTTTTTCTGTCCATTGAAAGAAATAGATCAAAAATTATGGCCCTTGGAAGTGATGGAAGTAAGAATAATGACCAGTCTGTGGGATGAGTGCTCCTTGTACATCTTCTGAAGTTTAATGCCATGCTAATGTATTACCTCTGCATTACCCATAGGTTCGCACTTGTGAGCTCTCATGCTGATTCTGTTCCATATCTGGAAGGATATCACATCACTTTGACAGGTCTTTTCTATTACTTCAAATCTATTCCTTAGCATTTTGATTAAAATGAAAGAGGGTTTATTAGATGAGCCATCGTTAAACCATAAGGAAATTCATGGGCAGCTCCAGCTGGCAGCATATAGAGCAAAATAAATTGTATTCAGTGCTATGGACTATAAAATAAGTTATTTTAATAAGCTGTCTGACTCCAAAATCAGTGTCACCTCTTTCCCCCAACAGACTTTTTAGGGATGAAATATGTTCTTATAGATGTTTTGATGTTTGTTAGAACTGTGCCATATATTACAATACATGGATTTTGCAATTGCTAATTGCTGTTGGTGGTCTGTGAAGAAAACTAAAATGGCCTGTTTGGATGAGGGCTGCCACACTTGTGCAGAGGGATTGAAGGTTGACCCAGAAACTGATGAAATGTGGACAGAACTCTGCTTTTCAGTGTTAACCATTTTATATAGGGGAAGAAAATTAAAGTCTGTAAAACAGATTTTAAATATAGTTAAAATGGAAGCTTAAAACAGATTATCAGAGATTGAAAGTAATGTACTGTATGCGCATAAGTGTTTGGCGTATAGTCTTGCATCTGGTTCCTATATTGGATTTTTATGGGAACCTGCCACAGTTCTGCAAGTTTCTGAAATTGACTAGGTTCTGATAAATAACATGTTGAGGACAACATAGCAGTAATAAAATATAGTGGCTTTTTTTTTTTTTTTTTTTCATTTTTGACCACTGTCTAAATTCTTAGAGACAACCATATGTTGATTACATTTGTGCCTATTATAAGAAAATTTCAACCATTTTCCTTTTCTGATTTAATACTAGCTGGATGTCAGTTTATTTTTATTGTATAAATATTAAAGGGAATAACTATCACACATGTTAGTGCTGATTTGGCAGCTCCCTCACCTGTGTCATAGAACCTCTCACTTCCTGGCTGACCCTAATGTGTGAACCAAGTTCCTGTCAGCAGATTCTGCTCTCTACTAGAAGCATATTGCTGTGTGAGGGAGTGGTCACCACTGAGACATCATGGGAGTGGGGGAGGTCAAAACTTAATGGGGCCTTATGAATGTGTGTCTTCTATGTGGTTTTATCCAGGGTGTGTGATACTATGTAATCTAAGCCAGGGTAAAGCACACAAAATATGGGAGAAAGGCCCATAAGTGTGTGTTATTCATAGATGGCCTGATTCAGTGCACATTGAAGTCAGTGGGAGTATCTCCATTAACTTCCGTGGATGTTGGATCAGGCCTACAGAGAAAGGTCTGTATAATAAAGATGAATTGGTGAGAGAGGACCATTTCAATATCATGCATTCCTCTGTTAACATCCAACTTATTAGTAAGAACATAATAAAACATTTGAAAAAACGGATTATAGAGAAGTGTACAGAGATTCTACTGCATTTGTCCCATGGTCATTACAACTATGCCAGTTAAAACTTGCTTGTGATGCTCCATTTGGGCCATTTTGAAAAGCTCTGATAATGCATACAGTAAAAAGTCTGGTTTATCCTTTTTTGGTGTGCAGGTGAAGGCTAGAGAGCTGGTGAGGTGATTGAATTAAGGGAAAGGGTTTCTTTCTGTCTTTAAACATATGTATTTTTGTGTGTGAGTGAGAGATTCTTAAAGTGCTCCTGGCAAGAAAATTCCAGGTTGAGGCTGAAATGCCATATTTACTTATATAACCCAGGCTTGATATTTTTGTGGATACCACCTCTTCTATTTCTATTCCTTTTTGTGGTGGAATTTTCAAACGTGCCAGTCGCCCAACTTCCTTTGACTTTCAATGGGTGTTGGACACCTAACTCCCATTAGCAATTCTGGAAATCCTCCACCCCCTTAGACCCACTCATCTCTCTAGTAAATGTGTGCTTTCAGAATTGCAAAACAAGTCAGTCAAAACAGAAATTGCAAGGTTTTTGGTACTCATTTTATAGTTTATCCACAAACATACCGTAAAGATATCTCTTTATTTTCTGCTATGGGAAAGGAAAAAGAGAAGGGCGAAGTGGCCCTTTGGGACTTTGGCTACTCCAAATAGCACTGGGGTGGTGTTTCTTTAGCGAGAATGAAGATTTTTTTTGTAGGCTACGGTGTTCCATACAGAGATGCAATGATTTAATATGAAAAAGGGCTTTTGTCTGTTTTTAACCAGGCTCATAATATTACTTAGATGTCAGCTTGTAAGTATGAACAATTGCAGCTGTCATTTCTGCATCATGTGCTAAACTTCTTCACGGGGGCAATGCTGCTTTTCTATTCTTCATAGAATTAAAGGGGAAAAAAACTGGTTCTCAACCAAGGAAAGAAAAGTCTGGCAAATCTGAACAGAGTGAAATACAGTTTCTGTCAGTGATCCCCTGAACTGTTCTTATTACAGTTGAAATTATAGGCCATAGTGTGATGTTGGACAAGCTATTCCACATGGACTCCCTATCTGCACATTTCTTTTCAAGTGCCTATAAATCAGAAAGTGTTGCTTTGCATGGTACATTAGTTTTTAAAAACTTGATGTATACCTAAGGGGGAAAAATGAATTAATGAAGAAAATTCCTATACATGATGCAATTGTTCAGTATTTAACGGAGCACACTGTGCTTTAAAATGCCCTGAGTACCTTCCCTGTTCCTCTTGTCAGCACTTTAAATTGTCCTACTTAATTTTAGATAGCATAAATTTCTCCTTTCTTGGAGCAGTGTCAGTATGAATTCCTTGGTGCTGGAAGCAGCAAGATCTCAAGATCAAATCAAATACACTCTAATTTTTAAAGGGAGGAGAAGGAAATATTTATATATTTTTTTCAGCTGGAGAAGCCATGTGGTTTATAAGAGAGGTAAAGTATGGGTCTTGGATGTGTTGGTATCAGTCTTCTGAAAGGAAATGCGGAGTACAATAATTCATTGTCTTAGATTGGGTGGGTGCTTGCATGTCCTTGTTAAAATATAAGATAATTTTAACAGCTTTTTCCAGTGTATGGTGGGAACCTAAACAGTATTGAAAGTACTTGGAAGAAGGAGGCACATCATTCATGTAGACTCAATAATATGATTGACATTCTGGTTAATTAAGAAGAAATTAGCACAAGTTTTGAACTATTAATTGCAAACCACTAATGCTAATGAAACATTCAAGTTGAGAAACCAAGCACTCAAGACAGAAAATTCCAAAAGTTAAGGTTTGCTTTGCTTTATGTTAGCCATGTTTCATGGCAAATAGACTTTATACCAGTATTTGTTAATAACAAACTATCCATCAAAGTTGACATTTGATAATGCTGACTTTAGATTGTTAGATCTCTCAACCTTAATGCTATGGTAAGAGCAGTATTTTTGTATCCTTTCATTTATTTAACAGACTAAAAGACAATTTCTGAGCTGTTCTACTTCCAGAATGTCTCTCAGTTCTTCCCCACTCTGAGTCCTATAAGCACAGACTGTTCAGAACTGAAGTCGCCATGTTACAGAGACGCATCCTTGCTGGCTTTTAATGACCAATTTTAAATGATCCTAACATATTAAAATGGCAAACAATTTAATACAATGAGATCATCAAAGCAAACCACTTTTGAGGATTCAGCCACATTTCAATTACACGGGGGGGAAAAAGAGTGTATCTGTCCTCCTATTTACCCACAAACAAAAATGTTCATAGCTCAGACAGCTAAACAAACTTTCCCAAAAGTTCCCACTTGAGCTGAGACCATATGTGGAAAACTTCTGAAGCAACTGAAGGTGGACGATTAGAATGTAGTTAAGTTTCAAACTTGGGACTGTAGTAAGAGCAATCTGCTCTAGTCTCATTACTTAATGTAGGTTGTCTATTTGGTGTTTAAATTGACGGTTACACAAAAAAGCAAAAGTTATAACTGCCCAGTCAAAAAATGATGGTGAAAGGCTTCTGGCAGCATATCCATTGTTTGTCACGAGAGAGAGAGAGAGATGCTGTCTCCTTAATATAGATTTTTCCACACTGGAACTAATGTTCATGGAGTGTGCAACATCCTCTCATGTTGAATGTTTGCTTAGCATGCTCAGTGTCTGCTTAACATGCTCTGTTCAGTTTCACTATGAAATACCATTTTAAGAAGTTCAGCTCTATTAACAACTAATCTTGGCCTGTGATGAAGAATACAAGTTTTTCAAATTGATGAATAGAAACAAGATTTTAACTGGTAAAATTTTTTTGAGTTGATGTGGTCCAGTATGATATTAAACTCCTAATTGAAAAGGCTTTTATCTTAAACCATAACACAAGTTATTACAGTAAAAATGAGAAGTTTGTTTAGCATTAGAATTCTTGGGGACATCGAGTTAAAACACCGTGTAATTGTTAATGTACTGGGAAAGAAAACAGTCTCCCCACCTCTAATTCTTAAAAAAGCAAAGTGGATTTGTTATGGTCCAGGAATCTTACAGAAATGTTAGACAAGCACTTAACATATCCTCTCAGCCTAATGTTCTAGAAAACACCTCTTGCTTATGTCTCTTAAACACAGGTGAGGTTGAGTAAAACTTGCATTAATAGGGTGTCCAAAATGAGTGTGGCAACATTTTTGCAGAAATGGATTAAAACAACTCACTGAACATGAAAGGATGCGAAAAGTCCCCAGAGTGGCCAGGGTATATATGTGGGTATGATAGGTTGGTCCAGTATGACTGACAGAAGTATGGGGCAGTCATGGGGCAAAAATCCCAGTGACTTTCATAGGGACAGGATTACACCAAAGGAGTCAGATAGGGCTTAAAAGAAAGGGTAATGGCATTGGACTATGTTTCTGGTTGATGGAGTGAGATTCTGAAGCCCTTTTCTCATTGTCCCCACCTTTGTTTTTGTTTTATCTGTTCGGGTGGTATAGGGAAAAGGGAGTGTTTTAATAGTTAATATTAAATAGGCAGCAGATTTAATTAATAGGCAGCAGATTTAAAACAAAGGAAGTATTTTTTCACACAACACACAGTCAACCTGTGGAACTCCTTGCCAGTGGATGTTGTGAAGGCCAAGACTATAACAGGGTTCAAAAAAGAACTAGATAAGTTCATAGAGGATAAGTCCATCAATGGGTATTAGCCAGGGTGGACAGGGATGGTGTTTCTAGCCTCCGTTTGCCAGAAGCTGGGAGTGGGTGATGGGATGGATCACTGATGATTACCTGTTTTTTTCATTCCCTCTGAGGCACCTGGCATTGGCCACTGTCGGAATACAGGATACTGGGCTAGATGGACCTTTGTTCTGACCCAGTATGGCCGTTCTTATGTTCTTATTCAACCTCTACTACAACTTCCTGGCTGAGTTCTGAAACAAGTTTTCCCCCTTTTGGTATAGTTCCTTTCTCCTATACTAACCAGCAACAGCTGTTATGGCTAGCTTTATCCCTCCACCAGTCAAGGAGGAGACAAATTTTGGTCAGTCAGCTAGGCTAGAAGTTTGAGCACTGAAGTGAAGGAGAAGGAGCAGCCTTGTTTGGCATCATCATGGAGACTACTGTGGTTTTTTTTTTTTTTTAAAGATAAATAATATCAGGATTTGATGTTTTAAGTTAGGTGGAAGGTGATGCTCATTTTAAAGGTGGGGGAAATGGAAACATAGGGAAGTTGAGACGTACCTAAAGTTGTGCAGACTGGTATAGAACATAGGTCTTACTCCACTTGCTGTGCTCTAATCATTAGAGCTGGTGCTTCCTCCTATATTTTCTTCCTCTTGACCTTTATGACCTGCAGATACTTCCCCAGGGCCGGTGCTACCATTAAGGCAAACTAGGTGGTTGCCTAGGGTGCCAAGATTTGGGGGCGCCAAAAAGCGGTGCCCCCAATTTTTTTTACAGTGTCCTTACGCCCCCTCCCCGAGCGCACTGTCGCTGCTCCACTTCTCTTGCCTCCCAGGCTTGCGGCCCCAATCAGGTGTTTGGCGCCGCCACAAGCCTGGGAGGGGAGGAGACTTAGAGCGGGGGGCGGCGTGCTTGGGGAGGAGGTGGAGCAGAGGTGAGCTGGGGTGGGGAGCTGCCGCACGGCTCCCTGGGTCGGGGAGCTGCTGCGGGGTGGGCGCTTCAGGGCGGGGGGGAAGCTGCCGCGGGGGGGGGGGGGGGGGGGCCCGGGGGGGGGGGGGGGGGGGGGGGGGGGGGGCGGCGGCGGGGCTGGGGGGGGGGGGCATGCAAGGTGGAAGTTTCGCCTAGGGCGCGAAACTTCCTTGCACCGGCCCTGTACTTCCCTGACATTTTGTTGCTGATTTTTCCAATGAAGGATATAATTTTGGGTAGTTGTGATTGTCCTTGGTGCCACCAACAGTGTTAGAAGCATCACAGTGGGGAAGGAGGGACATATGGCCTTTCTGGAGAAATGTGCCTGGGGGATGAAAGTGGGTGAGGGTGCTCCACTTAGATAACATATGTAGTGCCTATTGCTAAACGTGATAGTTAATTAAATTTTCAAGTCACCTTTCATCAGTTTATTTGCATTATGCTTTTACAATTGATTTGTGCATCAGAACATATCATTTTGCTTTTTAAGCTACTGAGGGCATATCCATTGCTACCGGTTACACTGTTGCTGTCCTCGAAGGGATGAGAAATTTATATTAGCCTTTAATTTGCAATAAAGAGGTCATGCCTGTAAGGCTTGCATCAGTATTATGGTATTGAATTATCAGGATCATGTTAAAATGAGTAAGGCTTAGTACACTTTATTGCTCCAATTTGTTGAAAATTTAAAACCATGCCTGTGTGCACAGTTTTTCTCGTCTCCTGTGCTTTGGTTTCTGTTCGGTATGGCTTAACAAGATTTTCCAGCTTTTTTTGATGTTTAAACCAATACTAGGAAGATGAAGGATAAAAACCATAGTGAATTGTTTTTAGTAATAACATTTGTTGTTCTTAATCTATATTGTATACAGGAAATGCAAATTCCATTTTTAGATGATTCTCACTAGATCATTTAGTAAATATTCACTATGGATGTTTGTAGGCAGAAACCCATGTCTAACTTAATTGAGAAAATCAATACAGCAGGGTATATTTTATCTCTGTTCAGTACAAGGATTTGTCTACAAGTTTGTAAAGAATCCTATTCTTTTTCTAAGCTAAAGATCCTGTCCCATTCTTTTATTATTCATTTCAAGCTTCTGTGATAGAAATATTCTTGTTAAATATCCTTACTGTGAAAGCAAAGGAAGCCCAGACCTATAGTTTTGCTATTTTTTGACAAATTAGAAAATTCTAAGATATTAAATTGTCAAAAATAACATGAGTAAAATCTGTTGTCCATGAAATAGCTCTCAAATATCTTGTAAGTAACATACAGACTTTCCAAGCTAGGTATGCAAAATTATTCTCATGCCTCTGTATGCCCAATTTATGCAACAGATACCTGTTAGGAATTGATCCTACCAATTGAATGGTAATATAGACTGAATCCAAATACTTTGCTGTTCTATCTATTTAGTTAACAGAATGTTTTTACCAATCCATACTTTTTCAAAATGTTTGTATAAAATTTCCATTGTGTTTTGTAATAGTTGTAGGCAGGATGTGTTGATGATTCTTCCCTGGAGTGAACAGAAGCATCGGGAAGAGGACTGGTGTGAAAATCCACAGTGCAAGTAGGTATAGAGAGAGAGAGAGTGTGTGTGTGTGTGTGTGTGTGTGTGTGTGTGTGTGTGTGTGTTAAAAAGAACACTCTGAGAGGTTGCCAAAATAAGGTTGATGGAATGCATGACTAAAATATTTGTCTTTACTATTTATGCCTGAGTTGGTAGACAATTAAAAGCTCATGTAACAAAAATATATTCAAAACAACAACACTATGCTAATGCAGTGTTAAACCTGAAATTTTAATTACATAAAAGTAGAGAAACTATGCGTTCAGGTATCAGAGGGGTAGCCGTGTTAGTTTGGATCTGTAAAAAGCAACAAAGAATCCTGTGGCACCTTATAGACTAACAGACGTATTGGAGCATAAGCTTTCGTGGGTGAATTTCAGGGATTCATAACAATATTAACTCTTCATCTTTATGCACATGGATTTTTAAGTAACTTTAATGGTATGTGTCACAGCCTCAATCTTAGTCCATCTGTATATACCTTTGTAACTTTTTGTTTGCTCTTCTCAGAATGATATTTGAACCAGTTCTTCAAGATGAAGATGAATTCTTGTATGAAGCACAACCTGAGTTATTAAAGTACAGAACTACTAAGCTTTCGATAGACCTGGTTTCTGACTGGTATTGGAATAGGGCACAGGAGATTGAGAACTATGCTATGCAGGTAAGAACAGCAGCACAGAAATAGTAATTGTTGGCATAGATGCAAGCATTTTATTGCTTTTCGAAGCTAATTAAGCTGTGTCAAAAGTAGGCGATAGCAAACTGTCTGAACTGAGTACTGGTAGTGATTGCAGACAGTGATGTAAAATGCTGGCCTATTGAGGTCATTGGGGCGCTTGCCATGGAATTAAGTATGGGTTCACAGATTTGAGTGTGTTTCCTGAATTCAATCCTGTTTAAGGTTTACTCAGCTGAATTGTGATTGATTCATAGGTGTGAATGGAGGAATCTAGTAAATTTCCTTTGGCCTATCTGTACCTGGGCTCTAGAAAATAGCAAAACTTTCCCAGCATTTTCCCTTCTGCTACATATTTTATGTTCATGTTATCTAAAGGAAGAAGTGTTGAATAGTGAGTGGCTTAATCAGGGAACTCAGCTGTGATGTCAGGCCAACTTGCTGTGTGAATTTGGGCAAGTCATGCAGCCTGTCTGTGCCCTTGTTTCCCCACCTCTTCAAAATGTGTAAAGCACTTTGAGATCCTTGGATGAATGGTGCCATGAGAATGGAAAGTGTTACTATTAATGTTATGACATGCTCTACCCCTGACTGTAGTTTTGAGAATCCTCTGTGGAATGTCACAGATAATTGCAGTTCACTTATGGTTTAACAACATAGAGATGTTTAAAATACTCTTGTGTCTATTAATTAGTAATTTTAAGTACTTCATTTTACAGATCAACCTGAGCTCTTATTTCTTTATATTCCTGAGTTAATTGATCCTCCTAGTTTCATAGATGTTTCATAAAATGCTTAATCTTTCCAGATACCCTCATTGTAGACCCTTTCTTTTAATGACTAAAATAACAGTAAAAGATAACGTTTCTAGTTGCCTAGAGAATTAAAATCCTTAACTAATAAAAAGATTCATCTCCCCTTGCATTTTAAGAAAGATAAAAGATATAGGGAATATTTTTTCTTAGTGCCCAGAAATGCCTTTGGAAATCATTTACATTGGCCTCGAAAAATGTTATGATGGTTAGTTGTATCCAGTGAGGTTTTCCTGTAATATACAGCTCTTTGTGTTACACTGGAGCACAGTTTTTAATTTAATGTGTCAATAATTTAATTGATTTTTGGAAGTTTGTTTTTAGTTTAGTAATAATTTGCAAAGGCAACAGATTCACAGATGATACTAGAAAAGACACAGATTAGAATTAATGTTCAGAAAATGTGGATGTACTATTAAAAACAAAATGCAGCATTATTACTGTTTGTCAAGTTTTCGTCTGATTTTTTTCTGTACTCAGCTTCTGTACTTTAACTCATTTACTTGCAGTCATCTGCCATTTAGTAACATTTCATCTCCTCTGTATCCATCACATTTTGATATCATATGTAGACTATCAGAGGGGTAGCCATGTTAGTCTGGATCTGTAAAAAACGACAAAGAGTCCTGTGGCACCTTATAAACTAACAGACATATTGAAGCATAAGCTTTCGTGGGTGAATACCCACTTCGTCAGACGCATATGTAGAGTGTTTGTACTAATAAATCTCCCGTATCTTTTAATCTCACACCCTCATTTCCAAACACCTCCTTTCAGTATTCGAAAGTTAGTTGACTGTACCTTTTTATTATCCTTTTCACCATTCTTATCTAAGATGTTTACTAGCTGCTGTGCTTATGAGGAATAAGCTAGTTAGCAGAGATGAAGAGCAAATATTTTGTTTCTATGTCATAATCTCTCCACTAGTTGCGCGTGCTGGTTGTCGTCCTTTTGCTAATCCATGTCAGGCAGCTGAAGTCTTGCTGCCATGTAACTCTGTCCACTCAGCAGGAGATGGCTTCTGCAAGACTTGGGGGGAAATTATGGTAGTTTGGTTTGTAGCTTGTTTGGGAATCCTGTAGTTCTTCCATTTCATTTCCCTGCCTTCCACTTTCCCCCTTCTCCTCCCCCCCCCCCCCCCCGCCAAAATAAAGAAAAATAAAACAAACGACCAGCAATATACGTGCAGTCTCAAACAGTAGCAAAGCCAGGAAATGTGCATCCTATTAAGGACAAAAAGGTGCTCCTTTATGAAGCTTCTCTTCCAGCTTCTGCAGACTGTGTAACCTGCTCACAGCCTACTGAACAATGACTGACTGAAAGGGATTCATTCTCTCAGGCTGGATTGAGCCTCCCACTGTTCCAGGACTCCAGTCCTCTCCCAAGAGCACCGCTATGCTATGCAGATACTTGTCAAAGCAGACAACTGTCAGTTGCAAATGAAATCACTCCCTATTCAAGAATTTCTCTGGGGCCAGCGCAAAAGGGCAAGATCTAGGAAAAGTGCGAGCGTTTCTTTAATGTGTTTAAACGGGTTGTCATTAACTTGGGGAAACAACCGGTATTCTTTCTGCCTTGCAGGAGGAGTCACTTCCCTTTAGAGGGCATCACTTTTATGGTTGATCCCTACCCCCCAACTTCTCTCAGGTGTGGATTAAAAGCTAGCCTCTCCTATCCTAACTCTTCAAAGACGGAGCAGACCCTTACTCAGATGGGTCAATGGCTCCCTTAATGATCTCTAACACTTCCCTAGCTCAAATATCTAATGTGGATGCAGTTGTGGCTTCCCTACCCAAAGATTTTTTTTTAATATGGAGATATACCTATCTCATAGAGCTGGAAGGGACCTTGAAAGGTCATTGAGTCCAGTCCCCTGCCTTGACTAGCTGGACCAAGTACTGTCCCTGACAGATTTTTGCCCTAGATCCCTACATGGCCCGCTCAAGGATTGAATTCACAACCCTGGGTTTAGCAAGCCAATGCTCAAACCACTGAGCTATCCCTCCCCCCTAAGGATAGGGTAGTTCCCTCGGAGTATTGTCTCCCGAAAGATTATAGGACGGGAAGATACGAGGTACCCACCACAAGGATTCTGAAGCAGTAGCAGTAGCCGTGAAAGCTTCTTTAACAACCACATGATTTGTCCAGGTAGCAGTGTCCTGATGCAGTGACCTAAAGAATACAGACCAATTAAACAGGGAATATTTTTTCTCTATTTTAAAGAAAATATCCCTAGTTGTACCTTTTATGTCTGATTCCTGTAGTCTGTGAACTTTCTAGTAAGAGCAATGACACCTAATTCAGTGACCATGACACTACTCTGTCTCAGACCCTGGATTGCTGAGACTAATCAAGTCCTTTGTAAGTATGTGTGGGAAAGGACAGGGAACTCTCACTTCCAAACCCTTCAGTAACACAAAAGAGATTTAAAACAACAAAGACAAAGATGATACCATTGTTTTTAAAACCTCATCTGGCTCTTTAGTGACTACTCCTACCTGGAAAAAAATATTGGAAAAACAATATCTGAGGGACCAGTTAGGACTAGTTCAAGTATTGATTACCCAAAAGAAACAATCAAGTAACAACATAAATCTTTTTTTTCTTATTTTCAGGTGGACTGTGCTCTGTCCCTGGTTCGACTTGGCATGGAGAGGAACATTCCTGGTCTGCAGGTGCTTTGTGATAACCTGGTTACTCTGGAGATGCTGATTTATGAGACTGGATGTGATCTAACCCTAACCTTGAAAGATCTGCAGGAGATGAAAGATAGTGAAAAACTAAGACTGTTAATGATGAATGTACGTATTTTTGAAAATGCATTAGTTAGATTGTTGAGCCTAAATAATTTCCATGCTTATATAGACTCCTTGCATGTGTAACATAACAGTGCTCTTCAGCCAGAGGTGTTTCCCTGTCACATTTCCATTTATTATCCATCCATATCCCAAACAGCATTGGCACTAGATTTGTTTATTTTTTAATAATGTGGAAATGGTATTTTTGGAAAACAGCGGAACCATTTTGGCTCATTTTAAAAATAAAATGAAAACAACCCTCCTCCCCCCCCCCAGAGACTAAGTCTGAATAATTTCAGACTGCAAGCCATGATTGACTGAAAACGGGAATAGGATAGAAATGCCTTAAGTATCACTATTGCTACTGCTCAAGTTATAAGAGCACTTTTTTTTTAGATGGTTTTTGATGTTTATAACTATTAGCAGCTAAATCTCAGCTCATTTCTGTGCAGCAGATAAACTCATCTGAAATCATCTCTGGTTCTTCAGTCTTCTTTTTCTTGTGCAACACCCATCTTTTTTTATACAATTTATATTGTAGGAGGAAACTGATAGTGAACCCAATATGCAGTTTGCCTAACATTTGCCATTACAAAAAGATTCTTGTGATTTTTTTTTTTATTATTATTATTTTGAAACACTTCCAATGTGTGCAGCACGCCTTTGAAATTCAGCAGGGGGAATGTCCTTAGGCGAGAGAAGTACCTTTTCTTTGTCCCATGAAATTCTGTTCAAGTTCTGCTGAGACATAGATTCATAGATTCATACACTTTAGGATTGGAAGGGACCTCGAGAGGTCATCAAGTCCAGTCCCCTGCCCTCATGGCAGGACCAAATACTGTCTAGATCATCCCTGATAGACATTTATCTAACCTACTCTTAACTATCTCCAGAGATGGAGATTCCACAACCTCCCTAGGCAGTTTAGTTTATTCCAATGTTTAACCACCCAGACAGTTAGGAACTTTTTCCTAATGTCCAACCTAAACCTCCCTTGCTGCAGTTTAAGCCCATTGCTTCTTGCTCTATCCTTAGAGTTTTCTCCCACTTCCTTATGACACCCTTTTAGATATCTGAAAACTACTATCACGTCCTCTCTGTCTTCTCTTTTCCAAACTAAACAAACCCAATTCTTTCCGCCTTCCTTCATAAGTCATGTTCTCAAGACCTTTAATCATTCTTGTTGCTCTTCTCTGGACCCTCTCCAATTTCTCCACATCTTTCTTGAAATGCGGTGCCCAGAACTGGACACAATACTCCAGCTGAGGCCTAACCAGCGCAGAGTAGAGTGGAAGAATGACTTTTCTCTTGCTTGCATTCCTTGGGAAACTTTTGGCAGCCTGCCAAAATAATTTAATATGAATATGGTAAGGCTGGGCTCATGCCACCACCAAAGCAGCAGTGGGATGGGATGTTGCACTGGGAATGCCTGGTATGACCAGGTCAGCTGTAGTCAAGGGGGCTGAGGAATGAGAAAGCTGAGCTTTTCTATAAGACTCCCTTAGACACAATAGCCCGTCCCTCCCATCTTGGATGACAGTCTTCTCCTGCTGCCAGTTAATTTAATTAATTCTGTAGTTTAAGTGGTAGGAGTCTGTGCTGAAAGCTCAGGGTTCAAACGATGCTGATGATGCATGATGAGGAAAGTTTATTACTGTTACACTTAATAAAATTTGTTTTTACCTTTTTTCATTTTTAAAAAAAAGGAACTGTTTTTTATCATTCTGTTTTCATTTGTTTTGTTTAACTTCTTACACTTTCTAGTCTTCTGATGAAAGATATGTGAAGAACGTTTATCAGTGGATGGTCCCATTTCTACATCGCTGTGAAAATCAGTCCCCTGGTCTTGCAAACACACTTTTTAGGGAGTATTTAGTAAGCTTAGCAAAGGAAGACCTGAAATTCCCTCTGAAGATCTTTCAAAATTCAAAACCAGATGTAAGTACAGATTCATAGTTGTTTTATTTATTGGCTTATTTGAAAACTATAATTTATCATGCAGAACTGGATTCATAAGTAAGGTTTGTTTGTTTCCCGATCAGTTTTAGAGGTTGACTCTGTCCTTTTTTTCCTTTTTCACTGAATATTTGTCATGCAGATATGAAAATATGTTCCCTAAACAAGGTTAAAACAGAATTTCTAATGTATGGTTAAACCATAGTTCTTGATCAGTATGTCAAAAGATATGTTAATCATTAATCACTAGCAGAAATACCCAGTGGAGTAGAAATTAGTAGGGATTCTTCTGAATGTCATTTTTTGGTAATGCATTGAACTTCATTTTCTGAATATGGCTAAATATTTTGTTTGTTTGTTTGAAGCCTCTTAAAATATTTTTCTGAGTACTTCTGTCTGGTGCCTTTCCCTGAAGAATTTTACCAGCTTTCATTTTTTTCCCACTAAAAGTGTTGGTAAGAAGTATTTCTTTGCCTCATTAATGAGGGGAAAAAAGCAGTGATATTGATCACTGTAGATAAAAATGCTGAAATTCATATCTCAGTAAGTTGCTACTATTCTCATAAGAAAGTAGAAGGACCACAATAGAACTTTAATAAAATAAGCTGTATCCCTTTCCATTCATCTTTGCATCCATTATTTAAACTACCTTTTTCCAGTAGCTAGATCGAAATGTGTGTAGTTAGATATTTTAAATTTACATTCACCCACAGCCCTCGTCAGTTCATATAAAGTTCATTTATTTGTGTAATTATTTATTTAGATTTCTAAAACATACATAGCAGAAAGGTCCAGCTTAAATCCTGATATTCCCGTCCTGTGTTTTAAATGCACAATCCACACCAACACACCCACTTCCTGCATAGTCACACTCTGGCTGCCAAGGTAAGTTCTACCTCTCCTCGTAGGGTAGAGAAGGACACCTCTACTGCTTCAGAAAATAGAGGACTCTCCCAGCTTCTTTTGGAAGGGGAGAAGACCCCCTGCTGCCCCTACTTGAAATGGATGTTGGGGCATAGGTCCACAGGGGGTAAAACCATGGGAGTCCAATGTCACGCTGTGCCTCAGGGCCTACGTTGCCTTAATCAGGACCTGATTCAAAATAAACTAATGGAACAAATATTTAGATCAAATAAATCATTAAATATCTAGAGGGCAACAGAACTATGCATAATAAACAGCAAGGTTTTATAAATCTTGTTAGAAAAACATGCCTGATAGCTTTTCCACCACAGTAATAGATTTGGACTCTAAAATACTAAATACTGTATTTCATGAAACCTTAATTGGAACCTTGACATTGCCTTGGATGTTTGTGTGTGGATTGACCTTTGTCTAAAAATGGAAAGCAAGAGACAGTGAAAGATAGCAGTATGCCAAGTTCGAATTGGAAGCCACCAATATTGTTTCTTGGATCAGTGGTATGTGACATCTTCATTAATGACCTAGAAGATGGAAGAAACAGCAAATTAATATAATTGCTATGATAAAACATCAATACAGCTAATTCTCACTTCAGATACAGATTTTAAGTTGCTTCTGATGGCTGTAGTCCAGGAGTTGGCAACCTTTCAGAAGTGGTGTGCCGAGTCTTCATTTATTCACTCTAATTTAAGGTTTCGCGTGCCGGTAATACATTTTAACATTTTAGAAGGTCTCTTTCTATAAGTCTATAATATATAACTAAACTATTGTTGTATGTAAAATAAATAAGGTTTTTAAAATGTTTAAGAAGCTTCATTTAAAATTAAATTAAAATGCAGAGCCCCCCGGACCAGTGGCCAGGACCCCAGCAGTGTGAGTGCCACTGAAAATCAGCTCGCGTGCTGTGTTTGGCACGCGTGCCATAGGTTGCCTACCCCTGCTGTAGTCCCATATGGATGAGATCAATATTTGAGTTACTTTAAATCTGATCCAAAAACTTGGTACTCTGGTGATTCAATTTATAGTTTATAATGTAATCTTTCAAAAGATGGAACTGCAGCAAAGTTCATGTCCCAGTCCTGAACTGTTATATCAGGGATCGGCAACCTTTGGCACGCGGCTCGTCAGGGAAATCCGCTGGTGGTCTGGGACGGTTTGTTTACCTGCAGCATCCGCAGGTTGGTTGATTGCAGCTCCCACTGGTCGCGGTTCGCCGTTCCAGGCCAATGAGGGCTGCGGGAAGCGGCAGCCAGCACATCCCTCAGCCCACGCCACTTCCCGCAGCCCGCATTATCCTGAAACAGCGAACCGCGGCCAGTGGGAGCTGCGATCGGCCAAACCTGCGGACGCTGCAGGGAAACAAACCATCCCGGCCCGCCAGCGGAGTTCCCTGACGGGCCGCATGCCAAAGCTTGCCGATCCCTGTGTTATATGATTGGTGTTTCATTTGCAGAGGAATAATCTCTTTGCTCAAAAGAGGGTGTCAACAGTCACTTCTTACATCTCACAAAAATGATATTTAGAGAATAGTTCTGCAGATGAATTAACTGTGCATTTAGGAGCCAATCAAAATTGCAAGTGAAATTGTATTTCATATGCTGGCCTAATAAACACAAGTTTTGACCCTCTCTCCCCCAACTGATCGTTTATCTAACTGTCTACTTTTGAAGTGTGGTTCTACTCTGGAAAAGTGTTGCTAAAAATGATGACTTCTTACTCAGCAGGTCTGCTCCTTGTGTGTCTTCAGGCATATCTTATTGTTTAACAGACCCAACTAACTTTTTACCGCTTGTCAGTGTCTGCTCTGCAGAGGTAGAAGTGAGAGAGCTAGATGATGTTCCTCCTTGTGCATCATCAATGGAAGTGTTTACTCATTTCCACTTGCTTACTCCCACACAGCCTCACTGGAGACATTGGGTTTGCACAGTTCAAGTGAGAGCAGAATTTGGCCTGCAGGAACTTTTGTTATTGGTGGTGGTACATGAGAAAGAAAGAACTAAGGGATATGGGACTTTGAACATCTTTTTCAGTGTTGGCTGACTCTACTCCTATTGAAGTCAGTGGTAGTTTTACCATTGACTTCAATAGGAGCAGGGTTAGGCTGACACTGAGTATTTTTGAAAATTTCACCCTAAATGCTTAATATTTTATCTATTGTGATGGAAGCACATTCAGTACAATTGTCACCTCTGCCAAGTTATGACTATTCCGATAAAATGATATCAAGAATTTCTCACTACTACATAGTCATCCACTGTGACAGGCTTATGAGCCGTCACTTTCAGAGTAACCTTTCCCCACTATCTCTCTCCTTCCTCATAGTCAAGTAGAAGGACTTAAATACCCACATATGTTGTCCTATATAGATAGGTCCAGGGAATCAATGGGTAACGGGAAGCAGAAGAACTGCGTGGCTTGTAAACCTTTTTTTGTGTGTTGTCTGTGCTGAAAACTTTCTCAAATTCTCCTATTACTGCTCTACTAAAAAACGGAGCTGTACCACTGATAGTTTGTAAGTAATTACATCCTTACTGAAAGACACACTATTGCAAAAAAATTTATTTTTCCCATAATACACCCTTGTATCACTCTTCTCCATATCACATCCTGCATATACAGTAGTGTGAGATCTTGTGTAGATTGGCATCCACTGTTACTGATCCAAGCAGCACAAGTGGACATGATGGTAAAAACACTGGCAGTTGATCTACATTGAAGGTACCTACAAAATGTGGCCCCGATACAGAGAAAAATAACACAACATTGTTAGTGGGGGAGGGGAGTGCTTTTGCAACAGTGAATAACTGGTCTTTCTACAAGCATGGAAACTTTTAAATGGTTCTTCAGTAAAATATAAAATATTCTGGCAATGTAAGGCTGTACTTCAGCTATTGTATTTGGAGCTATATGAATTATTGTAGTATGTCTATACAGTTTCAAATACAGTTTGAGATTCATGAATCATAAATTGACATAATTGTTAGAAGCACCTCATTTTTCTGCTGCATGCAGTAGTGGGTTGTGTGGTGGATGGGCTGTACACAATAACTGCAGCATTTTACAGTATTGATGCTGTTAATGTGCAAATGAAGTAAATTCTTTTGTGTGTAAATAATGGTTTCAAGCATCTAACATTTTTTTTAACAATTTGCCTGTTTAAAATATTTGCTTTTTCAAAATTAAATAGGATTCAGTTGCAAGTATCTTGCTCTTTCAGACCGGTCCAGTACACAGAGGATACAGATTAGCTTTTGTTGCATTTTCTGTAATTACAAAAGATATTTCACAGAGAATTATTAAAGATCCAGAGAGCCTCTAATTTACTTGCACTAGTTAAGATTGTATTTACAGTAACACTGGAATATAGAAAAACTGACTGTAAATGGAAAAAAATGTTTTAACATACAGCAAAATATATTCTGTTTTTGATAGTGTCAGCAAAAAATAATTCCTGATCAGGACCGGCTGATGAGTATGGCACTGGAATGTATCTATAGTTGCGACCGAGATGACCAGCTCTCCCTTTGTTATGATATTTTGGAATGCCTTCCACAAAGAGGATATGGGTGAGCATACATATGTGGTTATATGCGCATTAAATATAGTTCTGAATTATCTAAAATCTTTCCCTGAGATGACATTCCTTTCTCCTGGGGAAATAATTAAAATAAACTAAAAGCTAAAGTATGTAATGTAATTGGTGTAGTACCTATCTTAATTGAACGGTTTGAGCCTATGCTTCATATATGTTAAAAAAAATGTTTAACAAATTGTGTTTTTTTTTATTAAAACCTTCACAGCCCGGAAACAGACATAACTAAAACTCTTCATGACAAGGTAGATGAACTGGAACAAATTCTCAGGTAAAAACCATTTACCATATCAACAGTTCATTTTGTTTTATTGGAGGAATAGTACAGGAATGTACAGGTTACCATGGCATAGGGTCATAGGTCATATCCAAACCCTTCACTACAAATCTAGATGAAAAATACTTTCTGAATGTTGAGTTCTTCTACAATATGAAGGTTGTAACTTTCTTCCTACAAAAAAAATATTTCAACCACTACTGCCCCAAATCAAATATCAAAGCTAGGATTGCAAGGGATGAGAATGGAGTGCTGAACCGCTCCCGTATTTGTGGAACGGCAGTCAGAGTATCTGTAGTGTGTACAAAAGGGTTTAGGCCAAATCTGAGCCTCTAAGCCAGTGGTCCCCAAACTTTTTACCTCGCGCCCCCCATTACTCCTGACCGTGCTGCCCACACCCCTCGGAGCTAGGGCCAGGAGGGGGAGATACGGACAGGGGTAAGGGGGCTGAGGCTGGGGCCATAACTGGGGAAGGAGTGGAGCCTCAGCCGGGAGCGGGATCCCTGGGCGCGGGGTCGGTAGCCACCGCTGGAAGTGGAGCCCTGGGCGCGGGGCTGGCAGCTGGGGCTGGGGCCAGGAGTGGAGTGGAGTGGTGCTCCCTTTCTGCCCTCCGTGGGGGCTGGCCCGGGCCCCAGCCGTGCCCCCCCTGAATGTTCTAGGGGGCGTGCCCCACAGATTGAGGAGCTCTCCTCTAAGCCAAGTTTCAAATGCCTTGAGTATTTATAAGAAGAGAAACATAAAAATGACTAGGAGAGGTTAATCTAAGAAAGGAAGTAATGAGGAGGGTTTTTTCTGGTTTCCAATGGTATTGTCCTAATGTCAGCTCCCTGTAGCTTAGGAAAAGTTTGTATGTTCTGATCATCAGAACTTCCAATGTTATAATGCTT
Source organism: Terrapene triunguis (assembly GCF_002925995.2). Classification (NCBI taxonomy): domain Eukaryota; kingdom Metazoa; phylum Chordata; order Testudines; family Emydidae; genus Terrapene; species Terrapene triunguis. The sequence continues at coordinate 60,970,290 of NW_020664393.1, read as the reverse complement.
ATAGGTTATATAAAATTCAAGAAATGTGAGATGGTTTACAACATTCTTCCTTGAAATAATATTAGACTCTTTGGTTGGTTGGTTTATCATTAAAACAGCTGGTGGTTGGAGAATAACGTTTCTTCCTGAATATGTATAGATTATTTGAATAGTTTGAAATTGAAAATAGAGTTTGTTCATTTCAGAAGGAACTTGATGAAAATATTGCTGTTAGCTGCCAGTGTGGTATATTTACTGAAAGTATTCTTTGTTTGAAGGAGGGACAATACTCATGTAGTTATGGCACTAGTTTGGGATTTGGGAGATGAGAGTTCAATTTCTGGCTCTGCCACAGACTTTATTTATGACTTTGGCAAAGTCACTTACTCTCTCAACCTCAGTTCAGCTCCTCATCTGTAAGGTCCCTACTACTATTACCTTCCTCCCACCTTCTGTCTGACTTGTCTGTTGAGGTTGTAAGCTCTTTGGGGGAGAGACTCTCACTGTATGTGTATGTGCAGTGCTTTGCACAATGGAACCCTGATCTTGTTTGAAGCCTCTAGGCCATTGTTTCTCAACGACTGGTCCGTGGACTGGTGCCGGTCCCTGAGATCTCCCTGACAGTTTAGAAAGCCCTGGTCCCAGGTATCAAAAAGGTTGAGAAACACTACTTTAGGCAATATTATGATACAAATAATGATGATCTAATGCAGGACAAAATGGCAAGATGCTGAATGATTTATACTTATATTTGTAGTGTATCAGAAATTTTGGAGAAGCATGGACTTCAGAAACCTGTATCATTTGTAAAAGATACGCAGAACAGCCCAGAGCAAGCAGAGAAGCTTATGATTAGGCTGACCAGGCACACAGGACGCAAGTGAGTATTGACAGTGTTGGTCAGCTTAGAATGTTCGTGTTCAGAGAATGTGCATTTTCACCTTTATACACCAATATGATGGTACTTTTTCCTCTCAACCTTAACACAATAACCATAAAACAAACTTGTTAACGTGAAATTGAACATTGACTATAAGTGCTTAACTGCTTTTTGTTGTTGTTAAAAATACTACCTCTTGCTAGAATGGTTGCAGACTGATTTCAGTATGGTTGTGTTCTGTTCAGTTAAGCAAGCTTAAAAGGCATATTGGCAGAGAAAATACTTCCAGTCATGTATGTACTTTAAAAATGAACAATAAAACAAATGTACTGGAAATAAAGTCCTTTAAAACTAATTCTGTTTTACTGAAAGCGCAGAATTTATGAAATAGCATCTTTTAGAATTTTTTTTTTTTGGCTTCACATGATTTTCTTATGAGCTTTTGTATCAGTAGTTTTAATTCAGGTATTTAGCTATAATTGAATCTGCCATTTTTTCTTTTATTGATTTTTTTATTTGGAAAATACTCTTATTTTTCATGTTCCATCTTGCTGTAGCTGAGTTATTGTACACCCTTCATTGAGAACAGAGAAATCAGATTGTTGAAGTCTTGAGAAAAAGCAGCATTTTGTGTGTGTTGTAATTACTGCTTCTCTTACTAAGAAAAGCTCCATCAGCTTTGATGGGTAGTGTATAGCTGGAGCATGCTGAAAGCCCTCCTAAGAGTTTTTAAATAGCTTGGAAAGATCAAATCAGTGTCCCTCCTAAAGTAAGAAGGTGCTGTAGAAGAAAAGTACCTCTCATCTATATAGATCTTTGGCTCTTGGACCCTCATGTCTTACTACTTTACCTAATAGCGTCAGATGCTCAGTTAAATACTTTAATATCAAGAATATAGAGAAAATGCTAACATAAATGTCAATTCACAATCAAAAAGCAGTCTGGGAGATAGTGACCCAATAGACAGCTTAGTAGAATCCTTTCTAAACTCCTCCCACCAAATTAAAATAAAATTTAAATAAAAATAATAATGCTGTCTCCACGGGTTGCAGACAATGTATATCAGGCTTTTTGATAACTTGCATTAAATTTACTGCAATAATCCAGAGTTGATGTCTCAGAATTATGATTATCCAACTTTTTTGGGTGCTGTTAGAAATAGCTCAACAAATAGCTCATCACTGGAGGATTTTGGGAATGCTTACTTAAAAAAACAACAACAAAATTGTGGTATGTCGGGTCACAGGTGAAACTCTAGCATCATCTCCCATTAAGGGGGACAATAAATATTGATTTTTTTCTATTTATTTAGGCAGCCACCAGTCAGTGAGATGCACTGGAAAGGGTTACTGCAGGATATGTTGGATATGCAGCAGAATGTCTACACGTGCTTAGAGCCAGACACTTGCTACGAGGTGATTTCTACCCACTCCTCTATTTTTATTCTACAAACCAATATCAGAATAAATTGTCTCGGTTTGTACTGCTGTTCTCATTTGTGTCACTGAGATTGACACTAGTAAATCTTCTCACGCTGTACTGAAATATTACCCCTTGGCTGTCTGTGAACTCTACCATTGAAACCAGTGTAGTAGAAGTTTCTGTCAGGGGGTTCCTTTGATGCATTTCATCAACAGTCCATGTAGTCCTGTCAGTCCCTCAGCATGAGGTTCTATTTATTTAAATCAAAAGACTGAACTACTTGAGGAATATAAGAGTTCTAAGATCTATAATTTTTGATTCATAGATATCTTAATAAATAGAAGTTTAGGCAAGTGATTACTAATAAAAGTAATTTAAAGATAAATTATATTTTTGTTAAATGTTACGTTTTAATTAAACATGAACTTTGTATTCAGCCAAGCGTTTTAATGTCACCCACAGTACATACAGGACTGTGTGTAGTAGATATTTTCCTCTTTGATTTAAAGTGAAACGTGAAATCCAATTTCGGCAGAAAATAATCTGCATATGTATAAACCCAAGACATGCTGGTCATTAGAGTTTGTGAAGGACTGTTATTATGCTGAAGTGGAATTTATTTTGATATGTGCTGTTTATTTGCATATTCACTTTAATACATTACAGTTCAGCATTTAGATTACACTGTGCATAGGCTTACTTATCTTGAAATCTTGACATCTTTTGAAAGTTTAATATTTGTGTCAGTTTTTTTTTTCATTACAGTTTACAGAATTAATTGCATATAGCTGCCAGTCTCTCCTGCTCTGGGAGAAGTTCTGAAAGCAAATGTGAACAGTTTTGAAGGAATTAAAGAAAAAAAAGCATATGGGACTTAAAGTAGAAATTGAAATATGTCACTTTTTTCTACAGTTATACATTTTTAAGCCATGTCAAGAAAAACGCTATATGTCAGAAGACATTCCTCATTTCATGAAATAATGGACTAGATAATTAAAACAGTTGGACTATTCATTTGACTGATAAGTATGCATATTTTGTTGCAACTAGAACATACAGTAGAACCTCAGAGTTATGAACACCTCGGGAATGGAGGTTGTTTGCAACTCTGAAATGTTCGTAACTCTGAACAAAATGTTATGGTTCTTTCAAAAGTTTTACAACTGAACATTGACTTAATACAGCTTTGAAACTTTACTGTGCAAAAGAAAAAGGCTGCTTTTCCTTTTTTTTTTTTTTGGTAATTTGTTTAACACAGTACTGTACTGTATTTGGTTTTTTTTGTTTTTTGGTCTCTGGTGCTGCCTGATTATATACTTCTGGTCCAAATGAGGTGTGTGGTTGACTGTTCAGTTCATAACTCAAGTGTTTGTAACTCTGAGGTTCTACTGTATTTCTATCTTCCATTAGCACTCAGAACTGGTAAATTAATATCTTCTGTTTGAAAATCATGCATGGCATTAGAAAAAGAATAGGCCTGTAAGGTGGCTTCTGCATCAACATTGGGACGTGTGTTGGGACTCCGTTGTGAAGTGTGTTGTGTTATTTGTTTGAAACAAAACCTCCGGGAATCCTTTTGGAGAATGGGACCCGTATCCAACAATCTTCATTTATTTTTCATTTAATTTCAAAAAGGGGAACTATGCAAAAATGAGGGGGTTAGTTAAACAGAAATGAAAAGTACAGTGACTAAAGTGAAATCCCTGCAAGCTGCATGGACGCTTTTTAAAGACACCATAATAGAGGCCCAACTTAAATGTATTCCCCAAATTAAGAAACACAGTAAAAGAACTAAAAAAGAGCCACCGTGGCTTAACAACCATGTAAAAGAAGCAGTGAGAGATAAAAAGGCATCTTTTTAAAAGTGGAAGTCAAATCCTAGTGAGGTAAATAGAAAGGAGCATAAACACTGCCAAATTAAATGTAAAAATGTAATAAGAAAAGCCAAAGAGGAGTCTGAAGAACGGCTAGCCAAAAACTCAAAAGGTAATAACAAAATGTTTTTTAAATACATCAGAAGCAGGAAGCCTGCTAAACAACCAGTGGGGCCCCTAGATGATCGAGATACAAAAGGAGTGCTTAAAGACGATAAAGTCATTGCAGAGAAACTAAATGGATTCTTTGCTTCAGTCTTCACGGCTGAGGATGTTAGGGAGATTCCCAAACCTGAGCCAGCTTTTGTAGGTGACAAATCTGAGGAAATGTCACAGATTGAAGTGTCACTAGAGGAGGTTTTGGAATTAATTGATAAACTTAACATTAACAAGTTACCGGGACCAGATGGCATTCACCCAAGAGTTCTGAAAGAACTCAAATGTGAAGTTGTGGAACTATTAACTCTGGTTTGTAACCTGTCCTTTAAATCAGCTTCTGTACCCAATGACTGGAAGATAGCAAATATAATGCCAATATTTAAAAAGGGCCCTAGAGGTGATCCCGGCAATTACAGACCGGTAAGTCTAACGTCAGTACCGGGCAAATTAGTTGAAACAAGAATAAAATTGTCAGACACATAGAAGAAGACAAATTGTTGGGCAAAAGTCAACATGGTTTCTGTAAAGGGAAATCGTGTCTTACTAATCTATTAGAGTTCTTTGAAAGGGTCAACAAATATGTGGACGAGGGGGATCCAGTGGACATAGTATACTTAGATTTCCAGAAAACCTTTGACAAGGTCCCTCACCAAAGGCTCTTACGTAAATTAAGTTGTCATGGGATAAAAGGGAAGGTCCTTTCATGGATTGAGAACTGGTTAAAAGACAGGGAACAAAGGGCAGGAATAAATGGTAAATTCTCAGAATGGAGAGGGGTCAGTCCTAGGACCAATCCTATTAAACTTACTCATAAATGATATGGAGAAAGGGGTAAAAAGTGAGGAGGCAAAGTTTGCAGATGATACTAAACTGCTCAAGATAGTTAAGACCAAAGCAGACTGTGAAGAACTTCAAAAAGATCTCACAAAACTAAGTGATTGGGCAACAAAATGGCAAATGAAATTTCATGTGGATAAATGTAAAGTAATGCACATTGGAAAAATAACCCCAACTATACATACAATATGATGGGGGCTAATTTAGCTACAACAAATCAGGAAAAAGCTCTTGGCGTCATCGTGGATAGTTCTCTGAAGACGTCCACACAGTGTGCAGAGGCAGTCAAAAAAGCAAACAGGATGTTAGGAATCATTAAAAAGGGGATAGAGAATAAGACTGAGAATATATTATTGCCCTTATATAAATAGATGGTACGCCCACATCTTGAATACTGCGTACGGATGTGGTCTCCTCATCTCAAAAAAGATATACTGGCACTAGAAAAGGTTCAGAAAAGGGCAACTAAAATGATTAGGGATTTGGAACGGGTCCCATATGAGGAGAGATTAAAGAGGCTAGGACTTTTCAGTTTGGAAAAGAGGAGACTAAGGGGGGATATGATAGAGTTATATAAAATCATGAGTGATGTGGAGAAAGTAGATAAGGAAAAGTTATTTACTTATTCTCATAATACAAGAACCTAGGGCCACCAAATGAAATTAATGGGCAGCAGGTTTAAAACAAATAAAAGGAAGTTCTTCTTCACACAGCGCACAGTCAACTTGTGGAACTCCTTACCTGAGGAGGTTGTGAAGGCTAGGACTATAACAGTGTTTAAAAGAGAACTGGATAAATTCATGGAGGTTAAGTCCATTAATGGCTATTAGCCAGGATGAGTAAGGAATGGTGTTCCTAGCCTCTGTTTGTCAGAGGGTGGAGATGGATGGCAGGAGAGAGATCATTTGATCATTTCCTGTTAGGTTCACTCCCTCTGGGGCACCTGGCGTTGGCCATTGTCGGTAGACAGGATATTGGGCTAGATGGACCTTTGGTCTGACCCAGTACGGCTGTTCTTATATAATCTGCATTTTGGTCTACTCTGTTATTGATAAATCAACAAATACAGACATTTTTTGCCTTAGATCATTATCTACAAATTTCAGGTTACACATACATACTAAGAATTGTTTACTGGTCAGATATTCTTATTAATATGGTTTATTGCCAACCTTATGGTAGTTACTCTCTGCCTATGTTTCAGCTTTCCCTTGAGATATATTGCATGGTGAGTTGTAAGGCTGCTGCCACATTCAAATGGTTTGGTGCTTTTAAGAACACTAAACCATTAGACCACAAAAGGAAGAAAAATAATGCCATAGATTTCCTATGTGACCTTGGACATAGAACTTAATCCTTTTGTGTCTGGTATGCCTATCCATTAGATGCCATCTACATTTCATGAAGTGAAACTGAAATAATCATATAAAGTTCTTTTTTGATTCTTGAATGGAAGGTGTCATGGAATCCAAAGTATTATTTCTTATTTATTTGTTGAACATCTCATTGTGCTTTTTGCTATGAGAGGAAAGAAGAAACTGTCCTGTTTGATGTCTTAATATAAGCTGAATAGAGAGACAACTCAAAAGACCCGTTGAACCACATGAACACCAATTTTGAATATACATATGTGCTGTGCCCTACTAAATGGTTTTAGGTGTAGGAATGAGACACAGAACTTTGGATATGGTTATCTCACAAGTTATCTCCCACGCAAATTGTTTGACTTGCACGAGAGCAGGGCATATGTAAGAATGTTGCAACCTGTTGTCATGAGGGTGAGGTGCCTCTGGGTCTCTATATAGTCTTATGTGTTCTTCCAGTAGAGCTCACTCTGTCCTGACGTATGGATTTGAAAGAATAAAATAAACTATATTTTATTTACATTTTTTTCTGTTGTGATCATAACCATAGTATGAGAGTGTCTACAAATACAGATGTTGTTTACAGACGCACTGTTTTAAATTTAATGATATAAATTTTGGGGAAAAGAAAATAAATCTTCCTAAGTCAGAAATATTTCTATTTGTTTGTTATGGAATTAAATACTTTTTGATTGATGCAAAGTTATAATATCTAGTATTAAAATATTTTTTTTGTTCTTGTTAATGAGGATTGTACTGGCCTTTTATGTGGTGGAAAAAATATGATTCACCGATTTGAGTTATTCTTAAAGGGAATTTATGCATTTTTAAGTACATTTTAAGTAATCACAGCTTTTTGGCCTAAGGCTAAAACAGTTAAAAGTTTCATGGCACATATCTTGATATATTAACATTTATACTTTCATATTTTGAAGATTAGTCTTGATTTAAAATTAAAAAAATAAAACACTGGGAATTTTAATATTATTCTGATGTTCATTATGAACCTAAATGTGTTATGTTTAGAGCCCTGCCAAATTCACGGATTATGAAATCTCCTCTCCCCGTGAAATCCGGCTGTTGTAGTGGGGGCTGCAGTATTGCCACCCTTACTTCTGTGCTGCCTTCAGAACTGGGTGGCTGGAGAGTGGTGGCTGCTGGCTGGGCACCCATCTCTGAAGGCTGCGCTCCTGTAAGTAGCAGCGCAGAAATCAGGGTGGCATGGTATTGGGTGTGTGTGTGTGTCGTAATAGCCTGCAATATTTTGAGAGGGGGTCCCAGCAAAAAAAGTCTAAGAACCCCTGATTTAGCAGACTCCCTTATCCAGGGAGGCTTACAAGCCTAATAGTAGTACAGTACAATACTTGTATATTTACTGTCTGAACACAATCGTAAAATTTGCTGTTTATGCCATGACCAACCTGCGAAAAATGTGTAACTTCTCCGCGATTTAATTAGACCCCTAGTTATGTTTCTTCAGGAGCAGATGATGAGGGAGGAGTCAGTAAAACTGCAGCAAAAGCACAGGGATCAGACTTCAGCATGTGCTTAGCTTTACACACTTCAAGTGGACTTCAATGGGACTGCTTACAGTGTGTAAAATTAAGCACTTATGTAAATCTTGATGGTATCAGGTGTTGGTTTTGTGGTATTGCTTAGCAGCAAACTATTTGTTTTTAATTTCCATTCAAAGCATGTGTTTATTCAATTTCAAATTTGCAGCAAACATAATTAATCTATTAGGAGGAAGAAGTGGCCCTTTTTGAGGCTTGAGTTTTTAGTTTATAAATGTGCATGCATATTGTTACACAAATGTCTAAATATTATCTATACACAACACTATTAATAAAAATATTAATTAAGGTATAGGAATTTATCCTTCTAGTTTTTAAGCCCTATCTATAAAAACAAATAAAAAATAATCACCTCAAAAATTCTGCCTCTAGTGTGGGTCAATGCATGTATAATACTTTGTAATTGCAAAATGCTATGTTTTGAATTTTTTTTTAAATTAATCTTGTTGAGTTTCACTAAAGGTTTTATTTTGAAGTTAACAATTAGTGTGGTAGCAGAACTAAATTTGTACTGCAATTAAAAAAGAAAAAGAGAGAGATGGGAATAATTGTCCTAATTCTGCTTTTGTGGTTAAAATACTTTTAAAATTATTTATGCAAATATTAATCCTGGAATAATTTTTCAGATACATCTTAAATTCATTTTCTCCCAACATATTACAAAGAACCTTTATGTTCAGATGGCTTGGTCCCACAGAAAACTATACACTTTTTTTTTTTTGGTTGAAGCTACTATAACAAATTTACCCATCTTACTTTGCAGATATTTACAGAAAGCCTTCTGTGTTCAAGCCATCTAGAAAATATACACCTAGCTGGGGAAATGATGCATTGCAGTGTTTGGTCAGTGGATCCACCAGTTGGTGTTGCCTCAAAAGGAAAACCACGGTATAGAGTCAGCTATGAGAAAAGCATCAAACTGGTTTTGGCTGCTGGCAGAGAATACTTCAATTCTTCTACCAGTCTGACTGATAGCTGCATGGATTTGGCCAGGTATAGTAAAACACATTCTCTCTCTTCAATATTCTTTACCTTTTGATTCCTTTATTTTAAATGTAGTAGATGATGAATTTTACTGAAAAAGAGCTTTGGCCAGATTCCCCTCTACATTCTGTCCCCTTGTGCAAAGCAAGTAGGGGATAAAAACGCTGTAACCACAGTTTCTCTGAGGAGCCCCCCACCCCCACTTCCTTTGCAACAACTGGCTTAGTGGAGCATAGCTGGAAGGAAAGGGGTGTTGCTGGAGCATCTCTGCACTCCTACTGTTCCTGGCTGCTAGAATGGCCCCTTGGAACCATGGATTCCTATGTCACATCTAGCATTTCAAGAGATGCCATAAGTAAGACGGTAATGGAGAGAGTTTGTGGAGAAGAATAATGCAATACCATTAAATGTTTGTGTGACGAACTGGTCTTTGTTCTTGTTTAATGTGGTCTTTGCTGAGTGGGGAGTGTTGGCTGGGAATGCAGGGGAGTGTGACTAGGAAGGTCTGCATTGGGGGAAGGGAGACTGGCCTTGAAGGAGAATACCTGAGCATGTAACATGAGAACCCAGGAAGGGGTTAGAGGCCAGGTGACACCTTTGCCCGGGAAACTGAACAAAGTCTGGGGAGAGAGTTTCAGGAGCTGGCTGGTAATGGAGGGAGCCCAGATGGGGCTCTGACCTCCCAAGAGGGGCTGTGGTGCCCTGGGACCCCAAGATGCACCTAATTGGGGGGGGGTCCTGTTGTCTGTGCCTGCAAGACCTGTCTTGGACTGTAGTCCTGTCGTCTAAATAAACCTTCTGCTTTACTGGCTGGCTGAGAGTCATGGTGAATTGCAGGAAGCCGGGGGTGCAGGGCCTTGTGACCCCCCCACACTCCGTGACAGTTTGGATTTTTTTTTTAAATGTGAGTTTCTCCAGGATGAGATGGAGATGCGTGTACTTTCTTCTGATTCAGCTTTGAAGACGTGAAAGTACAGGAGGCTGTCTGGCTGGGATAAGTTGCTTTCTGTTGCACAGCTTCTCACCTCATTGATTCCTAATGGGCTAATCCTCCCCACCTATGGAATTTGGAGGCGGTTCAATGTTGTTCAGGAGGCTCCACTCTCTCACTGCCCTTCACCTCAGCCTACCAGCTTTTCTGCCTCTGGCAGTGAAACAAGGTGGCAGTTCATTTCTCTTGACCATTTTATTTTAAACTGTATTTTTATTCGTTTTTGTGCAGTTGCAACTTATGATCCTCATCCTCCCCTACGTTGGGTAAATAACAGTATGGCGGTTTCAACCACCTGGATCTGCTGTTGCAGCGCCCCTCTGCCAGATCCCTCTGACCCCACTAGGGCATGGAAGAGCTGTCCCACAAACATCTAAGCCATGCTCTCTATGTGAGGCAGCACTTACAGGCTCTACAAAGGGGGAATAATAACCTGCCTGTTCGCAGATGGCCAGACCTTGCACTGCCAGGGCACAGGGCTCAGAGTTGGACTGACATGTCGGGTCCCCACCCTGCTCCAATGAACTGTGGCTCCAACACAGAAAAGCCCAATCAGGAGCTTCTGAGTATATGGGGAGAAAGTCTGAGGAGGAGGGGGAAACTATCCAGCCAGCTCAGGGGGTAAGTCCTGCAACAGAGCTGGGCGGGAGGGGGGAAAAGCCTGAAAGGATCCAAAGTCCCCCCATCCCAGATACTGAAGTGGGTCTTCTGCTCCCTGGGGAAAGAAGCTCCCATTCCTCCCACTGTGAACTGGGGGATTCTCATGATGTTCCGGGGTAAGTCCTATAAATCCCAGAGACTTGAGTCCCAAAGATGCAAAAGCAAGTATCCTTTGCCAGGCAGAGATTAGTATTGTTAATGAACAAGGGGTGTGAAAATCCTTCTCCCCCCGAGGAAGTGCTTGCTGGGGCTTTTCTCCTACACAGTCTCTCACAGTGCTCTGTATCATGGACACTGCCCCTCCCCCACTAGCAGCATGTCTGGGGATGCAGAAGAGCCTGTTCCTCCTGTGCATCCCTGCCTCATGCTGCAGCCTACTGCTTGTGGAGCCCATCCAGGACACTGGCTCTGCAAGGGAAAGAGGCTCAGAATTCAGGCAGCAGCAGAATGGGAATTGAGCATTTTGATCATCAGCCATAGCTCCTTGATGTGCCACGGAAAAGGGCGCAGACTCTGGAAGGTGAGGAGGTTTCTCTCTCTCTCCACACCCCTCCACAGGTTCCACATGAAAGCCTCAGGAGCACTTCAGGCAGTCTGTGACCAGAACAGAGGCACATGAGGATTCCACTCTACACAAAGCTGCACCATCATGGGATTACTGGGTGGTAAATGAGAAATATCTTCCTATGTTCAAACTGATCCTGATGGATCCAGTTAAATCCTGAGTGGTACTGGGTTACTCCTGCAGTACTTACTTGGGTGCTAGCCAGCCTGGGGCAGCAGGCAGGCTGCCTTTTAGGCTCCTGGGGACAGCTAACAAGCTTCTTCCACAGTCAAGGTATGTGTACCAGTACCCCTCTCTGTTACACGATTGCCATGCCAGGATGTATAGTGTACTGCCTCTCCCCTACAAACAGCCTGGGAAGAAATACCAGACGTGCATCAAAAGCAAAACCAAAAAACGACAGGACTCTTACAGGACAGCATGTCAGTGGCTTGCAAGGAAATTACTAATATTAATACAGTATTATCCCTTTCAAGAATTATTAGATAGGTATTTCCTATTAATGCCTCCTTTGAGAGCATCATAATATCCAGATGAGGACATCCAATTAAACCAAATGTTAAACCAAAATGTTTATATAAAAATGAAAGAAATTTCATACATTTTGGGAGCCTGAGGTTGGTACAGCTGTAGGATCACCAGTGAAAGACAGATGCGCCTTCAGAAGGGGACTTCCTTCCAAATGACCCCATAGACCATAGGATTCATGACACACTGCACAACAATTTAAAAGCCTCACCTATAGCCATTCAAACCAAAAGGTTTTCATGTATTTGGTAAGGAAAGCTTACTTAGCGGCAGGTAAGTGGATCAACATCTAGGGATATGATCCTTGCTTGGAATGAGCTGTCTCAGGTTCTTCTGTCTTGGTCAAATTCTTGATGTGATTTATGATGAGCAATGGATTCTATGTTGGTGCTAAAAGGAAGTCATGTAATACCTGTGAATGGTCATCACGCATCCTAAACAGATATCTTGTGCTTCCAAATGAAGAACTGTCAGGGGAAACATTAGAGAAATTAGTAGCTGACGTTGCAGAGGCACCCCAACCCTTATTGTTGAAGCCAGCAGAGCAATGGTTGCTACTGAAACCAAGAGTACCAAAGAAGGGACTATTACCCTGGTAGAGGGAAAATCTGGAGCAGAAGTTTCCAAAGAAACCTAGATAAATTTTTCTCCAACCCAACAAAAGCCTTAGCATGACAAAGACAAAAAGCATTTTGTGTACAAGAGCACACAACTCCTGTGCAAGAGTCTTCCTTCTGGTTCACCCTCTGCTCCCAGAATCTTGAATGGCTTGTGGTAGTCACAGCAAGACACAGGTTGCATGTTGTACACTTATTCCCATTCATAGACAACATTCCAGTTAGTATCCCATCCAGAGAAACAGACTAGTTCTTAAATGAACAGCTGCTGGAAAGATTCATGGCTACCAATTCTTCAAAATCAAGAGTTTTTGATCCCAGTGCAGAGAATTGCTCACCCAGAGATCAAAACAGACATGGCTCTGGCCATAATTTTACCACAGTGGAAAATATTGTAGAGATTCAGAACTTGATTACATCAGTCATTTCCTGAGGAGTCACCCAATGGCTAGAATTACTAATGTTAGAGGTATCACAGCTTCATCCCCTGAGTGGGTTTCTCAAAATGCACCTCCTGAAATTCCTTCTGAAGACATAGAACCATGCACTTGGGGTAATGCAAAATTAGGCATCATTCTGAGATCACATCCAAATGCCCCTTTCTGGGCAGGTAAGCACAAACAACATGCTGCAAGACAAAAAAGGTTGCTCTAGACTTTTGCATACAAGTATATATGGAACACAAATTTTCTAAAATCTTATGGTACACATTCTTTAGTTCATTTCAACCCTCATAAACGTGTCAATCTTTAAAAAGCCACATCAAATTGGACCAGTGCTCCATCATCTCTGGTATCCTGTCTGTGATAGTGACTGGTACCAGCTGCTTCAATAGAAGGTTCAAGAAACCATGTAGTGGGTTATTATGATACTCACAGAGGAAGTCTCTTCCTACCTCCCATTAGAGGTTGGCTTATGATTGAGGCATGAGTGTTTATATCCATTCCAAAATCAAGGAATAGCAAGACGTCAAAGCTTCTCCGTTATGATGGAAAAAAAATGTCCTGGACAGTGAAGAATCTGTTGCCTTTCAAGACAGTTCACCTAAAGGATACAAAAGGGGAAAGTTGAAGTCATCCTAGTCCTCCACTGGACTTACTAGGTATCTAAGGACTTCACATTGCACCTGAAGAAAATACCTGACCTCTTAAAGCTGGGGGATGCATCTTTCATCTGGACCTGAAACACCTACAGTTAACACCCTGGCCATCAGAAAAGAAGTTTAGTTCAGTATGGATTGTCCATTAACTTCTGATACAATTTGATATCCAGACAGAACTCAACCAGCGTATTTCATTTATTGATCTGGTCAAATTTATGTTTCTGGTGTGAGGGGAAATGGAAACCTCTTTGTTTGTGCAGTGCCCAGCACAATTGGACCCTGACCTTTAGATGCTGTTATAATAATCATAATAATACAAATAACCAGAATAATTACTTCAGTTTCAGTCACATCAACATACATTTAAAAATGTAAAAAACAAAACAAAACCCAAATAACAAAAAAACACAACTTGTGCTTAAAATTAGGCCTATGTTCAGCATCTTGCAGTTCCTATGTGACCAAGTCACTTGTCCTCTCCATGTTACCTGCACAATTTGGGGCTCCCACCCCCATCCCAGGGCCCAGTGGCCCTCTGCGGGCTAACGGGACCTTGTCCCAGTGACAGAGCCTTTGTCACACGGTAAATATTCTTAAACATGTACATGTATTTATTAGCAATTAACAATCAACAGAATACACATGCCAAGCATCAAATGTTCAACTCTCCCAATAAAGCAGACAGAGTCTCCCGATGGCCAGTCAGGATCCGATCTCGTCCGTGGCTCCAGCTTCTACACAACCTAGTCATGCAGGGGTTAAAAAATCCTAGCAGCTTTGGTCTTGAGTTGTATCCCAGAGTTAAGTTCCAATGAGCTTGTTCTCTGACCCTCATTATATAGTTAAAATGAGGATTTCTTTTATCTATGCCTTAACCAGTTATTTTGTAGTTATGCAAAAAAACCCCACTAACTATACAGAGGTCTACATGCTTAAGACCACCTACTCATTAGCTTTTGTATTTTTCACAGTTAGTAATAACTTCTCAAGAACTACGTATCTTTACGCTTCACTAGTGGGATACACTTGCAACAGCAAAACCTCCTATTTTTTATTATCAGGAAGAAGCTACAGAAACTCAAGGTTAGCTTGTCCATTCGCTCCCTATTCGCAGGACTTTGTGAATATATATCTATCCCTGTTAGAAAAGTATCAGCTGCACCATTACTATCTGCCTACGTCAAGGTCGAATTCTCCTGACTCTCTAGTTTTTTGTTTTCAACTTATGGTGGCTGCCGGTTATGCTAAGTCCATACACAAGATGGCTGTGAGTCAAGTCCAGGCTCTCATTACATTCTGTGCTTCAGTTTCTGATCTATAAAGGGGGAGTAGTTATCCAACCTCTACTATTGGGTGTTCTGAGGTTTACCTCAGTAATTTTTGGAAAGTGCTGTGAGAGTCTTAAACAGAGGATATAAAAGTGTGTATACCTGTTTTGTTTTGGCCAAGTAGCCATAACTGCTGCTTATCATCCTGATCGACATTCTCTCATTGTTTCCTTGTACTCCTCCTGTCCATATGTCTGTCTGTCTCTCTCTCTCTCTCTGGTCTCATATCTGTAAACTCTTTGTGGTGGGATCCATTTCTTTGTTCTGTAGTGGTAAAGCACCTAGCACAGTGGAGCCCTGATCGTCTGGATTCTACCACAATGCAAATAACAAGTAATAATTTTCTCTTCAGTATTTCAATCCCATTTCCTTTTCTTTCCTTCTTTATTCCCCCCCCCCCTTTTTTTTTCCCAATGCCGCTGCGTCACTGCACTTCATCCCTTTCTTTTTAGGAACAATTTTTTTTCTCTGAAAGAAATAGAGATGTCCCCTTCATCTCAAGATAATTATATCTAACGTGGGAGATTATTTCACTGAAATGTTAAATATAATAGTGTTTTAATGGTTCTCATCTATGAGGTACATGTAGATAGGTAAAGGAACCTGATGTCTCCTACTTTGAAAACAAATAATAGAATCATTAAAGATTAGGGTTGGAAGACCTCAGGAGGTCATCTAGTCCAACTCCCTGCACAAACCAGGACCAACCCCAACTATGGTTTATGGCTTGGCTTATCCTGAATATAAATTTTATATAAAAATGACTTCATTTATCTGGTGTTTCCTTATTATTTAAGAATTTTCTATTCCATTTAAGTTATTATGTAAGTATACATTAATTCAAACTAATTTCCTTCTTCCTCCATAAGATAGAATCAACAAAACTTTTTTTTTTTTACTTAATTACATCTGAGCGGATAAACCAAATTATGAGGAAACATATTAAATAAGTTAGTTTTTTTTCAAAGGCACAGAATTCATGTTGGCCTATAAAAATAATTCTTTGTGTTCCTTATCAGTTTTTGCAGAGATCTCCAAAAAACAACTTCTAATTGCATAATTCAGGTGCTACAGTTGAACAGTTAATAACTGATTCACTTTCTTGATATTAAGAAGTTTTATTCTTTTTAGAAGTGGTAGACTGATGTTCATTCAGACTAACTTAGAAGTTAAATTCTCAAATATGGCATAAAACCCAGAATCTTGTCTGTCTTTATATACAAGTACAGTCAAATAACCACAACAAAGAGTGGGCCTATGGGTATGCTTCTTTCTCTCTTTTCCTAACCCAATCAGAGACCGCTGATGGCATTCTAGGGAAGGACTTCTAGGGGGAGGCATTGTCTCTACATTTTAGTATGTGTGAGGCGCTCTCTCCAATCCCATACAGATTTTTTCTGTTACCCATGTGAGCGAGGAGGTGAACTTCTACATGTGGGGTGAAGACTGCCAGATGTTTTGGTTTATGTTAATTTAGCTTTGGTTGTGTTCATATTCACCTATTTGAGGGCAATTATACTTCTATGTTTGCAGCCATACTTTGATCGTAAATATAGATTTTTGTATAAATTTGGATTATTTAAAACTAAAAAAAGCATGCAGAGGAGACATTTCCTAGATACATTGATTCCCTTCAGTAATGTGAGCCTTGAGCATCTATTTTGTCTGTTTGTCCCACTAAGATCTCTACACTTTCTTCAGCACTGCCTTGTATACATGGAGTATATGCCTTGATTTAATCCTTAAGGCCATTGCCCTCCTCCTTCAAATCCCTCCTCCAGACCCACTTTGGTTGTGTCCCTTACATGAAACAGCTCAGCAACTATGGCTAAATTGTGTAGCAGTTGAAGACATCAGATTTTATTTACTAGACAATGACTTGGAATAGTTGGGAGCCATCAAATTGTGCAGTGCCTAGCCTGCGTAATATTGAGTTAGCTGCCCCTCCCCCCCCCCTTTTGACCACATTAATATTGAACTTTGTGTTCGATTATAAACTCTTTGAGGCAGGGCCCATGTCTGTCTATTTTGAAGACTTTAAATTGAACCATAGGCTTTGTGCTGACTTTTGCACCCCACACCATAATGATCAGACTGGTGCATTCTTAAAATCGATTGATTGCTTGTCACATTTCTGAGATACCAAGGTTACTAGATACACTGCAGAAATATTGATGGATTCACGCTAAAACATATATATAAACATTTGTCATTTACATATGCATTCAGTAATCTAAATGCACATGCTGTATCTAATTATTAAAATCTCCTCAATGGGGATTTATGTGCCTGTAGAGAGGGCACATAAATGTTGCAGATTAAACCTGCCATGTGTGTATGACAGTGACTGTTCCCCATGCTAACTAGTCATGGATTTTTAAGCAGTATTTTCCTCCTCAGAAAGTAGTAATGATGATCAGACTTACGCTATGGCTACACTTTAACTGCTACAGCGGCACATCCACATCACTGTAGCACTTTAGATGGGAGGGTTCTCCTGTCACTGTCGTTCATCCACCTCCCCAAGAGGCAGTAGCTAGGTCAATGGAAGAATTCTTCTGTTGACCTAGCACTGTCTACACTGGAGTTAGTAACTACGTTGCTCAGGGGTATGGATTTTTCACATACTTGAGCGATGCAGCTGGGTTGACTTAACTCTTTACTGTAGATCTAAGTCACAATTGAAAGGGTATGTTCCAATTAAATTCTAAATGGTTATGCTTGTAGTCTGAATAGTTACATAGGTGGACACAAACATATGACTTGGACCAGATTTTCAGAAGTGTTCAGCACACAACAGCTCCTATTAGGCACCAAAATAAGGAGGTAAGATTTTCAAAAGTGCCCAGCTCTCTTTGAGAACAGAGGGAGCTAAAGGGTGGTAAGCACTTCAGAAAATCTAGGCCCACTTGTATGTGCTGAATCTTCTTGAAAATCTGACTCTTCAGTTACTAACAAAGCTAGCTCACATCTATCACAATTGCATCCTTTTAACTTGATACCTTCTTTCCCTCTCAGATGATATTACCAAATATTCCATATATATGAAGATGTCCACATGGCAAATTGCATAGGCATGTGATAGAATACACAGGTTCTTGATGCCTCCTTCACTGTGCACGATATAAGATGAAAGGTTGTTTTAAAGACGATAATAATTTTTGATGCATTTTACTACTTGAGAAATAGTATGTAGTCATGCATTAAACACTTATTCGTACTTGGTACAATGTCAGCAATTTTAATCTATCATTTCTGATTATTCAAGTTTTTTTTTTTTTTTTTTTTTTAACACAGAACATTGCTAGATTAACTTCCTGGAGTCCCTGGAAGGGTTGTGTTTGTGTATTTTTTCCTCAAGCTTTTTGAAATTGTGTGCTATTTTTGGCAAAGCTTAAAAGCAGCAGCGGTGCACGGAAGTGTGCCCCTAAATACTGCATTAAATGTTTCAATAAATGTAAATGTCTCAATTTCTATGTTTCATGAAATGTGCTCAAGTCCTAAGTTTTTCCCCCCTAATTTAGGTGTTTAGTGTCTTAATTTTGGTCATTAGTATCACGGGTCACCCAGCTAAGATATTTGGTAACTAATATGTGCTTCTGGGTGTCACAGAACATTGGTCAGCTAACGGTGAAATCAT
>NW_020664393.1:60828429-60951386 GCF_002925995.2 Terrapene triunguis | reverse complement strand
GAAATCATGTAAAACTCTTTGTCACATGATGCAGTTTCTGTTAAAAGTTTGACAATCCAAAAGTATAATAAATCACTGTTGTATTGCACTTGACTTTTCTGTCAAATATAAAAAGTTTTATATATATATAAAAAGTAACTTGTCTGAATTTTTTACAGAAGTTTGTAATGTTCTTTTTCTGTTTATTTAGGTGCTGTTTACAACTTATTGTCGACTGCCCCAGTGCTATCCAAGAGGAGCTAGATCTCATTCGTGCTCTTAGCTATCTTGAAGAATTTGGTCTGACAATCTTGCCATTACAAGGTACATTGTATTACTTATGTCCCTTACGTAATGGCTTGGTGGAACGTGACCTACAGTTCATTAGCTGAAATTGTGCATAACTTTAACATGAGTAATCCCAGTGAAGTTAATAAGACTCCATATGTACATACATTTTACTCTTGTGCATAAGTGCTTTGCTGCGTAAGAGTCTTAATATGCTTTCAGTTTGTAAAAGCACTTTGGGAATCCTTTGAGAGGGAAAGACACTGTTTAAATGTAATCTGTTTTCATGAAATTATTTTGAAAAAGTGAGGGGCTTGATCATCATTCCACTGACTGCAGTGGAAAGTACACCTCTGAAATGATGCCCAGAATATTCATACAACATTAATTACCTTGAAAACAACCTTTGAGAGAGTCCTTTTTTTT
Organism: Terrapene triunguis; assembly: GCF_002925995.2. NCBI lineage: Eukaryota > Metazoa > Chordata > Testudines > Emydidae > Terrapene > Terrapene triunguis. The sequence continues at coordinate 60,950,693 of NW_020664393.1, read as the reverse complement.
TTTTATTCTGCAGGGAGTTGCTGTTGAAAAAAGAATAATTTTCTTTCTTAAGCAGATTGCTGTATGGTTTCATATATTCCTATAAAACAAATTGACAGTCAAGGTCAACATTTGCAGTAGATTTCCTTTGGAGAACTCTTGATTTAAAATTGTAAATAGTTTTTTGTGTTTCCCATTTTTTTTAAAGTGGTGTGGAGTTTGCTTTTGTTTTTCCATTGCAAATATTTTTTTAAAAGCTAAATGAAACGGATATGTTTCCATAGGAAAAGCATAAGAACTTCCTATGGCACAGGTTTGAAGGATAAAAAGGCTAGTTGCTAAACATTTCTGTATTCTGCAGTTGAATTCTTCTTTTTCAAGGTGAATTTATTTATTTCGTTCAGATTATAAATGACCTTTCAGTGATATGCACAGTTCTCTTATGCCTGTTTCACTTACTAAAACAGAGTAATTTAAAAAAATTGTATTGGAATATAGTTTTAATATCACCTGTAACATATCCAATTTGCCATAATTACTGTATGTGAAATGAAGCCTGTCATTTTTAATGGTACTGCTTTATCCTTCTCTCTTCAAAATCTTTCGGATAAATTAATCTAGTAAAGGAATAAAAATCTGTTTTAAAGTTTTCATACAGCTGCAAGAAGTTTATACAAGCTAGATGTTATCGTACAGTAATTGAAATATTTTAAAGATGACATTAAAATAGCATTAAGAGTGAGACAGTATTTAGTGCATAAAAGGAAGGAAAGAATTAAAGTTGTGGGTTTACATTCTTAGTGTACTCCGTGCTTGGGAATTGCAGTACACTTTATCAGAACTTCTCAGAACAGTGGAGAGAGGAACACACACACACACACACACCCACACACACACACACACACACACACCCACCACACCCCATCTCCCTCCTCCTTTCCCACCCAATCGTGTGCAGTATCATCTTGCTCAGTAGGATGTTAGTATGCTCTCACAACCTTTCTCAGGCCTGGTCTACACTAACACCCCAATTCGATCTAAGGTACGCAACTTCAGCTACGTGAATAAAGTAGCTGAAGTCGACATACCTTAGTTCGAATTTACCGCGGTTCAGACGCGGTCCACACGCGGCAGGCAGGCTCCCCCGTCGACTCCGCGGTACTCCTCTCGCTGAGGTGGAGTACCGCAGTCGACGGCGAGCACTTCCTGGTTCGACTTATCGCGTCCAGACCAGACGCGATAAATCGAACCCGGAAGTTCGATTGCCAGCCGTCGAACTACCGCGGTAGTGTAGACCTGGCCTCAGAATTTCTCTGTGGCTATGAGCCTAACCTTTAGAGTTATTTTACTTATACCGTTTTGTCTTTTAATTTCATTAGCGTGGCTTTTTTTTTATACTAACTCCGGCTCTTGTGTTCCCCCGTCCCAACTGAACAGTCATCTCTAGTTAATTGCCAAAATGTGTATGAGTCTCGCAGTGTATTTTATATATATTAAAATAGTTGATCATATCTGTACTTCTGGATGTCATCTTCCTCCTCAAATAATCTTACCAAATTTCATTTCCTCTCTCCATATCAGATCTTCTTGAGACAATGGCTCCTGACTCTGCTTTCATCTTTAAAGATTTAATTTTTCACCTCTTTTTTTTTCTTTTTCCGCTGTGCCTCTTTTAGTTTAGTTTCTTTTCCATGTTTTCATTATTAGTTTCCCAATCATCTCTTTCAGTTTGTTTTTCTCTAGCTTTTGTTACATCTTCTTTTCTTTTAATACCTTTCTCAGTCTTTGTCTTCTGTTCCCACTAATCATTCATGTCCACCTTTGCTTGCCCATACTCTTTAAACTGAGTTTAGGTGACCTTGAACTAATGAAAACTAACTAAATTGATCAAGTCCCCAAAGGTCACATTAGGGACCATCTTAGCCCTTCAAGAGTTTGACAGGAGATTTTTAGTGTTGCATGATGACATTGATTGAAAAAAGTCTATCTTAAATGCAAGACCCTGCTTCTAATACTAGCTTGCAAAATACTCATGATACTTTACCATCCCAGCTAAAAAATATTAGTTGCCTGATTTTTTTATTATTTTGTTTTGTTTTTTAAATACTGGGGTAAGTGAGCTAGTAGAATTTTGCAAAGCTCTATTAAAGCAATGTTAAGGTATCCCAAAGGAAACATACTGGTAGTAAATGATTTTGTAGTGTAGAAGCTGCCTGAACAGCATTCTATCATCGTGTGCCAAGAAACACTCTTTCCAGCCTACCTGCCCTGGAGGGTGGTTCAAATGTTTAAAAACATTTACAAATATCCTTGTTGTGAATCTAAAATGCTAACTTTAAGACATTATTTAGTTTGATTATCCATCCATCCGACTGTACCACAAATTTGGACCAAATAAAAGTGTTTTGTTTTGTTTTTTAATCCCACCTGTCCTTTGTTAAAATATTCATCCACCACCTATTGATGTAGTAGCTGAGTGCATCTTATGAAACACAGAATCATAGAAGATTACGGTTGGAAGAGACCTCAGGAGGTCATCTAGTCCAACCCCCTGCTCAAAGCAGGACCAACTCCAACTAAATCATCCCAGCCAGGGCTTTGAAAAGCCGGGCCTTAAAAACCTCTAAGGATGAAGATTCCACCACCTCCCTAGGTAACCCATTCCAGTGCTTCACCAACCTCCTAGTGAAATAGTGTTTCCTAATATCCAACCTAGACCTCCCCCACTGCAACTTGAGACCATTGCTCCTTGTTCTGTCATCTGCCACCACTGAGAACAGCCTAGCTCCATCCTCTTTGACCTCCTGAGGTCTCTTCCAACCCTAATCTTCTATGATTCTTTGGACCCCCCCCCCCTTCAGGTATAGAATCATATAATATCAGGGTTGGAAGGGACCTCAAGAGGTCATCTAGTCCAACCCCCTGCTCAAAGCAGGACCAATCCCAGGTTCTTGAAGGCTGCTATCAAATCCCCCCTCATTCTTCTCTTCTGCAGACTAAATAAGCCCAGTTCCCTCATAAGTCATGTGCCCCAGCCCCCTAATCATTTTCGTTGCCTTCCGCTGGATTCTCTCCAATTCGTCCACAACTTTTCTGTAGTGGTGGGCCCAAAACTGAACACAATACTCCAGATGAGTTTGCTTTAAAGAAGAAGAAAAAAAAATCCCTCCTATCTTCCTTCCCTGCCAACAAGAAGTAGGATTGGGGCCCTCGTCTGTTCTCCCTTCCCCTTTAATGAATCTATTTCTACATTATTTGAATATGACTATGCAGTAAGGATTGAGAGCCATTGAGAGGAGGATTGAGAGCTTCCAAAGTTCCTGCCTTGACTCTTGTGCTGATCTGGCCAGTATTAACAGTTGTTCACTTTAAGGAGCTATACAATTCACCCTTGTTTTTTATCTCCTCAGTCTCAAGAAGACTGACATATTTTACAGATGCAGTCTTGTGTTCAGCTCTTGAGTCCCTGCTATATACATAAAACATAAAAATAACCTTGTTGAATGTATTTGTATGAGAAACAAAATTGCCCTTCTGAATTACTGGCTTTAAAAATTAATGACATGATTATAAAGCTTTTAGGATTTTTAAATATTGTATGTGAAACTTGCTTAAAAACTTTTTTACACTTTTAGGGTAGAGGGCCAAGTTCAAACATTAAGTTCTTAATTTTGTATTATTTTTTTTTTTTACTCTGAAGGGGTGCTGTTTACTGTGTTTCAATCTTAAAATGGGACTCCTTGTATCTTTTAAACTTTATTTGGTAGTTCCATTTAGATTAAGGATGTGATCCTTCTTTCAGTTATACTGTTGTACATCAAGGCTAATTATTGAAGTGAGTAGGGTTACACCAGTGTAGAACTGGTGTAAATTATTGCCTATTCAGGCCCATAAATCCATTAGTTTTTACCTCTAAGTTCTGGGCTAAATTCTGTTCAGTTATGTCAGTGTAATATTTTAATGCAAGTCGAGTTAGTTACAATTTGTACTGGTGTATAAGCAGTTCAATTAAAATCTTGGGGTGTGATTTTACCAAAATGGTCAGCGTTGACCAAATTGCACTTAAGTAAGTGGTAGAACTCCAAAGTTAGGCCAATAATGAATACATCTGAAAGTCCCCATCTTTGATATTTATGAAACTGCAATATTGGCTTGGTGTGTGGTATTACTTTTAATTAGAATGAGAAATACTCTGACAAATTTAACTGGTGCAATCAGTAAATGCAAAGATTTTAATGGTGCCCACTAATGCGTTGTGTTACAGAACCTACAAAACAAATCTGTACTTTTGTTATGTTTCTTGTCTGAAATCTTTACTCTGCTTGACTTAGAAGCTTACCATTTGATTTCCAGAGTCCCCTTATGAAATTTGCAATACATGGCTGCTTTTATGTTGTTCTTATTGATATGTCTGTCTGATGGAGATTTTTCTAATATAAATATAATATGCTAATATTGATTTTTTTCCCCTGCATAGATTAATTTCCTGCTCATTTAATTTAGAATTAAGTAGCGAGGTTTGATGGCTAGTACTCTGTATGTTCTCTTCATAGCTTGTCCAGTAATATGAAACAGACTCATTAGAGTGGGAAGCTTGCTCAAAACAATTTTGAAGGTCAATACTGCTATAAAAATATAAATTTTAGTTTTATATTACAGTGTATAGTTTTATATAAACTATAAACTTTCGTTGTGTTAAACACTTTATAGACTATCAGCATTAAAATATGCAATGTAGTAATTGTTTGCGATTCCTGTTAAAATGTGCCTCTGAAGTCCTAATGTAAATTGCAAGCTTTTCAGGACAGGGGAGATGTATTTTATGTGTTTGTGAAGGACCTTCTGCACAGATAGTCCTCATTAAATTAAAACAAATAATTATAGTACCTTAGAAAATGGGGTGTTTTGTTTATGCAGCATGAGTAAGTGTGCCTGCATTTAAGAAAAAGTTATACATATAAATTAGAGAAAGTTTGCGCATATAATCTCCCTTTAACATATTGTATTTTCTTTTAAACAGTGCGTTTATGTTCTGATCGACTCAGCCTCATCAAGGACTGTATTGCTCAGTTGCCCACAAACTACAAACAGTCTGCCAAGCTCCTGGGACTTGCAGATTTACTGAGAATTGCAGGTAAACTGTTGTAAATGTTAAACTGCAATGCAAGATATGTGTTATGCTCAAGGGCATTTGAGTTAATCATCAGGATGTACTCAAGGATGTCACTAAAGTGTCCTCCGGAGGAGCAGTCTTCAAGGAAGACTGACCTATTTTACAGGTGATCTTGTATTCAGCTGTTGCGACCTTCTTTAATACATAAAATAAGAACAGCCTTGTTTAATTTAGATTTTGAGCCAAAGATCATGTCAAATTTGGATTTACAGGTGAGAATATTTTATGATCCTGAATCAATTAGTATTAAAATTCCAGTAATTTTCTTATCCCTGTCAAGTATGCTAGTTTGATTTAACAACAGTCCTGTTCATGTAAGAGAAGAAAAGTTGTGTGTCACATAAACTTCAGTGTAACAACGTGATTTATCTACAGTTGATTTAGCATATTTTTATGCTGAAGGTAATGTGTTAGGGCTGAATGCTTATTTAAGGTGTTGAGCATCTTGCAGGATTGGACCTGCAGTACAATAGCTGTTCCATATTGAATTTTCTGCTTTTTCAGAAAAGGAAGGCAGTGAATTTGGCATGTTCCCCCAGACTTCTCTGCTGAAGTGTTTTCAACACTCTAATTATGTTTAATGCTAATAATACCTAGAACTTCTATATAACTCTTTTCACGCATAGCTCAATATAGGTGTTGCTATTGGTATTTTGGAGGCATCACTAGAGATTCTATGGTTAGAACTGTGTTGAAGTTTTGGGTGTTGGTTGGGAAAACTAATCTTCCTCCCTGGCTACCCTATACATCGTGCCTCCCACCACCTAGACCAAATCACTGATTTTCCTTTTTCATGTCAGTATTACCTCTTGCATATAGTTTATGCTAAATACTTGTTTAGTTTCTGTTTCTGTTTACAAGGGTATTGGTGTGCATAAAACATATTTTCTCCAGACTTTGAATGTGAGGCGTGTGACCAGCATTTGTTCTGAGGTGGCTTACATAAAGTCTCATGCATCTTGTTGACTTTCTTTATCACTAATGTCTGTATACTAATGCGAGAAGTATGGGGAATAAGTAGAATGAACTTGAAATGCTAGTAAATGAACACAACTATGACCTAGTTGGTATCACGGAGACTTGTGGGATAATACGCATGACTGGAATATTGGCATAGAAGGGTACAGCTTGCTCAGGAAGGGCAGGCAGGGAAAAAAGGGAGGAGGTGTTGCCTTATATATTAAAAATGTGTACACTTGGACTGAGGTTGAGATAGAAATAAGAGACAGTCTTGTTGAAAGTTTCTGGGTAAGGATAAAAGGGGTAAAAAACAAGGGTGATATCATGGTAGAGGTCTACTACAGACCACCAAACCAAGAAGAAGAGGTGGATGAGGGTTTTTTTAAAACAACTAAAAATCATCCAAAGCACAGGACTTGGTGGTGATGGGGGACTTCAGCTATTCATACATCTGTTGGGAAAATAACGCAGCAAGGCACAGATTATCCAACAAGTTCTTGGAATTTATTGGACACAATTTTTTATTTCAGAAGGTGGACAAAGCTACTAGAGGGGAGGCTGTTCTAGATTTGATTTTTACAAATAGGGAAGAACTGGTTGAGAATTTGAAAGTGGAATGCAACTTGGGTGAAAGTGATCATAAAATGGTAGAGTTCACGATTCTAAGGAATGGTAGGCGGGAGAACAGCACAATAAAGACAATGGATTTCAAGAAGGCAGACTTTAGCAAACTCAGGGACTTGGTAGGTAAAATCCTGTCGGAACCAAGTCTAAGGGGAAAAACAATTGAAGACAATTGGCCGTTTTTCAAAGAGAGATATTAAGGGCACAAGAGCAAACTATCCCACTGTGTAGGAAAGATAGGAAGTATGGCAAGAGGCCACACAGGCTTAACCAGGAGATCTTCAATGATCTAAAATTCAAAAAAGAGTCCTACAAAAAGTGGGAACTCGGTCAAACTACAAAGGATGAATATAAACAAATAACACAAGTATGTAGGGACAAAATTAGAAAAGCCAAGGCACAAAATGAGATCAAACTAGCTAGAGACATAAAAGGAAACAAGAAAACATTCTACAAATACATGAGAAGCAAGAGGAAGACCAAGGACAGAGTAGGCCCGTTACTCAATGAGGGGGGGAAAGACGACAACAGAAAATGTGGAAATGGCAGAGGTGCTTAATGCCTTCTTTGTTTTGGTTTTTACCAAGAAGGTTGGTGGCGATGGGACATCTAAAATAGTGGATACCAGTGAAAATGAGGTAGGATCAGAGTCTAAAATAGGGAAAGAACAAGTTAAAAATTACTTAGACAAGCTAGATGTCTTCAGGTCGCCAGGGCCTGATGAAATGCATCCTAGAATACTCAAGGAGCTGACTGAGGAGATATCTGAGCCATTAGAAATTTATCTTTGAAATGTCATGGAAGATGGGAGACATTCCAGAAGACTGGAAAAGGGAAAATATAGTGCCCATCTATAAAAAGGGAAATCAGGACAACCTGGGGAATTATAGACCAGTAGCGTAGCTGGGGGGGTGGGGAAGCGAGGCAGCGGCCGCTCCCCCACTGAGCACAAGTGGTGCCTTGTCAATTTCTTGGTGCCTTTTTAATTTTTACTCACCCGGAGGGAACAGGGGGAGCGATTTAAAAAAAAAAAAAAAGGCGCCACCCGCTGCGGCGCTCTTACTCACCCGGCGGCGCTCCGGGTCTTCGACGGCATTTTGGTGGTGGGTCCTTCGGTGCCGCCGAAGACACCTGGAGCGAGTGAAGGGCCCGCTGCCGAAGACCCGGAGCGCCACCGGGTGAGTAAAAGCGCCGCAGCGGGTGGCGTCTTTTTTTTTTTTTTTTTTGGATCGCTCCCCCTGTTCCCTCCACCTGGCTACGCCACTGTTACAGACCAGTCAGCTTAACTTCTGAACCCGGAAAGATAATGGAGCAAATAATTAAGCAATCAATTTGCAAACATCTAGAAGATAATAAGGTGATAAGTAACAGTCAGTATGGATTTGTCAAAAACAAATTGTATCAAACCAATCTGATAGCTTTCTTTGACTGGGTAACCAGCCTTCTGGTTACGGGGGAAGCGGTAGATGTGCTATATCTTGACTTTAGTAAGGCTTTTGATACTGTCTTGCATAACCTTCTCATAAACAAACTAGGGGAATACAACAAAATGATCTGGACAAATTGGAGAAATGGGCTGAAGTAAATAGGATGAAATTCAATAAGGACAAATTCAAAGTATTCCACTTAGAAAGGAACAGTCAGTTGCACACATACAAAATGGGAAATGACTGCCTAAGAAGGAGTACTGAGGAAAGGGATCTGGGGGTCATAGTGGATCATAAGCTAAATATGAGTCAACAGTGTAACGGTGTTGCTAGAAAGCAAATATCATTCTGGGATGTATTAGCAGGAGTATTGTAAACAAGACACTAGAAGTAATTCTTCCGCACTACTCCGCGCTGATTAGGCCTCAACTGGAGTATTGTGTCCAGTTCTGGGCGCCACATTTCAGGAAAGTTGTAGACAAATTGGAGAACGTCCAGAGAAGAGCAACAAAAATGATTAAAGGTCTAGAAAACATGACCTGTGAGGGAATATTGAAAAAAATGGGTGGTTTAGTCTGGAGAAGAGAAGACTGAGAGGGGACATGAAAACAGTACATAAAAGGTTGTTACAAGGAGGAGGGAGAAAAATTGTTCTTCTTATCCTCCGAGGATAGAGGACAAGAAACAATGGGCTTAAATTGCGGCAAGGGTGATTTAGGTTGGATATTAGGAAAAACTTCCTAACTGTCAGAGTGGTTAAGCACTGGAATAAATTGCCTAGGGAGGTTGTGGAATCTCCATCATTGGGGATTTTTAAGAGCAGGTTGGACAAACACCTTTCAGGGATAGTCAAGATCAGGGGTCGGAAACCTTTCAGAAATGGTGTGCCAAGTCTTCATTTATTCACTCTAATTTAAGGTTTTGCGTGCCAATAATACATTTAAACGTTTTTAGAGGGTCTCTTTCTATAAGTCTATAATATATAACTAAGCTATTGCTGTATGTAAAATAAATAAGGTTTTTAAAATGTTTAAGAAGCTTCATTTAAAATTAAATTAAAATGCAGATCTTGTCAGTTTAGTGTGATCCTTGCCCTTGCTTTTCCTTGCTGAGTTTCCCAATGTCTGGCACGTATTTGGATACGTTAAGCTGCACACAGGCTTCTGAGTGATCTGTTAACCGACTCCGAGAGGGACAGAGGACAGATTTCATGTGTGAAAATACCTGTTCACACAGGTATGTGGATCCAAATGCTGAAAGCACTGCAAACGCAATTTTCTTCAAACAGTTACATTTCACTGGCAGGGACATCCAGCAGGTCAAAATAGAGGCGCCATGATCTCTCTCGGTAGCTTCAAGTGCACTCCGCAGATCTCCAAACTTTGATACCCACAATTCTGAGCTTTTTAACTGATGAGTTGCATTTTGAAATCTTTAACACCCATCCACTGAAATACAGACAAATCCAAGTCGCTTTCGTTGAACTTTTCAGGTTTAATTAGAAAAGAAAGCATTGGGCCAAATTGCTGGAAATCTTGAAATGTGTCAGAAAATTCTGATTCCAGTTCCTGCATGTACATTCCAATCTCATAAAGATCCAGAACCATTTGCCCTGCACCCTGGAGACAGAGGTTGAGTTCGTTTAGGGTGAGCGGTGATGTCATTTAGAAACATGAGTTTACACAGACATTTGTCATCATCCAGTTCAGGGTAGTTTTGTCCTTTTTCCAACAAAAAGGCCTTGATTGCATCAAAACAGTTTACAATGCGCACCAAAACCTTGCCACGACTTAGCCACTGAATGTTGCTGTGACATGGAATGTCATTATAAGCACTGTCCATATCTTCTAGCAGTGCTTGAAACGGTCTCTGAGTCAAAGCAGACTGAGCAACAAGGAAATTCACAATTCGCAGCATTCATCACACTATTTACACTGTATTCATCACGTTATTAAGCTCTGAATTAGAAATTTTAGCACAAAGGTTTTCTTGATGGATGATACAGTGAAATTTGACTGTCGGGTGGCCAATTTGATCTTCAAATAACTTTACAAATCCCTTCTGTTTTCCGACCATGGCAGGAGCACCATCTGTTGTCACACAAAATAATTTTCTGATGTCAACTCCTCGTTCTTCAAAATGGTTTACAAAACTTTCCACTATATCTTCCCGCTTTGTTGTGCCATGCAGGGTTTTTAGGCAACAAAGTTCCTCTTGGATTTCATCGGAAGCACAATATAAATAAATAAATTAATTAAATAAATAAATTAATGGAGATATCCCATCTCCTAGAACTGGAAGGGACCTTGAAAGGTTATCGAGTCCAGCCCCCTGCCTTCACTAGCAGGACCAAGTACTGATTTTGCCCCAGATCCCTAAGTGACCCCCTCAAGGATTGAACTCACAACCCTGGGTTTAGCAGGCCAATGCTCAAACCACTGAGCTATCCCTCCCCCCTCTTGCAACAACTGCCAAACGTGGAACATTGTTTATATCCATGCTCTCATCAACTGCATTGCTGTGTCCTTCAATGCAGTCGTCTGCTTTTCGTTAATGTTTTCTGCCATTTTGCTTACGCGTCGCTCAACTGTTCTGGTAGAGACAGACAGTTCTTTTATTCTAGATAAAGATAAAATCCTATTTGGCAAATCATGGAACAAAACCTCCGAACTGTTGAGAAAAACTTCTTTTATATATTCCCCACCTGTAAACGGCTTTCCATTTTTTGCAATGTACTGTGCAATCTTGTAACTTCCTTCTGTGGCTTGATTTTTACTTACACTTTAGCATTTAAAAACACTGCTTTGCTTCTCATATCCTGCTACTGCCTTTTTGATCGATTCAGTCTTGTCTGCTTCGTCAAGAAAGGTTTTCTCGTGCTTCGTTTGAAAATGTCCTCGAACACTTGATGTGCGACAAACAACACGTTCACAACAGAAAGCACAGACAGCACGGTCCTTCTTTTGAATAAATCCAAGTGTGTCTGTCCAAGAAGGCTGTAATGAACGGACATCTAACTTTGACAAAATGTCAGCTCCTAAGAAAGCACATGTACCCCTCAACTTACAGTGGGGGAAAAAATCGCGACAGATGGCACGCTCAACGTCAAACGCGGTGCACTGTTCCATGTGGCGTGATAGTGATGTAAGCAGCAAATCAGGACTTAAAAATATCCAGTACAGTGGCGCTGGAACAATTTTTAAGGTGGGGGTGCAGAGCTGTGCCCCCTCTTGCCCCTGTCTGCATCCCTCACTGCCCCAGTCTGGGGCCAGAGGGCCACAGCTGGGGGCAGCTGCAGAGCCCCGGGCTGACGGCCAAGACCCCAGGGCGGCAGCGGAGCCCCTGAACCTGTGGCCAGTACCCGGGCAGTGTGAGTGACACTGAAAATCCGCTCGCATGCTGCCTTTGGCACACGTACCATAGGTTGCCTATCCCTGATCTAGATAATACTTAGTCCTACCTTGAGTGCGGGGGCCTGGACTGGATGACCTCTCGAGGTCCCTTCCAGTTCTGTGATTCTGTGATCACCTTTTCAAAGAATACCTCATGATGCAAATGAAAATAAAATACTACATTTTATCAGTTAAATTAATAGAAATGCATCAGTCGTGAAGCATGCCATGTGATAGCACCAACCCTATTGCCCATTGTCTTGTAACATGCTCCTCCTGCCCCTTTCTCTGTTGCACTTTTAAACATTTATAATTCAAAATAATTTCTTGAATATTTACAAGTGCAGTGAGGAGCAGGGGGCATTGCATGGTGTCAGGGAAAAGATTGTGGGTGACTGAGAGTTATGGATGGCTGAATTGGATTGTGGATCCTAGGGGAGGTATAGAAGGGGTAACAGGAAGTACCATCCTGCCTTTTCAGTTTTCCTAACAATAATGTCATATAATGATAAGTTAGGGTAACCTAAACTGTATGTATTTAAAATAATTGTATGCATATGACTTTGTGAGAGTATATATGCATAGATGCACTCTCACACATATAAATAAGTAATAACCATTCCCTAGCTTATTCCAATAAATGACGTGTAGATAAAATTAAATCTCTTCCTCTCCCCCTCTTTCTCCCCCCCCCCAAAAGGCAAGGTTACAGAACTTTGTTTTTGTTTTAACTGTATCACATTGCTTTTTCTATTGTCTACTCACTCACCTAAATGATAAGAGGAAGGAGAAGTACAACCAAAGGAATTTAGATAAAGATAAAAAAGAACATAGTGGATATTTCAGCCATTAGTAGGATTCTTTGTGCATTAATAAATGTTTTCACAGCACACCAGGCAACTCTCAGTGACTTTAGAGATAAAATCTCAAGTATAATAGTGATAGTCACTCCCAAGATAAATATGGAATTTCATGGAAATGAGTTTATTTCAAGAGGCTATCTCACTGAGCAAAACACTGTGCTTTAACAGTTGCTGTGTCTCCTGGCTGAATAAATGTACAGAACTGTGTGTTCCCATGTTGTCATTAATAGGTTCCACTTTGTAATAGCAACAAAACGCTTCAAGTGGATTATTTTGTATATAAAATCACTCTGCATTTGGCTTTATACTTTTATGTCACTGGAGGTTTACAGCATGCCAGTTTGTTTGGTCTTATTGCAATAATGGAGGTCTTTACCGTAGACCTCAGGTATGTTTTTCTAATGAATCCATGCCTACAATTAATACCTTAATTATTAATTTATCCACACTCATTTCTCATCAGCGTTGGAACTTGGTAACATGCTCCAAAACACAACACTTGATTTTTAAGAAAAATCAGGATTAAGAACTTTTGTCTCTTGGGCCTGGTCTACACTACGACTTTAATTCGGATGTAGCTGCGTTAATCCGAATTAATCCTTAACCCGTCCACACAACGGAGCCAGTTACTTCGAATTAAAGGGCGCTTAAAATCGATTTCTGTACTCCACCCCGACGAGCGGAGTAGCACCAAAATCGATTTTGTTAATTCGAATTAGGGGTAGTGTGGCCGCACACCACCGAATTAATGTGGTTAAAATTAATGGGGTAGTGTGGCCGCACACCACCGAATTAATGTGGTTAAAAACCGAATTAATGTGCTTAGTGTGGCCGCGCACAATCGAATTTATACAATCTGTTTCCCAAATTCGAATTATCTAAATTCGAATTAATCTCGTAGTGTAGACGTACCCTTGGGGAGCTACTCATTAGAAAGGAGGCTTAATTGTAAAAAAAAAAAAAAAAAAAAAAAAAAAAAAAAAAGGACTTGAACAGGCTTTACATTCTGTACAGCAGAGGATAACAGTATGTGTTAGCAAGTATGAAGTATTCCGGTGCATTACATTCTGAGTTTAAACATTAGTACTGTTTCAGATGGTTTTGTTATGCTATTTATACCTTTAAACACTCAGAAAAGTTGTTGGAATTTGGAAACTGTTATAAACTAAGGTCTAGATGACTCACAAAGAATGGGCTATTCACAGGATCATATAAATTACCATAGCATATGAAACCCGTGATCCGTCTTGTCCAATCTCTTGTCAGGAACCAGCACAAACTGATTCAGAACAAGGTACAAGAAAATAGGCAGATGTAAAAAATATCTGCCTCCCTACCAAGGTCTCATCCTAATCCCTAATAGTTAGACAATGGTTTAAGGTTGAAATCTTGAGACTTTAATTAAGTTATTTTATATCCCTTCAGGATTTTTGTTAATATTATCTGTCGTAACTGGATATTATCCATACAATGTCCAATCCTTCTTTTTTTTTTTAAATCTTGCTAAATTCTTGACCTTGATAACATCATGTGGTAATGAGTTTCACAGTCTGATTATTCAAAGCTTGGGTTTAAATCTGCCATTCACTAACTCTGACGTGCCTAGATATTGCAGCATTGACTTGAATGAAAGTTGTATGTCCTTGGATTGGGCTCTGCATCTCTTTTTAAAAATATGACAGGGCAAACGAGCTTTCGGTAATTCCATATAATTTTGACATGATCACAACAGCTTTAAAAACAACTAAAATTTGCTCTTTCACCAGGACCTCACATCAAGTTTAAAGTCAGTTGATTTTTATGATCAAATTAATAAACCCTTGCAAAACAGAGATTTAAATAGAAATACGGATGCAGCCTTAACTATAGTGTGTAAATAGAGCCTCTCATGAACGTATCAATTAGGTTGTAAAAGCAAGACATATAGAGCACTTTTGCATCTATCCTCTCTTTATTATTTTATTAGGTTGCCGTGTATCATTAATATGATGAATAGTTACTATAGATCTTTTTAGCTATAACAATATTAACAATGTTATTAGTCTCCTTCAAGTTATGCATTGTAACCTAAAGAGCAGCCCATGCATTCATATTATTTTAAGATATACTAAAAATCAAAACCTATTATTTGAATAATTTTCAGCTTGAAATAAAATGTAGTCTTCCAAATTAATAGGTTTGGTTCTATGGTTCATTAACATTTTAAATAGCATCTATGAACCAAAGCTTTTATTCTGCACAGTAGGGTAAATAGTATGTGCTGTCTATGTTCCACCATTAAAAGAGAATGATTTGGGGAAGGATAGACACTAAGCCAGGGGTGGCATAAGATTCCCTGTACTGGCGTGTGGCAATGTTATGGGAACACACCACTCCAAGAGTAGCAATCCACTGAGGAGTATGTTTTCAGAGAACAAGAGTTACAGGCAAGTCATGTATTCCTCATACTTCCTTTGGGCACTCTTATGGTCTTTCATCAGGTATCTTAAATCAATTAGTAAATCCTAATTAGGCTCACAACACCACCTCAGTAAAATAGGTAGGTAAGCAATATCTCCATTTCACAGGTGAGCAAAGTAAGGGAGTCATGGTGGGGTTTACAAGATGTCACTAATAAATCAGTGGCAAACTTGGGAATTGGAACCGGAGTCCTCATTCCCAGTAACAACAAATGATCTATTTTAGGTAATTATTTAGCCTTGAATTGTTGTATTTGATTGCACACTAGAACAAAAAGATTCAAAATACAAAATCAATCTTGGATAATTGCTTTTAATTACTGTTTGTTTACTGTTACTGAATGTTGTAAAAGCCTGTCTAGACATTGTTTTGTTCTGTCACATGTTGCAGGAGTTGCTTGATGAGACATTAATTTAAAAACAAAACAAAAACATTTTCCATTTAGTTTCTCATTAAATTGACAGTAAAGTTTTTGGAAAAATGTAATTCTGGGAATGGGTGAACTTTTTCTAATTAAAAAATGTTCTGAACCCTTATCCAGAAGTCATACCTATTTTTGAAGATTACCAAGTTCCTCAACTTTCTCATGTTGTTGCCCTTCCCAGTTTCAGCCAAAAGAATATATATCAAAATAGTGCACAGCTGTTCTTGCTGTATATGAAAGAGACACTGTTGTCTAGTTGTCTGAGCATGGGACATGTGACTATTTTATTGAGGAACACCTTTGATCTAAACCCAGGTCTGACATTCTGGGAATTTGGGTGGGTCTGTGCCTCCGTTTCCCTCATCAGAAGACGATTCTGGCTAACTTAGCCAAAATTAATTTCTGGCACTGGAATTATCCTTTATTAGTTGCAATTCAAATTGTCTTGCTTGCTGGATGACCCAGGCTGCCTGAAATGGAGAAGATGTTTTCTTTATATTTTTCAAGTGCTGATGGTTTCCTTCCTTGCCACGAAATCTGTCATCTGCCTGTCATTATGACAATTTGCCTTGAGATGAGATGAGATGCATGACATCCTTTAAGAATTCTGTAAATGCTTCTCAGTAGATTGACCCTCAGTAGTCATGGAGTCAAAGCATACAAGTCCTTATGCTAGGGAGTAGTCCTGAGGAAGTTTCTAAACTCATGTTGTATATACAGGCCATGCTATAGAAATAATAAGTGATACATTTCCAGTTCCTGAATTTTAAATGTCTTTGCTGGATTTCAAACAACACTAACAGATAGGAATAATAGAGTAAAATAAGACACTCATTTTATGATGGCATTTCTCTTACCAACTGTTTTAAAGAAAAATCTTGAATGTCTCATGTCAATATTGCAAGAGATGGGGGACGGTGGGGCTAGACATTAAAAGCTGCTTCATTTCTTTAAGACTTAATCTTAACTTCCAAGTCAGGAACTGTGAAGCAATGGCAGTGAGTTTCTAGGTCTAAATAGAAGAATAAGAGAAGATACTGGAAATTCGTGCAGGGGGTAGGATTTTAATTGGCTTCACTGAGTCAGCAAAAGCCATGTGAACAATGTTCTAGCTGTGCATTGCAGGGGATTTGCTAGTCATGTTGGAGTTGTAACCCTTTGGTATAACAGTGTGCATCAAGATAATGGGAGTTTAAATAGGAGGCAAATTGATACAGGGTACTAAGTACTGTAAGAGAATAGAGAGAGAATGATGCTAACGTACATTTGCACTCTTGTAAAACACGCAGAAGGAGAGCCTATTGCTTCAAAATAAATTAGTCAGCCCCCCTGCCTCCCAAAAAAAACCCTCTAAACCAATAAGACCACTCAAGATCAATTAAGAAAAGAACAGCTCCAATCGTGCCCCTACTGATTTTAAATAGTAATAAATTGCAGTTGATAATTGGTCATGGCAATTTCTGAATAACAACAAAGATCCATTTACTGCACTATTGTTACTCCTTCCTTGGGTCTAATGCTGACACACAAATCTCACAATATAAGTATAATACATTATAAAGCTGCCAAGGGTATGGGGCAGGCACTGGCTGCCTGACAGGTATCTAGGAACATTTCACCGCTAGGACACTGGTTCAAATTTATCCTAGGTAAAAATGACTAAAAGTTGTTTCCATTTAATTGCTGGGCAGTGGCCTGGATGAAAGGAGTTTCATAGCAGTCCAGCTCCCAGTGGGCAAAAATTCACATCACAAAAAACATGATGGTGACTAATTGGCAACAATGTATGGCAGTCTGTCTTAGTGGAGAGGCTAAGGAATAAATGAATATTGAGGTGATGCTACCTTCCAGACCCCAGAGGTGGTCCCTCTGCATCCGGAGCAAAGGCATTTTGGTTGGACAGCTCTGTAAATAGAGTTATAGAGTTTTAGGCCGAAAGGGACCACCAAATTATCTGGTCTGACCTCCTGTATATCACAGGCCACCAACACTACCTCTCACCTGCACACTAAAATTACTGTTTTACTATTTCACTAACTTAAATTAGCCTGAAGTATTAACAAGGAATTGAGTCTCCATGGTTGTCAATCTAGCACAATCAGTACATTTATCTTTATGGGTGTGATTAAAAATAAATAAAAAAGACTAGACAAGCAAGACTTTACCTCTGTTGTTGGAGCCACAGAGTGGAGGGAAAAAATAACCATGGACTTTTTAGTTGTTTTCATAGTCTTAAGTCTACAAGTTAGATAAATTTAACTTTTTAAAATATTTGAAGTTAAATTATTCCAGGGAGGATATGTTAACACAGTGTCTCATAATTAAACTTCAAATATTTAAAAAAGTTCAGATAGCTGCATCAGCACTGAATCCTTCAAATCCTCTGATAACCGGTGAGAGGAAGTAAAGATACAAAACTCGCATTGAAAGAAGCATTTTTTTTTCTGATCAGTCCATCCCTGTAGATCTCACATAAGTTTAAAATATATAGATCAAGATCTTATTCGTGTGTGTGTGTGTGAGAGACTGCACTTTCATGTACAGTTATGGACATATGCTGTGTTCATTACAACTTGCCAAGTGAGGTGAGAAATAGAGGGCCAAAAAAAAAAAAGTGGAAGGAGGGAAGATTATATGCATGGAATATAACTGTGGTTTGGAAAAGAAAATTAGGAATCCTCATATTCCTGATTCCCTTTCCATTTCATGCTCCACCTAGAACATATAGGTAAATTTTCACCAGAATATATGTATGTGGAACGGGTTTTATCTCCCGGACAAGATTTTATAGACACATTACTCTCCCCCTCCCCCCAAAGTCAAATTTTGTTAATCCTGCACTGGCCATGTTTTATTTTACATTTATTGTGTTGCATGGGGACATGCACAATAATCTCTGGTTGCCTAGGGGTGAACAATTGAACAAACTGCAGGACTCAAAGACTTCAGTGAAAAGTTAAACCTTGGACTGTGCAAGTTGTTAATGGAGAGCAAGAGTTCACTGACAGCAATGCAAGCAAGCAGAAGTCCAGGTCATAAAGAATGAATTAGAGCTTCTGTTCCCCTTTGGAGTCATAAGAGATCTTACAGGTGTTAACATTAAAATGATACAGAGAAAAATCAGTCATGCTGTATTGGACACACACATATAGGGCCCTAACATACCTAAAATTAACATTGAAGCACACAGCAGCTCTCTTTGAAAATAAATCCGTATTTAGAGACCTAATTGGTGATTTAAAGACCCTAATTTTAAGCCTCCATTTTTGAAGATCTTTTGTGACCTATAAAATGTTAATTAACTAGACGGTATTTATTTTTTTCAACAAGTGTTTTCCACCTTGTGATATACTTAATACATACTGATGTGAGTTCCTCTAGCAATACATGAATACATGGTTTGGGCACACAATTACCTGTTTCACTAATTAAATAAGTTATGTCTTAGTTTCATCAGGAAGAGGTAGATGTATACTGCATATTTGTAGCATCCAAACCATCAACAGCTTGGAAAGAGAGCCATTTTCATCCACAATATACAGAAACATTCTTGTGAAATGCTGTGCTAATAATTAATTGACTATTGACCTTTGAAATAATTGGTAACAACTTTTCTGACTCTACTTACAGGAGATGACCAGACAGAGAGAAAAGGCCAGGTTTTGATCCTTTTAGTAGAACAAGCTCTCCATTTCCAGGACTACAAAGCTGCTAGTATGCACTGCCAAGAGCTTATAGCCACAGGTGAAGTTTACCACTTTAATAAAAAAAAAAAAAAAAAAAAAAAAAGTCCTCTCCTGAATTTTCTGACATGTAAAATATGTGACTTCAGACTGACTAACTTAACTGGTAGGTCAACCACACTTGGTCTGTGGAAATTAGAATATAGTTATTTAGAATACAGCAAGTGTAGAATGCTATGTTACTTACATAAATCACATGGACTACAGAACATTTAAGCAACAGTCACCTCTGGAAGAATGCAGATTTTCAGTTAAATGAATTCTGTGTGATCAGTCTGCGGGAATTATGTATTTTAATTTAGATATCCTTTATTTTCATGGTAGTGTCTCATAAATCTGTCCCAGCAGGGATTTAGTTTTAATTGTTTCCACAGTGGTTTATTTCCAAATTATTCTTGTGGCGGGAGGAGAAAAGAAATGGTTTTTCATTTATCTCATATGAATCCCCATGTGTGATACATTTGAAATCTTGTTCATTAATGAATATTCATTGAAATACTATTAAAATCCAAAGACCCCTATAGATCCTAGTGGTAAATGCATCAATTTCCATTTTGTGAAGACCCACTGGGCCCATTCATTCTTTAATCCTTTTCTATGTAAATTCTCCGTCAAAACATTAGCACATTACTTCATGAAGTTATGCTAGGATCTGGTTTCAACCTAAAAAAGTTAAATCAATGTAGAAACTTCACAGTATAATGAAAGGCCTATTTATCATATCAAGTGATTGGTTTACTTATAGAAATAATTAAATAGTGAGGAAAGCAGTTATTAGTTATACAGTTGCTCAGGGGTCCTGTTGTATTACCCTGAGAACGTTAGAGACTATATTCATAAGGGGAACTTTTAGGCATCAGGCCGCCTAGTGTAATTCTCAACCCCAGGTTAGTCACCCAGGCTCCTTATACAATGTGTGGGTAGAGTTAGGCACGTTAAAAAAAGGATTCACAGAAGCCAGCACCCTAATAGGGATCCAGCCTCCACCCTTGATTTGGTGGAGTTAGGTGCTGAACTCCAGGCTGGAGGATAGTGCTTCCCTCTGCTCAGGATTCATAGTTGTGAACCCTTTTCTGGAGTTAGGTGCCTAATCCAGGTCAGCCCTTTCTTAAGGGAGGTGGTGGTGGTCCCTTCCTTAAATTATACTAAATAGGCCAGTGGTTCAAGTGCTCGCTTGGGGTGTAGGAGAGCTGGGATCAAATCTCCGGTCTGCTTCTACCCAGGTCTCCTACCTCTCATGTGAGTGCCCTAACCATCAGGCTGTGGAGTGTTCTTGGATGAGTCCTTCAATCTTTCCTATTGAAGCTGTTCCACTTTGTATGAAATACTTAAATATTCATTCGGACAGAGGGTGAGCGTTAATTCATAGGCCAGTGGTTAGGGCGGGCGCTTGCCTGGAAGGTGGAAGCAAGACCCTGCTCTGAATCAGGTACAGTGGGGATTTGAAGCTGGGTCTCCCAGATTCTAGATAAGAGCTTTATCCACTTGGCAATTGTGCAGAAGGCATGACACCAACACAACCTCCTCCACACTGTCTTTTGTGTGGGTTAGATCTGCTAAAAGCATACCTACCAGGGCAGGCTCTGCAGATGAGAGAGACAACGGCACACCTTGTTTGTGAATCCTACCCGGCTTAGGTGTGAGCTAGGTGCCTATCAGTTTGGTGGCGTCTGGACTTAAGTGGCTTTGCTCATGCCCATGTGTGGAGATTTAGATGCCTGGGAATTCTAGGCACCTGCAGGGCTAGGCAGCACTGGAGCAAGAATTTTGTGAATGTCTATGGTGCCTAAAGGTGCCGTTAGGTGCCTTAGTCACTTTTGTTAATCTGGCCCCAGGTAATTTAGTAATAGGTACTGTACAGTTCTTACTTTTTCCATAAACGCACACACTGTGGAACTAAGAGCTCAGTCTTTTGTGTTGTTTAGGGCAGGTCACATGTGGCCTTTTCATTTTTGAGTGGTCTTCCACGATTAAGATCTTCCCCCTGTCAGTTATGCACAGAGCAAGTCCAAGGATTTGGCTGAGGGGTTTGTAAGATCTCTGCCATCTTCAAACTTAACTAATTTTAAGTAAAGTGTGTGTTTGGTGGTGGTGGAGGTTGACATGTCCCCATAATCCCGCCTACAATACGAAAAGTGGATCCCAGTTATTTGTGCTGTTTGTACATATTTGCAAACATTTAAACAATGTTCTATGTTTCCCATATGATCTGGGGCCACTAGACTCTCAGCCACTGGAAGTGATTGTGTGCACTTTGGAGGAGTGTGATTCCTCTTCTGATCCTACCACCCACATCCCATCCATCCAGAAGATAGCTAGTAGAAATGATGGGGCTTCGCGTTTCTCCTTGTCTGCCCAAATCCTATTTTAATTCTTGCAAGTCTAATATGGCTTATGGGAGGGGAAAGGTATAAGTGGAGATCGGGGAATGGGATAACAGAAGATAATCTGCTCCTGTGCTTCTCCTCTGTATTCTCCCATGGTCCTAACACAGAGGAGTTAAATTATGTTATTTTAAAAGACAACACTGATCTTTTGCAGCAGCTGATGTATTCTAAAAATGTTCAGTTTATGCTGAAGCAGTCTGGTCTGATTTTTCTTAACATGGTGTCACTAAGGACAAATACACATGTATGGACACACACACATGACCATGCACCATATTGGTACCTAGAGTATATATAATGTTAGGTAGCTGAATTCCAGGATTTTTTCCTTACTACTAAGTGTCTGTCTGTCTGTGTCTCTCTCTGTCTCATGAAAAGTTGAGAATTCAACAAGCGAGGCTATACTATCATCTGATTATTGATGATGATGTAACCTTTGGCCATTGGAGAATGTTGATTTTTTTCCCCTCAGCACTCCCACAATTAGATTATTGATTTTATGTGACTTTGCTTGGTAATCTTTTTGTTCCCTTTGCAGGCTATTCTAAAAGTTGGGAGGTATGCAGCCAATTAGGGCAATCAGAAGGCTACCACGACTTGAGTACTCGGCAGGAGCTCATGGCTTTTGCTCTGACACATTGCCCTCCAGGTGCCATAGAGTCACTGCTGGCAGCAAACAGTTCTTTGCAGACTCAGGTAGGATCCATTTCTGTAAACTTTTCCTACATACGCTGTGAATACTTATTTTCTGAAACAGGGGTAACTCTTTTGTGTTCCCCCCCCCCAATATGTCTTATCAATTTTCTATATTTTTTTCTACCTTACATTTTATATCTGAACAGTTAAATATTGCTTTTATAATACATTTTCTATAATCAATAGATAAGAATGCAGTTTCTTTTTTGTTATAACTAGTACTGTTGGATGGGTACTATAGCCTCAGAGGTTTCTAAAATGCAGCACTGTCTGGCATATTGTTGACAGAATACTCTGTTCCAACTCTGTAGTACATTTGATTGGGATGTACAAATGCATAATTCTTCTCTATCAGTTCTTCAGCTTCTATAAGGATTTTGTGCATTGTACACAGCCTCATTTGTACACAGTCTCTTTAAATGCCCACTGCCTGTTCCAATGTTTTCTGCAGGTTCTGCCAAACATACAGTGAAATCCTGGCTCAATTGAAATAAATAACAAAATTCCCATTGACTTCAGTGAGGCCATGATTTCACCCAGAATGGTTTTAATTATTTATAATGAGGATTTAAGTCTTGATCCTGCTATTAGCTCTTCACAGGATCAGGGCCCTAAATATCAATTTCATTATGTATGTAAAATCTGTAACTATCAGATATCTCATTATATGTATTTGAGAAGATTACTAATGTATGTATTTGAGAAGATTAGCATAAATGCTGTGCAGTGGTTGAGTAAGTCAAAACGTTTAATTTCCATTGAGGTTGACCCTAGTTTTGCCAATGTGCACAGAGTTTTTCTGAATTGTTTCATATAGGGTACATTAGGGGAAATAGAATTTTGTACTCTGAAAAGTAACTTCTTACAAGTTACATTGTATAGATTCCATTTATTCATCTGTCCCCGTTCCATACTGTCTTGCAGTCAGCAGAAGGGCTTAAGCTGGATCTCCCTTGTTAAAAAACCAGAGGGGAAGCCAGCGGGACATTCTCTGTGAAGGCTCAGAGACTCTGGAATTTGTATCCCTCTGGAGTCTGAAATAATCCAAAATTGGTAACCTTCCAGGAACAGTGCAAAAATAGGGATTGGATAGGGTTATTGGAGAGGGCTGTGGGTCTGCTGTGGGTTTTTTGTAGGTGGCTGACTGGCTGGCAGAGTTCCTGTTTGAATGCTGCTAATTATTATTATTATTATTATGTATTATTATTAATGTGTTACGGTGCATAGAGCCTTGCATAAGTGTCATTTTATTATTGTAGTCTAAATTAATTAAATACAGAAATTTATTAATAGTAATTCATATTGGGCTCCAAAGTCCCACTCAGAATTGTGTTGGTGCAGTACAATAACACAGGAAGGCATTGTATTTGTTCTTAAGAGCTAAGAATGTAAAAAATAGGGGGGAAAAAAACCCAGGTACAACACAAAAGTTATGTGGTTAGGCTGATTACAAGCACATCTCATTTTTCTTTCTGAAAATTGTTTGTATATTTGTCTTATTTATATTACAAGAATGTATTTTTAAGTGTTTTGGAGGGTGGCAGCACATGATTGAAATTGTGGAGAGAAAGTGATTGTTGAAGTAGGAGAAAAGTAAGTAAAAGAAAGGTTAGAAGCATGATCGGTTCAGGGAGAGTTTGTTCAGCTGAAGGGTGCAGAAGGAAGGATCAGAGTAAAGGGGATCAGCAACTAATAGAAATACTGCAAATCATGGGTGAATGTGGTGGAAAGTTTGTCTGCCAGTAACTTGCATACTAAGGCCAACGCACTTACACACTTTCTTAACTGTATTAACATGGGTGGCCCCATTGATTAGTGGGACTTGCCACAGTAGTAAAGAGAAGCACAAGTGTATACATTTGCAAGATTGGGGCCTGAATATTTAGTTTATAAGTAAAACAGGGCTATCCACCTGGAATTGGAACTTATTTCAAACTATTTTTAGATAATATACAAACCAGATAATAATCCTATTCACTCTTCCATTACTGCAGTAGCTCTACATTACCAAGAAGAATGAAAAACAGTAAAAACTTCTGTCAATACAGTGAATATATGAGGAGATCTGCCAGTGAATATATGAGGTAGATCTGTTGAGTAAGAAGATGCCATTTTCATGTAGTTACTTTCTTTAAAAAAAACAGCAACAACAGTACTTCATGGAAAATGCATATACAGTACTGAGAGAAGGTGGTTTTGTGTAGACATTTATATCAGTGGTTCAGCAGGATGCCATGATTATTTTTTTTTATTCTCCTGGAAGTTTTACCACCTGAGGTCCTTGCTTTCTCGTGACACTAGGTAGCTTGAATAATTGTGTATTATTAGCTTGCATGATAGCAGAAATAATGTATACTCCTTCTCTTCAGATTCTTTATCAAGCAGTGAATTACCAGTTACGCCCTTCAGAAGGAGGGGAGAATATAAATATCCCAGGACCTTCTTCGCTGGTCACTGAGGAGACTCCTCAGGTAAGTTTTAAAGTGAGAGTGTAAAATGACCACCATTGAATTCTGTTTTATTCTGTATCATAAGGAGAAACAGATTTCAAAGATTTCACCTAGCACAGCGTAGAGAACTTGAGATATTTTTCTGCTTTAGGCTTTGTGCTTAGCACTATCAAATAACCTAAGGAAACAACCAATAGATGATTTGTAATGAAGTTTTCTTGCTAATATATACTCCAAATGTGGTCTTGTACATCCTTGTCCAGTGGGGTCTCAGCACTGTAAACAAAATAATTGAGAACATAAATAAATACAAAGGCAGAAGAAGTGGAAGGCAAGACAAAAACCTAACATAAAATAAAGGAATAATTATTAATGTTGATGCTAGCCTTGCAGTATGGCACATATCAACATTGGTAAATAAACCATATGATGTTTGAATTTAGCCTTTTTTCTGTCTGCGTATTATTCACATATGGACATTTTATCTTTTACAAATTCATAATTTCTCAAACACTTTGTATGTACATACTTTCATAGGGTTTTTTTTTTTTAATGAGGCTTGAAGGCACCATTATGATCATCTAGTCTGACCTCATGCTTAATGCAGGCTGTAGAATTTCACCAAGCCATTTGTGTATTAAGCCCGTAACATCTGGTTGATGTAGTATATATCTTTCAGAAATACACATTCGATCTTCATTTAAAGCCCTATAGTAATGGAGAATACTCTATGTTTTAGCTTATGTGTTCCTTGTAATCTATTAGTTTTGACTGTTTGATTCATTGGTGTAGTTTGTCACCTAAATAATATGACATTATTTTTTTTTCTTCTAATTGGATGACTGAAGGTTTCTAAACAGGGTAAAAAGCAACAGAGAGTCCTGTGGCACCTTATAGACTAACAGATGTATTGGAGCATAAGTTTTCGTGGGTGAATTTTGGGGGGAGCAGCAATATAAAATCACAAAGTTTTTTTTCACTCCTTGTCTTTCAAGATTATTTGTAGAGACTGTAGACTCCAACCTCTCTACTTAGTACTATTAGTACTAAAGGATTTTAAGTTGTCGCTCTTACTTAAGAGTCAGTGAGTTATTACCGTTGTTATATGGGATCATTTATATTTGCTTAAATATTTGATGTCATGTTTTTTTGTAGATCATAATCTGTTGAGGTTTACTATGACTTAAGCTTTTGCACTTAATTCCTTTTCTCTAAATGACATTTTTATGTGTTAACCTCCTTTTTCATTTTCATGCTTACAGCTTCAACATAACTTCATTAATAGCACAATAGAATGTGAGCACCTGGTCTCCTATAATGAAAGAATAGGAACCACCTAAATAGCAAGGAAGTGAAAATGCCTTTGTTAGAGTTTTTTGGAGAGCTGGGAGTTAGAAGTTTGGTTAATCTCCTTCTTTTGGAAGAATAGTTTTTTGCTAACTTGGATTTCATTGGTTTTCCGTTTCATACAGTATATTGGTAATAGTCTTATTAAAAAAAAAGCAAAGAGAAAAGTCTGTAGTTCAGATTCTACTGTCTAAGGCTTATTCAGGCAAAATCCAATTGATTTAAGAGATCAGCCCATGGATATGTGGGTATGTATCAACTATATATTTGTTGGGGAGACCATCGGGGTGCGGGGGGAGGGTTTACCATTGATTGCTAAAACATATTAGCTAGGGTTGCCAGGTGTCTGGTTTTCAACTGGAATGCCCAGTCGAAAAGGGATCTGGTGGCTCCGGTCAGTGCACACCCCCAGCTGGAGCCCCAACCCCCTGCTCTTAGCCCAGTGAAAATGAGAGAGTGAGCGAGGGTGGGGGAGAGCGAGTGACTGAGGGAAGGGAATTGAGTGAGCGGGGCCTTGGAGAAAGGGCGGGGCAGAGGCGGGGTAAGGGTGTTCAGTTTTCTGCAATCAGAAAGTTGGCAACCCTAATATTAGCTAACACTATTTGATTTAACTAATATTATATGGATAAAGCTGATAAAACTAGTACTAGATGGGCATAGCTCCCTCAGCACATCATATTTCACTCTCTCTAGGGCTCCAATAAACGATTTTTCACTTGTTTTGCTAATTTTAACTTTTTATCCTCCCACAGTGAATTGAAATGAGGAGGCCTAGGGTGTGTTGGGATGACATAGGTGGGAACATAATCATCCGGCTCCTCTGCAAACCCCATTGTTTAGACATTTTAAAAAAGGACTAGACAATGCATTAAAATAAATACTGTAGGGAACAATCCTTCACTGGCAGGAGGCTGGACTAGATCACCTAATTGGCCTAGTCAGTCTTCAGCTCATGTAATTCTTTGAAGAACTACGTTCAGGAAGGGAATGGAATTCCTCCATAATGATTGCCTCTTTCTTATTAAGCTCCTTTTCCCCTTTGCACTCTTGTTGTATGCTGTAATTACCTCAATTACTAATCTAGTGGTGCTCAAAGAAAAAAATCTCAATGCGCAAATTAGGACCTTGATTCATGAAGAATATTTCAGAATATTATAGCTAACATTATTAGAGTATATAAGTATAGTGCTTAGCCACAAGATGCTGTGTTATGTGTTAACAGGAGAAATAATAACCACAGTAAATTATGCCTCATAAATGAAGGCTGACTTTATACTTAATCTGCTTAATATTTAAAATCTACATTACATCTGCTGTAAAAATGATTTTATTTATATATCTAAGTAATGTGAAAATGTAATTACTGCGCATAGCACTTTGGCACGAGAGAAGCTTGCAATTTCAAGAATATTCGTACTGTCCTTGGAAACAAGGTGTTTATTGATATTGCGGAGGATGCATAATTTGAAAACATCCTTCTGTAAAAATTACAGATCTGCTTTTTGTATAAATGCTGTTTAAAGGACTCAAAGTTTCTACTAGTTGCAGTTTAGTATTCTCTTTTGCTAGAGTTAGTTATGCAACTTAGCCTATGCTTTAACCTGAAAATCTATTTAGATTTGAAAAATTTGCTACACCTGAGGTCTCGGATTAAAACCCACACTTATTAGCTTGTGACATACATTGTACTTACCCTTTTACTGAGCATCAAATACTTTTCAAATGAGCTACAAATGTATGCATTATGTTTAGTGAAAGGCTCATCTAATTGAACACATTTAATGAAGAATTTGTATATGTAGGGCCTGAGCAGTGATAATATTATGTTCTCAGTGATTTAGGTGGAAGTCAGAATTACATTTTTTCTGTACATGGAAATGCTTACTTAATGATAAAGACAACGAAGGGCAAATTCTCATCTCACTTATACCTATGCAGATTCAGAGTTCAGTCCATTGAAGAATCTGGTTCTCAATGACATGACTTAGAAAATGTCTGTAAGTAGCTACTAAGAGGAATATAGTAAATTCTGGGATCTGAACTCCAGTATTTTATAGCTGATTAAAAAGTTACATGAATGCATACTGGTGTAAGATTTGTGTAGAAGTATGCACAGCATTTTTTGGAAGAATTAATGGGTTAGCTCCTATATCGCAGAACCTGTGAGAGAGATTTTTTTAATGTCTGTATGCTTAGAACTAGCAGGTAATCAGACTAATTTTCCCTCTGTTGATATTCACCCCTTCTTGTCAACTGTTGAGAATAGGTTACTTCCACCTTAATTGAATTGGACTCGTTAGCACTGACCCTCCACTTGGTAAGGCAACTCTCATCTTTTCATGTGCTGTAATATATATACTGCTTACTGTATTTTTCACTCCATGTATCTGTTTAAGTGGGTTTTAGCCCACGAAAGCTTATGCCCAAATAAATGTGTTAGCCTCTAAGCTGCCACAAGGACTCCTCATAGTTTTTTATGATACAGACTAACACGGCTACCACTCTGAAACCTAACACTTCCCAGGCATTGTATAGGGAGCCTGGGTGCCTAACTGAGGGCTGAGGATTGCACTGAATGGCAGGGTGCCTAAAAGTTCGGCATTGCGGTGCTCAGCATTGCAACACCTAACTCCCTTTGTAGATCTGGCCTTCTAAGTTCTTGTGGCATGAGTTAAGAATTCTTTGTAATGTGTAAGCATTGGCACCCAGGAGCAGAAGGTATAGCTTCAGACACTAGTTTAACTCTCAAGAATCAGCTCAGTTAATGCTTCACCAATATCCAGCAGAAAAGTAAAGGTCAGACCTGTGGAGGGAGGAGAGAGATGCAGCTTCAACTGCCCAGCCTTAACTCACCAAGAGCCAGCCTGCTACACCCTTCTTCAGAAGCCTGTTAAGGGGGCAAATAAAGGGAAGTGCAGTTCTAGACTTAAGTACCTTGAATAAATGGTATCATGGGATTCCATGTTCATTGGACTTCCAATGTCATCTAAGAAGGAATAGACCACATTCTCTTAGCTATGTTGGGTCTGCAGAGCTAACAGGCAGGCACAATAGTAGAAAATCATTTTAGTCACTAATGTCAGCAGATCTGCTATGACACTGAAAGCACACAAGGAGCAGGTCTCATGAGTAAAAAAATTGCCATTTTACATATTCATTTTTCAGAGTGTATGACCACATTTCAAGATAAAAGAGGAGCAGGTTTTGATGGGAGAGAGAAGGAAAAGCATTGTCCATGCTTGCTTGAAAGGTTGAGCAGCAAATGTGAAAGAGAGGAGACCAGATTAGAGATGGAAAATGACCAGGGTCCTTCCGCAGTGTTTTCCAGGGGAAAGCTATTCTGTGTAAATAAACAGGATTGCAGCAAAGAAACACCTTACTCTATCACCAGTTTCTCCTCCTAACTGGAACAACTTGCAAGATTCCAAATTTTTGGCTAATCGCTTGGGTAAAAATTACAGATTTAGAAACAAAGGAGATGGACCTATTAAACAGATAAATTAGTAGTATATTTACTTACTTGGTCAAGGAGAGGAAGTAGATCTTTATTCTTAGTCTTAAAAGACTTTAAATGAACAAAGATTGCTACAATGAACTATAAATTCTGGAAGCTAGACACTTTATCTTGTTTCACCAGTTGGTACACTATACAAATTGTTTGGTTAGGATAATAACCATTTCTTAAATAAAATAACTCTCTCATCCATCTAGGGTAATTTTTTTGCAGAAAACTCAAAGCGCTAAGTGTGAACTGAGATGTTCCATGGAGAATTATTCACTACTTGTGTATTGCTATAAATGTGCTTACTAGGTAAATAAAATACGTTCTTCTTCGAGTGATTGCTCATGTATATTCCACTATAGGTGTGCGGGCTCACCACATGCACCGGTGCTGGAAGTTTTTCCTTTAGCAGTATCCGTAGACGGGGAGCACCGCTGCGACCCCTGGAGTGGCTCCGACATATCGTGCCATAAAGGGGGCTGCGTGCTCCCCCCACCCTCAGTTCCTTCTTGCCGCCAGTGAAGGTAGTCTGAACTTGCTCCAGCTTAGCTTAGCTAAGCAGCGTCTCTAGCTTAGTAGTATCCAGTTTCACTGATCTCTTCGCTTACTGAACTTTCTTTCGTGAGTGCCTGGCTCGGGGCATGCCCCCTGGCCCAGGCTTCAAGTCGTGCGACTCTTGTCGCAACTCCATGCCCAGAAGCGATCCACACAATCAGTGTCTTCGCTGTCTGGGCGAGTCTCACGTTAGTGACAAGTGCAAGATCTGCCGCTCCTTTAAGCCCCGGACGAAGAAGGAGCGTGAGATCCGGCTCCAAGCTCTTTTAATGGAGTCGGCATTGGCCCCGGCACCGGCGCGTTGAGCCAACACCGTGCCGGGCTCCGTGTCTTCGGCACGTGGCGAAGCTCCTCCGTTGCACCGTTCTGAATCGGCACCCGGTACCGCATCCTCGGTGCGCAGCGAGGTGCCGTCGACGTCCCGGCACCGCTCCCCAGCTAAGAAGCAAGGGAAGTCTCAGCGGCGCCAAGAGAAGGACGGGGTGAGGCCAGACCCGAGTTGGGCAGCCCGCGATCCCCATCGGGACGGAGACCTCCGACTTGAGTTGAGCGGAGTAGTCCAGTCCCGTCCGCACGAGCCTTGTCGGAGGTACGCATGCCTTCAAAGCCAGAGGCAGCTCAGGCCGCGCGTGACATCTTGGCGCTTCCGGTGCTGGGAGTGCCGCCTCAGTCGGGTCCCTGGTCCCGTGGGAAGCCACCCTTGGGCGCCCATCAGCCCTCCCCGGAGGTGTCGGAGGTCGAGGCACTGTCCCGGGTTGAGGTGCCGAGCAGAGCCCCAAGATGCACGTCGACTCCGCGTCTGGACTCTTCGACGAGCAGTTCCCACTCCTCCGCTCTTGGACGCCGTCGCGGAGGCGACAAGAGACGGTGCCGTTCCTCTTCCAGCCACTCTGAGAGGAACAGGTCTCGACGCTGTCGGCACCGGCGCTCGTACTCAGGAGCCTGCCATCGCAGAGGCCATGCCCTGAGCATGTCTCGAGAGTCCGCGGCACCGTGGCCACAGGCGCCGCAGGGAGTCCAGAGACAGTTCCTCGGACATCTACCTGTCAACATCGTCCAGGTCGAAGTCTCAGGGTAGGAGCCGTCACAACAGAGACCGCTCCAGTCGTTCCCACGGCACCGTGCGCTCTTCCAGGACTTCGGCTTCAGTACGCAGCCATCTCTCCCTGCGTCTTGGGCCACACCGCGCCTCAAGAACAACCAGTCCTGCCGCCCGATGCACCTCAGTTCCAGGCCATGCCCTGGCAGGGACAATGGTGCCAGTGGGCACCGTGGCCTCAGGCACCTGCGCAGCCAGGACCTCGCTCCGTGGCGGGAGTCTCTCAGGGCCGACCCGTGTCGCCTCCCCGGCACCGGGATCAAGCCGTGGGCGCCGAACCCCCGGCACCGACCCCGGACGTGGAGCCCACGATGCCGTTGGCCGCTGAAGGCACCGCACCGTCCACCTCTTCGGCACAGGGCCATTCGGTTGTGGTACCGCCTCCCTCTTCCTAAGAGGACTTTAAAGCACATCAAGAGCTGCTTCGGAGGGTGGCAGCCAACCTCGAGCTCCGGGCCGAGGAGATGGAGGAGTTCTCCAATACTCTCTTCAATGTCCTCGCCTCCTCGGTACTGGGGCGTGTGGCGCTCCCTTTCCACCAAGGAGTCGCCAATATCACCATGGGCCTTTGGCAGACCCCGGCCTGTCTTGGGCCTATTTCTAAGAAGGCCGAGAGGAAGTACTTCGTCCCCGCGAGGAGTCTCGAGTACCTTTACACCCACCCAGCTCCAAACTCCCTGGTGGTAGAGTCGGTCCACCACCGCGAGCGGAATGGTCAGCCCACGCCCACGCTAAAGGACAGAGATACCTTTGGAAAAAAGGTTTATTCGTCAGCGAGTTTCCAGCTCAGAGTGGCCAACCATCAGGTGCTTTTGAGCCGGTACGAGTTTAATCTCTGGGGATCCCTCCCCAAGTTTGAGCCCCTCATTCCTGACAAGGATGTGAAGGAGTTCCGGGCACTGATTGAGGAGGGTGTGACCGATGCCAAAGCGGCTGTCCAGGTGGCTTCGGATGTGGCAGACACAGCCGCTCGTTCGATGGCTTCCGCGGTCTCCATGTGACGGGCGTTGTGGCTCTCGCTTTCGGGACTGTCATCAGAATCCCACTCCATAGTGCAGAACCTGCCGTTTGATGGCAAGGCCCTTTTCGCGGACCAGACAGACACCCGTCTGCACCAAACTTTCACTTTCTGATGGCCCAGACATTTTCACACAGTTTTTAAAAAAGTATTTAGTTCAAATTGAATTGAGAAGTTGGTTAGTTGTTTCTTGCTCTTATTTTCTTAGAAACTTGCATTATTTGGTCAAGTTTCATGAAGCATCCTCTTGGAAATAGTATAATGCCTTACAAAAGAAGGAACTAATTTTCTCTCTCTTTTTTTTTCAACCTTTCAAAAGAGATACTGTTTTTCTTTAAACACAATCTAAATAAATCCTGTTCCCATTTATTTTTCAGGAAGAGTAAAGATTCTGGCATATTTTGCTCAGCATGCAGTCACTTTCATCTGGTCAAGTGGGAATTGAAATTTACAATTGATTGTTCAGAGGTTGGCAGGAGGTCCCCTCTTTAGATCATCTTATTACTGTTAATAATCAGGGAGTGCTCACTTTTACAGGTTTTGTTGCAGGCAGAATGTTGTTGATGTCTTTTTAATGACAATGATAGATTTGGTGATAAGTGTCTTCCTTGTTTTTGTACAGTTAAAAAAAAATCTAAAATAATGGGACGTGTCAGACTAGGACAAAGTAAAAATAATGTGCTGTTCTCAATTAATCTTTTAGAACTGCTAAGAGAAGACAATCCTTTTAAAATGGACTTCATAAAACAGCCATATAATAATACCTGAAAAATGTTGTCACATGATCTCTTAAGTAGATGATCTCTTAACTACTTCACCCACAATTTTGTGACTGCAGCTCTGATAGCTAGATATTCAATTGCTACCATTTGTGGGCACAAAATTGCAACTGAAAAATTAAAGGAAATCCAAATCCCATGGTGGAAATTGGTCCCTAAACTGGGGGAAAAAGTCTATTATGTCACCTTGATTATCAGTTTGTCAGTTTGAAGTATACAGTACTACATTAAAGGTGCTAGAGAATAAAGTAGATTAGAGGTGAAATGCTTCCCCATTGAAGTATTAACTTCAGTGGGGCAAGATTTCACCTAAGTCATTTTGGCCACCAGTCCCTGTTTAGTGTGTAAAATTCTGTCTCAAGTTGTTGAGCTGAAAACTGGTAGTTCATATCCTCCTGCCAGTGTAACTGTAGAAAAGTGATTTTCTTTTGATTCAGTATCTTGTGTGGGGAAACAACCATTATAACTTACTGGCTATTAAAACATCAACAATATGTATGTATATAAGTGAGTGTATTGTAAATATTACCCTACTGTACATTTGTGTGATTATCGTCAGTGGAATATAATTACATAATTTACAGCATACTGAAATCTGTTTGTTTTAATATGTAAACTGTGTAAAACATGGAGAGAATAGTCACAGACCTCTCGGGAGTGTAACAATTAGTGACACAGAAATCACTGCAGATGTATCAAGTATTAATTTAAACCCTTTATTTGAGGTAGGCCTGACCCAGCAACCCAAATTTGCAAAACCCAGACCCTACATTTTGAAAGACCTGACCTGAACCTGCCCTTATTGAGTTTGAATCCAGGTGTCTGCCGAAACATGTGTCTGTGTGGGAAGGGTGGGAAATCAGAATAGGCAGAAATCTCACAAGATCTGTTTGCAGCCTGTGAGAATTGCTATATTTGGTTAATGTGTCACAAAGCACTAGAATTTCAGAATCTATGAACATACACCTCTATCCCGATATAACGCGACCCGATATAACACAAATTCGGATATAATGCGGTAAAGCAGTGCTCCGGGGGGGCGGGGCTGCGCACTCCGGTGGATTAAAGCAAGTTCGGTATAACGCGGTTTCACCTATAATGTGGTAAGATTTTTTGGCTCCAGAGGACAGCATTATATTGAGGTAGAGGTGTACATACAGCTGCCGTATTTTCACATCAGTGCAGGTCACACAGACCCACAACATCAAATGGAGGAGCTGGAGAGAACCCTATTTTGGGAAGCTCTGATGTGAAAGATTAAAGTTTTCCACCAGAAAAGGTTCTAAAGACAAGAGTCCCCTGCTGAGAATCTGGATGACTTAGTTGTGCTCTTTGGAAATCCACACAATCCTGGCTTTGTATGTTAAGACTGTTCATAAGATGTTGAAGAATCAATCCAGTGGCCAGTATGCCCAACCTCCCCTTTTCTATAAACTTCAGTATATCAGCAGAACAGTGGGACTAGTTAAGCAAAAAACCTTCAAAAATGTAAATGGCTGGTGTCCACAATATCATGAGATTAGAATTTAATGAGAAAAAGAATGTTCTACTAATCAAGGAATCAACTGAGATTAAAAAAGTGCAACATTGTAACTCTGCTTGTGTTTAGCTTGCTGCTAAATGAGACTGATAATTGAAATAACTTATTAACCAAACTGTTATCAGTATGTCTTGATGCCATTGTGTGTTTATTCTAGGCATTTGGCCTTATTAACTCATGGTGGTGATAATGCTGAGGTTATTTCTAACATTTGTTGTTGTGTGTTGCATAAACTCACAGGAAGAAATCAGCATTCCTTCTAGCCAGTCTGCTGACTTGTTGTATTGGACCACCGCTAAAACCATGAAAGTTCTGTCTAATACAACTACAACGACAAAAGCCATGCTGCATGCAGTCAGTGATGGACAATGGTGGAAGAGGTCATTAACTTATCTTCGGCCATTACATGTAAGAAGTCACTAAAATCTCTTCTACTGAATATGGTCTCATGAATGGATAAACGTATAGGCCATATTCCTTCACAAGGAACTGCTAGTCCTGCTTCTGGAACCACTGGCAGTCACATTGACATCAAGGGGCCATGGATGACTTTTAATGTTTTCTTATATTTTCCAAAATGAATAATACACACTCTTGTTTGTTTGTTTGTTTGTTAGCGTTAGCTTTTCTCATCAAAGAAGAGCAACAGGCCAATGCTAGTAAAATTTCAGGGTGTTTGGGGTGGGAGCTATAAGCAGTTGAAGTACCATTAAAGCAAAGTGTCACACTTTCTATTAACATTTAGAAAATCTCTTTACCTTCCTATTCGTTTCAGGTTCTATTCTTCACTTTTCTTTCCATATATATGTGCATTTTCACTAGTCTTTTTTTATGGTGTCTGTGATTCTCTGACTACTTTTGCTAATTTTTCTTTGTTTTTAATAATTGATGAATAGATGAAACATGGGTCCTTATCTTGTAGTTTGTCATATGTAGTTAGCATACTCCTCTATTAAGCCCCATTGACTTCAGTGGAGTTCTGCATGGGTTCCATGCATGGAGTTTATTGCAGGATCTCCTTCCATCTGAATATATCACTGCTTAATGGACTTTAAAGCAAGATTTCATTATTATTAGGTGTCACACTATCTGGAATGGCTCATGACCATGAGTGCATATCTCAGGGCAGACTGTCACAAAACAGGCAGATACCCCAAACTGGTGGCAAAATCTAATTATAGAACACAACAAGCCAGTGACAAATGTGAACTCCTGGATTACTATGCAAGTCTTACCATGGGGGGGACACATATTCCCCTTAGACTAGAGAGTCTGTCTTGCCACCCAGGCAAACTGGACTTTGTGATAAAAGGTCACTTATACCCCAAATCACATCACATTTAGGTTGCTTCCAGTCCAAGAGACCAGTCACTTACCCTAAATCTTACACCAAAGACAACATGGGGAGCCAATGATATAGTAAACTAACTAAAGGTTTATTAGCTAAGAAAAGGAAATGAGAGTTATTGAGAGATTAAAGCAGGTAAAATATATGTACAGGTGAGTCACAGTTTGCAGTTCCAAATGGCGACAGTGATGTAATAAATTGCCAGTTTCCCAAGTCTTTTCAGGGTACTCAGATTGTCTCTGAGGATCTCCACTTTGCATCTGGTACACTTCCCTGTAAGAATCCAAACAGTCCAGAGACGAAGGATCTTTCCTTGAATCCATACGTATAGCCTCTGAAAACAAACTGACTGTGTCACTGCCTGGGTAGGCTTTTCCTAGAGTGAAGAATGAATTTTGAGTCTTTGACCTCCGATCATCACACGCAATGACCACTGGCTTTGAAATGAGCACTTTTCTTTTAAAGTTCTTCATTTGCATGCCATAAGGATTCTTTCTCATTTGATGGGTTATTAGTTACAGGGATATACACAATGTAAATGTTTGCTGCTACTTTATAAGGGGATACAATGCATGTAACATCTCATAAGTTTTCATGAAGTTTAAACTCCAAATACACTCTTATGCAATTAACAATCACTTTGATCTATACTAGTACACAAATGAATTGGCCTGGGTCTCTGACATGAGCTGGCACCTGGTTGACTAGCACCACACCGGGCTTAATTCTGCTTATTCCTTTCAGGGCCAAGAATTTGGAGATGTATTAAAAAGCAGTTCTGGAGCCAATGCTGCAGTGGAAAAGCAGAGCTGTCATCCCTTTTATGAATCTCTCATTGTTGATCCCTATGTTGCAGAAGTAAGTTTAAGATGCATTAAGAGTTAAAATACACTTCTAGAAGCATTGAAAGAAGACTGTGCACTTGTTTGAGGAGCTCAAAACTATGGGTGACCTTGTAACTCTCCCCCACCTCAGCGAGAGAGATATTGGCTGGTGCTAAACTTGGTGATAATCTGTTAGCAACCACAGACAAACTTCTCGGGATTATGCCGGCCCTTACTTTACCTTGCAGGTAACACTTAGTGCACCCCAGTTCCCAAGCCCCCTGGAAGAGCGTTCCCATGTGGTATCCAGCACCTGTCACTGGAACCTCACAGTAATTACCAAGTCTGCTGTCTCCAAAGAAACAGTGTACACACCAGCTTGTTTGATTCAACTAAGAATTCATATTTTGCTTACTATTACAGTACAGAAATCTACTTATGATAAAACAAAGAGAAGTTTATTAGCAAAGATAGAGTTTTAACTCATATTGACTAAAGGTAGTAGAATCAGAATTGATTACAAATAAAACAAAAGTATAACATGCTTTTAAGAGACTAAACATAACTAGCAAGCTACAGTTCTTTGTCTAAAGCAGTTTTCTCACCCTCAAAGCCCTTTTGCACAATTCACTGATTCAAATCAGGATCCAAATTTTTCATGAATCACTCCTCTCTGCCACTAGTGTTCCTCAGTGAAATGGATCACCAAGGGTTCCCTTTCATCCTCCTCATAGTCCAGAAAAAAACTTTTGAAATGTATCCCTTTGTAGTGTACTCCCAGACAAAATTCTTCTTCCCTGCTATTTGTTCTTTTGTGTGCTGATGCCATATTGTGTCTCTTATTCCTGTGTTGACTTAACATGCAAATGAAGCTTGCTTGGTGTTGACTTACACAATGCGTGCTTTACATAGGAGAGCTAGGCAGACAGGTAAATCAACATTCATTTGTTTTGGAAAAACTTCATTATCTACACTGTCTGTTTACATTTCACAATGCTTATCATAACCAGTATGATAGGTTTCATTTGACATATTAAGTTAACAGGAGAATTATTAGGTTTTCTATTGCTGCATAAGATCTCTATCTAGAATTTTAAAAAAGGAACTAAATTATATAATTGTATCTAATGTAACATATTACAAAACATGAGGTTTTTTTTTTTTTTTAAAGAGGATATTTAAACAATGCAACTGTGATTTTTTTCTATTAGTCTGAAGTAGCCTATGCTGGATTCCAACATAATTCTTCAGAAAGTTTTGCAGAAGTATTGCTGAGAACAGGAAAAATAGCAGAAACTAAAAGTGAAGGAGAGGACCTATTTCCAGCTACAGAAGGTACATTGTTTTTGTGTGTGTGGTGTGTTATTTATAATATAATGTGTGTGTATATACTGTACATTTTCATATATTCAGTATAGTGTTCGAAAGTGATATTTTAGTATTTTCTACAAAGTTCATCATGGTTTAATTTGTAACAAAGAAAAAATCTCTCAAACGAGGCAAATCCTTGAAAGGTGCAAAAAAAAAAAGGGAGGGGTTTTTTTTTGGGTAGTAGGTCAGCAAGTCTCTGGAAATCTCAAGAGAGTTCTAGATTGACAGTAATCAGGAAGTGTCACTTTTAGAAGGCTCACGGTGCTTGGCCATTGTGACAGAAATAGCCACGTGCTTCCAGTGGTCCACAATACAGTTTGAGAAGCAGTGGAGTGCAATAAAGTGTCCATCAGCTAATCTGCAGATAGGTATGTTCATTTGTTGCAATTAGAGTTCATATCTTTGCCAGTTTGCTAAAATGATCTTTGAATTCTAGGTTTCCCCTCCCCCGCCCCACTATTTTATTTAGTGCATAGTTTGTATTTAAAATTCCTGGATTCCCTAGAAATCTCTTTACCAAAATTAAAATTTATATAGGGACTATACTGAGAGTAATTCAAACATGCTTAAAACTGTCTTCACTAAAAAAGGACACTTCACCAGGGAAATAGATTGCATCACGGAACGGGACACACAGATACCCCCGGAGAACCTTTTTAAATACTGGGGGGGGGGGCGGGAAACAAAACAATGACCACATACTCCTAATTGTCATCTACCACCCTACACGGGAACCCAAATGGGTATCATCAAACAATTACAAGCCGTACAGGACCACATCCTGAAATTAATCTTTCCCAAACCCCCTCTTCTGGCCTTCAAACAACCCTCCGGCCTCGCCAAGCTCATCAGAAGCAATCTCCCCACAAACCAGGACACACCAACTCAAAGTGGCACCAGACTCTGCCAGAACAACAGATGAAAAACCTGCAGACATATCTCCACTGCTATGATGATCGTTACCCCCCACAAAACACCTTTCAATATCCATGATCCTACACATGCCTATCCCAACATATGGTGTACCTCATCCAGTGCATCAAATGTCCCAACACCAACTAGATGAGTGAAGCCATACAATCATTACACTCTCAGATAAACTCTTACAGAAAAATAAGACAAAAACACCCTGTCACCCTGGGTGAACATTTTTCACAAAGCGATCACCCCATATCTGACCTCTCAGTCCTTGTCCTCAAAGGAAATGTGCACAACACTTTCAAAAGACAAACCTGGGAACTTAAATCCATAGCTGTGCTAGACACTAAAAGCTGTGGACTTAAGAGACTGGTTTTAAGGCTCATTAAAACAGTTTGTAGCACACTCTACTGCCTGCTAACCCTTAATTGCCCACTTAAGTGGTGCGCTACAGTATATGTGAACCCCATATGTTTAACAGTCCTGTCCCAACTTTTGTTTAGCGTAGACGCTCTGGTTACCTTCCCCAGACCAGAAGAAGAATTCTGTGAAGCTCAAAAGCTTGTCCCTTCCTGCACTCTCACCTACCTTGGGTGTGTTATTAAAAGTGAAACATTCTCATGTTAGTCTTGCATTTTTTCCCCCTAGCTATGATTATATATCTTTTTCCCTTTAGCTGCCTCCTGCTGGTTTAAGAAATGAACTGTTTAAATATTTACATGCTGTTAGTGTCCTTTGAAGGCAGATGTCTGTCTAATACTTTACTCTGTGGAGAGTTCTGGCATGAAAAATTAGTGTATTAGATCCCATGAAATGTGAGTAAAGTCTTAAAGTGAAGTTCTCTCCATAAGCCATACATTTTTAACTGCAAAATGGAACTATCATGAAGTTAAAAGGCACATGCATGGGTGTGTAAAGGGTATAGAAATGGCTAGCTCTGGATGTGTGATTTATTTCCATGAGTTACTGATAACACTGGTCTACAATTTTTGAGAAATCATCTGCTTCAGAGATAAAATGTGCTATTTATTATGTATTTTGATGTGCTGAATTCAAATATGACAATTAAAACAACTGATTGGCTACTGTTTCTAAGATATTTAAGTTTTTACATTTTATGTCTATGTATATTATGTAGATAGAGTTTTAATCATAAATTGTAAACCTAGGTCTTTTCATGTGTTTATGGTTGCTTTACATGATAATATTTCACCTGTCCTGTTTATGTAACACTTTAAAAATCAGCAAAAGGGTTATATAAATAAAATTTATTATGAAACAAAAGGCAAAGAACTATTATGTACATAGTTTAGTCCTATTCAGTGTGTACTCGGCGCTTCTTGGCTTGTCTCTTGTATTCATTAAATGGAGCATCTCTTGTCACTGTCCAGCAATAGTCTGCAAGCATTGATGGGCTCCATTTGCCCTGATAGCGTTTCTCCATTGTTGCAATGTCGTGGTGAAATCGCTCGCCGTGCTCGTCGCTCACTGCTCCGCAGTTCGGTGGAAAAAAATCTAGATGAGAGTGCAAAAAATGTATCTTTAGTGACATGTTGCAACCAAGGCTTTTGTATGCCTTGAGGAGGTTTTCCACCAACAACCTGTAGTTGTCTGCCTTGTTTCCGAGAAAATGTATTGCCACTAACTGGAAGGCTTTCCATGCCGTCTTTTCCTTGCCACGCAGTGCATGGTCAAATGCATCATCTCGAAGAAGTTCACGAATCTGAGGACCAACAAAGACACCTTCCTTTCTCTTAGCTTCACTTAACATTGGAAATTTTCCACGGAGGTACTTGAAAGCTGCTTGTGTTTTGTCAATGGCCTTGACAAAGTTCTTCATCAGACCCAGCTTGATGTGTAAGGGTGGTAACAACATCTTCCTTGATTCAACAAGTGGTGGATGCTGAACACTTTTCCTCCCAGGCTCCAATGACTGTCGGAGTGGCCAATCTTTCTTGATGTAGTGGGAATCTCTTGCACGACTATCCCATTCGCAGAGAAAACAGCAGTACTTTGTGTATCCAGTCTGCAGACCAAGCAAGAGAGCAACAACCTTCAAATCCCCACAAAGCTGCCACTGATGTTGGTCATAGTTTATGCACCTCAAAAGTTGTTTCATGTTGTCATAGGTTTCCTTCATATGGACTGCATGACCAACTGGAATTGATGGCAAAACATTGCCATTATGCAGTAAAACAGCTTTAAGACTCGTCTTCGATGAATCAATGAACAGTCTCCACTCATCTGGATCGTGAACGATGTTGAGGGCTGCCATCACACCATCGATGTTGTTGCAGGCTACAAGATCACCTTCCATGAAGAAGAATGGGACAAGATCCTTTGGACAGTCACGGAACATGGAAACCCTAACATCACCTGCCAGGAGATTCCACTGCTGTAGTCTGGAGCCCAACAGCTCTGCCTTACTCTTGGGTAGTTCCAAATCCCTGACAAGGTCATTCAGTTCATCTTGTGTTATGAGCTGTGGTTCAGAGGAGGAGGATGGGAGAAAATGTGGGTCCTGTGACATTGATGGTTCAGGACCAGAAGTTTCATCCTCTTCCTCGTCTGACTCAAGTGAGAATGATTCTGGTGCATCAGGAACCGGCAGTCCTTCTCCGTGGGGTACTGGGCGTATAGCTGATGGAATGTTTGGATAATGCACAGTCCACTTTTTCTTCTTTGACACACCTTTCCCAACTGGAGGCACCATGCAAAAGTAACAATTGCTGGTATGATCTGTTGGCTCTCTCCAAATCATTGGCACTGCAAAAGGCATAGATTTCCTTTTCCTGTTCAACCACCGGCGAAGATTTGTTGCACAAGTGTTGCAGCATATGTGTGGGGCCCACCTCTTGTCCTGATCTCCAATTTTGCAGCCAAAATAAAGGTGATAGGCTTTCTTAACCATAGTGGTTATACCGCGCTTTTGTGATGCAAAAGTCACTTCACCACAAACAGCAGAAGTTATCTGCACTGTTCACACAAGTACGAGGCATCTCTGCTCACTTTGGCTAAACGGAAATGTGTCCCTTTGCAAAATCAAACACTGACAAATAAGAGAGCACGACACTGTATGATTCCTAGAGCTGATATAGGGCAATTTGTTCAGCAGAGTGATGTAAGTTTCGTTATGATTGCATCATCCATGACTTCTAGGAATAACATGATGCAATTCATATCATGTATGACGCAATACCAGCTTCAGATTGCATCATTCATTGTTTTGCCTAAAAAGCAAGTACTGTCCAAACCCAGTCATAGATTTATTCATAGATCCAGTCAAAGATGTATTTTAGTCATTTCTGGTTTAAATTGAGATCCCTTCCCTTTATAACTCACTTATCCTCCGCCATTCCCAAGTCAAGGGTAGTATATACTGACCCAATAGCATATCTTGAAAACTAGAGCCAATCAACAATTTTAAGCATAATTTTCGTTCTCAGTGACCCAGAATTAGTAAAATTTGACTACATTTATTTCAGAAGCATTTTGGCTGTAGAGCAGTGTAACAGCTTAATATATGAAGCAAAGCAATGAGTTATGAAAAGTCATTAACAATGAGGATGTCAGGTTGGTTCCCTTCATGCTCTCTTACTGCAACATCAGTTTTAGATTTAGTCCTTACTGTTGACCTACCTGTTTTGTCTTACATGCTTCAACAGCACTAGTTTCCAGATGTTGTGCCAGGGTTATTTGTATTGAAAGAGGAACAATCTGAGATTGGAAAGTATTTATTCCTGTGTTTATAGCAAGGCTTTATTAGCAAGGCTGGTGTTTATTTAAACAAGCCTCTGAGTGACCCAGAGTACTTGCTAACATCTAGTTATAGACTTCAGTCTGGCTATCTCTAACTCACTGGATACTTTTAGACTGAAATTTTAAGATTATGAGCTTTCCCAGGGTTTTATTTATGTATTTTGGACATCAGTGGAATTGGAATGGTTCTTCATAGGCCCCACCTTCACTCTTTGGCTCCAGAGGGCAGAGCCCTTTAGATATTGTCTTTGTTAGTCATTTACATTTAAATGAAATAATGGAGCTGAATGTGTTGTAAGTTGTGAATCCCCTCGAAACTGTTTGAAAAATGTGTTGAGTAAGGTAAGTTTGCAGTTTTAAGATATGAGTTTCGGTAAAACTCCTTCTTCAATGATTAGCAGTGAAGGCATTCAACCAAAATACTTGTCTCCTGAATTTATTCCTTTAGTTTTTATCAGATCTACAGGTTGCCTTTTTTTTTTTTAAGGGAATCCGACAAGGCTGGGAACTCTAAAATGAGACCAGTCAGCTTCATTTTGGTTTGCAAGTAGTAGAGTGCAAGTAATACAAGTTGTGTGTACATGGCATACCAACCCCTCTTCCCCATATGCCTGAACCATATTGCAAGGTATCTGAAGCTAATAAGAATATTTTATATGCTTCAGATACAAGATTTCCATATATTTCAATACCTTGCATATTTACAGGAACAAAGGGACACCACAGCATGTGTATTGTAAGACACAAAGAAACTCAATACCCTGGGTTTGTACACAGCATGTTGTCCAGGTGAGAAGCTGAGATGTCGATTAATATTGTTCTTGGGTGAGATTGCAGATTTGGTTGATATAGGTAACTTTGTTGACATGATCTACTTTGGCTTTTGAAAGGCATTTAGCTTGGTTCCACATGACATTCTGATTGAATGGTGGGGTTTTTTGTACAAAATAAATTTAGCTCATATGAAATAGTTACAAAAACTGGCTGATTGACCTCATATTTTTGTTATTAATGGGGCCTCATCCGTAGCATGGATGTGTTTCTAGTGGAGTTCCACAGTTATTACTCGTAGGCCAAACACTATTCTATGGTTTTATCAGTGATTTGGAAGAAAATGCCAACTCATTGCTGTAAAAGTTTGCAGATGACACAGAGATTGGTGGAATGGTAAATAATGACAGATCGCTCGTACAGAGCAATATGAATTGCTTGTTAAGCTG
Organism: Terrapene triunguis; assembly: GCF_002925995.2. Lineage (NCBI taxonomy): Eukaryota > Metazoa > Chordata > Testudines > Emydidae > Terrapene > Terrapene triunguis. The sequence goes on along the minus strand of NW_020664393.1, from coordinate 60,906,835 downwards.
AGTACAGTCAAACATATTTTAATACAGTTGAATATCAGCTCATATAGCTAGGAATAAAGAATGTAGGCCATATTTACAGGATGTGGCACTGTATCATGTTAAAGCAGTGACTCTGAAAAGGAGTTAGGGTAATGGTAGATAACTAGCTGATTATGTGTGTGACAAGGTAGCATAGCAATCTGGAAAGAATTAAGGGCTCCTGGCCTGTCATATGATTCAGCAGGGGACTATAAGGAGGAGGAAGCTGAGTACAGAGACAAGAAGTGAAAGGTATGCCCTAGCTCCCCTGCTAAGTAGAGGCAAGGGAAATCCAGCATAGGCCAATTTAATTGCTTTATTTTTTGTAGTGTTTATGGTTTTGTGTTTGACTACTAAACTGAGGCAAGCGCCTTAAACGGACATGGGTTTAGCTTGGCATTCCTTCCCTTCCTCAGCTGGTGAAATAGCCTGCTAGCCTACAATGAGTTTCCAGTACACTTCTGTAGCTACAAAGTCTAGTGCACAGCAATATCAGCAGTGGTTGCAGTATAACAACACATTGTGTGAAAGATGCTTGTCTCTTATGTAAATATGATGCCTTTGATGCCCTATAGTTAATAAGTATGTGCAGGCAAACAGACATTCATGCACATTACTTTTGGTACAAGTCTTAAGTCAGCAATTGTTAAAATAAGTAGAACAGAGTAGTAATTTAATCAGCACCATAAAAACATAATTATATATATAAATTCAAAGATTATTGAAAAAAATAAATGTTCTCTGTCTCTGGTCCATCAATAGGTCACTGAATAGATTTGAACTCTGCAACTCTTCAGATTTTTTTTTATTCTTCTTCTTCTTATTATTATTATTTAAAACTTGTAGGAGGTGAAGGATAGGAATCTTGTCAGTTCAGGGGAAGGAGTAGAGATCTCGATAGATCTGTAGATAGATGTTATACACAGAGTGGTAAAGATAAGGGTATTTATTTATCCAGTCTCTTTTATGGGCATTGATTTCTATATCAATAATATGGGCAGCTTTCCCTCTGTGAATGTTGCTTTGAAATTAAACTTCTCATGTTGTGGTTTCCCGAGAGGCATTTGGTTTGCATGGTGCTCATGCTTGCCTTACACAATACTTTTTTGCAGTGATCTTGGGTTTCACCCATTCCAATTCTTGCTGTTTTGACTGCAGAAAAGTTACATTGTTCTCTTAGTTTAAATTAATTCCTCTTGAAATCTATAGCAAAATGCCCACTGACTTCAATAGGATCTTCAAGAGTGTTCTGAGATGGGGTTGGATACCACAGTGATATGAGCCCTTTGCAGATAATGAGAGTTAATATTAGGAGTTGATATAAGGGATCACAGTCTCACAGATGTACAGCCTTGACTATTGTGTGATGTGCCTCAAACAGTGCTAATGTTGGCTTGGTGAAGAGCTGCTCTTAGATGACACTGAACAATCCTGGAAGCAGAGCCTGGAAGCATTCCAAGCTTTCCCCTATACCTCCTCTATTTTTCTGAAGGCTTCCACTTTGAGACCCAGAGTTGAGAGCCTCAGCTGGTTATTAAAATGGCATCAGCATTGTGCAGAATGGCTCAGATAGGATAAAGATACTGTGTTTGGAGCTATTGTCTGTCTCTGCATTCAGAGAGAGCAAGTGAAAAAACACTATCAAAGATGTACATGAAGGTCAGGATCTCTTTTTGCACAGAAGCCTAAGAGTTCCTACGACAGTTTTTTGTCCCTAATAAGAAAAAAGCTTACATTTTATAAGAGCTCTGGAGCAAGTTTCAAGGCTTACAGCATATTTGGAGGAGAATCTATCTTTTAAAGAGAAACTATAGACTTTTTATCCGTGATGACTTCAAATTATTTTGACAACAGATGTCTTCAGAATTATCAAAAGAGACGGAAAATCCACTTCAGAGGAAATCCACCAAACTGCTCCTCTCAAATGCACTCAACAACCAACAATTCAGGAAATTCATTGTCTTATGAAGAACATCACTCAGACATTGCCAGTGGGTGCAAAAGGGAAGAGGTTTAGCTCCAGTTACTTTCAGATGACCCAGAAAATAGTTATAGCCCAATTCTGTACTTTTGATTGGGTTACATCTTTACTGGGTTACAGAAAAATTCACAGTGAAGTGTTTGGAAGCAATCATGGTAGTTTGAAGAAGGCTACTTATTATGTATACTGGACTATGAAGATGCTTAAATTCACATCTGGTGGTGATATATCCATATGTATCTCAGATTTCCAGTAAGGGAGCAGATTAGTTTATTCTCAGGAGCTAGTCTAAGATTGCAGAACCAACTCCTTAAGAGTTAAGAACAACCACAGTCCTCACCACTTTCCAGTCCAAGTTCAAGGCAAGCTTCTTTGACCTTGCCTTCACTAATAAAAAAATATAGCACAATATGTATAACAATATATTGTATACTATAATGTATTTTTTTGTAAATCCACAAGCAACTTTTCCATTAGGAAAAGGAAGGGAAAAAGAAGGAAAAAACGGTATATGACTGCCATTAGTCATACTGCTTAATGCAGTCTTGGAAAGCACCTGGGCACCATGCTGATGGGCATGGTACAGGAACCTGAATAGAATAAAAGATTGCCTTTTGGCCTGGTCTTGGTGCCATGGTTGTTCACACAATGCTTGGGAGTACTGAGTGGCTAACTACGTAGGAGTATGGTGTTTGTGTACCTGGACAATTGGCTCATTAAGGACAATATTTTGTAAAAGATCCAAAGATTAGTCATGCAGGTTCTGGGTTCATTAGGGTTCTCAAGAAAAAAATACCCAGAATACCAGCCTCTCTACAGCTAGAGAACATCAATAAAATGTTAACAAATTCCTATGCAAGTTATTAGCCTTACCATTGTATTTCCTGCCCTGAACATAGGGAACATCGCAAATAACCTTAGTTGCAAAAACAACAACATTCAGATTTTAATAGTAACTATGTTAGGAGATCTGTTAGATATCTTGACTCAGACAGGATCCAGGACATGTTGAGTTTAGCCAAAATAATTTGCCAGAGCTAGAAGCTTTTGTCAGAAGCCAAGTTATCAGCATAGGTAGTGATGACCACATCTGTAGTCTTAGTACCTGTGGCCTGGTGCCACCTGAGCAACCTCTGTGGTCACGTGGCATCCAAAGACTTGCTTATTGCATCTGGCTGAGGGAGAACATCCCAACCACCACAGTTTGATGGAAGTCCAGTGATAACCTGCAATTATAAATAGTCCTCCAAACTTTCTTTACAATGAAAAAGTAACCACATAAGCAATCCCACTCCCCTGGGATGAGGAGCTCACAAGAAGAGGCTGAAATACACAGGCCTCTTGGTAGGGAGCCCACAGGAGTGGTTCTTGGATCAGGGAGTATCAGAGTGTATCAAATATCCTTTTAGGCCATGTGTATACTACATGGACTATAGCAGCATAGGTATGGTGCTATAGCTATGTCAGCATAACCTCGTAGTGTAGATGCAGATGTCAGAGTTGGAGAGGTTTTTCCGTCATTGTAGGAACTCCACCTCCCGAAGCAGTGGTAACTAGATTGATGGAAGCATTGTTCTGTCGACCAAACTGCAACTACAATGAGTGTTAGGTAGACATAGCTACAGCACTCAGGAGTATGCCTTTTTCACACCCCTGAGAGATGTAGCTATGTTGACCTAAATTTTAAGTGTCGACAAGGCTGTTAAAAGGGGCAGGGTGCTAGGCATGCAGGAGTTGTCACTATTATATATTTTGGTGAAATCATACTCCTGCTCTGCAAATAATTGAGAAAGTAAATGTGTGTTTTGCAGATTAATAATTCCTCATTGCAGTGTTTGATCCATGTTTTATAAAAGTGCGTTTACAAAAGTTTGCACATGATTCTTGGAACTGAGACTGGGTTTTAAAAATTTAATATTTAGGTTGAGTGGGTTGAATATTGGTTTTGAGGAGATTACAAACATCAAAGCAGACACTAGAGAATTCATCAGGGGCACAATGAGTGGGAAGAAAGTACAAAGACACATGATGTCACTGTGATCTAGTGGATTAAGCATTCCACCAGGAGTCAGGAGACCTGAGTTCTGTTTCCTACTCTGCCTCTGGTTTGCTGGGTGACCTTAGGCAAGTCACTGCACCTCTTTGCCTCAGTAGCCCATCTGTAAAATGGGGATAATGATACTGACCTCTTTGTAAAGTGCTTTGAGATCTACTGATGGAAGAATTATTACATCTTCCCGAAGTGAGCAGTGAACTACAGAATAACTGCTGGTGATATTTTTTGTGTCTGGCATAGTGCATTCAAAGAAGATATACAGTAAAACCAAAACACCTTATCCTTTAGTGCTGCTTACATATAGCTGGTGTCCAAGTGCTGCCTTTTCTATTTGAAACTTATAGGTCCAGAGAAAGTTCCTTCTTTGTAGGATTCACTTCTACATAGAATAGACAAGACCCTTTGTCCCCTGCATGCCTCAAAACCATGGGTTTTCCAGTTTCTCTTAAATGACTGGAGGCAGGTGGATCCTTTTGTCCTGTCTGGGGCATAGGTCTACCCTCTCTGCTTTTCCCAGATTTATATTACATGTAAGACTTATTTTTTTATGGGATTTATTAATTTCATTTTGTCGGTTTATTTTTAGCAATATTTGAGTTTTTTGCAGATGACAGAAAATCAGAGGTTTGGGGGGCTTTTGTAAATGGCTTTTATATATACTGTAATTAATAATATATATTGTATGCATTACTCATTGCGGTAGTATTTATTCTGATTAATCTCTTTTGTAATGTTTCAAACAGCACTAGGTTAAAGTGCAATAGGGAACCTTTCGTACACACGGGCAGGATCTGCACAAACCAGATACGTTCAACACTTTACTGCACTTGAGAAATCACACTTCTGTAGTCTGCATGACACTCCGGTTAAACAAGCCATTCAGGGACTGCACAAGGGGAGGGGGCTAAGCAGGGGCATGAGCTGCCCCAATAATTGGCCGTGGCACAGAACTTTGTGGGGCAGAGGCACAGAACATGCCCCTCCAAAAGCAATGAAGTTTAAATTCCTGTGCATGCCCCTGAAGCCCTTAGGTACAAGTAACCATTTCTGGTGTATTTTCTGATGTTTTATTGGTTAAACATTGATTTCTTTTTGTATTGGTGTGTTTTATTGATGTTTATCGAATAACACCTAAGATGAGAAGCCCTAATTGTATGCTTCCAAAAAAGTGCAGACCTTCATTGGTGACATTTTTTGGACATCTTGACCCTTCCTTTTTTCCCCCTCAGCCAGTTTAATTTGAAATGTAAATGCCCTGAAAGGGAACCAGCAAATTTGTGTTTGGAGTGTTGAACTCAAGGTTTTCCTCAGGCACTCTCCTGTCCCCAGTCACCTGCCTGGCAGGGAAGGAGAAGTGGAAAGCCAAGGTCAGGAAATGTGCTGTGGACTTAGAGGCAGAGAGGGTTTGGCTTGTCCTGCCTGGAGACTCCCACAGTTTGTCAGATGAAGTTCGTTCACAACAATACTTATTGCTCATTCTCCCATTGCCCTCTAGGATCTCTGTGATTCTTCTCTTCTGATAGGAAAGCACTGTCCAGGAAAGTTCTGTCTTTTATTTGAAAATCAGTACTACATTAGGGACTAATATAAAGCCCATTGACTTCAGTGGACTTTGGATCACAACCACAATTTCTCTGCAGTCTTTTGGTATCTCATCAGTTGGCAAACAGCTTTCAGAAATAATTGTTAGTGAAACAGTTAGCTAATTTTCTTAATTTTTTAGAATATGTATCATCTGGACCAGCTGCTTTGCTTGTTCTTTATCAATACTTAATTGTACAGGTCTTCCTTTAAAATAACACAATACTATGTTGCTTTTTTATTTAAAGTCGAAAAGTTGATTAATAATTGAGATTTTTGTTGTGTGCAGCTTACAAGTAAATTTGATGCTCTAGCTTCAGGAAACAATGTATTTTACAATATTCATACAATCATAGAATATCAGGGTTGGAAGGGACCTCTGGAGATCATCTAGTCCAACCCCTGCTCAAAGCAGGACCAGTCCCCAACTAAATCATCCCAGCCAGTGACCTTAAAAACCTCTAAGGAAGGAGATTCCACCACCTCCCTAGGTAACCCATTCCAGTGCTTCACCACCCTCCTAGTGAAAAAGTTTTCCCTAATATCCAACCTAAACCTCTCCCGCTGCAACTTGAGACCATTATTCTTCTGCTTGGTTTTCTTTAATGCTCATAACTTTATACTACTGCCTTGATTTTACAACCAACAGATTTAGTTGTTGTAAATCAGCGCAGAAAATGTTTCAGCAGTTTGTTTTGGGGTCTGATACTGCAGTGTTTCACCTTTTTTGCTTAATGTATAAATGCTTTGCCTGGAAGTTAAGGTAAATCGGAATTGCAGTTTAACTACACATTATCTTTTCCTGGATTGCACTCATTAATGTTTAATTTAACGTGTATAGAATGCTTCAAGCTAGAGTCTAAAAATATGGTTACATGGTAAATATTTCACTTGCTAACTGTGAAGGACAGATGGGTCAGTAATCAAACCTTTATTTCCCCTCTTCCCCCTCCCTCCTGTATTTCAGTTCTATTACAACTGGCTAGTGATGCTTTACCAAATGATATGACCTTATCTCTTGCCTACCTACTTGCATTACCACAGGTAAGTTTACCTTTGTGTGTGTGCGCGCGCAAACGTTAGCCTCTTATATATTTGCTTGCTTATAATTTTGGAAACCTGTTTCTTTGGGCTTAAAATTCATATCCTTGATCTCTACAAAATCCAGCTTTGGGCTGATAACATTGAAGAAAATCTGAACAGATGTTACTGAATTGTTGTCGTGAGTGGTGGTGGGAGCCATACATCCTGATATTAAAATTAACTTGTCGAGCCTTTTTGCACAACAGTAACTCAAATGCGGCTGACAAATTTGGAAGGTAGCATTTTAATAAAGAGGGATCAGAATTGTATTTAATGTAGCTGAGTGATATTTTGCGGTAGCCTCAAGACAGCAGCTAGTGTAATACAGGTGGTCTTTTGTGATGTATTTTGATGCAGTTATGTCCATTTTTGCTCTGTATTAAATCCCTTTTAGGGGGGAAAAAAACGCATGTAGCTAGTTCTACTTCTAAACCATGGTTCAAGACTAGCTTCTAGAAAGCTTGTGCACTTACAATTATAAACTTGTTAATTCTTTCATCTAAGTTAATGTCCTTTTTCTCTTAGGTGGTAGATGCCAACAAGTGCTTTGAAAAGCAATCACATTCTGCTTTATCTCTCCAGCTGGCAAGTTATTACTATAGCCTGCAGATCTATGCTCATTTGGCACCATGTTTCAAGGACAAATGCCATCCCCTCTACAGGGTTAGTTCTCTTTTTTTCCCATATTCATTAATATGCAATATAAAATCTATTCTAAAAAGCCTGTATTAAGCTTGTTAAGGAGCAGCTCTGACTTGCACTTTGGACAGTCAGCCAGGTTGTATATAATTATTTCTTCTACTGTTCTGTAAACAGAGAAGTACTTAACATATGTTTCAAAAAAGTATAGTACATGTTTTTGATATGTTAAGCTATTTAGGATTTCTATACAGTAGCGCTGTCCATTTCCAAAGCACTTTACAAACATTCATCATATACTGAATAGATCAACTGCCAGCATGGATATTACACTTCTGGGGAAGACTAAACTGTCTGTCTAAACAAGAACTGTGTTGTTCCAAAAGGTTTCTTTTACGTGTTTTGAGACAGTGTATTGTTGCACTGTACCTTAGGTCAAAACTACTGCATAGCAAATTGATTACCAAATGATAATTACTCACTGATTTGATCAATTTCTTTCTGTTGTACAGATTCTCTCCTTATTCATCACTAATAGAATTTTGGAGGTGGTCCAGTGTTGTTTCTTGGAGGCTCAGGGACTAAACCCAATCCTTCATCTCGGGCCACTAGATGTTCTGCCTCCAGCAGCTGAACAAGTTGATGGTTCAGTTTCTCCTGATCATTTTATCTTATCATTTTTAATTTGTATTTGTTTTATTGGAATAGAGACTTACAATATTTCTTACTTCTCTTCCCCAAGATCAGGTATCTGGCAGAGTGGTGGGTTCAATCACCTGGTTCTGCAGCTAGCAGTACCTCCTTTCTGGGACTCCTCTGCCTCCATTCACTCATGGCAGAGCTGTCCAGCCAGCATAGGGAGAAGAGGTGAGGCAGCTCTAGAGAGGGCAAATTAAACTCTGCCTGTTCATAGTTAAGGCTACGGTTTTGTCACAGAGGTCGCAGAAGTCACAGAATCCGTGACTTCCAAAGACCTCCATGACTTCAGCCCCGGCAGCTGGGAGCTGCAGGATCCTGCCGCCTCCTGCACCGGCAGGGAGCGGTAATGTACCCCTGCTGCCTGAGGCAGCGGCTCCCCACGCTTTCAGCCACAGCGGAGGTACCCCGCAGCTCCCAGACACTGCCGACGGGGACCTCTGCCAGCTCCCTGCCTGCCTCTGCGGGCATGGGGGTCCCCCACCAGCTCCCCACCTGCCACCGCCATGGGGCAGAGGTACTCAATGATTTTTTTGCCTCTGTCTTCACGAACAAGGTCAGCTCCCAGACTGCTGCGCTGGGCAGCACAGTATGGGGAGAAGGTGACCAGCCCTCTGTGGAGAAAGAAGTGGTTCGGGACTATTTAGAAAAACTGGACGAGCACAAGTCAATGGGGCCAGATGCGCTGCATCCGAGGGTGCTAAAGGAGTTGGCGGATGTGATTGCAGAGCCATTGGCCATTATCTTTGAAAACTCATGGCGATCGGGGGAGGTCCCGGATGACTGGAAAAAGGCTAATGTAGTGCCCATCTTTAAAAAAGGTAAGGAGGAGGATTCGGGGAACTACAGGCCAGTCAGCCTCACCTCAGTCCCTGGAAAAATCATGGAGCAGGTCCTCAAGGAATCAATTCTGAAGCACTTAGAGGAGAGGAAAGTGATCAGGAACAGTCAGCATGGATTCATCAAGGGCAAGTCATGCCTGACTAACCTAATTGCCTTCTATGAGGAGATAACTGGATCTGTGGATGAGGGGAAAGCAGTGCATGTGTTATTCCTTGACTTTAACAAAGCTTTTGATACGGTCTCCCACAGTATTCTTGCCAGCAAGTTAAAGAAGTATGGGCTGGATGAATGGACTATAAGGTAGATAGAAAGCTGGCTAGATTGTCGGGCTCAACGGGTAGTGATCAACAGCTCCATGTCTAGTTGGCAGCCGGTTTCAAGCGGAGTGCCCCAAGGGTTCTGTCCTGGGGCTGGTTTTGTTCAATATCTTCATTTATGATCTGGAGAATGGCGTGGACTGCACTCTCAGCAAGTTTGCAGATGACACTAAACTGGGAGGAGCGGTAGATATGCTGGAGAGTAGGGATAGGATACAGAGGGACCAAGACAAATTAGAGGATTGGGCCAAAAGAAACCTGATGAGGTTCAACAAGGACAAGTGCAGAGTCCTGCACTTAGGACGGAAGAATCCCATTCACAATTACAGACTAGGGACCGAGTGGCTAGGCAGCAATTCTACAGAAAAGGACCTAGTGGTTACAGTGGACGAGAAGCTGGATATGAGTCGACTGTGTGCCCTTGTTGCCAAGAAGGCTAACGGCATTTTGGACTGTATAAGTAGAGGCATTGCCAGCAGACAAAGGGACGTGCTAGTTCCCCTCTATTCGACATTGGTGAGGCCTCACCTGGAGTACTGTGTCCAGTTTTGGGCCCCACACTACAAGAAGGATGTGGAAAAATTGGAAAGAGTCCAACGGAGGGCAACAAAAATGATTAGGGGGCTGAAGCACATGACTTATGAGGAGAGGCTGAGGGAACTGGGATTGTTTAGTCTGCAGAAGAGAAGAATGAGGGGGGATTTGATAGCTGCTTTCAACTACCTGAAAGGGGGTTCCAAAGAGGATGGATCTAGACTGTTCTCAGTGGTACCAGATGACAGAACAAGGGGTAATGGTCTCAAGTTGCAGTGGGGGAGGTTTAGGTTGGATATTAGGAAAAACTTTTTCATTAGGAGGGTGGTGAAGCACTGGAATGGGTTACCTAGGAAGGTGGTGGAATCTCCTTCCTTGGAGGTTTTTAAGGTCAGGCTTGACAAAGCCCTGGCTGGGATGATTTAGTTGGGATTAGGTCCTGCTTTGAGCAGGGGGTTGGACTAGATGACCTCTTGAAGTCCCTTCCAACCCTGATATTCTATGATTCTATGACCCCTGGCCACTCCTCGCCTGCTGCCACCACGGGGCAGGAGGACCCCGGCATTGCTCCCTGCCACTGGGGAGAGGATGGGGGACCCCAGCAGCGCTCCCTGCCACTGCGGGGGCGGGGGGGAACAAGGGGACCCTGGAGTTCTGAGCCCCCATGGGCAGTGGGGGCCCCAGAGCTCCCAGCCACCCCGCAGCTGCCCAGTGCCTTCCTATTTTATCATGGATATTTTTAGTAAAAGTCAGGGACAGGTCACGGGCTTCTGTGAATTTTTCTTTATTGCCCATGACCTGTCTGTGACTTTTAGTAAAAATATCCATGACAAAATCTTAGCCTTATTCATAGTCAGCTGATCCTTGTACTGCCACAGCATGCAGCTCAGAGTCGGACCAGCATGTTGGGTTGCCCCATCTCCTCCCAGAAACCAACTCTATGCATAAGAGCTTGATCAGGAGATTCTGAGCATTTTGAAGAGAGAATCTATAGACAAGATGCTATCTGACCAGATCAGGGAGTTAGTCCTGCAAAAGACTCTGCTTCAGTGTGGGCAAGGGGCTTTGCATCCCTTTCCCCTGAGGCCTGAGACGCCTCAGCCCTCACTGTCCAAACCATTGGTCACTATCAACACCAAGGGTATTCGCAAGGGACTGTTCACCTAGGAGAGCAAAAATCTGGAACAGAAGCGTCCAAGGGATCCTAGATAAATTTTCCTCCAAACAAAGAAAATCGTCAAAATGATAAAGGCAAAATGAGCATGTGTACATGAGAACTCACAATTTCTCTACAAGACTCTTTCTTCTGATCTACTCCCAGCAACCAGAGTCTTAAAAAATGGCTCGTAGTCGCAATGAAGCACGAGTTGTAAATTACACACCTAGACAACATACCATAGTTTGTTCTGTCCAGAGAAGCAAACTTATTCCCAACTGGACAGCTGCTGGGAAGAATCCATAGCCACCAGTTGTTCAAAATCAGGAAGAACTTTCTGAACTGAATGCCAAGAATTGCTCACCCAGGAATCAAAACAGACATGGTTGGTCATAATGTTACCAACACGGTAAAATTTACAAAAGTCCTAAACTTTACTTCATCAGTCATTTCCTGGCAGTGATTATTTATAACGAAGTAGCCCCAGTAGCTATGATTGCTGATTCCATGCATCAGCTTTCACTCCTGACTGGGTTTCTCAAGATGTGCCTGCAAAAATTCTTTCTGAGAACCTAGAACTACTCACCTGATGCAATACAAATTTAGGTGTCATTCTTTGATCACTCCCAAATGTCCTGTCATGGGCAGAGAAGTACAAAACATATGCTGAACACAACCCAATTTTCACTCTAGACTCTGGAAGCAAGCCTTTCATGGTGAGATGCATACTTGAAAGGCAGTCTTTCAAAATGTCAAAGTTCACATTGTTTTAGTTCACTTGACATCTTTGTCAGTGATGGGTTTTAATAAAAATATTGGTCCCATTCCATATTGCCGTACCTATGTTCACACCTAATTTAGTATCCTTTCTAGGGCAGCGGCCAGTTCCAGCTGCTTCAGAAGAAGGTGCAAGTTACCAGGTAGGGGGCAGTTTTGGTGCTAACAGAGGAAGTCTGCTCCTACTTCCCTTTAGAGGTGGCTTCTGGTTGAGGCACGGGTGTTTAAAACCCTTCCAAAACCAGGGAGTAACTAGAGATCAAAGCTTCTCCACGGCAGTGAAATAATATCCGGGGCAGAGAAGAATTTACTACCTTTCAAAATAGTTCAAATAAAGGATACAGAAAAGAGGAAAAGGGAGAGTTGAAGTCCTCCTCTTAATCTTCGACTGGCCCAAAGGGCTCTTTGGACTTCTTAGTCCAGAAACTCACATTGCACCTGCAGCAATTACTAGACTTCTCAAAGCAGGGACACCTTCATCTGGATCTAGAAATCAGACAATTAACAGCCTGAGCATCAAAAGAGAAGTAAAGTTCAGCAAGGATTCTCCATTAGTCCCTCATGCATCTTGGAATCCAAACAGAACTCTCAAGGAAATTTCATTCATTGATCTGGTCAAATTACTTTTCTAGTGTGAGGGGAAACATAAAGCTCTTTGGGGGAAAGGACTTATTGTGCAGTATCTGCAGAATGGGCTCCTGGCTTCCAGGTGGTGTTATATTATAAATAGAATAATAATCACAAAGTTCTGGTGATCTCAGCTGTTAGGTAGGGGGCTTATTCCTTCACCCTCTTATTTCCCTGGTCCTTCTTGCATGAACAGAGAGCAACAATACCTGAAGTCCGAAGGTGCAAACAATTCAATGTTTAGTGGGGTGAACTTCCAGCAAGCATGATTCCAGTTTCCTTCTTCAGTGTCCCCCTTCCCAGGTCTGACACCACAGAGCCTTGCCTGTGTCCCTGTTCCCATTCCCCCCCTTAGCGAAACATGATTCCAATTCTCCCACCCCCATTCCCTGTTCCCATTCCCCCCATTACTTCCTGATAGACTGCAGACTATATAGTAAAACTTGAGTTCTACTTAGCTATACCTTAACCAATCATTTTACTGAAATTTAACTAACCAATCCTCACACGTTGTAACATAATTATTTAACCAATTATATCCCACCACCTTAATTAGTTTACACCCAACAAAATTAATTATACAGCAGACAGAAACAATCACAGAACCAGACAGAGATTATACAGACAAACAATAGGGAAGTGGAGACTACAGTGATAGAACAATACAGATATGAGGATTTCACATCCCAGCTATTGATAAGTGAGTTCTTTGCCAGACAGGATGCTATCAAACTAAGTTTCCTTTTACATCTTCTAGGCTCTTCCCTTTCTCTGGAGGTGATAGGAATATCAGGACAGGATTGTATTCCTAACAGCCCAATAGCACCTTATTTCAATTTGACTAGTTTGGAATGTAAGGATGTGACCATACACTTCCCAGCTTATGGCTGCCTCTGGTACTTAGCCAGAGGCCTTAGCCTAAGAACAGGGCCTCAGACCGTCACAGTAAGAGAAGGCCCTTACACAGACAGACAGTGATTTTGAGTCTTTCTTTTATACCTCTATAACTAGCTTAGTGATAAGAATACACCTACGTTCTTAAAGTATAGGCCTTTGCAGACAGGCCTGTATATCTATATCCTAACATCAGCTACAGCTTATGCTCAAATAAATTTGTTAGTCTCTAAGGTGCCACAAATACTCCTCGTTCTTTTTGCTGATACAGACTAACATAGCTACCACTCTGAAATCAGCTACATTAGAGTTTCTCCAGAATGGTTGTTTGGAATTGTATAGCAAAACACTATAAAAACATGGATACAAGCCGTAATGGTGTTCTGTATATAAGCACCTCAACTTTATCATCAGGTGCCTAAATTAATCAGAATAACAGATTAGACAAATCTGTTGATGGCCTTTCTAGTCCCCATTACCTCCAAATGGTAGGTTTTGGAATTACCGGTAGTTCCCCAATCTCTACAATAATCCCATTTCTGTTGTGAGGAAAAGATCATTCTTATAATCTCTGGACATCTTTCTGTTCAAGGTAAGTTTGTCTTTCCATAAGTCCTGTTGTAGCGTTTTTTTATTTAAAATCAATGTAGTGATTTTTCTATTAAACTGCCATGGGTTCCGCTCCTGTTGCTATAGTTTCAAACTCAACAAAGTGAAAATCCCCTCTGGTGCTTTTCTCAAATTTGGAGACTCCAGGAACACATGAAGACCAAGGATAGCGACCACAGACACAATCACAAATACAAAGTCTTATCTATACTACAGGTTTTATTAAAGCAATAAGGAAAGTTACAATTACCTATGCTTATACAAATCCTAAAAAAATCCCATGTAATGACTAAGACTGTAGTTGTACTCATATCCTCAAAGATATTCTAGGCGATGAATCTCTCAAGAGATGATCATTGATAGTGGGATGTTTCCTGCTGCGGTTTCCCAAGGGTCTTCCCTCTTTTTTTTTTATCCAATCTGGGAACCTCTTTTATATTGTTGTTCTGATCACATCTAACACCTTATGTATATGAATGAGAGTTTCAACCCTCTTTTCCTTATTGTACTTCCATACTCCATGAGTATTGGGGTGCCACATTTTTCGTAGATTGATTCTTAGTTCCCCGTATTCTCATTAGCATCTATGCACAACATGTATACATGGTAACCTGCAGTCAGAACAGGACATTCCATGATGTTACAATCAGGTGTCTCGTGATCTTGGACAATACATTGTGGTGTGTTGCAGTCTATTTTTCTGTAACATTACCTATTGGCACATCTTATTTTGCAACCTTACTGGTATAGGGATATTCCTAGGTCACCGACTTATGACAAGTGTTCTTAAGTTTACAGCCTAGTATGGCTAAGCTAAAATCTTGCAGGCCTTGCAGTCCAGCCATGCTTTACTTATATACCTAATACACACTCATCACACTTTGGGATCCGTGTCTAGTAGCACAAAGATGGAGTTTGAATAGTAAAATAATAGCTCAAGCATATGAAGTACATATTCCAATTCACAGAATCATAGAAGTATGCGACTGAAGGGACCTTAACAATAGATCATTTTCCGTTCATCTCATTCCATGCAAAATGTTGAGGCCTTAGGGTCTCAAAGTTGCTGCAGGTAAGATGTTAGAATCATGCACCAGTTGGCATCCTAGGCATCTGGGAAATTATTCACAGAAGTCCTGACATATATTGGGGGGAAGGGGAAAGAGCATTTGGGTTGTTCCTACATAATTCCTTAGTGTGCGTATCTCTTGCTTTATTCATTGATCTGGTCAAATTTACATTTTTGGTGTGAGGGGAAACAAAGTTCTTTGGGGGCAGAGCTACCTCTTTGTACACTTCCTAACACAATGGGGCCCTGACCTCTAGTTGCTGTTGTCATACAAATAGAGTAATACAGTAATCACAAAGCTCTAATGATCTCAAGTACACTAGAGTTTCTCCAGGAAGTTCTGTTGGATTCTTACAATCAAGCACCATAGAAACATGGATGCAAATCATAGCAGCATTTTGTAGGCAGGCACATTGGATTCTCCATTTGCATATCAGGTGCCAAGTTTAATCACAGTAACAGTGTGACAGTCTTTTTGTCACTATTACTTCTGAAAGGCAAGTTTTGGAGTTAGTTCCCATATCCACACAAGAACCACTGGAGGAAAAGATTATTCTTATAGCTCCAGAAACCTCTCTGTTCAAGGTAAGTTCCTAGTTCCACAATTCCTGGGAAATAGTTCTCCCATCATTTTGTTGTAACCCTTAGAAACTTGTTGCATAAATGAGTATTTCTAAAACTCTGAAGCGATATCTTAGGCATCTGCAGTACATATGCCGATTGTGTCCTGGTCATCATATTCTATTCAAAATGTCAACACCTTAGGGCAGGGGTGCTGGAACAATTTTTATAGTAGAGGTGCTGACGATGGAAACCATATATTTGGTGTTCGTTATGACTACTTCAAGCCAGGAGGTGCGGGAGCATCCCCAGCAGCCCTAGTTCCAGGACCACTGCCTTAGGGCCTCAAAGTTGCTGCAGGCAAGATGTAAAAATGCTACACCAATTGTCATACTAGGCATCTGGGAAACCATTCACAGAAATCTCTAGAGGCACTCGGGGGAAAGTGTTTGAGCCCCACTTCAGGCAGATTTGCAAAGTAAATTTCCATTCCTTTTGGTAGGAAGGTCCTCCTGGGTTAGTTCCCACATAACTCCTTAATTTATAACTCTTATTTTGCATGGGGGGGACACTTTGATTCCTGCCTGTTATTCTACTATATTATTATTATTATTATTATTATTTATTATTAAAACTCTGTTTATCCCCTCCCCCCAACTTCTGGGATTCACTTCCTGGTGCTTCTGGTTTGTGATGAATGAGGAGTGAAGCTGTGCAACGGAATGAGAAATTTCTTACCTGAGAATTTTCTTTCTGTTAGTAGCTTCTCTCCTTTTTGAACCCACCCTGGCCATCTGGTAAATTACCAGAATACAAATAGAATTTTTTTCTTTAATGGGAGACTTGGGGATATAATTGTTTTAAAATTAACATATCAAGTTGTTATCTTAATGCTAATAATTGGTTGTTGGAGTATTTCTGTGGCTGTGAAAGAACTCTTCTGATGGCCTGAACTGAAGGGCAGGGCTTAGTCCTGGCGCCTCCAGCAACAAGATTGGATTGCTTCTGAATTTCATAGCTGGGGGACATTACCTTTATTGATGAATGAGGATAGAAGATACCAACAGAAATTTGTCAGATAAGAAATGTGTCATTCTCGTCTCCTGAATGGTATTTAAAGTAAAAAATCAAAGGAAAAGCTAAAACATCCATGTTCACTATGAATGTTCTTTTCTGAACCACTGTGTTATTTGTCTTGTAACTACGGGTCTGTCTACACTGCATGTGGAGGTGTGATTGCAGCATGTATAGACATACCTGTGCTAGCCAGCAGTGAAGCTGCAGCAGCACTGGCTAGCCACAGAAGTACCCAGGCTCTTGTATGGGCTTGTAGTACCTGCCCTGAAGCCCACTTTGCCATGGCTTTGCCACTACTGGTACCCATGCTAGTTAAAGCTAGCTTGGGTACATCTACAAGTTCTGCAGTCACTCCCTGATTGTAGGGTAGGTGCACTCAGTGCAATGGTAGTCACTGTAACTAACTGGCTGACGCCAAATCCAGCCCATGATTGCACCAGAATAATGGAAGCATGAGCTAGGTTGGTTGTGTGTTGACCAGATTAGAAATGTTGTGGGAGCAGCTTTGTGTTGTATTTTCTCAGTTCTGCCTTTTTTTCATGTAGCCAAGAACTGCCTCCATCTTTTCATGTGTCAAGCTTCAATCCTGTATTCCTTCAGATCCCCTCTTCAAACCCACTGCTGTGCAGTAGACTTGGAAAATTAATCTGTTTTCTGGTATTGTCTTCACCCACTCTTGTGCACAATTCTTTGCTATGTGTAATTTGTCGCAGTTGGATTTTAAGTTCCTGGGCCATGGGTTTTTTCTTCCCGTATGTTGGCAAAGTATTATGTCATCTGTAGTGTTGAGAGTGAATAATAAATAGCGCTAACAGAGTCTTACTTGGTCTCAACAGAGAGTAAACCATTACCAAACATGCCGAAAATCTTTTTGAGAATCCCATTTTATCTTGGAAATTATTAATTAATTAAGGGTTAGAAAACATGCCTTGTATTGATAGACTCAAGAAGCTCAATCTGTTTAGCTTAACAAAGAGAAGGTGAAGGGGTGACTTGATTACAGTCTAGAAGTGTCTGCATGAGGAACAAATATTTAATAATGAGCTCTTCAGTCTAGAAGAGAAAGGTGTATAGCATGCTCCAATGTCTGGAAGTTGAAGCAAAATGTAGGCTGGAAATAAGGTGAAAATGTTTAACAGAGTAATTAAGCATTGGGACAACTTACATGGGTCATGGTGGATTCTCCATCACTGACAATTTTTTAAATCAAGATTGGATGTTTTTCCAAAAGATATGTTTTAGGAATTATTTTGAGGAAGTTTTTGGGCCTGTGCTATACAGGATGTCAGTCTAGATGAACACAGTGGTCCCCTCTGGCCTCAGAATCTATTGCCCCATTAATGATGCAAGCCTGTCTGCCATCCGAAAGCTGCAATCATGTAGAGCAGGCCTAGTGCTATTGCCTAAACAAAGCTTTCTCTTTTAATACAGAAAAAAAGACAGTTTCCTTCTCCTTCCAACTCTTGGTAAGGGCCCTATGTCAAATAACTTTTTCCAACCACATTTTTAACATCATAACTCCTCCAAATCAACGTATGTAACTAAATATGTAATTACAAGTTCAAGAAAATCGTATCAGTCTCCAATAGGTACCTTCCATTCAGGCAGTCTGCTTAACCTGTACGTGCAATTTTCTTGTGTTTTATAGTTTGTGGGGATGAAGAAAAGTTGCCAAAGTAGTACTTTATCTGAGTGAGCTGATTGTCACAGAGACTGTTTTGCATAGTTCAGACAATTAAAAAAAATGAAGTGACTGCAAACCATCTGTTTCTGCTTCTCTCATCCTCAGTTGCAGACTCACATTGCTCAGCTTCTATTTCGATCCAAAATTTTCATGATTGAACCTTTGTCACAAAAGAAATAATGATGATCTCCTTGTACAACACTAGGTTGGGTATAGTCCCACAGTTGTATTATTGTGTTCCTGTAACACCTACTTGTCCCCCTTGCTAAGTCTCTTGTCCCTTTTTAAAATGTCTTGGAGGCAGCAAGAGGGGGAAAAGAGAACTTGTGCTACAGGTTCCATTTAATGCTATTTTCAAGCTGCTCTCCAAACACCGATAGTGTAAAAAACATTATATTCCTAAACTTAATCTTCTCCAGACCCCTACCCAACTGCTCTTCTCTCACTCCAGTTGTCAAATTTGCAAGGTGATCTTCTACAATGTGCTGAATTTCACAATCAGAGGAGAACCAGAACTCTTAGTTAGGGAGGAGGAAGTGTCTAATTTTCTTGCCACCCTCTGATTGTTTTTGTGGTGGCTGTATGTGGACTTTCACATAGCAGTACTTGGCTGTAAGTTGCTCACTACGTGCAGCATCTTTGTGTCTCCATGAGATAATCACCTAAGACTTGAAAAGGTTTTCTAGTGAGCTGTAGAGAAAGAAGGAAAAAATATTGATAGATTAAAGTGCTTTCAGGACTGAGAGATATTTGGAGGGACTTATATCACAGTGATTCTGATCTACTGTGAGAAGTGGTTTGAAATTGTAAATGCATTTCATACAGGCCCCCAAATAGGTATCACAGGTTAACAACCTTTGGGTCCTACCTGCTTGGGCTGAATTTGAAACAGAGATGAAGAGGCGTAAGGCTCTGTGTCTCATTACAATCTACTGAACTATCCTGTCTGCTATCTTGTATTTTATGGTCAGTTATGTTTTGTGGTGCAATTTAATTTGAGCATATAGTGAATGGGGTTTTGATAATTACCATGCTCATTTAAACAGTATAACTTAAAACTCAATAAATCGTCATTGCCACACATCTCACTTTCTGTTAGATTCTCCCCCCCCACCCCGATAAGTAGTGGGGAGTCCTTTTGGACTTTTCCAATGCAATTAAAAAAAAAATCAATCTAGGAAGTATTCCATTAGCCAAAAATTGCCTGAGTATTCAAACAGTGGAACCTACTATTTAAGGGGTTTACTATCAAATCTGTTTATATGAGTATTCCTGCCTTTACTACTCTGATATGCATAACATTATCCCATTTTGACATCCATAGGTATAAATCAGTTATGTCTAGAATTGTGTATTCATTACAGTGAAATAAAATATCAGGTTAAAACTATTCCCCTGTTTATAAACAAGAGTGGAGACTTCTCATTTCAAGCTTTAGTAATAGTTCCACGTAAATTCCATCTCCACACCATGGAGTCTTGTACCAAATAAATACAGGAGGGAATCTCCATTAGGTAGTTATAATTTTAGAAATTGAAGGTACTGTGGAATTGTAGTTCTAACGGCTGCCCATTTTGGGTAAGCAGTATGCGTCAAATTAACATTATCATGCTGTCCACAACACAGAAATTGAGAAATTGGAACCTATCCTTTTATAATGCGGATGTGATTGCAGAGCCATTGGCCATTATCTTTGAAAACTCATGGTGATCAGGGGAGGTCCCGAATTACTGGAAAAAGGCTAATGTAGTGCCCATCTTTAAAAAAGGAAAGAAGGAGGATCCGGGGAACTACAGGCCAGTCAGCCTCACCTCAATTCCTGGAAAAATGGAGCAGGGCCTCAAGGAATCAATTCTGAAGCACTTAGAGGAGAGGAAAGTGATCAGGAACAGTCAGCATGGATTCATCAAGGGCAAGTCATGCCTGACTAACCTAATTGCCTTCTATGAGGAGATAACTGGGTCTGTGGATGAGGGGAAAGCAGTGCATGTGTTATTCCTTGACTTTAGCAAAGCTTTTGATACGGTTTCCCACAGTATTCTTGCCAGCAAGTTAAAGAAGTATGGGCTGGATGAATGGACTATAAGGTGGATAGAAAGCTGGCTAGATCGTCGGGCTCAACGGGTAGTGATCAATGGCTCCATGTCTAGTTGGCAGACGGTTTCAAGCGGAGTGCCCCAAGGGTCGGTCCTGGGGCCAGTTTTGTTCAATATTTTCATTAATGATCTGGAGGATGGCGTGGACTGCACTCTCAGCAAGTTTGCAGATGACACTAAACTGGGAGGAGTGGTAGATACGCTGGAGAGTAGGGATAGGATACAGAGGGACCAAGACAAATTAGAGGATTGGGCCAAAAGAAACCTGATGAGGTTCAACAGGGACAAGTGCAGAGTCCTGCACTTAGGACAGAAGAATCCCATTCACAGTTACAGACTAGGGACCGAATGGCTAGGAAGCAGTTCTGCAGGAAAGGACCTAGGGGTTACAGTGGACGAGAAGCTGGATATGAGTCAACGGTGTGCTCTTGTTGCCAAGAAGGCTAACAGTATTTTGGGCTGTATAAGTAAGGGCATTGCCAGCAGATCAGGGACGTGATCATTCCCCTCTATTCAACATTGGTGAGGCCTCATGTGGAGTACTGTGTCCAGTTTTGGGCCCCACACTACAAGAAGGATGTGGAAAAATTGGAAAGAGTCCAACGGAGGGCAATAAAAATGATTAGGAGTCTGGAGCACATGACTTATGAGGAGTGGCTGAGGGAACTGGGATTGGTTAGTCTGCAGAAGAGAAGAATGAGGGGGGATTTGATAGCTGCTTTCAACTACCTGAAAGGGGGTTCCAAAGAAGATGGATCTAGACTGTTCTCAGTGGTACCAGATGACAGAACAAGGAGTAATGGTCTCAAGTTGCAGTGGGGGAGGTTTAGGTTGGATATTAGGAAAAACTTTTTCACTAGGAGGGTGGTGAAGCACTGGAATGGGTTACCTAGGGAGCTGGTGGAATCTCCTTCCTTAGAGGTTTTTAAGGTCAGGCTTGACAAAGCCCTGGCTGGGATTGTTCCCTGGTGTGAGGAGTTGTTAAACTAATGTAAGATGTGATTCAGTGAAAGGAATAACAGACGTTAAGGAAGGATAAGAGAGCAAAGACATGGATTACATTTTTAAAGGTTACAGGCTTAGGGCTTAACCGCATAAACACTTTGTTCATATGGCAACTTGAAAAACAATGTTAAAGTTAGGTATTCAAATTTGTCATCCACTCTACAGCTCCCGGCTGTCCTTCTGGAGAAATTGAAAAACTTACACACATACTTAATTTTACATATTGTGAGTAATCCCATAGTAGCGAATGGGACTACTCGCAGTGCATGAAGTTAAGCATCTGCATAAATCTTTGTACGGTCAGGGCTTTACTCAGTGAAGGCTAGTGCACAGAATGAGGGACTGACTTTTTTTTTTTTTTAAGATAGATTAAATGAGTAGACGATTTAGTCAGCCATTTTCTTATAGACATCCTGGAAAAAAAATGGGTCTTCAAGAGGAATTTAATTGAGGAGAAGGTAGGTCTTATTTAAACAGTATTAAATCCTGGGACTACATCAGTGCACTCTGGTGTGCACTAAAATTTATAGCCCAGCTGGTGTGCACTAACACACCATAAAGAGAACCCTGTAGCGGCTTTGTGGACCAGCTCAGGAAGGAATTATTTACTAAGATCACTTCTGGAGGACATTTCTGTTCTCCAAGCCTAAGTTTCTTATTTTCATCAAAAGATAAATTTTGTAGGTCTTCTTCCTATTGATAGAACAGATAAGAGGATAACTGTTTTACTGATCTACAAGGAAAGCATACTATCTTCCAGAGTGTGGGGGTCCTCCAGGATGCCCTATTCTGAACTCTCAGGGTGTTCACAGGCAAACAGAAAAGATATATAGGACCTACTTTGAGTTCCATATCAATAAGACACATTTGTAGCGTTTATTTTATCTTGTCATGAAATTTTTTTACTTCAGGAATTTGTTAAGAATTACTAAACTTGACTGAAGAATTGCAGTTTGGATGTTCCAGCAGCTCACCCCAAAATTATTTACTCTGATTAGATTTTCTTCTCAAACAGACCTTTTTCTTACTTCTCAGGCAAAGTCTTGAAAACTGTAATTATTCCTATTAGAATCTTGTTATACATAGCCAAGAAAAAAATGTAATAAATTGTGATCAATGTAAGTTTATTACCCAGTCCACCTGTCCCTCAGTGTGGAGAGGGCAATGCACCAGCCCCTGTTCCTGAGCAGATTTCCCTTTACACTTCAAAAAACACACTGTTTTAGGTGAAAAATATAAAACCGATTTATTAACTACAGAAAGATAGATTTTAAGTGATTGTAAGTAATAGCATAGAGATCAAAGTTGGTTACCTTAGAACTTAGATTGCGATTTTGTTTTATTTCTTGACATTAGACAGGATTTGAATCAAGCAGTGTCTCACCCTGATGGTACAAACAGTTCACCAATCTGCCATGTACAGGCTAGAAATCCTTTCAGCCTGGGACCACATCCCCAGTTCAGTCTTTGTTCCTAAGGTGTTTCCAGGTGTTGAGTCGTGGGGGAGGTGGGGAGGGAGGCCAAGTGATGAGGTCACTTCCCCTTTTTATAGTTTCTTCCATGTGCCAGGAACTTCATTGTTCCAAGCAAACTCCCCAGCACAGTTTGTGGAAAAGGCACGAGATGGAGTTCCGTGTCACATGATGTAGTCACCTGCCCTTGCATGCTTCAATGAGTCATAACTGCCATTATCCATATACTGGCTGAAGTGTCCACAGGAAAATCCATCAGGTGGGGATAAGCTTCTTTCATGGCCCATTGTGTTCATTGATGGGCCATTAACTTGCATGGTTCATCCACAATGTGCTGGCTAAACTGGATGTAAAGTACCTTGTGGGTGTCACCCCAGTAGCAAACACATTTGAAATACTGGTACATAGTCAATATTCATAACTTCAGATACAATGACAGCACATGCAATCCAGCAGGATATTAATATTCAACAGATCAAGACTTTTAGAATGATACCTCACAATGCATACTTTGCATAAAACATATAATTATATTACCATGGTAAATATGGGGGTGTCAGAGTGTTGATTTGTGGTGCAGAATGTCACATAGTATTAGAAAAGATCACTTTTAAAATGAAGGTCTGAAGTGTAGTCCTCTTTGAATGCATACCCTTTAATTAAGGGGAATGATGATAGTATCAGTAAGTGACCTTTCAGAATATGTCTACACTGCAATTAAAAACATATGGCTGGCCCGTGTCAGCTGACCCAGGCTAAGGGCTCAGGCTAAGGGGCTGTGTAATGTTTGGGCTTGGGCAGGAGCACAGGGTCTGGGATCCCACAAATGGGTAGCGCCCCAGAGCTAAGGCTCTAGCCAGAGTCCAAATGTCTCATTGCAGTTAAATAGCCACTTAGACTGAGCCGAATTCAGCTGATATGGACAAGCTGCGAGCGTTTAATTGCAGTTTACACATACCCTTAGATCAGGGGTCGGCAACCTTCAGCATGTGGCCCATCAGGGTAATTTGTTGGTGGGCCGCGAGACATTTTGTTTACGTTGACCGTCCGCAGGCATGGCCCCCCGCAGTTCCCAGTGGCCACGGTTCGACATTCCCTTAGATGCAACATCTTCAAATATTTGTTGATTTCTCCTTTAAAGGAAAATCTGTAATTGCAAGCTCATATTAGAAATTGCGGGTATTCTTCATTCGAGTGAACAAGGTTATTCTCTAGCTGCATAGATTTTTGCCTGTTCTGTTGTTTTGTTTTTTTACTCTATGCACATCACTGGCAATGACATGAGGGACCAATAATCTGTGTGCAGAATTAGTGTGTGTCAACCCAGCTGCTACTAAGAATGTCACCAAAATTCCATTTTCATCTGCCTTGCAAATAGTGTATTGCATGAGTTTTAAGTTCCCATTCATAACTTCCCAAGCTCTTCACACTTTAATTTCCCTGAGTAGCTAGGCTTTCTCAATTAATAAAGGTGTTTTAAATTGCTAGGTATTGGAACAAGGGGAAACGAGCAAACTTGTTCTGAAAGCTCAAAAAGTATTGCTCTTCTGCTAAGGCCATGTGAAACCCACATTCTCCTGATCTTGCAGTCAATAATGTCATGGCTTTTGACCATTGTTCAAAGTGATTCCTGAAGTTGTTATAACTCAGCCACTTGTGGCCTTGAATTCAGCTTGTGATGAGCATGTTGCTACAGCTAAGGTTCTATATGGACCAGATAGATCACAGCTTAAAGCTTTCTTGTATTCCTTTGTGTTTAAACAGCACATACCATAATGGAGCCTCAACTCTTCCTGAAGCCTCTTGTCACTACCACAAGAGAAGTAATTAATAATTGTTTCTTTGTCATTCCCTTAGGCTAAGGCTTTGGTTTAAGTGATTGCTCTGCAGCAAAGTCCCCTTGTTTGGCTAATCCAAAAAAATAAACTTTGCTGAAAGGACAAAGACCTTCATAATGTTTCTCAGTTCCACCAGTCCCAGGGCAAACTGGACTCTTCTGTTTCCTCCTCCCCCAAATATAAGGTAATAAGTGAGTGTAATAGGGATAACTGCCTCTAGCATGCCCCCTTATGGCTCGGGGAGCCCTGTAGTACCCTGCTTTTGTTTTCGCCTTCAGGGCTTAAACTCCACACAGTCCAAAGGAAATTCAGCCTTCTTCTTTGGGTGCTGCTCCCTATGTGTTCCACTGTGGGTGACTCATTCAATCCATGTGCTGGACCCAGAGAATTTTGAAAGCAGTGTCCATTGATACTTGCATGCGCCCTTGCTCTCCTTGTGCCTCCAACCAAGGAGATAAATTTTGGGGCAGACCAACTGCCTCTCCTGTTCCTTCTTACCATTGCATTGCCTTGATCAGAACGTCTAGGGTCCAGAGCTTTGTCATCTTTATCTGTTTGTCTGTAAAACATATTTGTAAATAGTTTTTAGAAATTTTAGTTTTAGCCGATAGTTTTATTTGGAGTATAGTTAGATAGATAGCTTCTCTGTTCTGGGGATCTCTCTCACCGTCCACCATATCCTGTTATGGGTACTGGACAATACCTAGGACTCCAGCCTTCAAAATTTGTGTTTCCTGTCTTCACTCCTTCCTGATCAGCAATGACCATCAATATTGCCTGTATTGCCTCGGGGAAGCCCACGTCACGACAAGGTGCCGTACACTCGTTCCCCAGTTGTACTCATGAAGGGTGAGAACTTGGTCTTAAGAAGCACCTAATGGAAAAGGTGTGAGGTCGCAGTTGGACCCAGGTGGGGAGACTCCCTGATGTATATCAGCAAGGTGTGTGCCTCCTGCCTTGAGGTGTAAATCAAGAGCTAGGGATTCTACCCCCACAAATCCCTCGTCAGGGTCTTGTCGTGAGGACCTGGGGCATTCTCATAAATATGAGAGTAAATCCTCCTGCAAATCCACTTTGAAGCAGTTGGATACAGCCCTTCCTAAATCAAGCAAGTCTTCTAGCTTGACCCAAGAGAGAAATGGAAACATTCTAAGTCTCAGGGGCATGAGAAGAAAGCCTACAAACCTAGGGTTTATCAGTACAGGATCACTATTCGAGGACAAGGTGCCTCCGGTATCATCCAAGATCCTCCTGCACCGATAAAAGTCAATCGTCGAACACCTCAGCTACCAACTATACTGAATCTATCGGGAACCTTCACGCTCTGGGAAGAGTTGAATCTTACACTTCTCCTTAGGACATTTTTGCTCTCTTGGGTGCAAGGTCTCCTTCTCCCTCATCTGGGAGGTCCTGACTCCACTGGGAGATGTGACTTTTTGGAGGAGCCTGTCTTCCATTCCATCCCTCAGTTAAGACTTTCTTCCAGTGGGACTTTCAGTGCCACCCATGGATCTGGAATTGGCTTTTTCTTCCTTTGGAGACTCTGAATCACCCAATGAACCAATGTTTCCTCTTTCAAGGCATACCTTCCCGGATAAGGTAGCTGGACCAGTTTGGGACCAGCCTTACCTAAACCTGTATCTCAGAGTTGTTGGTACTCTATGCCATGGGGACCTCTACACCTCTATTTGGCCCATCTTAATGGCCATACTGGGTCCATGAGACCAGTACCATCCTGCAATGTCAGTTTGATCTGCTAGGGAGTCAGTCCACCCCTCTCGCCCCCCGCCCTCCCAAAAGGATAACCAGAGCTTCCTCCTGATCTGTTCAATAGGAGGAATATGCACTGGATCCAGTGGTTCTGCCAATACTGACAAATTTGTTGTTGTCTTGTCCAGATGAAGCAATGGCTCCTGATGACCATAAGCAGTTTCAGGAACTGTTACATGGAATTGCAGGGGAGCTACAGATTTCTCTTCAGGAAGTTCAGTATCTTCAACAGACGCTCCTGGACACCCTTCAATCCGCCGGTTCCCGCTGAATAGCGCTTTCTGTTAACAGAATCATCCTGGAGTCAGCTAGAGCAGTCTGGTATACCCAAGGGCAGAAAACCATTATTTTGTTCCAACCAAAAGGGTGGAATTTCTCTTTACCCATCCTGCTCTTAACACTTTGAATAACTCTCACAGTGAGGAGCAATAAAGTGGTTATCTGTTCAAAGCCAAGGGAAAGGTTTTTACTCAATATACTTCCCAGTACCGAAGAAGAAGCGTAGCTGCAGACCCATTCTTGATCTCTGCCATCTCAACTGTTTTATTTGCAAACTCAAGTGTCACATGGTCACACTGGCATCTTTAATCCCTTTAAAAGGTTGTGTTCATAGCTTTTGACATGAACAAAGCATACTTTCATGTAGACATTCAACCTGCTCACAGACTTTTTCTCAGATTCATGGTAGGCTCTGACCACTCCTATTCAAACTTGCTACCACCCCCAGGAGCTTTACCAAGATTTTCTCTGTAGTAGCAGCCCATGTGAGGCATTCTTCACCATCCTTCCCTATCCTGGCTGGCTTCTCATTGCCAAGACATGTCAAGAAGCTTAAAGGTCAACTTTGGCAATGCTTCAACTCCTCTCTTCCTTAGAGGTTAGCATAAACTTGGAAAAATCCATCCTCGCTCCAGCGCAGACTTTAGATTTCATTGAAGCATCCCTAAATTAATTTGCGGCAAGAGATTATCTGCTGATTGACAGGTTCCAGGTGATGAACAACCTCATAGACCAAGTCATAAGCAACCCTTGAGCACCTATGAGAATCTTAACTTTCTGTCCTGGGTCATATAGCTTCATGCTGTACCCCACAGGCTTAACCAGGAGATTTCCAATGATCTAAAAATCAAAAAAGAGTCCTACAAAAAGTGGAAACTCGGTCAAACTACAAAGGATGAATGTAAACAAATAACACAAGTACGTAGGGACAAAATTAGAAAGGCCAAGGCACAAAACAAGATCAAACTAGCTAGAGATATAAAGAGTAACAAGAAAACATTCTACAAATATATTGGAAGCAAGAGGAAGACCAATGACAGGGTAGGCCCGTTACTCAATGAAGATGAATAAACAATAACAGGAAATGTGGAAATGGCAGAGGTGCTTAATGACTTCTTTGTTTCAGTTTTCACCAAGAAGGTTGGTGGTGATTTGACATCTAACACAGTGAATGCCAGTGGAAATGAGGAAGGATCAGAGGCTAAAATAGGGAAAGAACAAGTTAAAAATTACTTCGACAAGTTAGATGTCTTTACGTCACCAGGGCCTGATGAAATGCACCCTAGAATACTCAAGGAGCTGACTGAGGAGATATCTGAGCTATTAGCAGTTATCTTTGAAAAGTCATGGAAGACGAGAGAGATTCCAGAAGACTGGAAAAGGGCAAATATAGTGCCAATCTATAAAAAGGGAAATAAGGACAACCTGGGGAACTACAGGCCAGTCAGTTTAACTTCTGTACCCATAAAGACAATGGAGCAAATAATTAAGCAATCAGTTTTCAAACATCTAGAAGATAATAAGGTGATAAGTAACAGCATGAATTTGTCAAGAATAAATTGTGTCAAACCAACCTGATGGCGTGTTACCCTGTCAAAAAAGCTTTGTGGATAAGGGGAAAGCGGTAGACGTGATATATCTTGATTTTAGTAAAGCTTTTGATACTGTCTCACATGACCTTCTCATAAACAACCTAGATGGAGGTACTATAAGGTGGGTGCATAACTGGTTGGAAAACTGTTCCCAGAGAGTAATTATCAGTGCTTCACAGTGATGCTGGAAGGGCATAATGAGTGGGGTTCTGCGGGATCGGTTCTGGTTCTGTTCAATATCTCCATCAATGATTTAGATAATGGCATAGAGAGTACACTTATAATGTTTGTGGACAATACCAAGCTGGTAGGGGTTGCAAACTGTGTTCCCTGTAAGCTGTGCTCTTGGACGGCCGTGCAGGAGAGATTCAAGTGCCGCGCAGCTGATTATCAGAAGCGTATACAGCCAGCAGCATGTGTTCAGGTGCCCCTCCCCCCATGTTGCTCCATTCTGCAGTTGCTCCTGGGACCCTCCTGCTGGATGTGCAGAGCAGGGGGTGGGTGGGAGGAGGGTGCTGACGTCAGGGTGTCTCCCTCCCCCCGCCCCTGTACGCCATCTCTGCAGAGGTAGGCAGAGGGGACAGCCTGACTCAGGAGGACTCGGAGCTGCTGCGGTCTGAGGTCTGAATGGTGAGTGGCTGCGTGCCTTTCTTAAAGAGACAGTGCACTGTTTCTGAGATTTCCCCAGCAGCCCCCCCCCACCCTTCGCCCCCTCCCCGTCCCTCGTTGCCCATGTACCCCATCTCCGCAGAGAGGAGACACAGAGCTCAGGACATTGCAGGAGAGCTTTGTTAGTGTCTTAAAGAGACAATGCATGGCTTTTCCCAGCAACACACACACACACACACACACACACAGAGTCTGTGTCTCTTTCACACTCACCTCCCAACACATACTTGTATTACTGTGGTACTTCTTTCAATGCACATATATTCTCTGTAATTTTATTCTTATTTTAGTGTTTTGACTGGTCTATGCATTTCATAATTTTTATTTCTCTTACACTTACATTTAATTCTTTGAGTAGTGAGTTCTAACATGCCTAATCTGTCCTAGCTGGAGTATTTATCCCTATGGTAACTTTTTAAAAATATATATTATATCTAGGTTTTTTGTTTCTACTGGTGGCGCACATCCGTACATACCTCGGTGCACATAACAAAATGTATTCTGCACATGGATGGAAAAATTAGAGGGAACATTGGTTGCAAGTGCTTTGGAGTATAGGATCATAATTAAAAATGATCTGGACAAACTGGAGAAATGGTCTGAAGTAAATAGAATTAAATTCAGTAAGGACAAATGCAAAGTTCTCCACTTAGGAAGGAACACATTCAAAATGGGAAATGACTGCCTAGGAAGGAGTACTGCAGAAAGGGATCTGGGGGCCATAGTGGATCACAAGCTAAATATGAGTCAACAGTGTAACACAGTTGCAAAAAAAGTGAACAACATTCTAGGGTGTATTAGCAGGAGTGTTGTAAGCAAGACACAAGAAGTAATTCTTCTGCTCTACTCTGCGCTGACTAGGCCTCAACTGGAGTATTGTATCAAAGTCTGGGTGCCACATTTCAGGACGGATGTGGACAAATTGGAGAGTGTCCAGAGAAGAGCAACAAAAATGATTAAAGATCTATAAAACATGACCTATGAGGGAAGATTGAAAAAAATTGGGTTGTTTAGTCTGGAAAAGAGAAGACTGAGAGGGGACATAACAGTTTTCAAGTACATAAAAGGTTGTTTCAAGGAGGAGGAAGACAAATTGTTCTTAACCTCTGAGAATGGGACAATGGGCTTAAATTGCAGCAAGGGAGGCTTAGGTTGGACATGAGGAAAAACTTCCTGTCAGGTGGTTAAGCACTGGAATAAATTGCCTAGGGAGGTTGTGGAAATTCCATCACTGAAGATTTTTATGATCAGGTTAGACAAACACCTGTCAGGGATGGTCTAGATAATACTTAGTCCTGCCATGAGTGCAGGGAACTAGACTAGATGACCTCTCGAGGTCCCTTTAAGTCCTGTGATTCTATGCACTTATGTCATGCCATTTGCCAGACTCCATCTTCGTTGCCTGCAAGTGTGGCTTCAAGCAGTGTATTCACCAAACCAGCAGTCCATGAATGCCATAGTTACCATCAAGGTCTCTGCTATGATGGAAGAATCCCCATAAGGTGTAAGAGGGTGTGTCATAACTATAAAGGGAAGGGTAACAGCTCTCTGTGTACAGAGACTCCAAATCCTTTTACCTGTAAAGGGTTAAGAAGCTCGGGTAACCTGGCTGACACCTGACCCCAAGGACCAATAAGGAGACAAGATACTTTCAAATCTTGGGGGGGGGAAAGGCTTTTGTGTGTGCTCTTTGTTTTAAGGGGGGTTCGCTCTTGGGACTGAGAGGGACCAGACATCAATCCAGGTTCTCCCCATCTTTCTAAACAAGTCTCTCCTATTTCAAACTAGTAAGTAAAAGACAGGCAAGGCGTCTTAGATTTACTTTGTTTTCTCAACTTGTAAATGTACCTTTTTACCAGAGTGTGTATCTTTGTTTGCTGTACTTTGAACCTAAGACAGAGGGGGGTCCTCTGAGCTCTTTAAGTTTGATTACCCTGTAAAGTTATTCTCCATACTGATTTTACAGAGATGATTTTTACCTTTTTCTTTAATTAAAAGCCTTCTTTTTTTTAAGAACCAGATTGATTTCTCCTTGTTTTAAGATCCAAGGGGGTTTGGATCTGCATTCACCAGGAGTTGGTGAAAGGAGGGTGGGAGGAAGGAGGGGGGATGGTTAATTTCTCCTTGTTTTAAGATCCAAGGGGGTTTGGATCTGTGTTCACCAGGGAATTGGTGAAAGGTTTCTCAAGGCTTCCCAGGGAGGGAATTCTTGTGATGGTGGCAGCGGACCAAAGCTAAGCTGGTAGATAAGCTTAGAAGTTTTTATGCAGGCCCCTACATTTGTACCCTAAGGTTCAAAGTGGGGATCAGACTTGACAGGGTGTTTCCATACTTTCCTCCTCACTGCACAGGACAATCATTACAGATGCCTCCCTATTAGGTTGGGGAGCTCATATGCACATCCGCGTAGCACAGGGCACTTGGACATCTCCAGGGTCCAGGATTTTGGAATTGTGGACAGTCCAAAAGGCTTGCAAGGCCTTTCTGTTTATTGAAGGTCACTATACCCTTATAATGTCAGAAAATGACAATTGTCTTTTACAATAACAACTAGGGAAGAGCGAGATCCATCCCCCTGTGCACAGAAGTGGTCACCCTGTGGAACTGGTGCATTAGTAAGCACATCATCCTGTTGGCATATTACTCTCCAGAATGTGCTAGGAGATTCCCTCAGCAGATAGTTTGGTGTCGACCATGAGTATGAGTTTCATGTCTCTATGGGGGATTTTGCGGATGAACAAAAATGCAGCATATACTGCTCCAGATGAGCCCTAGGACACCATTCTCAGTGCAATGCTCTACTTCCATGGTCAGACTATCTAAACTATGTCTTGCCTCCATTAGCACTCATATGGGTCTTACAGAACAGTTGTCAGAACAGGGCGTAAGTCATCCTTGTTGCCCCAAACTGGCCCAGACAATTTTGGTTCCCAAGACTCCTATGCATGTCGTCTCGATCAACATTCAGTCCTTTTCCGATCTCCTGACTCAAGGGAAAGGTAAAATCAAGCCCCAAACTCCAATCACACCATCTCAAAGCATGGTTTTTGGATGGTGTCAACTTCTGAAGCTGTACTAAGCAGCCTTATCAATAGTAGAAAGGATTCCATTAGAAGATGTTATTTAGCCAAGTGGAAGCATTTCTGTATCTGGGCGTGGCAAAGTTGTATGTCCCCAAAAGCTGTGGCTATTTCATTTATTTTGGACCATCTTCTTTCCCTAAAAATAGCATGTCTTTCAAACAGTTCTTTACGGTTCCAGTTGGCAGCAGTGAGTATGTACCAGCCACCTTCACAGGTTTATTTGATCTTCACTCACCCATGGACTAACAAATTCTGGAAAAGCCTCCAGAAACTTTCTGCCAGTAAAAAAACCTACTTCTCAATGGGACCTGAACCTTGTTCTCCTGATGCTCACTAGCTACATGATCCATCTCTCTCTCCTATCCATGAAGGTAGCCGGGAGAGTGGGTGAACCTGGAGTGCTGATGGTGAATCCACAACCATGGCCTTTTGCACTAAATGTGATAATTGCTATGGAGTTTTCCCTTTCCATGGAGGATTTTGCCTATCTCCAAGAACATATAGACAAAGTACTGTCAGCCTTTTCTAGTGGTCTTATGAATTTCCCTACACTCCATTGGTCTTTATCTACTTTTGAGTGCTTTTAGAACTGTTTTCTCCATCCAGCAAATCTCAACTGAAAGAATTCCAAGGATTTTTCCAATTTGCTTAAAAGTTTCAGAATTTACACTTGCAACAGCTTCATCTCTGAGAACTTCATGTGATTCTCTGATTGTGCTGATAGCTCTGAGCAAGTCCAGTTTAAATTTCACAGTAGAAGTGAACCGTGGCTCTCCACTGTTCTGGCAGGAAAATCTTTGGAGATCCCTCACCCAGAACTTTAAGAACGTAGCTGAGAACAAAATTTCTAAGCTTTTCACCCTGCTACCTACATAAGCCTTCTGCCACTCTTGTATGTCTTTGTCCTTTTAATTTTACTACCTAGGAAGAAGAAATTAATTTATTCCTAAGTAGTACATCAGCCAAAGGTAGGGGAAGTGGCATTCACATCTCTCATACAGAAAACCTTTCAGAATATACCCTTTTCCTTCCCCCATCCCTTTTTTATCTTCTTCTGCTTTTCTGGTAATTATGTAGATTGTAAGCTCCTCTGGGCAGGGAATCTATCCATGTGTATTCTGTGAAGTGAAATGCACATACAGCTCGTCCAAAAAGTGGTCTATAATTTTCAGTGGAAGAGAGCAGGGTTTTTTTCCCTAAATGAATTTTTTTATACAAAATTTTTAATTTCAATTAAAAAGAGAAAAAATATTTTTAGTGTTGTGCTCTTCCCCTTTTTTCAGTGGCAAAACCTGAAAACTTTTCAAGTTTCACGCTTTCATTTAAGTGGGAATTTTTAAAAGTTTTTTTTTTTTTAATTTCTTGCATAAAACAACCATGTAAAATCAGATCTATGTACACATGTGTGGAGCTATGATGTAATGATAATACAGCCATGCCCTTAGGACTCTCCTGATAAGTTCCTGAAATAATGCCCGGAAAGCTTCCACCTTCGGCATTGTGCTCTAGAGGGTCTCTGAGACTCAAATTAACCAAGCTCTTCCACTTCTGTTTGCTCTTAAGAGTAGGGGACCATGTTTTATTTCTGATTTCCTCCTTGAGTTTTTCTAATGGGGAAATCACCTCGCAAAACAGGACTTTTTAAAACCAGGTTAACTTTCCTCTTTGCTGTTCTTTTGGAAATGTTTTCTGAAATTGATTCAGGTTAGATTTCTGTTACCAGAATTATTTAGGATGTTTAGAAGTATGAGAAATTGGAAGTATGTATCAGAAATGTTAATACTGGGAAAACTTAATGCCCTCTGGATGACTTGTACATTTCAGTTTACTGTGGTGGTATGGTTATGCATGATGATAGGTCTTGGAAGGCGAAATGCTTAATTTTATTTACTTAAAATGAATGAGAAATATAATAGTCTGTAGTAATTTTGCAACACAGAAATAGACTGTAGAATGAATGCATCAGTGATGTTCCTTTTATTATAGATTTCAATTCTACTGTCATTTGCTACTCTGAACAAACACTATACTGCTTTCTTGGCTATATCTTAATTTAGAGCTGTGAGCTGTATTGATCTTACAGACAACATGATTTAGACTGAGTATCTACAACGCAGATCAGCTCAGGCAAGATAATGTTTTAGCAGAAGGTTATCCATCTGAGTTGCAGATACACATATCTCCTCATGAAGTCTCTATTAAAGTGGATTTACACATTGAATAAGATTGTTTGCCCTTTTCTTCTTTTTTTTTTTTCCTGTCTCAGAGTTGGGATAGATGAGTTTTCCCATACTGCTTCAGACATGTTTCACTTAAGTGTTGCAGGAAGTTCTGTTGGTCATTCAGAAGGTCGCACTCCTCTCTCTGAGTCAGTACGATAGCAATGCCCCTGACTGGGATCAGAGGACAAAGTAATATTGGAGACTCTTTATTTTAGAAGAACAATTTTCATATAGGCGAAAAAGACCACTCTTTCCTCTCCTATATCCGATTGGAATTCTGGGTTTTCAGGCTTTGAAATGGTACAGTATAAAGCATTTGCATTTAGCTAGTCAGGTATGACATTGCACTTTACAACACCACCATGCTGTACAGAAAAAAAACCTATTTAATAACCTTTAAAATTATTTAATATTTTCTTTTCTGTCTAGGTACTCCAAGGCCTATATGTGGAGTACAGCTAGGGCACTGTGAGTTATTCAAAGGCCTTTGCATACCTGTACAACTAAGGCAATGTGAGTTCAGGGGTGGAGATTATTTTATACAGATATAGTACTAATAAAATATTTTATCGTCTTAATTGTTTAAAATAACTTTTCTCCAAAGGTGGAATAAGTAAAACAGAGTGGTTCCATGGTGACATTTTAAATTGACATGACTTTGACATGAACTTCTTGAATTGTAGCTTTGTCTCTTGTGAATAATGTAGTCGTATTTATGTGTAAGGTTTTTATACTACTGCACACAACATCTTATTATAATCTCCAAAGTTTTAAAAAATGTATCAGATCTGTTAGCATGAAAATTGATGCTATTAAAACCTCAACATTTCCTGCTCCACAGCGAAAATGATGCTGGGATGTTGAATGACCTTCAATGCTGAGTGAAAGTGTGCAATTATTATTATAGATTTTCTGGCCTTGCTTCCCAGTTTACCATTTTTTTTTAAAGTAGCAGCTTCAGTCAAAACTTGTGTATATTGTTACCTATTGGTTCTTTCAATGCCATTTTTGATGGCTATCTGCAAGGTCCGCTTTGCATTTGATTCTTTATGCTTTCATGTATCTTGTGTTAATTCCACTGAAATACCTTTCAGTTTCAATAGAAACAAAGTGATGAGATTGTTTCCTGCCTGAAGGTGATTCTTTAATATCTGACCTCAGGGGGAACCAAATGGAAAATAAATACATTAAATAAAAATAAAACCTTTGCATGGGGAGTAAATTATTCCCCCATTTTTGCTTGAAGGACTGGTTTCAAACAAAGAAACGAGCAAAAAAGCTTTTAAAATCCAGCACTTGGACAAGTCATTCAACTCTACAGGCACAAGTCATTTAATGTAACAGTGGTAGCAACTGTTTTTTTGTTTTTTTGTTTTTTTGGCCAGCAGCAATATCTTAAATACTGTTTTCAGCCACACTGGCCTCCATGTTGGAAGCTGTGTTGATTTAAACTTCAACACCTGGGGTTTTCTGCTGGCACCGACAGCCCGTCTGATATTAAATTTAACTCCTTAGACTGGCTCCTAAAAGGAGTACACCTTCCTTTGCTAGCTAGATTTAATCTTTTAACTCCACTGGGAGCTTAACAGTGTAAAGTATTTTCAGTCACAAATACAGGACACATTATTAGAATGGTGTATAGATACCAATGATGGGCATCCTCGAAATACTTTGGATAGTTTGTTACTGTCAGTTTCTCTGTCCAGTACTTAGATTTCATTCTGTGATAGCTGCTCAGACTTGAAAGCAGAATATGGTCTTTACGTTTTATTAAATGCATTCCCCTTCCCACCCTCTGCCCCGGGTATTGTAATAGGCCCAGTATCTGAGGTTGCTACTTTTGAAAGATTTAAATTAGTTTGTAAATTCTTTATGACCTGGACCATGTTTTTCTGTATTGTGTTTGTACAGTGCCTAGCACAATCTTGATCGATCCCTTTGGGCTCTAACACAATACAAATAGCAGCTAATAGCTTTCTCTGTAACTCTGTGTTTTAACTTTCAAAGGTTTGTTCTCACGTCAAAAGTAAACAGCCTAACTCTCTGGCATCAACACCTGGGGCAGCATTTTTGGTTTATTTAATGGAAAAGAGGCTCTTAGGATCCTATTTATTTTATGCTTTCTTTACTTGCACAAAATCCTCCAGGCATCACATCATAGCACTGCTCTCTCTCAGTCTATTTCAGTCCGTGATGATCCAGTTAATTGCCCACACTGAGATCTCTACGTGTTTGTGCAGTGTGCAGTCTCTGGACTGTCAGCCTGGTCCATTCTTAGAGAATTTGAATAAGAATTTCGTATTAGGAATACACAACATTTCTTCATTCCCAAATAGATTAAATCAACTCTTTTTTAGACTTAAGAGTTTTGAAATGATTATATAATCTCTCAACCATTCTAGGGTTCATCACACAGTTCATTTCCTCTGGTGAGAATGTGAGTGTTTGGTCGTTTTATGAGTAAAGTATCATCTTGAAGTGAGATAAATTCAAACTGGAAATAAGGTGTAAATTTTTGACAGTGAGGATAAACCACCTTTGGAACAAATTACCAAAGATCATATTGGATCCCCCACCACTGACAATTTTTTAAAACAAGATTGGATGTTTTTCTAACGTTTATGCTCTGGAGATTATTTTGAGGAAGTTCTATGCCCTTTTGTACACAAGAGGTCAGATGAAATGATCACAGTGGCCTTGGAATCTATGAATCTATCCAGTCATTTTGATATGCTTCATTGAAAAACTATTGTTGGGGGTCACCCATTCTGGCTTGGAAGGGAGCAGGTCTTCTGAGCTAAAATTTACTTTTTTTCATGTGAATGAAGTTATATACAGTGTACAGTTTGCATCAGATGGCATATGTTTTGGGTCCTGGCTTTTGGATTTTAGCTAGAGATGTGTCACATTTGCTAATATTGGAAAGCTAATGGACAAATTTGAGTTCTGAACTTGCATAAGGTTTCCACTGAGCACTTGAGTAGTTATTTAGGTTCATGGTGTTGGTTTTGGTCTTTAAAAGAATGGGTTAGATCTGTGCTACAGTCACAGTCAACCTAATGCCTTATGACCTACCACAACTACTGCAATCTGAAAGAAAATAAAAATGGGCATACTGGGTCAGACCAATGGTTCATCTAGTTCAGTATCCTGTCTCTGACAGTGACCGGTAACAAATGCTTCTGAGGGAATGAACAGGCAGAGTTGTTTCGAGTGATCTAGCCCCTTATGTCCAATCCCAGCTTCTGGCTGTTGGAAGTTGCTGACTCTTCCCAAATATATTGCGTTTATCTGTGTGTCTGATAATTCTGTTCTGTACTATAGTTTCAACTAATTTGTAGGGTACTGGTGTTAGGCATACTCGCCTGAAATTTCCTGGATTGTCTCTAGAGCCTTTTTAAAATATTGGTGTTACATTAGCTATCCTCGAGGCATCTGGTACAGAGGCTGATTTAAGTGATAGGTTACATACCACAGTTAGTATTTCTAAAATTTCATATATGAATTCCTTAAGAACTCTTGGGTGATACCATCTGGTCCTGGTGACTTATCTCTGTTCAGTTTATTACAAAACCTCCTCTATTGACCCTGCACCTTGAACATTTCCTCAGATTTGTCCCCTAAAAATAATGGCTTGGGTGTGGGGATCTCCCCCACATCCTCTTCAGTGAAGACCAATGCAAAGATTTCATTTAGCTTCTCTGCAACAGCCTTGATACTTTCTAGGGCAGGACTCAGGTTACTGGTAGGTCATTCCTGATGTGGTCACTGAACTGCACAATCACCTGCTCATCTGAAGATTAGGATGAGTTAATCTTGTTAATTTTAAATCACAGCACAAGACCCTTCTCTTTGCACAGGACTTCCCCTAGTAATGGGATTAGAGAAGGGCTAGTTAATTTCTCGTAAAGCAAGATTGGTTGAAATCAAGTTGGTGGTGAAGGTGGGGAGGGGAGTATGTAGAAGTGGAGAGTCTAGGTGCCATGTTAGGGTAGAATATGCAATGATTTGTTCATGGAATCTTTGTACAGCACCTGGTGATGGGCCTGTTAAGGATGATAGATTTAGAGATCATTATAGTTTCTAAAATTGTACTTCAGAAGTTGGAATTAAATATGACAAAAGTTCAGAATGGACTATCTGAAGGTAGAAAATTGAAATAGAAAATAGCTTCAACTGTTTGAATGCATCACTATACTTAAAGGTTTGGATTTGACTTGACTATCAATTGTTCACCTCGTTTCTAATCTACAATCTTTGTGCATTTCTCAGTACCTCCGTCTGCAGTTATGAGAAACAGGAAAAAATAATTCAGGCAGATTACTGTGTTTTTATAGACTGTACAACTGCCATATCTTGAAACCTACTTTTAGCTTCTGCAAGAACTCTGTCTGATGTTTTGCCACAAAATAAAGAACTTTTGAAAAGCTAGTGATGAATGGAAATTCAGGTGGTTATAACAAAATGCACAATGTGGTATGGTGGAGCTATCTGCAGTTGGATAAACCTTTTTTTAAAAAAAAATACAGGGACTTCATTTAATGTAAAGAGTATATTTTTTAAGAGTTAAAAGGGGTTTTGATATTTTTTTAAAGATGGGGGTGATATATAAAGATAATTTCCTTTTTGTGATTACAAAGATCAAATGCAGCATGTAAAGTGACAAAATTCTGGTAAAATCACCCATTGATGAATTGTGTTTAGCTTGAAAAATTAACCCTGCCACACTCCCATTATTGGTCAGATGCCTCCGAATCTCTTAAAAAAAAAAAATTAGAAGCCTCTGCACCTTCACTTTTTTTCAACTCCCTCTCTTTGCCATCCTTCTGGTACTCTCTTCCCCCATTTTTCCCTATTGCTCTTCCAGTCCTCTGATATACCTCCTTCTTCGAGTACTGTTCTCCATCTTGATATGGAGCAACCATAGGCACACACATCTCAAAGAATTCCATTTACAAGGTAAGTAACCTCTCCATGTTTCTCTCTCTGCATTAGATCTCCCCTTCATGTTTCTGTTCCTCTGACCTCAGTCTCCATAATACTTCCTCCCATTTACTCCACTTTTGTCAGGCTTGGAACAACTCCCTTTTAAGTGAGGACAGATATGTGCTGATTGCTGTGGAGCCAGTAAGAGTTATTCCAGCATCAATAAGTGGGATTCTTGTAAAGCAGAATGTGGTGCTTATTCTTGTATGATGGATGAGCATGTGTCCTTGAGAACATGCGCCACCTGTGTCTGACCAATCAAAGCTGAATCTTACATTGTCTTCCCAAGTATTGCATTTCTCCTTTCCGATCAGCATCATTTGCCTGGGTTCAGTATGGGCCAGCAGCTTTTCGTCAAAGGGTTTGCAGGATTCTGACCTTTTTGTAATGGCAGTGGGTTCATCAGTTGAAAATGAGTAAGGCTAAGATTTTGTCCCAGATATTTTTCGTAAAAGTCACGGACAGGTCACGGGCAATAAAGAAAAGTTCACGGAAGCCCATTACCTGTCCATGACTTTAACTAAAAATATCCATGATAAAACGGGGAGCTCAGCTGTGGGGTCCCCACAACCCCCAGATGGCTAGGCAGCTGCGGGAGCCTGCTTGGAGCTGCCTGTGGTGGCTTGGTGCTCTGGGGTCCTCCCACTGCCGCGGTGGCCTGGAAGCTCCTGGGGACCCCCACTGCTCCCGGCCACCATGGGCTGAAGTCACGGAGGTCACTGGTAGTCATGGATTCCATGACTTCTGTGACCTCCGTGAAAAAATCGTAGCCTTAAAAATGCGACACATAGGTGCCTCCTTGTGTACCATCTTTATCAAGAGTGACTGCAAACATTGCTTTTGAGCAATTTATATGTTACTGGTATTAGATATAAATATTCTGATATGTCAGAGAAAACAGAAGCATCCACAGTAATGTATGGACAAGATAACTCAGACATTGTAGTTTTTAATCTTGAAATTTGCTGTTAACTTAATCTTCAGTGAGAGCAAGTGTTATTGACATAGTTAATGAAAATTTGTGCCAAAGGTTTGAGCCTCAGTTCTGGAAAGCATTTAATTTTAAATCCATCCCTCTTCAGGACAGCACTTAAGTACATGCTTAAAGACAAACATTCATATTGAGAATGACTAAACTGTTTCTTTCCTGAATTGGGAGCTGAGGAAAAGCTATAAATGGTTCTTTCTCTTTAATACTTTTATTTTTATCTTTGTCCTATTATTGGCTGCCCATCACCTTAGAAACTGAGGAACATTTTCAAAAATTAAAATACATATTATCATTTGTAAAATGGTAGTGAATGGATACTGTCCAATGCTGGGATCTTCATAATCCTCTTTAGTCTTGATTTAGCTGAATAAGTTTGACATCCACAAATTTTGTATCCTCACTATTCACACCATTATCTTGATCACTAATCTGCTTAGACCCCTGACCCTCCAATCCAGGCTGCAAATCTCTCCAGGCCAGGCAAACTGACCAACATTTTCATCTTATGTTAGTTATATATAAGGCTATGTTTTAGTCACGGGTATTTTTAATAAAAGTCATGGACAGATCACGGGCAGTAAACAAAAATTCATTGTACTTGTACTGTATACCCCTAACTAAAACTTGGGCT
Source organism: Terrapene triunguis (assembly GCF_002925995.2). Lineage (NCBI taxonomy): Eukaryota > Metazoa > Chordata > Testudines > Emydidae > Terrapene > Terrapene triunguis. The sequence goes on along the minus strand of NW_020664393.1, from coordinate 60,865,999 downwards.
GGTGGGGGGGGGCGTGGGTCCTTGGAGGGGGGCAGTCTGGGGGCGCCGCAGGTGCTGAGGGGTAGCCCGGGATCCTTGCTGGTGTTGGGGGAGGGGGAGGGTGGGCGGTGGTGGGCAGCTCGGGACTCCGCTGGCACTGGTGGGAGGGGCGGGAGGGAGGCGGCACGCAGAACGGGACCCATGTTGCTGCTGGGGAAGGGGTTGAAGGGGCTGGCAGGCTCCTTAGCTGGCTCTGCGCAGCTCACTGGAAGTGGCTGGCATGTCAGTGCAGCCCCTAGGGGGAGGGAAGGCCAGGGGGGCTCCACATGCTGCCCCCACCACGAGCTCCAGCTCTGCAGCTCCCATTGGCCAGGAAATGCAGCCAATGGGAGCTGCGGGGACATTGTCTGCAAGCAGGGGCAGCGCACAGAGCCCCCTGGCCCCTCCACCAAAGAACTGTAGGGACATGCCGGCCACTTCCGAGGAGCCCCCTCCAGGTAAGCGCCACTCCATACCCCAACCTCCTGACCCAGCCCTAAGCCCCCTCCCACACCTAAACTACTGCTACTGCTGCTGGCCCAGGGGCTGCCGGAGTGTTCAGGCAGCCCCTGAGCCAGCCACACTGGCCGCTGCAAAAGTCAGGAAGGTCACTGAAAATCACAAAATCCGTTACTTCCGTGACCTCCGTGACAGACACGCAGTCTTAGTTATGTAGCACTGTGTGAACAATACTTTGCAGGTAGTTAAAATCATTGGATGTCACTGACTGCCAGAATTTAGCAAAATTCAAAGAGGAATTGGTTACCAAGAATAACCAGTTATAATAATTAATGCTAACAAATTTGGAGAGATGTGAAACATCTCTGGGTTTTAAACTAATCTCTAACTGTTAGGGATTAGGATGAGAGAGTCAGATTATTCCATATCTGTCTGTCTGTGGGGTTTCTTGCACTTTTCTGTGATTCATCTGATGCTGGCTATTGTCGGAGATAATTTAGCTAAATGTTATAATTAGTTTCCCTGTCCCGGGAAACTACCCCCTCCTCCTCACCCCATTATCCAGTTAGAGGCATTAGACTATGTCCGGAACTTCAGGCTCCGGTATCGGTGCTTCTTGCCCCCTCTACTTCTTGGTCAGCAGTGATCATTAGTGTTGCTTGTACTGCCTCAGGAAAGGTCATGTCACTGCAAGTTGCTGTGTCTGCTGCTCTTTCCCTAGTCAGACCCAAGAACATCAGCCTGACTCAGCAAGGAGTGCGCTTTCTGATATGAGGTTCAATTTATGAGCAAGGGAATCTACTCCCATAGATCCCCCATTGAGGTCTTGTCAGGAAGGTAGGGAACATTCTCATAAACACAAGAGCGAATCCTCTTCTAAGTTCTCTTCAAAGAAGTTGGATACAACCCTGCCTAAGGCAAGCAAGTATTCCTGCTCAGCCCATTAGGATTTAGAACACCTAAGTCTCAGAGTCATGACAAAAAAGCCAACAAGTCCAGGACTCTGTCAGTACCAGACCGCACTCTTGGTGGCAACAGTACCTCTGGTACCATCTAAGCCTAAATACTGGGAACCAATGGCACCAACAAAAGACACAACCACTGGGAGCCTCAGCCACAAACTGTAAGTGCTCACTTTCTATCAGTGTAGATGGACAGGACCCATGCACTTCAGGGAGAGCAGAGACTTGTGTTACACCTGATGACATTTTTGCTCTCCCTTACCACAATCGCTGTTGCTATCAGGTCCTTCCCTCATGAGAGAAATCCTGACTCCACCAGGAGATGCAAATTATTGGAGGAGTCTGTCCCCTATTCCATCATCCAACCATGGTTTCCCTCCAGCAGAACCGTTGGTGCCACCGTTAAACCCAGAATAGGCCTTTTCTTTCTTGGGAGGCTCTGAATCACCTGAGGAACTGATGTATCCTGAGAAATATCTTCTTAGACAAGGGACTCGGACCTGTCTAGAACTAACCTCCCATCTCAGCATCTGTATCAGAACCGGTGGTACCCCATGGTTCCAGTGGAGCTCCACAACCACCCTTTGACCCATCTTACTTACCCTATTGGGGACTGTGGTACCCATACCTCCACTCTTCAGCGTCAACGTGATTCACTAGGAAGCCAGTCCACCGCTCCCTGGAAGAGGACAACCAGGGGTTCCTTCTGATGCCATAGAAGAGGAAGATTATGAACTGGATCTGGCAGTTCTGCTGGTACCAATGAGACAGCCTTCATCTTCAGATGAAGCAGACACTTCAATATTTTCCCCTGTGTGCTGAAGTGGTCACCTTATAGACTTTGTGCATCAGCAATCGAACCACCTTGTCACAAGTTTACCTTCTAGGGAATCAAAATGTGTTGTTGGGCACCTTCAGCAGGCACTTCGGTATTGACCACAAGTAAGTGTTACATGATAAGTGGTGAACAGTATTTTTGTTCTACGGGAAACCCCACAAGGGATCTGTTCGCCTCTCAAACAAACCTATACTGTTCCAGGGGAGCCCGAAGACATCACTTTAAAGGTGACACACTCTTTCTTTCATGGTCAGACTATCAGAACTATGCCTTCCCTCCCTTGCCACTCCTATCTTGGATCTTATGGAAGATTCATCAGGGCAGGGCTTGAGTCATCCTCATCAACCCAGTTGGCCCAGACAGTTTTGGTCCCCAAGTTTCCTACACACATCATCCCAGTTGTTGATTAACATGTAATCCTTTTCTTTGACCAAGAGAAAGGGCAGAATCAAGCGTCACAAACCCCAAGCACTCCATCTCAGGGCGTGATTTTTGGATGAGGTGGCAGCTCTAGAATATTCATGCTCTGAAGCCGTACAAAGTGTCCTTACTAAAAAAAAGAATAAATTCCGCTAGGAAATCTACTTAGCCAAGTGGAAGAGTTTCTCTATCTGTACACCACAAAAACTTGTGTCCCCGGAAGCAACAGATATTCCCTTTATTCTGGACTATTTCTATCAGCTCTATATGGGTCTACGTGGCAGCAAGCAATGCATATCACCCACATTCACATGGTTACTCCATTTTCATTCATCCACTGATTACCAGATTCTGGAAAGGTCTAATCAGAACTTTTTCGCCAGTAAGGAATTCACTCCTCAGTGGGACTTAAAGCTTGTGCTTTCGGTGCTTACTAAGCCTGCCTTCAAACCACTAGCTACATGTTCCATGTCTCTCTTCTTTATGAAGGTTGCATTCTTTGTGGCCGTCAACTCAGTCAGGAGGGCAAATGAGCTTTGAACACTGATGGCGGATCCACCTTACACCATATTCCATAAAGACAGTTTCATTGTGTTCACATCCGAAGTTCACCTGAACCAGTCAATCAATCCACCTATCTGTGTTTTTTCCCAAAACCACACTCATCTGAAGAGAAGAAACTATATTCCCTCAACATGCAATGAGCCTTAACCTTTTACCAACAAAGGAGAAAGCCAATCAGAAAATCATCCAGACTGTTTATCGCTGTAGCAGAAAAAGTCCAAGGTCAAGGAGTATTCTGTGAGAAGATCTCTAAATGGATCTTGGGATGTATCTTACCCTGCGGTCAGTGGTTACATCTTCCTCCCCCTCATGTGGTGAGGGCTCATTCTACAAGAGCACAAGCTGCATCAATGATATTGCTTCAAGAAGTACCTCTACTTGACATTTGCAAAGCAGCTACGTGGAGTTCCATCAGACATTCACTAGTACAGGATGCTGATGCATCCTTTGGGACAGCGGCCCTTCAAACAGCTCGCTTCCTGCATCCTCGCACCCTTTTCCTACTTGATTACTTCTTGTCAGTCACCCCCAGTGGAATACACATAGGGACCAGCACTTGACGTAGAAGAGAAAAGTATTAACTTTATGACAACTGGAGGTTCTTTGAGATGTGTAGTCCCTGTCTGCATTCCAGTACCCATCCTCCTTCCTCTTTGCTTTGGATCATTCTTGGATTCATGATAGAGAAGGAACTAGAGGCATGGTCGGTCTGCTCTGCTCTTTATCTCCTCAGCTGGAGGCACAAGGAGAGCGAGGGTGCATGTGCAGTCCAAAGGATACTGCCCTCAAAGAATTCTCCAAATCCGGGTGCCTGGAGCACGTGTACCCACAGTGGAATACAGATTGGCAATTATTTGAGATGTATGGTCCCTGTTACTCTAGGGTAAATAACTTTATATTCCTCAATGAGTTTAGTCTAAAATGCAAATAATTCTTTTTTGTATGGAATTAGATGACCCATTTCACACAGCTCTTTGGATGATCCAGACACATCTATCTTGCATCTGTCACTCATCTCTTTATTCCATCTGGACTGAAATTCCTGTTCACCCCTCTACTCAATAACTGCAGTCATTCCTTAACATCTACTGTGTAATACAGAAGTTGTTCTGTACTGCAGGACTAGTTCCCTTCCTGATTCCTCCCAGTTACAGTTATACAGTGTATATTTTAGCTATTCTATATTCAGATTTTTAGATTTCATTATCTTGTTTCTACACAGCTCTTGCAGCTAATTTTGTTCAAAATAACATATTTCATCTTGCTTATTAAGTTTCTTTAAAAATAATCTTTTTACTTAATAGGTAAGATGAAATATGTTACTTTGAACAAACTTAGCTGCAACAGCTGTATAGAAACAGGATAATAAAGTCTAGTAGCCTGAAAATATATATAATATGGAACAAAGCAAAACAGATTTTCTCTCTCTCTACCTCTTTCCACTATAGCTATTTTGGGAGTTGCTGCCACCTCATGTAACAAGGCATAGTACACTTCAGGTTGTTAATCTTTCCCCATGCCACTTTGGTCCACAATATTGTGATATTGTTTGTCGTTACAGATAGCTTCTGCTTTTGACTGGGTATTCAGGCAACAGCCCAAATTCTGACTGCTTGCACTGAGGTCAGAGTTTAGTTCTCATCTCTCCAAGTTTCCTCAATAGGAATTTTTCCCATCTTAAAACTCTGCATCTAAATCAGTGGGGTTTTTTTGAGCAAATTATAGAAAGATAAAATCACAAAATATAAGGTATCTGTAAATAAATGCCTATAGTTGCATACTATGGAAAACATAATTAGGCAGGCACAAAGCTACTGTTATGAATATTAGCTATATATCCAAAGAGAGTCTGGGTCAGGCTAAGTGGCTTTCTCTCAGCCTATTTTGTGAGTTTCTTGAACTTCAACATGGCTCAAGAAAGTGGGTTTGCCAAGGGGTAGATGTCTGTGGGCTGGTCCACACTAAGCCCCCAGTTCGAACTAAGATACGCAACTTCAGCTACGTGAATAACGTAGCTGAAGTCGAAGTATCTTAGTTCGAACTTAAAAGTACTTACCGCGGGTCCACACGCGGCAGGCAGGCTCCCCCGTCGACTCCGCCTACTCCTCTCGTGGAGCAGGATTACCGGCGTCGACAGCGAGCACTTCCGGGATCGATTTATCGCGTCTAGACAAGACCTGATAAATCGATCCCAGAAGATCGATTGCTTGCCGCCGAACCAGCGGGTAAGTATAGACGTACCCTGTGTTTCAGAAAACACCTCCTCTTTGTTTTCCCTAATAATCTACCATTTGGTAACCAAGGACGCAGGCTATCAATTGCATCATTTCCATGAACCAGACCTAACTTCTATTCAGAAATCTCCCCATAACCTAAACCTTGCTTCATCTATATAGCTGTTGGTTTCTAAAGTAAATATAACCTTCCTTTCAAAATGACATAGGAGCTACTAATCTTTGTTCACTTGTATGGCAGAGTAAGGGCTACCCAAACCACAAACCCAATGCTTGAGAGTTCAGAGTGCGCATACAGTTTTCGTTTCCTCCATTTTCCTTTCTTGGAACATCTGGATAGGTTGTGGACAGAGCTATAGCTTGTCCTACATGCCTGCCTCGCTCATCCATTCTCCAGTCAGCGGAAGTATTTTGCACTTCATAAAGGTGTGTGAGAAATGCAACTGGGAGCCGTTTACTCTGGGCTGCATGCAAATAGCCCATAGCACTCCTATGAAATGTTACAAGTCTAACAGCAAACTATATGTCACATAGTACTTTTCCATCAATCAATTAAATAGAAACAAACACAAAATCGCACAGGCTTTTCCAAAATCAAATCCAAATTTATATTAAAAATAAATACATAGTTCAATTTTTTATTATTTTTATCTGAAAGCAATTTGGTGTATATTCTTTCCACTATTGGAAAAAAGTTTATTCACAATATGAACTTCACTTTGTGTCAAAGTAAATCATTCAGTTGTCATATCTTTTCTTTTAGCGATATTGTAGAAATATTTTTTGTTCTCCTTTCCCCAACTTACAACTATTAGAGTTGGTAATTACAGGGGTTGGCATCTACAGTTTCCATCTTCATTTCCAGGTGCTCTATGTTATTAAGGCACAAAGAAAACTGTGGTAGAGCTGTCAGTTGAAAGTACAGAAATTAAGACAAACGTACCAGTTGACTGTGTAAACCATGATTTGATGCATATCTAAGTTTCACAAATCGTGAGAATTGCAAGCTCTTTGTTCAGGCTTGTATATGCAGAGATGTATTTCTTTATGATACGCTCATCCTAATATCATAGAATAACCTTCCACCCTTTTGTGCTGTGCATATGTACTGCTTGAATAAACACCAAAGTGAGAATGATGCAGAAACAGAAAAGCTTTCCATTTATTTTAAGTTCTTTAAAATGAGGAGCTAATGAAATATTATACAACATTCCATTATCTTGATGTCCTGTTAATAGAGCTCTGGGAAATACAGCTGAAAATGTCTGCCTGCTGAGCACCGTGCACTGTCATTGTATCTTTAAAACATGTCTTACTTAAAATACTTTTGTGAAGGCCAAATATTAAACCTGTGTCAATTACTTCTAAGGGTGTGTATGTACAAATATGTGCACATAACTTACCTCCTTTTCTCTTTGGCACATTTAATTTCAGCTAAGCTCATAATTTTTATGTTCATGTATCTTGTTTTAGATTTATTTTTTGAATTTATAAAATGTTTGCAAATTGTTTGTGAGATTTACTTTAAAAGATATAATTAACAATTAAGGAAACAAATATAAGTGAGATTTGAGGGTAATATAAATTGCTAAAACAAGTTAGGAGAAACATGGTATTAAGGCCAGCATGTCTCAACAGAAGTAGAAAGAGGCCAAATGACTTTCTCATGATCTAATATTGTCAATGACTTATTTCGTACTGGGACACAGGATTCTAACAGTTAATAGTTCTATTGTTTTTGTATTGAGTTGTATGTTGCATAACTGGATAATTGTGATCCAAAAGTCCCATGTAAAACAAAAAAGCACTGTTGAATACTCAAGCCCTCCTGCTCTAGTAGGCATTTCTTGCCATCAAATAACATTAAGTTCCTATGAGTGAAAAATGCACTCCCTGTCTAAAGGACTCTTTGGACTTCAAGGTCCTATGACTGCATGGGGTAAGTGACTTACTATTTTTACAACCTAGATTGACTGCACTGAATTGAATAAATTCAGCATATTTATATAAAAAAAAATCTTAAACATAATTGCTCACTTAAAAAGAGATTAGCATAAAGTAGCAATGTTTCATAATTTTAAATAAAGAAAATATCAGTCACATTGGGATTTGTGACAGGTGGAAAAAGTCAGCTAACAAGGAAATGCAAGATTAGTTTCAGTAACTTACTATAATTATCTTAATAGCCATTGTTTTCAAGCCCTGTGACATTAGTGAGAACTAATATGTCCATGTGGGGGCTATTTCAATATCTGAGGAGTCAAGAATCGTATGTGTAAAGGAGAAGAAACACCTTTTAATACACAGGTTTGTCTGAAGTTGAACTATTTGGGTGAAGAAAGAATACAGTATTGTCATTCAAATATTAGAGAGAGAATGTTAAGGAGGTCTTGTGCTTCTGTATAGTAAAATATTCATGCCAAAAAAGAAGAAACATCACAGATTACTAAAACTCAATCTGCAGTTCATAACTCAGTCACCTAATACTGACTCAAGTGTGGATATTTAAATATAGGAAAACGTGACTTTCCCTGCTCCTTGTATTTAGAGTACAATGTATTTTATTGTAATTAAGGACCATCACTGGGCTGAGTGATTTGGGGGAAAGGGCAGGAAAACAATAGAGAGAGTTGGGTCTCAAAAACCAATGGGGGATGAAAATAAGGACATGTAGTTATTCATTTTTGGTATTTGCAAATCTTGACAGTTCCATTAACTGAATTATATGTATAGGTTAACTGTCGGTTGTGCTGCTAAGATGATTGTTTAGGAGGGATTTGAATGAGAAGAGGGTGATTGCTTAGTAAATAAAATTTTGGAGATTACCTTATGGATAAGGGGCGGACAAACCTAGTAGGCCCAAAATCAAAATTTTTCTCTTTAGTCTCAAACAGTAATTCATCTTATCACAAGGGCTTTGCAAGCACATAAGAACATAAGAATGGCCATACTGGGTCAGACCAAAGGTCCATCCAGCCCAGTAGCCTGACTGCCGACAGTGGCCAATGCCAGGTGCCCCAGAGGTAGTGAACCTAACAGGTAATGATCAAGTGATCTCTCTCCTGCCATCCATCTCCACCCTCTCACAAACAGAGGCTAGGGACACCATTCCTTACCCATCCTGGCTAATAGCCATTAATGGACTTAACCTCCATGAATTTATCTAGTTCTCTTTTAAACCCTGTTATAGTCCTAGCTTTCACAACCTCCTCAGGTAAGGAGTTCCACAAGTTGACTGTGTGCTGTTTGAAGAAGAACTTCCTTTTATTTGTTTTAAACCTTCTGCCCATTAATTTCATTTGGTGGCCCATAGTTCTTATATTATGGGAACAAGTAAATAACTTTTCCTTATTTACTTTCTTCACACCACTCATGATTTTATATACCTCTATCATATCCCCCCTTAGTCTCCCCTTTTCCAAGTTGAAAAAGTCCTATCCTCTTTAATCTCTCCTCATATGGGACCCGTTCCAAACCCCTAATCTTTTTAGTTGTCCTTCTCTGAACCTTTTCTAATGCCAGTTGTCAGGGTTCCTTCCCCACTCTAAAGTCTAGGGTACAGATGTGGGGACCTGCATGAAAGACCCCTTAAGCTTATTTTTACCAACTTAGGTTAAAAATTTTCCCAAGGCACAAATTCCACCTTGTCCTTGAACAGTATGCTGCCGCCACCAAGTGAGTTAGACGAAGATTCAGGAAAAGGACCACTTGGAGTTCCTGTTTCCCCAAAATATCCCCCCAGGCCCTTCACCCCCTTTCCTGGGGAGGCTTGAGAATACTCTACCAACCAGATAGGTAACCAGGTGAGCACAGACCAGACCCTTGGGTTTTAGGACACTAAAACCAAATCAGATTCTAAAAAAAAACAACCCAGACTTTATTATAAAGAAAGAAAAAGTAAAAGAATCACCTCTGTAAAATCAGGATGGTAAGTACTTTACAGAATAACAAAAGATTCAAAAACACAGAGGATTTCCCCTCTAGGCAAAACTTTAAAGTTACAAAAGCAGGGATAAACCTCCCTCTTAGCACAGGGAAAATTCACAAGCTAAAACAAAAGATAATCTAATGCATTTCTTTGCTATTACTTACTATTTCTGCAATGCTAGATGCTTAGTCCAGATATGCTTAAGGAGATGTATTTTTCCTGCCCTGGTTCCTTGCTGCCTCCTAGAGAACAAAACAAAGACACAAACAAAAACCTTCCCCCACAGATTTGAAAGTATCTTCTCCCCTTATTGGTCCTTTTGGTCAGGTGCCAACCAGGTTATCTGAGCTTCTTAACCCTTTACAGGTAAAAGAGGAATTAACCCTTTACAGAGTAAAGAGGATGTTATGCTACCCTTAGCTGTATGTTTATGACACCAGTATATCTTTTTTGAGATGAGGAGACCACATCTGTACGCAGTATTCAAAATGTGGGCGTACCATCGATTTATATAAGGGCAATAAGGTATTCTCCGTCTTATTCTCTATCCATTTTTGAATGATTCCTAACATCCTGTTTACTTTTTTGACGGCCGCTGCACACTGCATGGACGTCTTCAGAGAACTATCTACGATGACTCCAAGATCTCTTTCCTGATTAGTTGTAGCTAAATTAGCCCCCATCATATTGTATGTATAGTTGGGGTTATTTTTTCCAATGTGCATTACTTTACATTTATTCACATTAAATTTCATTTGCCATTTTGTTGCTCAATCACTTAGTTTTGTGAGATCTTTTTGAAGTTCTTCACAGTCTGCTTTGGTCATAACTATCTTGAGCAGTTTAGTATCATCTGCAAACTTTGCCACCTCACTGTTTACCCCTTTCTCCAGAGCATTTATGAATAAGTTGAATAGGATTGGTCCTAGGACTGACCCTTAGGGAACACCACTAGTTACCCCTCTCCATTCTGAAAATTTACCATTTATTCGTACCCTTTGTTCCCTGTCTTTTAACCAGTTCTCAATCCATGAAAGGATCTTCCCTCTTATCCCGTGACAACTTAATTTACTTAAGAGCCTTTGGTGAGGGACCTTGTCAAAGGCTTTCTGGAAATCTAAGTACACTATGTCCACTGGATCCCTCTTGTTCACATGTTTGTTGACCACTTCAAAGAACTCTAATAGATTAGTAAGACACGTTTTCCCTTTACAGAAACCATGTTGACTTTTGCCCAACAATTTATCTTTTTCTATGTGTCTGACAATTTTATTCTTTACTATTGTTTCAACTAATTTGCCCGGTACTGACGTTAGACTACTCGGTCTGTAATTGCTGGGATCACCTCTAGAGCCCTTTTTAAATATTGGTGTTACATTAGCTATTTTCCAGTCATTGGGTACAGAAGCTGATTTAAAGGACAGATTACAAACCAGAGTTAATAGTTCCGCAATGTCACATTTGAGTTCTTTCAGAACTCTTGGGTGAATGCCATCTGCTCGCGGTGATTTGTTACTGTTCAATTTATCAATTAATTCCAAAACCTCCTCTAGTGACACTTCAATCTGTGACAATTCCTCAGATTTGTCACCTACAAAGGACGGCTCAGGTTTGGGAATCTCCCTAACATCCTCACCTGTGAAGACTGAAGCAAAGAAGTCATTTAGTTTCTCCGCAATGACTTTATGGTCTTTAAGTGCTCCTTTTGTATCTTGATCGTCCAGGGGCCCCACTGGTTGTTTAGCAGGTTTCCTGCTTCTGATGTGCTTAAAAAACATTTTGTTATTACCTTTTGAGTTTTGGGCTAGCTGTTCTTCAAACTCCTTTTTGGCTTTTCTTGTTACATTTTTACACTTAATTTGGCATTGTTTATGCTCCTTTCTATTTACCTCACTAGGATTTGACTTCCACTTTTAAAAAGATGCTTTTTTATCTCTCTCTGCTTCTTTTACATGGTTGTTAAGCCATGGTGGCTCTTTTTTAGTTCTTTTACTGTGTTTTTTAATTTGGGGTATACATTTAAGTTTGGCCTCTATTATGGTGTTTTTGAAAAGTGTCCATGCAGCTTGCAGGGATTTCACTCTAGTCACTGTACCTTTTAATTTCTGTTTAACTAACCTCCTCATTTTTTTCATAGTTCCCCTTTCTGAAATTAAATGCCACCGTGTTGGGCTGTTGAGGTGTTCTTCCCACTACAGGAATGTTAAATGTTACTATATTATGGTCACTATTTCCAAGCGGTCCTGTTATAGTTACCTCTTGGACCAGATCCTGCGCTCCACTCAGGACTAAATCGAGAATTGTCTAAACAGGATAGCCCCCACTCTGCTGCTGGGCTTCGCCTGCATTCTCTCCTACAGCTACAGCACACTTGAAATATAGCTCATCTACTGTGTTACTCTTATATGGAAAAGATAGCGAATGCTTAGGTTAGAAACATTATTGGAGAGAAGGAGACAGTGCTGTCAGAAATCAATAGGTGGAAATATATAAATTTTGGTCACATTGGGCATAGAAATGGAAGTAACCTTGAGAAGGTTATTGTGGAAGGAATGGTGGTTGTTAGTTGTAGTAGGGGATGACCAGTAAGGAGACGGATAGAAAGTGTGCAGCAGATCACTGGGAGGTCAGCTGCTGAGTGCTTGAAGCTAGTGAAGAATCAAGAAGGCTTCTGAAAAATCTGTGTTGAAGTCACCAATAGTCATCCATGAATAAGTGGATTTTACTTACTATGTTAAGGAGAAATATCATAAAGACACCTGGTACAGTGTGGCCCTCATCTCTGAGTGGAGATTGTAGGTGCTACTGCAGCATTGTTTTTGATGATAACTAATGACAGGTAGCTGACAGAGTGCTGAGCCCAGTCTGCACTGACTGCCAAGTCGCAGTTAACACTGTGGCATCGAACTTGATTGTTTCCTGTTGTGTTCAAATGATATAGAATTTTGTAAATTAGACAAGCCCATGGTGGAGCATCAGGGAGAAAAGCTATATTATTCAAGCACCTGTCTTAAAGTATCAGGAAAGATTTACCTAATAAAAGGAAGCAGGGGAATTGGGCTTGTAGCCACACTTTCTCAGTGTCTGAGAGATTTTGAAAAGCCAACAGATTGCCATGTACTTGTCTTTTTTTTTTTTAACACATAGCATTAGAAAGAACAAAAACTGATTCTAACTTCTTATGTAGCCTATTGACTGTTTAAAAATATTGAGGAGCCTATGAACTACATAAGTATGATGGTAAGCAATCTGCTCTGTAGCCTTTTTTGCTGGTTTCATTTATAATTAATGATCTTATTAGTGTTTGTATTTACACTTCCCACATCCCCATATTTTAATGAAGACGGGTTTTATGTGAATGTAGAAATATTAATATATTCTAAAAGGATACTGTGAAAATGTATTTCATAATTTTAAATTGCTTTTTATTCATTCTTTAAGCCCTACACAGCTTTGACACTGAAATGTTTCTTTTACATTTTATTATCCATCACTGGGTTCTTCTTCTTGTTGAAAATCCAATAAATATCACACTAGTAGGAACAGTGTTATTTAAAAAGTCATTTTAGGGGGTGTAGAAGAAGGCTGAGTGCACAGAAAGAAAAGGAATAAAACATGTAATAATTAAATGGACTATGCAAACAGGCACAGTTGAGAAAAGTATTTTCCTGTATTCATAGATTTTAAGGCCAGTAGTGATCATTGTGGTAATCTGTTCTGACCACCTGCATAACACAGGTCATGAGACTTCCCTGGATTAATTCCTGCTTCACTTTCAATAGCTGTGGCTGAACTAGAGCATATCTTTTAAGAAAAAAGAATCCAATCTTTAAATGAAGATTTACAGTGATCAAAAATCTATCACAACCCATGGTAAGTAGTTCCAGCACTCAAAACCACAGTTAAAAATGTGCACCTTATTTCTAGACTAAATATGTCTAGCTTCAACCTCCAGCCATAGGATCTCATTGAAAAAATTGAAGAGCCTTTGTTATCAAATTTCCTTATGTAAATACTTATAGATTGTGACCACATCACCCCTGGGCCTTCTCTTTGGTAAAATAAATAGATTGAGATCCTTGAATCTCTTACTATAAAGCACATTTCCTCAGTCCTTTAATCATTTTCATGACTCTTCACTGAACTCTCTCCAGTTTCTCAACATCCCTCTTGAATTGTGGACACCAGACCGGGACACAGTATTCCAGTAGCAGTTCCATCCATGCCACGTACATAGATAATAGAATCTCTCTACTCCTAAGGAGATCCCCCTGTTTATAGGTCTAAGAATTGCATTAGCTCTTTTAGCCACCGCATCCATTTTATTTATCGTTATTTATTATTTATATTGTGATAGCACAACAAGAAAAAGATAGTCCCAGACCAAAGAGTTTATAATCTTTTATAAAAAAAGAGACAAGTGGGTATATACAGACAGATGGGGGAGAAAAAGGAAACAGGGAGACAATACTGCTCAGCATGAAAAGTAGTGGTTTCAGCACACTGCTGTGAAGGCCAAGACTGATGTTGTGAAGGCCAAAACTATAACAGGGTTTAAAAAAGAACTAGATAAATTCATGGAGGATAGTTCCATCAATGGCTATTAGCCAGGCTGGACAGGGATGGTGTCCCTAGCCTCTGTTTGCCAGAAGCTGGGAATGAGCAACAGGGGATGGATCACTTGATTACCTGTCCTGTTCATTCCCTCTGGGGCACCTGGCATTGGCCACTGTTGGAAGACAGGATACTGGGCTAGATGGACCTTTGGTCTGACCCAGTATGGCCGTTCTTATGTTGCATACTTGCTGCCTACCCGTTGTCAAGTTTTTATAATCATCTTGGCAAAGGAGAGTGTTATGGATGGATTTGAAGGAGGAGGCGCTTTGCAGATATTACGGGAGTTCCTCCCAAGTATGATAGGCAGCATGGAAAAAAGCACAGATGTGCTTGTTTGAAAATTCAACAAGAGAACAATGAAGGCTGGCTTTTTTGGCAGAGTGGAGGCGAGTCAATCTTGATAGTGTATTAGATATAGTCAATGTAGGGCCTTGAAAGTGAAGATCAATAGTTGGCTTGTAGTGAAGAAGGGGAAGTGAAAAGTAGGTCAGATTTTGGACTTACAAAATTTTGGACTCAGCCTTTGCAATGTATTTTAAGTAGTTTTGGTGTGTATAAAATGTGTATAATGCTTTTTTGCAAGAATGTAATTATTTATGGTTTTTGTGCACTACAAAGTAAATTACTCTGCTGCCCACTAGGAAAAGTTCTGGTACACTTACATTAAATTATTTTCTGCCAATTTCAGTGATATATTTATTATTTATATAAGCATTGTCAGTGAGCTTAGTGCTGTACAAGGCACACAATGAGTCCTTGCTATGAGGCGCTTAAAATCTAAAAGACAAAATATAGCACTTGGAAGGTCAAGGAAAGGATTAATTGAGTTTTTGTTGTAGGTAGGTAGTTGCCTAATATTGTCTTTTATAACCCTCTGCTTTTGGTTTGTCATAACTTTGCCAAATTTTAACTGATTGGTCTGAAATTTTCGAAGGTTGGCCTGTGCCTCAGGTTGAACTCTTTCTGGGAAATTTCAGCAAAAGGCTGCATCCATTTCCAAGATGAAATGTAGATAGTTTTGCCAACATTAACACATTTTTTACTTTTCAGGATTTTTCCTACATCTTAATGCATATATAAAGGAGGGAAGAATTAAGGTTGTCTGGGCAGCCTTTACTTCTGGCATTTCATTCACTTTCAAATGCTTATTTTTACAACTGTAGCTTTCTTTTCATATAGGGTTCTTTGCATTTTGTGTGTGAATACATAATATGTGTGCACACCACATATGTGGAGGCAGTACTCTACCCACAAATCTATCTCAGTGAGAACTTATTGCAACATACCAGTCTCCTCAGCACCTTCAAAGAACTGCCATTTATAAAATCAACATATTCTAGGATTTTTCGTAATGATGATGGATGATGTCAGGCTAGAAAAACATGCCAAGAGTAATTTAAATAGTTGAACAGGATATCAACCTGTTATGGTGATGGGAGAGAAAAAAGCTTCTAGAGAATTAATGCCCACTTCATCTTGCGTCTGATGAAGTGGGCATTCACCCACGAAAGCTTATGCTCCAATACTTCTGTTAGTCTTAAAGGTGCCACAGGACCCTCTGTTGCTTTTTACAGATTCAGACTAACACGGCTACCCCTCTGATACTAGAGAATTAAAAGATTTCTTAATGAATTTTTTTCCCAATGTTCAAACATTTTATAGTGTACAGAAACGCATAGTGCTGTTGTAGTTTTACATAGGTCATTTAAAAAAGCTTGCAATTTTTAATATCCTTGATTGCTAAGATGTTTTTTAAAAAAGTATCTAGTTGTAATGGAAATAAATATAAACTCATCCAACATACTGCACTGCTACTTAGTGTATTCATTGTGCTTAGATGATTTGTCTTTTTCAGAAAATATCACAGCTGTGCCTGGCATCTGTATCTTCTTGTGTTTTGATCTTGTTAGCTCATGCAACCTGATCAGAATTTAGACTTGCAAGGTATGACATTTCGCAAATCTCCCAGACCAGTAAGGGGTTCTGTCACCACCTGCCTTAGTAATGCCGTTCTGGTATGGCTCAGTGCTCTGACACCAGTAGCCAGCCTACAAGCAGAAAGGTCTCAACTCTGGTTTCCACCAGCCTAGTTATTCCTTGCACCATACCTGCACAATCCCTTCCGGTCCCGAGTCTCCCCAAATCTATCTCCCCAAGTGCTTAACTACCAGACATCTACACTTTCCTCCTCTGGTTCCTCATCCCCAAAGAAGTGAAATCTGCTCCCAATTATCAGTTCTCTTTAGAGGACACATGCCACACAGTTTGCACAACAGAGACATGCTTGGGTTAAAAATAAAGTGTATTTATTTAAAAAAATAGATTCAAAGATGAAATAGTAAGGAAAAGCAAACACATACAAGTTACACAGAAAATAAGCAATCTCAGGCTTTACACTTCTATACTGTATTAGCTAAATTCCCTTCTCTAATACAAGTTACCAATTTTCCAGCTTGTCCTCTGTTCTAGAAGGGATTCAGTGTTTCACGGAGAGCACCCTGTTTAGCTGCTGGGCCGCAGTTTCTAGATAGCCTTCTCTTCAAACCCCTTTTCCTTTTAACCAGGTTTCCAGGTTTTTTTCCTCTTTCTCTCAGGCTATGCCTACACTAAAGACCTTACAGCCAACAGGAGAGAGCTCTCCCACCAACATAATTAGACCACCTACAATGACTGGCAGTAGCTATGTAAGCAGGAGAAGCTCTCTCGCTGACACAGCACTGTGCACACTACCACTTATGCCGCGCAGCAAGGTGTTTTTTTCACACCCCAAAGTGACGTAAGTTTTGCTGCCGACATAAGTGGTAGTGTTGACATGGGCTCAGACTATGGTACACAGAGCAAGGGTAAATCTCTCCTTCCTTTAGTTTTCCAAGACTGGGTGGTTGTTTTTTCAGTTTCAGTGTCTTTCCATTAACTTTAATGGTCCACCGTTTTCTTTCCCTAGGTTGTACCATGTTAGGTACCGGCAGTTAGTTTCATGTGAACAACTAGCCTGAGAGATGATCCTCCCTGCCTGATTGCTTCACCCCCTGTTGTGAGGTGATGCTGTAGTTGCACCACAGTTACAATTACCATTCTCTGCACATATATACATGCCTACATTCATAACGATAACCTGAACAAATATTTCCTAATGACCACCAAGTTCAGAACAGTATACGCTTTCATAAAAGACCTTAATTGACATATATTTTTACACAATAACATTGTATACAACCAGTTGATTCAGTTTCTTATTCTTTGGGGTTCAGAACCCCAGTTCTCCCTTTGGGGTGTCTGGACCCTGCTTGTCACACAAGGATAAACAAGATGATACAGGAATAAGTGTTGGTGATCCTGTAGGTGGCACTCTTCCCTCAGAGCCCGTAATAAAGTCACAGTATTGTGTTGGGGGGCATTATATTGCTAACGGTGTCATTTTTCAGATAAGCGGTAAAGTCAAGGTGTTGATCACACTCTGCTATTATAGATCACGTGCAACTTTTCTTAAGAGAACATGCACTGTCAACATTCCTAGGTAATTGCATTTTCCTGCCGTGTATACATTCCTCTGCCATTTCAAATAGATACCATATTCATTTCCTGTCCTAAAAAGTAGGGTCGTTTTGCTACATGCTGTTTGACCACAGAGTTTACTATGTTTCAGTGGCTGAGTAAGTGGATCACTGTGTAGCTTAAGATAGTCTGTGAATTACTTTGGCATGAATATCGCTGTATAAATGGAAGATACTGTATTCATAATACACACAATACAAAATTATTTGTGGTTAGATTTTCAAAAGTGTATCTGTCTCTGTGTGCCATGGATTTATGAATGTGTAAACTATAATGCACATTCAAAGATCTCATTTCTGTGTGCAGTTTTGAGCTAGATACTACAGCCATTGTGCACTTTAAATACATAACACAGATGATTTTTAAACCTCTAAACAACTCTTTATCCTGTTATGCTGTTACATTTGTATGTTATTTCTCTCGGTGCATTGGAAACAGTCATTGATTCAGAAGAATTATTTTAATATTTGTGGTATGTTCCCCTGTTTGACTGTAGGATGGCCGTTAGCTAATTTGCAATCAGGTAACTTATATTTTATACAGATAGTTTAGGGGCTGCTAATTAATCTTTCAGCTCAGTGGATCAATAAATGCAGGATTTTAGTAGTAAAGAGACTTTCCTCTTATTTTTGTGCTTTTACTACTATTACAAAATGTGCACTATAATATTACTTCCACTCATCAAAAAGAAAATTTGTTTCCTTTATTTATCTCCTCCAGTACAAATACAAGTTTGACAGCTGTGCAGATTTGACTTGCATCAATTATATAAATGTGTTCAGGTTATTTAGCATTCAGTGGTCACACTTACATTTCTACAAGGTTCTACAAGTTTCTGAGAGGTTCCTATGTTTAAAATGTGGAATACCGCAAGATCTGATCATCTCTCTCAGGATGGAAGAAATATTTCATGGTTGATTAATGAAAACACCATCAGATGGATCTTAGAATGGCAACTTTGTTTTAGAGTTTTTAAATAAAGGCTTTTTTTTTTCCTTTTTCTTTTTTTAATTGATTTCACAGGCTGACCCAAAAGAGCTGATTAAGATGGTCACAAAGCACGTTTCTCAGTGTGGCTATGAAGACTGGCCTGAAGAAATAGCAACTTTGATTAAGCAGTTGTACTACTACAATGAACGACTACTGGACTTCACTCAGGCTCAAATCCTTCAAGGCCTTGGCAAAGGAGTGGATGTGCAGAGGTTTACAGCAGATGGCCAGTACAAGAGAGAAACTATACTGGGGTTGGCGGAGTAAGTAATGTCTGTTGTGTGGTTTCTGTTTTGTTCAAGTGGAAGGATTTAAAATTCAAAACAGGAGAGTAAATTTTCAGCAGCACTGACCTTTAGAAGGACTCATTTTGCAGGTTTATTTTGCTGTGTTGCTATAAATGGGACCTTTTTTCTCCAACCACTCTAGTCAGATGAAGTGATGTTTGTCCAACCAAATAGATCAATAAGTGCAGGATTCTAATAGTAAAGATACTCTTTCCACTCCCTCCCACCCCCCTTATCTTTGTGCTTTAGCTACTACTATTACAGTCTATTAAAACAGGTGCCCTAAAAGGGGGGAATTTTTCTGAACCACACTAAAAAATATCGTGTCTTCCACATTTGAATTTGAATACATTATAGATAAACCCTCTGTTTTAGTGTTGATAATTTAGTTATAGTAGACTTACATTGCAAAAATGTATACACTCCTCCCCCCCCCCCCCCCCCAATCTGGTAGATTGTACATCAGTCTCATAGCATTGACTAGAGACCCAGCTCTGTTGGATTCCCCATTCAATTTTTCTATTGAATTGTAATCCTAATTTCCAGAATCCCTTTATTCTAGTCTTGGGGTTCTCGAGAATAGGCTGCAGAGTGCCTCCTAAAGGCTTGATACACAAAGAAATGACAATGCTGAGCATCAAAATACCTTACTTCTAGGTACCTAGAAAATCACTGGGATTCCCAAAGTCTGAGTTAGGTGCCTAGGCTCCCTATACAATAAATGGGGAAAGATAGGCACCTTAGAAAGAAATTGACAAAATCGAACAAGTGAGGCTGCTTCTCACCTAAACTAGACAACGGGAGATGCCAAGCTAAGGAGTGTTTTGCTAAGGCCCTCCCCTCTCTCGGAAGCAAGTGCCTAAATACAGACTGCAGGAAGGTTCCTCCTTCTGCTCGGGATTTTCAGCTGCAAACCTTGTCTTGGCATTAGGCACCTACGCCATTTTAGCAAGGAGCATGGCATGGGGGAAGAACCTCATTCATAATTTTTAACCCAGTGGTTAATGTACTGACCTGAGATGTGAGAGACCTACTCTTCAAGAACCTGTTCTACCTGAGAGGAGAAGGAATTTGAACTGGAACCTACCACCTCTCAGCTGAGTGCTCTCACAACTGGGCTATGGGATATTCTGCTATGGGGCCTTCCTCAGTCTTTCCTGTTGAAGCTGTTCCACGGTGGAAATGCTCCTTATAGTGTATGTGTTTGTCAAATATTGTTTGGAGTTAAACAGCCATTCCTGCTGCTATAAGTTAACAGAATTTCAGCAGATTTATACCAGACTTGAATACCAGCTAACACAGAGGGTCAGTGAAAACCCCCTGCTACCCTGTAACAGTCAGATTGCATCATATTCACCACGTGTGGTGATATCCCAGCATGATATTGTTCCCTGCTCATATATATTGTCCGTTATCTTGTTTTAGTTCTTCCATATTTTATGGAGAATAGTGCAGTGGCATGTCATGATGAATTTTATGGGAAGTGTGGGAACCAGGATAAAAATACATTAATGTGTGCACTAGGAATCAGAAGGGAAGGAAATTGGAGTGGACCCAACATTCTAAATCTAAAACTTGGTCAGTATAGAGCAAGGCTTTAAATAACCCCCAAAATAGTAGAGGCAACCTCCTCTCTGCCTTTTTTTTTTTTCTTCCCAGTTGCCCTTTTATTGCTCTGGTGGTCCAGTGACAGTGATGTAAGAAATGTTGCGTAGATTCTTGCAGTTCTGTTGCCAATACACTGTTCACTAGCCTCCTGTGCAACTATTCTTCGATCATGGGCAAAATAATGGAACAGCTGTTATGGGACTCAATTAATAAAGAATTGGGATAATATTAATGCCAATCAACATGACTTTATAGAAAATGGACCTTGTCAAACTAACTTGATATCATTCTTGGATGAGATCACAAGTTTGGTTGAGAAAGGTAATAGTGTTGATGTTGTATGCTTTGGCACCCATAAGGCATTTGACATCTTGATTAAGAAACTGGAATGATACAAAAGCAACACGGCACACTTATTGAGATTAAAACCAGGGTAACTGGTAGGTCTCAAAATGTAATTGTAAACACAGAATAATGACCAAAAGGGTGTGTTTCTAGTGGGGTTCTACTTTATTTAATATTTTAATCAATGCTCTGGAAAAACATAAAATCATTCTTATTATTTGTATTTCCATAGTACATAGGAGCTATAGTCATGGACCAGGGCCCCATTGTGCTAGGTGCTGTACAAACAGAATAAAAAGCCCCAAAGAGTAGCAATCTATTGTCTCTTGCGTTATACCTAGATGGATTCAGATAGACAGGGAACTACAAGGAAACATTGGGACAATATTGGTCACCACGGTAGGCTATGGCATCAACGCATCAGTTTCCTAACTGTTGTCAAGTTTATTGTATGCATCATGGCAAAGGAACGTTTTAAGAAGGACAATGAGGTCACTTTACAGACGATAGGGAGCAAATGTGAGGGGTAGCATGGGAGAAAGCATAAAAGTGCTTGTTTCAAAATTTAACAAGTGGTCGAGGGTGGCATCATTGGCCAATCAGAGAAAGGAGTCCACACTTTGATTGTGAGTGAGAGATGATAGGTAAAATGGGGATAAGCCATGAAGGGCTTGAAAGTGAAGACAAGCATCTTATATTTTATATGGTAGAGAAGGGGAACCCAGTTGAAGAGATGGAAGGAGGGAAGTGACATCATCCAAGGCTTGGTCTACACTTACCCCCCAAGTCGAAGTAAGGTACGCAAATTCAGCTACGTGAATAACGTAGCTGAATTCGACATACCTTACTTCGAACTTACCGCGGTTCAGACGCGGTCCACACGCGGCAGGCAGGCTCCCCGTCGACTCCGCGGTACTCCTCTCGTTTAGCTGGAGTACCGCAGTCGACGGGGATCACTTCCTGGTTCGATTTATCGCGTCCAGACCAGACGCGATAAATCGAACTCGGAACTTCGATCCCCAGCCGCCGAACTAGCGCGGCAGTGTAGACCAGCCCTAAGTGATGGACTAGGAGAATGATCTTTGCAGCGACGTTCTGAATGAATATGAGTGGGGCAAGATTGCATTTGTCATGGCCAGAGAGAAGGGTATTGCAGTAATTGAGATGTGAGATGATGAGAGCCTAGCTGTATGGGTGGTTAGGAAAGGCTGTATCGTAGAGATGTAGTGCACAAAGAATATGCAAGATTTAGACACAGCCTAGATGTGTATACCTAGAGAGAGGTTCAAGTTGAAGATGACACTCAGGTTATGGGCCTTAGTGATTTGATCTATCCCTACATAGGGAACAAATCTGAAACGGGGTTATCAGTCTTGCTGACAAAGGTATAACAAGATCCAATGGCTGGAATTTGAAACTAGACAAATTTATAAGGCACAAGTTTTTAACAGTGAGGGTAATTAACTATCAAAAAAACTAACCAAGGGTTGTGGTCGATTCTCATCACTGGAAATCTTTAAGGATCTTTTTCTAAAAGATATACTCAACTTCAGACACAACTATTGGATTTGAAGCAGAAATTAATTCAAGAAAGTCCTGTGTTATGCCGGAGGTCAAACTAGATGATCACAACTGTTCCTTCCCAGTGCTATCTTTTTCCCACCCCAGCTCTTTCTCACAGTCCCATTCTCCTCACCTAATCAGTCCGTTTCCACTTCTCAGGATTCTTGTCCCAGTCCCTGTTCCAAAGCATGGGGACACTAGAGCTGTTCAGAAAGGGTCACCAGTATTGATTAATATGGAGAAAATGTATTTTTCCTAGCCTTGTTCTCCAAAATGGCTGAACCATTTTGGCTGAAATTTTCCAAAATAATCTCAGCCTGAGGCAGACAACTAGCATAGAAAATTTCACCCCAAACTTTAAAGCTTAGCAAACCTATAAGCAACTGAGAAAATGGGAAGTGTCAGGTGATCTTAATAGACAGATCTATCAGCCCCTGTCTCTATTATATCCCTCGAAATAGGGTTAAGCCCAAAAAAACCCCCAAAGAACCCTCACCTGAATGAAACTATGTATATAGTAAGGGCTGTCAATTAATCGCAGTTAACTCACACAATTAACTCAAAAAAAAAAAATCGCAATTAATCGTGGTTTTAATCACACTATTAAACAATAGAATACCAATTGAAATTTATTAAATATTTGGATGTTTTTCTACATTTTCAAATATTTGATTTTAATTACAACACAGAATACAAAGTGTATAGTGCTCGCTTTATATTATTATTTTTATTACAAATATTTTCACTGTAAAAATGATAAATAAAAGAATAGTATTTTTCAATTTACCTCATACAAGTACTGTAGT
The DNA here is from genome assembly GCF_002925995.2 of Terrapene triunguis. Taxonomy (NCBI): domain Eukaryota; kingdom Metazoa; phylum Chordata; order Testudines; family Emydidae; genus Terrapene; species Terrapene triunguis. The sequence continues at coordinate 60,842,805 of NW_020664393.1, read as the reverse complement.
GCAATCTCTGTTGTGAAAGTGCAATTTACAAATCTAGATTTTTTTTTTTTGTTACATAACTGCACTCAAAAACAAAACAATGTAAAACTTTAGATCCTACAAGTCCAGTCAGTCCTACTTCTTGTTTAGCCAATCACTAAGATAAACAAGTTTGTTTACATTTACATAACTTCTGTTTGTGCCTTTGAAAAATCTATCCCTAATATTTTGATACCTATACCTATAGGAATTTTTATTTATCCCATACAAGCAATTCCAGAATGATAGATTTCTAATCTGTTTTACTTTTGAGAATAAAACAAAGAAATAAAACTAATTTGAATTGTTGTTTCTCAGTTTGTGCATGGGGTTGGGAGGGGAGGTATGCAGAGCAACAATGCCTTTTCTAGCTTAAGTATTTTTCTTTGACTTTTTTTTCCTAAGTATTTTAGAGTGACCAGTTATTTTGTTTTCTCTTGCTGTGTTTTATGGTTCTCCCCTAACAAGAACACTTGAAGAAAATGTGTACAAGATCGCTCTTTCTTTGGCTCAACGTTACAGTGTTCCACTTTGGGAAGTTTATATGACACATCTTGAGTTTCTGTTCACTGATAGTGGGTAAGTGTTGAGGCTCATCTGAATTAATTTACAGTTCTGTTCCATTGAGGTATGACCCATTCCAAGAGAATTCTCATGGCAGAAAGAAGCAGCTTTTGTTTACTACATTTGCTTTACTTTCACATAGCATGCTTCACATTTTCCATACATTTACATTTTAATCAGGCCTTCCTTAACAACCCATAAAAGGATTAATGGAGGAAGGGTTAAATGGCTCTTCAAGGCTTCATGAGGGACCTGGGAGGGAGGGGGAGATCCCGAGTGGCCGCGGCACGTGAAACAGCTGATTCACGCACCGCTGCTCTCCTCCCTCCCAGGCTCTCAAACCTGGGAGGGAGGGGGAGACTCCGAGTGGCCGCGGTGCGCGCGCTGCTTCTCTCCCTCCCTCCCTTCCTCCATCCCTCCTAGGCTTGAGACCCTGGGGGGAGGAGGCAGGGCTGGGGATTTGGGGAAGGGGCGGAGTTGAGGCGGGGCCAGGGGTGGGGTAAGAAAAAAACGGGGGGGGGGGAATTGTTTTTGCTTGGGGCGGCAAAAATCCTAGAGCCGGCCCTGGCCCTGACCTCACTAAACACAAACCATTTCTTCTCATTCCTTAGCTTCTTAAAATCATCTTAGGATATGGAATTACTTTTTTCCAAATGAGTGTCAACTCACTAATGACTGAGGCATTAAATATTTTATAGAATTTTGAAAACAATGTTATATTCTTCAAGCAGTTCTAGAAGGTTCTTGCGCTTCTCAAAATCCATGCATGCAGGGGGATGCAGTTGGCCTGCTTAAATGACACAGAAATGTATATGCTTCATTCCTGAGGATTTCATGATGGTCATTCAATTACCATATTTATTTCATGTATTGTTAACAGTAGAAAAAAGTTTTTTTTTTTTTTTTTTTTTTTTTTTTAAATGAAAAAGAGAAAATTTTACATATCACGTCTTTGTATCTAACACTACTAAATGCAAATTGGCTGAATTTTGTTGGAGAAACAGGTGATGTGCTAAAAACAATTTAAATGTGTGTGAATTTTAGAATATTTAAGTTAAAGAGGTCATACTTTTGTATATCTACCGACATTGTCATTATATATGAAATATAAGATTGCATTGGGGAATACATTTGGCTGATGCTAAGTTATTTATAATTAAGGATACGATTTTGTCACTGAGGTTGTGGATTCCGTGACTTTAAAGGACCTCCATGAGTTCTTTGGCTTCAGCCTGTACCAGAGCAGCAGGGCTGGAACAGCTGTCTAGCCCCACGGAAGGAGCAACGCGGGCTGGAGCAGCAGTCAGTTGAGAAGGTTGGAGCAGCCGCAGCAGCAGCCACTCAGAGGCTGGAGCCGCAACCAGGCTCTGGGTTTGGGTCTGGAGCAGCAGCCAAGGGCAGCCCAGCCTTGGAGCAGCGTCCAGCGCTCCTGACCACAGACTTTCATTAATTTTTGTTTATTGCCCATGACCTGTCTGTGATTTTTACTAACAATACACGGGACAAAATCTTAACCTTAGTTATAATTTATCACCATGCACAGGAATTACACTCCTATTACATAAGCTTCAACTTCTTCATATAGGGCTTGATCCTCTTTGCATTAAAGTCAATAGTATTAATACCTCTCATCTCCATAATGATATTCACGTAAGGTTCTGATTTTTTACAGGAACACCTTTCATCTTTGTAGCAGTTTTACCGAATTGGGTCCAGTTTAGGAGATTATGTCCAACGCTTGGTTATATTGATTTAAAAAAAGATACTTTTGTTTCTCATTCTAATTGGTTCGAATTAATCACATATGCGTAACAACAACCTTGTGAGGCAGGCAAATACTACATACCCCTTTTTAAGAATGGGTAAGATGGAACAATAAGAGGCTATGCCAACTGTCCTTATAGCAGGTTCAGATGGCAGTGCTTCATGCTCTCGGTATAAATACAGAACAAAAGCAATGAACCAGGGCAATTCTTATCTGTTGTTTTGAAAGTCACAACTAAACCAGTTTCAGTAAAAAAAAAAATGAAGATGTTGGCTTTAAATTTGAAATAATTCATGTATCCACACCTTTCAGTACCACTTGCACCCCTTTTAACATTAACTATTAATTAAAATGCATGAAAAAGTTATCATATTTTATAAAACATGAGACATAAGAGATAAAACTACTTATGTATGGAGTGGAGAGGTCTGAAGATGGAGGAGCAGTCTGAATTTTTCTGTCTTAAAAAAAGTAAGAGAAAAAAAGCTACAGCCCTTAAATTCGAACATGTTCCTATACTATTTATTTCATTAAAAGAAATTACACACAAGGGGTGAAATCCTGGACCCACTGAAGTAAATGGCAAAGCTTCCACTGAATTCAGTGGGGCCGGGATATCACCTAAGGCTTCTGCCATTTTATTCATTCTCTCATCTATGAATTAGTATTTGTGGAAGACTATAATAAGTGAAATACAAAATAAAGGTCCTTTTTCCAAATGAAATTCAAAAAAGTATCTTAAAAAAATTGATGTATAATAATATAAGATACTGCAGAACATTCTTTAGTTTACAATAATCTCATTTTAAGGGTGATTGAAAGCATGTGGCCATTACAGTATAATTCACTCTAGGGATTATTATATTAATAATGCATGCCTTCTTACGCATTAATGTTGAAATGAAAACAAGTTTATTCTAAGAGTTACTCATTGTTAGACAAATATGCAGTATTTATATAAGCCACTTTATGGACAGTTTCTGAAAAAAGAGACATACATTTTATACTAGTAATCATTTATTTTATTAGGTGATGACAGTAATGATCATATGATATTGCATCGTGCAATGAATCAGAATTTGTGGTGATTATTATCTAAGTTAAAAATACATTTTATGTTCTAAAGGAAAATATAACTGCTTCTTCCTATAGAAGCTATTGAAAAGGACTATTGATCACAGAAGTCTGTAAAACATGTTGACACATTGTAATTTAGTTAACAGGGAGGTTTCAATATTTATTATGTGTCAGTAAATGTATTCTAATATCTGTCTTGACAAGGTAATTAAACAAAAAGTGCAGATTTGGGAAGATTTAACTGTGGGTCCAAACTGAGCAAATGGCTTAAACTTTGGAGAAAGGAAAAAAACAGAATTTTATTTCATTAGCACTGCAGAGCCAATACAGCTATGAAGGAACAAGGTAGTTGCATTGTCTTCAGCATCATTATCGAAATTTTTAATTGTTCTATATGTAGAATCTTTATTACAGTAAAAGGTAGGACCTTAATTCCAACTGAAACAAGATTGAGTTTGCAGTTCTTGCAGTGACAAAAATCATCTTTAGGGTTGGAAACTGAGCATATTCTGTTTGGAAATCACAGGTAAATATAAAATGTCTCAATGTTGCTTCTACTGAGGCAGTATTCAGAATATAACTCCCTTTAATAAACAAGAAGAGAGCAGAAAACATCTGATTTATTGGAAATGTACTGTGGGTTAAATTCTTCAGATTTGAGCTGGTCAATTTTACATTTTCAGCATATTCTAGACATTTTCATTTGTGGCTTTAATTCTGCCTGCATTTGTATTTAACCTTGTTGTTTAGTTGTTCTTATCTGTACTAAGCTATTTCAAGAGATCTCTGGCCTTCCTGCTATTCTAAGTGTCATTTTCATGTTCAGTTAAATTTAATGACTATCACTGGTAGGTTGACAGACGTGGAAAGTGGTTCTACAGAGAGTAGGTACAGAATGGGCAGTAATACTGCAGGTTTTTTCGTCCTACCTATCGATGTTTCTCAAAGCTGTTGCACGGGGCTCAGCCCCAGGCATGAGAGAATAGCTGAATCTTCATCTGCATTAAATCTATGGGGAAATGCTTCAATCTGCTAGCAAAATGCCAATTTTAGTGACTGAATGTATTTGAGAGATTAGGCTGTCTGAAGGTACCCTCTGTATGAGTACTATATGCTGTACTTGCAGGGGAATGGATACTATGATCTAAGCATTATCTATCAACAACATCTATTGCTAGTATAAGCTAGTATAAAATCAACAAAGCCCCAGTCTAGCACAGTTATTCCACATGGAGAACCTTTCAGCATCCTGGCCCAAGTCATTTGCCATGTCACCAACAGTCCAGCCGATATTAACTTTCTGGTCGTTACTGAATCAAACAAATGACCAAAAGATATGCCATTACCATCTCCCTTTACTGACCAAGTCCTCTGACTATATTGAACATCTAAAGCATTAATATATCGTGCTTCAAGTGCATATGTACAATGTAGCTATTGACTATTCTAATTCTGCTGCTGCTTGTTCCCATGCACGTGCACATTCCTTTTTTATAATGTGAAGGTTTTTGCCGTTAAAAAAAAAATGTGGATAGCAAACTCAGGCGATTCATAATATGGAATAATTACTTTTTTAAATGGATAATTTAAAGAAAACTTGAACTGTAAAAGCTCTATTTTCTTACCCTTTTAAAACTTAAAACCAGCCAAAATCTCCATGATGGAGAACCCACCTGCCAAGTTTCATCTTAAAGCTGAATTTTTGCAGCAAACTAGAAAACCTGAAAATAGATGTTTATTATAGAAATGGTGATCCAATATCATTTGATGACTTTGGAATGTGAAAGTATGAAATATTCTGATGTGACTGATATGACTCTCTATATACATGTCTAAATAAGTAGTTTATTACCCAGCCTCTTTTCCTCTTATTGAAAGAGCATGAATTATTTAAGAATTTCTTAAATATTTGGGATCACTTTTTACACGTCAGACATATGTACATGAAGTAGTATTCACACTTCAAAATCTGTTACAAAATTGAACCTTTCTGCTTAAGGAAAAAAATTAGTTATCATGTTACCTCTTGTATTTGAGTGAATATGTATTTAATTTACTTGAGTGTCCAACCTTTAAAGCAATATTTGTTTTACACACAGCTTATCCACTGGAGAAATAGAAGACAGAGCACAAAGTCTTGGTCTCTTTGAGACTTTGAAAACCAACCCTGAAGCCCTACATCAACACATGGCCAAATATGTTTACCCGGGTATTGAAGGCATAGATCACCAGCGGTTGCTTTATTATTTTACTTTCCTTGAAAACTGTGGTTGTTCAGAATTTGTAAAGCATGCTATCAAACCTGAAACTCACATAAGACTGCTGAAAAAATTCAAGGCCGTTGCACCAGGTACGAGATTTATTTGTTTTGTACTTTATATCTGTAGTTACTTATCACATTTATTCAGTTTTCTGAGTATTGACAAGGTCACACTTTCTAGTTTCAAATTATCAGATGCTCTTTTATAAGCAAATCAGATAGATGCAGGGAGCTCAATAGGTTTCTTATGCCTCAGAGGAAAATTAACCTAATCTTTGGATTTATTGCATGTTTAGATTAGTCTTTCATAGCAAGCTACAGCAAAATGCATTGCTGAAAAAAAATTAAACAGTATTTTGATATTCTAGTCTAGTAAATGTTAAATATTTTAGCTTCTAAAAATGTTATGTAAATATTAAATGTATCTTTGTATAATTAAAATGAAATTCTCCATTCTGCAAAAATATGGGTTACAGTGTATGAAGAGGCTTAAAAAACAAAAACAAGCACTTGAATAACATACTGTGGGCAGAAATGCAGTTCATGTAAAATCTGCTCCTCTTAAACTACCTAAAATGCATTCTGTGTATTGGTGTGCCTATCAAAAATCTTAATTACATAATACATAATTTCATAGATGTTAAGCATTTTTCTTTTAAAAGTTCATATTTTTTTTAAATAATGTTGTTTGATATTACTTTATTCTGCAGAAAGGGATACAGTTTTAACTACTATTTTTCACCCGGCCTGGCAACAGGCATTTATGTAATTATATTTTTAAGCAGGGCTAATAGTGTCCCCATTATTAAAGTTGCCTGACACTACCCATTATAAGACCCTCTTTTCAGTTGTGTAGAACTTTGCCAAATTGTAATTGTTTGTTTTGAAACTTGACATGATAGGTGTCTGCCTCAAACTGAATGTTTTTAGAAAACATTTCAATACACTGGATGGCTCTGCTCTGGGGATGAATGAGGGTTGCATTGTAAATGAAGTGCTGTCTTAGCAACCCCGTCTTATGCTGCAGAGATTGGAAGGTGTGTTGTGAATAATACAGGGGATTGCAGGAAGAGAAAGGACTGTCTTATGGCTAAATCAGTCAAACGCAGCGTTGGATAATTGGATTCTATCCCGGCCAGTGCCAGAGAGTTCCTATGTGAAGCTAAGCAAGTCACTTAAAGTAAACTTTTCAGAGGTTCCCACTAATTGTTTGTGTTCCTCATTTTTTCAGTGCTCAACTTGGTCACGTGAGGTCTGTTTGCAGAAGCGCTTAGTCTTCGCAGCTACAACTGAAGTCAATGTTTTAAATGTACAAAGTGCTTTATAACGCTAAGAACTCTTTTAAAAAAAAATCAAGTCTTCAAGGCTTCTCAAGTTGAGCACCCAAAATTAGCGTACTGTTTGACCTTAATCTCTGTGCCTCAACCTCCCCAGTGGTAATTTAGAGATAATAATACTCCCTTATCGCACAGGGGTGTTGTGAAGATGGATTGATTAATTAAGCACTGAGATGCTATAGTAATGAAGGCCATAGGAAAGACCATGAGGATATTAATAATTCTGTCTTTATAGCAGGGTTTGAACAGTGTGCTGTAAATTAAGGCCTGAGGCTACACATTTAACTATGAGGACAAAACAGAATATTGAATGCTACTCATTCAGTAAGCACAGTTTGTCTGTGCACTGAATGAGGCAGGGGTCCTTTGGAAAAAATAGCATGTAATCATGAAATTAAAAACTGTCATAACAAATACACACAAAGGGGCCAAATTAAAGTTGTACAAATAGCTTTGTGGTATTTCCTAACTTTTGAGTATTTGACTTTGCAACCTTAATAATGGTCTTGTACTATAGTTTTATGTGCAATATGTATATAAAATACATATGTACACACATGTTTACTTCACACATGGTACTTGCAGCTCACACTCCCCTTTTCAATTGCTCACATCTTCCACAATAAAATTTAAGCCAAATTTTCATTTTTTGGAAGTCCAAATGTGATTTTTTGAAAGTTTGAGCAATTTTTTCTCTGCTATTCTCAATTAAATGCGCATTTAAAAAAATCATTATCAAAATTTTGCTTTTGGTTGATTTACTTGGCTAAGCCTAGAAACATCAAAATGTGATTGATTTCCAGACATATATTGCATTTAAAAAACTAAGCCACGTCTGAAAAAATGTTATGAATCTTTTCAAAAATAGCACTTTTTTTGTTTGTCTCTCCTTTGCTTTTTTTGTCATTAAGTACATCCAGCTTCATTAGTAGCAGAATTGAGGTTGGGAACTTGCAGAACTTAAACTTCACAGAAGAGACAGCTATGAAAAGCCATTAGCATAGGCCCAAGATTGAAGAATTTAAAAGTTCCAAAGCTGAACATATGTGGATTACTTTATTTCTGTGTGTGTGTGTGTGTGTGTGTGTGTGTGTGTGTGTGTGTGTGTGTGTTCTAAATTGGGAAATTAAATGTAAAACCAAGTGTTATAACACTACTGCTGTAATAATAAGCATTCAGAAGTCAGGAAATTATAGAAATTAAGGTTGTTCCAGCAACTTTATCTTGTCATGGTGTAAATAATATTCTAATCTGTCATCTTTTTACGTAAATTTTTAATATATTATTGATTTGTTGTCAATGTATACCATTGTGGGAGCAGTCTTAACATTTGCATTTCTTGGCTGCTGTTTACTTGCATCTTTAATCTTGATCTTGCCCAGTTGCTAGGGTGTTGTTTTTTTTCCCCATTTATCCACAGTCATAGCATTATTATTTGTACAGCATCATAAATGTGCATAGAATTGTAAAGACAAAAGACGAAGTCCCTGCCCTGAGGAGCTTACAGTCTGAGGCTTTGTCTACACTACTGGGGTAAGTCAGCCTAAGTTACACTATTCCAGCTACATGAATACCGTATCTGGAGTCAACGTAGCTTAGGTCGACTTACTGCAGTGTCTGCCCTGCGTCGACGGGAGAAACTCTCCCGTCGACTTACCTTACTCCTCTCGTTCCGGTGGAGTACTGGAGTCGACAGGAGAGTGCTCTGCAGTCGATTTAGCATCAATAGGGGGAGGGATAGCTCAGTGGTTTGAGCATTGGCCTGCTAAACCCAGGGCTGTGAGTTCAATCCTTGAGGGGGCCACTTAGGGATCTGGGGCAAAATCAGTACTTGGTCCTGCTAGTGAAGGCAGGGGGCTGGACTCGATGACCTGTCAGGGTCCCTTCCAGTTCTAGGAGATAGGTATATCTCCATTTAAAAAAAAAAAAAAAAATTGCAGCAGCGCCTGTCCCCAGTAAGTGTAGACATGGCCTAAGGCTCCCTGAGCTCAAGGAGACTACTGAAAGATAAGCATGTATAAGAATTTCCAGAAGGGCCCAAGTGAAAGCAAAATGTTTGAAGGATGTAGATAAACCTATCTGGCAAGAGAAAGTATGGGGCTGAGTGGAAGGGCTATAGCGTAAAGTAATGCTACTGAAGATGTTCCACCAATCTCTCAGGGTTAAGGTTTTTGGACGGAGCAGGGCTTGTTTACTTTTCTTCACAGACAGGCATACTATGTCTTTGTCTTCACTGACACACAGTGTTTTTACAGCAAGATGACTAACATGATTGTTATCTCACCGTAAAATCCTAAATGGAGACAAGGCATTTGTAGTTCTTTTCATGAGGTAGCTAGAGAAGGTCAGTACTACCCCCTGGCAATGGGTGACCTTGCCTACTTTGTCTCTGTAAAACTAGTGTTTTGTCTCCACTATGTTTTTACAGCGAGATAGCTCATGCACGTTAGTTTTCCCATGGTAAAAGCATACTTTTTGTCAGTGAAGGCAGAGGGGCAGAATCAAGTTTTGTAGGCTTTACAGGAATTTATGTATATTTGTAGCCATAGATGTTTCTGTATATGCACTTGCTTCTCTATGGATAAACACATACACCTCTACTCCGATATAACGCGACCCAATATAACACGAATTCGGATATAACGCGGTAACGGGGGGGGCGGGGCTGCACACTCCGGTGGATCAAAGCAAGTTCGATACAATGCGGTTTCACCTATAACGTGGTAAGATTTTTTGGCTTCCGAGGACAGCGTTATATCGAGGTAGAGGTGTATATGTATATGTACTTGATATGAGACTTGAATAATTTTAAAAAAATGCTAATGTTTCTTGACAGACTGTTATCACTAGGAGTTTAAACCTGTTGATTATCAGCAAATAGAAGCATCAACAGCCCTTTCTACATTACAGTCTGTCAACATGCATCAACCCTAAGTTAGAATGGACTTTGTCTGTGGAGATGATAGTTCTGTCAGTGCTCTTTCAGTCCTTGTGGGTTTTTTTGTACATAGAATGCCAAATTCAGTCCTACCTGTTGAATAGATGCAACTTTAATAACTACTTTTGTTTTTCTCTTTCTGCCAATAGATCTCAATTACAAAAAACTAACTGATGAAAATCTGAGCCCTCTGGGAGTATTGCAGCCCATCCTTACAAGTCAGAACATCTTATCCATTTCCAAACTCGCTCCCAAAATCCCTGAGAAAGATGGTAGTATGCTCTCTCCAAGCTCTGTTTACACCATCTGGTTACAAAAACTCTTCTGGAATGGTGATCACAAGCTCATTAAAAAAGCACCAGAAACAATACCAGAATGGTTAAGTGCATATGATACATGTGCAAAGTACTTTGATAGACTCTACCCAGGAGATATTGTCACTTTCATTGATGACATTACCTTTTCTTCAAAGGCTGTCACCAAGGTAAATATAATCCCTTTTACAAAAAAATTGCAAGTATGGTTAAGCTGCTTAGATAATAAGTTTCATACAGATAGTCCATATCTCATTTTTATCACTTTTTCTTCTAGGCAAATGCTGAATTAATGCACTATTTTAAAAAACAAAAACAAACAAACAAAATCCCAAACCTTAATTTTCATGTCTAAAATTGTTACTGTGGAAAGAAAATTTGTGTTTTAATTTTACATTTTTGTCAACTTAAATTGATGATAGGTTCATCCTCCCAGTGAAAGAAATACTTTCATGGTCCTCCAAAGTCTCCATGATCCAGGCCTAGCACAGAAATAAGGAAATGTTTTTCACTGGTGCAAATCTGAAAATCTAAATTTGCTCCAAGTTTCGATTAACTCCAAACCCAAGGATAATGGTCTGCATTTCTTGGATTAGTTAGAGATCTAATTTACTACTAGGACATGAGAACTCAATATAGAATGAATGTCTGATGCCCTTTTCATGGCTTACAGTTACAATATAAAAGGGTCCAAAAGATACCTGATGCCACAATTTCCATATGGCTGAAAGCCTGCTATTACAGTGTCTTACAAGAAGATGCTGCCTTCAGGGCCCAAGCTCATTCTGCTGAATCCGTAGTAACTTCTTCCACAAGGGTTTCTTATGAGGAGGTCTGTAAAGTAAAATCACCTGGGCCTTGTTTCACACCTTTGCTACCCCGCACTATGCCAACTAAGGCAAAAGCCTCACACATTACCTTTGATTCCAGAATCCTGAATGCTGTTGTCTCTAACCCTCTATCTTAAAAAAGGATGATGAGAATTCTTCCTCCTCCTCCTCCTTATTTCCTGTAGTTATTCATTCTGCTTAATCAGTTGTCATTCCCTCCTTTTTTTTGGATATTACTATTTACTATTTCCCAGCAGCTCATTCCGACTGGCTTATGACCCCTCTGCTTTTTTCTACATTAGTGTTTGCTTGCTCAAAATTTTCACTTTCTGTAGCACAGTTGGAGCACTAGTGTAGACTAGGTGCTACCAGCGTTGAAATAACTGTCATCTAGACCAACTGATTTCTACATCTCTAGCTATGTTCTTCAAGTCTATCTTCTTCTCATAAGAACATAAGAATGGCCATGCTGGATCAGACCACTGGTCCAACTAGCCCAGTATCCTTTCTTTTGACAGTGGCCAGTGCTAGATACTTCAGAGAGAATGAACAGAATAGGTAATCATCAAGTGATCCATCCCCCGTCATCCAGTCCCAGCTTCTGGCAGTCAGAGGTTTAGGGAAACCAGAGGATGGGGTTGTGTCTCTGACTATCTTGGCTAACAGTCATTGATGGATCTATCCTATCGGGGTAACTGGTTTGATGGATAGGGGGAATGTGGTGGACATATGGACATATACCTGGACTTCAGTAGGCGTTTGACACAGTCATGACATTCTGATAAGTAAGCTGGAGAAATGTGGGCTTGGCAGAACTACCATTAAGTGGATACATAATTGATTAAACAACCGCAAACAAAGAGTAACTATTGTGTTGTTTAACATCTTTATTTGTGACCTGGGTCTTGGAATATAGAGCATACTATCAAATTTGCAAATGACACAGTCTAGGGGGGTTGCCAACACTTTGGAAGATAGTACTAAAATTCAAAGGGATCTTGATAAATTGGAGAACTAGGCTATAGTCAACAAAATGAAATTCAACAAAGACAAATGTAAGGTGCTACACTTAGGGAAGAAAAAATAAATTGAGAATAATGTAAGAACGGCCATACTGGGTCAGCTCAAATCTCCATCTAACCCAGTATCCTGTCTTTTGACAGTGGCCAATGCCAGGTGCCCCAGAGGGAATGAACAGAACAGGTAATCATCAAGTGATCCATCCCCTGTTGCCCATTCCCAGCTTCTGGCAAATAGAGGCTAGGTGCACTATCCCTGCCCATCCTGGCTAATAGCCATTGATGGATCTATCCTCCATGAATTTATCTAGTTCTTTTTTGAACCCTGTTATAGTCGTGGCATTCACAACATCCTCTGGCAAGGAGTTACACACGTTGACTGTGTATTGTGTGAAAAAATACTTCCTTTTGTTTTGTTTTTATAAAAAAAACCTGTTGCCTGTTAATTTCATTTGCTGACCCCTAGTTCTTGTGTTATGAGATGGAGTAAATAACACTTCCTCATTTACTTTCTCCACACCAGTCATGATTTTATAGACCTCTATCATATCCTCCCTTAATCATCTTTTTTTCCAAGTTGAAAAGTCTCAGTCTTATTAGTCTCTCCTCATATGGCAGATGCTCCATACATACTTATTTTTGTCGCCCTTTTCTGAACCTTTTCCAAGTCCAATATATCTTTTTTTGAGATGGGGCAACCACATCTGCATGCAGTATTCAAGATGTGGATGAACCGTGGATTTATATAGAGGTAATATGATATTTTCTGTCTTATTATCTATCCCTTTCTTAATGATTCCCAACAAACAGTTCACATTTTTGACGGCTTCTGCGCATTGAGTGGATATTTACAGAGAACTATCCACAATGACTCCAAGATCTCTTTCTTGAGTGGTAACAGCTAAGTTAGACCCCGTCATTTTTTACGTATAGTTGGGATTATGTTTTCCAGTGTGTATTACTTTTATTTACATTTATCAACATTGAATTTCATCTGCCATTTTGTTGCCCAGTCATCCAGGTTTGAGAGATCTTTTTGTAGCTCTTCGCAGTGTGCCTCGGACTTAACTATCTTGAGTAGTTTTGTATCATCTGCAAATTTTGCCACCTCACTGTTTACCCCTTTTTCTAGATCATTTATGAATATGTTGAATAGGACTGGGCCCAGTACAGACTCCTGGGGGACACCACTATTTACCTCTCTCCATTCTGAAAACTGACCATTTATTCCTACTCTTTGTTTCCTATCTTTTAACCGGTTACCAATCTATGAGAGGACCTTCCCTCTTACCCCATGACTTTGCTTACCAAGCTTACTTTGCTTAATAGCCTTTGGTGAGGGACCTTGTCAAAGCCTTGCTGAAAATCTAAATACACTGGATAGTAAATAACTGGCTTGGCAGCAGCATTGCTGAGAAGGATCTGGGAGTTGTAGTGGATCACAACTTCAGCACAAGTCAGCAATGCCAATGCTGTTGCAAAAAGCAAATGCAATTTTAGGTTACATTAACAGAGGCATAGAATGGAAGTCATGGGAAGTGATAGTATCACTCTACTCGGCAGTGGTTAGGTCTTAGCTGGAGTACTGTGTTTAGTTTGTCACCAATGTATAGAAAGGATGCAGAGAAACTGGAGAGGATCAACAAAGATGGCAAGCAACAAAGATGATCAAAGGGATGGCATACAAGCCTGGCTGTACTTACAAGTTTGAAATATTAGAGACTTGTTCAGAAAGATTTGGAGAGCATGGATTGATGTCTGGTCCCTCTTAGTCCCAAGAGCGAACAACCACCAAAACAAAGAGCACAAACAAAAGCCTTCCCCCCCCCCCAAGATTTTAAAGTATCTTGTCCCTTTATTGGTTCTTTGGGTCAGGTGTCAGCCAGGTTACCTGAGCTTCTTAACCCTTTACAGGTAAAAGGATTTTGGTGTTTCTGTCCAGGAGGGATTATAGTATGGTACACAGGAGGGCTGTTACCCTTAACCTTTATAATTATGACAAATGTTCATATCATAGATTCTCCATTACAGTAGTGATCACGTCAAACTTTTCAACCTTCTTGACGGCTTCCTATGTATCCTTCTTGACAATCTGCACAAAGTTCTTAATTTTTTTTTTTAATTCCTTTATTGATAACATAGCCTTTTGTTTGGTTGGTTTTGCTTGTGCCTTCAAAACAAAGCTGTTTCAGTGCTCAGAGTCTGTTGTCCTGATTCTTTGTGGAAAAAATACTAAATATCCTTTTGACAAATA